>NC_136067.1:1703318027-1703918027 GCF_964261635.1 Lissotriton helveticus
AAAACGTGTTCTCCCTATTTCTGTTCACATGCTTACTGAGCAGAAAACTTGTATAAAAGACCTGTGTTATGTGACTTCATTGTACTACCTCCTCCAGCACTTAAGAGTGCTGTGTGGACGTGGTCCCACTGATCGGTGATTAATAAACTTGTTATTCCTACTCCAGTGCTGATCTCTACTTTGTTAGTTTTTGAACCCGTTGACAAAAGGGTGACCCTGCACCAGTGTACCCCTAAAAAAGGGGTACATTTCCACACTGTCATAACACAAAGCTGTCTCCACCCCCCTGTAGCATGTCTGGAGCCAGGTCAGGGAAAGGCAAGGTCTTGTGCAACACCGAAGACTTCCCTTTGAAGTTTGCCTACTTCAAAGGCAGAAAGTGGTGTGAATACTGGAGCAGTAACACCATAAATTCGGAACACGTCTGGAATAAGAGGACATTCTGCCAGGAAGAAGAGCTGGATGCCGTATGAGGGACTGACACTCAGCGTGTTGCTTTGTTGTGTAGGCCTGCTGCTTCTGTCCTAGGAGCAAAAGGACTGGACTTTACTCTTTACAGTCTACTTTCCAAAGTTCTCCAAGGACTTGTGCGTGCTTGCCTCCTGTTAAGAAGTCTCAGGGCGATCAAAGACTTCACCTACCAGTGTCTGGGCTCTTCTGCAGGTGCCGAATCCAGTTCCTGGACCCTTGGAAGTAGAATCTGGTAATCTGGGAAGAAAATCCTCCAATAGGCTTTCAGTACCTGATGTGCGGCTGAAAGGACAATGCAATCCAAGTCCCGAGCACCGTGTCACTGACGTCTGTGGCATACACTCCTACTCCAACGTAGGCCCTGCTGTGCAGCTGAAGAATCAACTTATCACCTGCTTTGCGGCTGTGAAATCAATACACCGCCTGTTCCGCCGCATCAACACAGTGCATCTGGATTTTTGACACATCATCCCTGGGCAGCAAGTTCTTCATTGACGTTGCCCAGCAGTAAGGAACCAAGGCTGCATGACCGGAGACTGACTCATCATCTCGCATCACATTAAATAACCGACGCATCACGTCCCCTGACAGTAAGGAACCTACTCATCGCCTACCCTGTGCTGCAGTAAGGAACCGATGTATTACCTCCTCTGGCAGTAAGAAAGCAACGCATCGCCTCGCCCAAGAGTAAGGATCGATGCATCACTTTGCTTTTCCTGCGCCTTACCTCCCCTACGCCTGTCTTCATCTTTGATTTAGACACTCCCAGGTACTTTATGCTAAAAGGGACGCATCCATAGTTTCCTATGGACTGGAATATTTGTAACCTTTTAAACGTGATTTCTTTACTGGTGTATGTTGGATTATTGTTGTTTAGGTCTTGTTCTATTCAGATTAAATATTGGCTATTTTTCTAAACCGGTGTGGTAGCCTTTTGTAGTGTTTTCACTGTGTTACTGTGTGTGTATGTACAAATGCTTTACACATTACTTCTGAAATAAGCCTGACTGCTTGTGCCAAGCTACCAAAGTGGTGAGCAGGGGTTATCTTAGCTGTGCAGTCCCCTTACCCTGACTAGAGTGAGGGTCCCTACTTGGACAGGTTGCAAACCACTGCCAACTAGAGACCCCCTTTCTAACCGCAAGTAAATTACTCAAAGAAATATCCATTAAGAAAAAACATTGGCAAGTAGAAGAGTATGACTTATGTGCAGGCAAACCAGAATGAAACCATACAATTACAGTGTATTAAAATATCATTCGTAGAGTTTGGTTTTTATCACAAAATATTTATTTTATGTGAATTATCACAAATCAGACAATAATAAATAGTTTGCAGTATAAAACCAACAATGTGATTTGATGTATTTTCCTATATTGCACTGTGTATATAGAATAATACACTTTAAATTATACATTCATTTACATTCTTTTCCATTTGCTTTTCGCTTGAAACAATGCACATTAAAATCATTCATAAAACCATCAAATGATTATTAGTACGGTACACAAAGTGAATCGCTGAGATGAGCAAGAATGCTCACGGTAGGTTGACACACTAAGCGCATTTCAGCTGTAATGCTTTTGTCAGGAGACCGTCACAACATTCACTATATAGAACACAAAGGAGATAGTCACAGCTATAAATTGTTGCCTACCAATTTTATGTTATATACACACTACACACCTTACTGGAAGGTCGTTCTAAAATTACGAGTGTAGTAGGAAGGTTAGGACCCTAGTGACCTTACCTTACTCTAAACAAAATATTTGTATCTGTTTTGGCTTCCCTATGCTTTGGGAGTGCACATCTCTTCTCTTTTTCTTTCTTTCACGGTGATTGACACTTAGGTTGTCACAAATAAAATTTTGAGTAAGGTCCCTAGAGCGTGACCTCTAGAATGTAAATGAATGTATAATTTGAAATGTATTATTCTATATACACACTGCAATATAGGACACTACATCAAATCACATTGTTAGTTTTATACTGCTATTATTGTCTGATTTGCGATAATTCACATAATAAAATATATCTTTTGTGATAAACAAACAATAAACTCGTTACGCATGATACTTTGATACTGTTATTGTATGGTTCCATTCTGGTTTGCCTGCACAAATGTCATATTTCTTACTTGCCTAGGTTTTTTCTTAATTGATATATATTCCCTGCGTTCGGCAGGTTTATCTTGTATGCAAGGGTCCCTACTTTCCAAATTATTCCTCACTCAAAGATAATCTGTTCTCACCCCCTTGGTAGCTTAGCAAGAACAGTCAGGCTTATCCCAAGGGCAATTTGTAAAGTGTTGCGCAACACACTCATAGTAGAGACACAATAGTTACACCACAAAAGAGACTCCACACAGTAGTACATAAAAAAGAATTGTATATAAGACATAGACCAAAACAACAGTATTAGAAAACTTCAGGGTATGAAATACAATAGGAAACATGTAAATTACCAAGTGTCCCCAGAACCAGCATGGGTCATCTGTTCTGTGCAAATGTGACAACAACTAAAATATGTTACCTGCTATCCTGAGTCATATCATAATTACCAGTAACATACAACACATTATATGGGGATATTCAGAGCTGGACATGTCCTCCGCTACAAAATACACTTATGAACCATGTTATATGTGCACATTATGCAATGCCTGAATAATACTAATCACTCTGGTAATGCAAGAACCACTTTGGCTTACCTCAGGCAAGAATCTGAAGGCCTAGGTGGAAGTTGGTAAGGCCCAACGGCGTGAATGATTTCATCCGTACAAGTAAGGCAACACATACGTTATCACATATCGTCCTAGAGCGGTGGGCTACCTGCGCCTACTAGGCCGGTTATGGTAAATTCCAGAGCCACATTAAAATGGAGGTATTCACAATTCAGACATAGGCCGCAGGAATACCTGCGCGCCTTTTATGGGTAATACGGCAATTTCAGTGGCTTTCAAAAACAATCTTGCAGGGGCTCCCTTCACTAAAGTTTCTGGTAGTTCTAGCAGCTGGGGAGCTTTGGTGGATGTGATTACACAGCAGTCAACTTGTGGCAGGCCAACATAGCAAAGCAGAGGCAAAGTGACAGTCCCTCCTGGCAGCAATGGTCCTATTTGTTGCGGAGTCTTTCCAGGACTCCAAAGTGTACTACAACTTATGGGGTCAGAGCTCCTGTACTCATACCCTGGTGCTGTGCTTCTTGACGGTGGGAGAGGTTTCCAACAAGCTCTGTAAAGTTCCAGGAGTTTCCCTCCTTCCCTGGATCCAGACATCAGTGGGGAGTAACTCAGCCCTTTGTGTGAGGGCAGGACACAACCTATACAAATGTAAGTGCACCCCGCCTCCCTTCTCTCCCAGCCCAGGAAGATTGTTGGTATGTAGATACACCCAGCCCCTCCTGTGTAATGGCTGTCTGGAAAGTATGTGCAAAGTGTAACTGTCACTATGCCCTACGGGGATTGGCGTTAGACTGCAAAACAGTAGAGTTACAAACACAGATAAATGCCCACTTCCTAAAAGTGGCATTTCTGAAATGGTAATAAGAAATCCACCAACACCAGTAACCATGATTTTTCACTTTCATTCTAAACATACCAAACAAGGCAACACTACTACTTTCAGTTCAGGAATTACCACCTAAACATATATAAGGGAATTCCCAATGCTAGCCTATGAGAGGAGTAGGCCTCACAGTAGTGAGAAACAAAATAGGGTATTTGTCACTACCAGGACATGCCACACAATAAAGGCACGTGTACTACATTTTACTTACACAACACCCTACCGAGAGGGGTTAACTAGGGCCTACCTTAGGGGTGACCTACATGTAGTATAAGGGAAGTTTAAGGCTTGGCAAGTAGTTTTAAATGCCAAGTCCAGGTGGCAGTAAACTGTGCATGCAAGCTCTGCAGTGACGGGCCTGAGACCAGTTTGAAAGGCTACTTCGGTGGGTGGCACAATCAGCACTACGGGCCCTCTAGTAGTATTTAATTTACAGGTCCTGGGTATATGGGATATCACTTTATAAGGGACTTACAAGTAAATTAAATATGCCAAACACGTGTAAGCTAATCATACCAAGTTTTAGGGTAGAGAGCACCTGCACTTCAGCACTGATTGGCAGTGTTAAAGTGCCCAGAGACCTAAAGCTAACAAAACAAGCATTTACAATGCAATGGTCTCGGCATTATTAAAGGTAGAGCTATTGGCATTGCTCATGACATTTTTTTTTTTTTTATCTTAAATAAATGGCATTGTCATTTACATTGCCAATAGCTTAATCGTTAAATAAATGTCATTGTCATTTACAATGCCAATAGGTTAATCTCTCGCAAATGCATGACCTATTGCATTTACACCCACACAGAGCCACACACACAAAGCCACCCACACACACATACAGAGCCACCCACACACACAGAGCCCCACACACACACGCACCCACACAGAGCTCCACACACACACCCACACAGAGCTCCACACACACACATCCACACAGAGCTCCACACACACACACACACAGAGCCCCTCCACACACACACAGAGCCCCACACACACACAGAGCCCCACACACACACACAGAGCCCCACGCACACACACAGAGCCCCACGCACACACACAGAGCCCCACGCTCACACACAGAGCCCCGCGCACACACACAGAGCCCCGCGCACACACACAGAGCCCCACGCACACACACAGAGCCCCACACACACACACAGAGCCCCACACACACACACACAGAGCCCCACACACACACACAGAGCCCCACACACACACACAGAGCCCCACACACACACACAGAGCCCCACACACACACACAGAGCCCCACACACACACACAGAGCCCCACACACACACACAGAGCCCCACACACACACACACACACACACACAGAGCCCCTCCACACACACACAGAGCCCCACACACACACAGAGCCCCACACACACACACAGAGCCCCACGCACACACACAGAGCCCCACGCACACACACAGAGCCCCACGCTCACACACAGAGCCCCGCGCACACACACAGAGCCCCGCGCACACACACAGAGCCCCGCGCACACACACAGAGCCCCGCGCACACACACAGAGCCCCGCGCACACACACAGAGCCCCGCGCACACACACAGAGCCCCACGCACACACACAGAGCCCCACGCACACACACAGAGCCCCACACACACACACACAGAGCCCCACACACACACACAGAGCCCCACACACACACACAGAGCCCCACACACACACACAGAGCCCCACACACACACACAGAGCCCCCCACACACACACACACACACACACACAGACACACACACACACACAGACCCACACACACACACACAGACCCACACACACACACACAGACCCACACACACACAGAGCCCCACACACACAGAGCCCCACACAGAGCCACACACAGAGCCCCACACACACACAGAGCCACACACACACAGAGCCACACACACACAGAGCCCCACACACACACACAGAGCCCCACACACACACACAGAGCCCCACACACACACACAGAGCCCCACACACACACACACAGAGCCCCACACACACACACACACACACACAGACCCACACACACACACAGACCCACACACACACAGACCCACACACAGAGCCCCACACACACAGAGCCCCACACACACAGAGCCCCACACACACAGAGCCCCACACACACAGAGCCCCACACAGAGCCACACACAGAGCCACACACACACAGAGCCACACACACACAGAGCCACACACACACAGAGCCACACACACACAGAGCCACACACACACAGAGCCACACACACACAGAGCCACACACACACAGAGCCACACACACAGAGCCACACACACAGAGCCACACACACAGAGCCACACACACAGAGCCCCCCACACACAGAGCCCCCCACACACAGAGCCCCCCCACACACAGAGCCCCCCCACACACAGAGCCCCCCCACACACAGAGCCCCCCCACACACAGAGCCCCCCCCACACACAGAGCCCCCCCCGCACAGAGCCCCCCCCGCACAGAGCCCCCCGCACAGAGCCCCCCGCACACAGAGCCCCCCGCACACAGAGCCCCCGCGCACACAGAGCCCCCGCACACACAGAGCCCCCGCACACACAGAGCCCCCGCACACACAGAGCCCCCGCACACACAGAGCCCCCGCACACACAGAGCCCCCGCACACACAGAGCCCCCGCACACACAGAGCCCCCGCACACACAGAGCCCCCGCACACACAGAGCCACACACACACAGAGCCACACACACACAGAGCCACACACACACAGAGCCACACACACACAGAGCCACACACACACAGAGCCACACACACACAGAGCCACACACACAGAGCCACACACACAGAGCCACACACACAGAGCCACACACACAGAGCCACACACACACAGAGCCACACACACACAGAGCCACACACACACAGAGCCACACACACACAGAGCCACACACACACAGAGCCACACACACACAGAGCCACACACACACAGAGCCACACACACAGAGCCACACACACAGAGCCACACACACAGAGCCACACACCCAGAGCCACACACACCCAGAGCCACACACACACCCAGAGCCACACACACACCCAGAGCCACACACACACCCAGAGCCACACACACACCCAGAGCCACACACACACCCAGAGCCACACACACACCCAGAGCCACACACACACCCAGAGCCACACATACACCCAGAGCCACACATACACCCAGAGCCACACATACACCCAGAGCCACACATACACCCAGAGCCACACATACACCCAGAGCCACACATACACCCAGAGCCACACATACACCCAGAGCCACACATACACCCAGAGCCACACATACACCCAGAGCCACACATACACCCAGAGCCACACATACACCCAGAGCCACACATACACCCAGAGCCACACATACACCCAGAGCCACACATACACCCAGAGCCACACATACACCCAGAGCCACATATACACCCAGAGCCACATATACACCCAGAGCCACATATACACCCAGAGCCACATATACACCCAGAGCCACATATACACACAGGAGAGCAAGCACAGCGAGGGGGCAGGGAAGCAAGCACAGCCAGGGGGCAGGGGAGCAAGCACAGCCAGGGGGCAGGGAAGCAAGCACAGCCAGGGGGCAGGGAAGCAAGCACAGCCAGGGGGCAGGGAAGCAAGCACAGCCAGGGGGCAGGGAAGCAAGCACAGCCAGGGGGCAGGGAAGCAAGCACAGCCAGGGGGCAGGGAAGCAAGCACAGCCAGGGGGCAGGGAAGCAAGCACAGCCAGGGGGCAGGGAAGCAAGCACAGCCAGGGGGCAGGGAAGCAAGCACAGCCAGGGGGCAGGGTAGCAAGCACGGCCAGGGGGCAGGGTAGCAAGCACGGCCAGGGGGCAGGGAAGCAAGCTCAGACAGGGGGCAGGGAAGCAAGCACAGCCAGGGGGCAGGGAAGCAAGCACAGCCAGGGGGCAGGAAATCGGAGGGGGAGAGAAGGGAAAATGTATGTGAATATTTCTGTGAATTACCTAAAACTTCTAACTCAAAGTTCTTCTATTCGTCCTCCACTCTCTCTGCACCCCAACACTACTGCGCCCCGCTTTACTCATTTTACAGGATATGGGGATAACACCGCACATATTCAACGCGGCCGAGCCCAGGCCCGGCAAGAAGGTGAGCTCCGCCTAACTGTAAAAACACTTCAGGCTGGCGGGAAAGACCTAATCAGAACCCCATGTGGAGGCGAGGCCTGGCCACATCCGCAGTCATTTCATTCTGACAACGGCACATGTGGTACAAACAGAACATTCATTTTTATGTTAATCTTGAAAGAAGTGAAGGATTGCATTGCCCTGGACACGCACGCACACCCACAGGCACACAAACTCACGCACAAATGCTTTTACATACACAGGCAAACACACACACAGAGGCAAACACACATACACAGATGCGCACACACGCCCAGGCACGCGCGCACACTCACAGATGCACACACACACAGATGCGCACACACGACCAGGCACGCACACACACAGATGTACTCACACACAGAGATAAGCACACACACGCAGGCACGCACACACACACACAGATGCACACACTGATACGCACACGCGCCCAGACACGCACCCACACAGATGCACAAACATACACAGGCGCGCACACACATACACGCGCACACACACAGACATGCATTCACATACAAAGGCAAACACACAGGCATGTACACATACACAGATGCACACACACGCCCAGGCACGCTCACACAGACACACACGCACACACATTCATGTTTCCGTCTGCGAGGCTGGGAGAAGGAGTTAATTCCAAACTCCCTGAGTGTTCACATCTAAGACAAGAACAGAATTTTCTAGAACAAAACTGCCCAATCAGAGGCTCCGGCAGGAAGTAGTGTCAGAGCTCCAAGGGGCTGAAAACAGCATTTCAGACCAGCAGAAAAGACAAAACCAGAACTACACCTTGAAAGAGAGGCCCATCACGGTTTGTTTATTCTGACTACCGCAAAAGGGACACAAACATAACATTCCTTTTCAGTTACTAATGACAGCAGTCCCTACTATTTTAGATTCGTTCCAAACCCCCTCATGCTCTGCAGGTGACACTACAGCGCTGCCTGAATGAGAAGAGCATTGCACTTCAGCGGAAATATCTGAATTAGACGCACATCTGGGGGCGCCAGCAGAGCTTTACATGGAATGAAACAACTGGGCAGATGCAATTAGGGGCGTGGCTTAAAAATATGCGCGCATAGGTTCCCCCCTCCCTCCCCCCTCCACCCCCCCCCCCCCCCCCCCCCCCCCGCTGGTATTTTGCTGCTTCTGTGTCATTGCCTCCAGATATACAATACAAAAGTAACATTACTCTTACAACAAGCCAGAACTATTGGCTTTGTCATTGCTTGTCAGATAAATAAGAGACAACTTTGGCTTCGTTGTATAGAACATTGAACATGCTTCAGTTTTGAAATGATGAGACTGTGAGAGAACCAGTCTCTCTGACATTACATCATATACAGTGAAGGGCGGCACTGCTGCAGAATGAACATTTATTTTTTTCACCCTGAGGGTGAGGGCAAAAACGGAGAGTCCGATAGGAACTCGTCTTAGCAGCTGCTTTTTAGATCTGCCGGTGCTGAGTACCATCACTTAAAACACTGGGCTTGTGGTCAAAAACAAAAGCTCTGACATGTTTACCCAAGTCTTACCGTACATATTTGTCAACAGACCTCATTCAGGCGGGAAACTCCAGATTTCTAAAGCAGAAAAGTGGCCGATTTTGGCTGACTCCTGCCAGAAATGTCCTTTGCTTTAACAGTAGGACGGATGCATTCTCCCGATTCAGTTTTTTTTTTTTATCTTCCCCTTACCTTTTCTGAAATGTTGGCATGTGTGCCCATCGGTTCACGATTTTCGGCCATGCTCTTAAATGAAAGCTGCTCCCTGGAACCTCTGACAAGGACTGCCGGACTCCGCATCTCACCAGGGCGAGGGACGGGTGTAAGGACTGCCGGACTCCGCATCTCACCAGGGCGAGGGACGGGTGCTAGGACTGCCGGGCTCCGCATCTCACCAGGGCGTGGGACGGGTGCAAGGACTGCCGGACTCCGCTTCTCACCAGGGCGGGGGACAGGTGCAAGGACTGCCGGTCTCCACTTTGCACCAGGGCGGAGGACGGGTGCAAGGACTGCCAGACTCCACTTTGCACCAGGGCGGGGGACGGGTGCAAGGACTGCCGGTCTCGCTTCTCACCAGGGCGGGGGACGGGTGCAAGGACTGCAGAGGGGGCGGACTGGGGTTATCAGCAGATGTGCCGTTGCCTTCCCCCTTGCACCAGGGCGGGGGACGGGTGCAAGGACTGCCAGTCTCGCTTCTCACCAGGGCGGGGGATGGGTGCAAGGACTGCAGAGGGGGCGGACCTGGGTTATCAGCAGATGTGCCGTTGCTTTCCCCCTCTCGGAGGCTGAGCTGTGCTGGAGAGTTCCCGGAGACCTGCCCTTTTATATGGAAATAGGAGTCTAATCCATTTCTGCCAGCTCCTGGTCTAAAACAGTCATAATTGTGTAAGTTATTGCGCTAGGGTCAGGGTTCTAGGACATGCGTGACAGTGTGCCGAAGAAAACACGCCGTGTCACCTATTGACCTGTGTGGAGCCCCGAGTCCTGTGCCCGGGTCACTGTTAGTGATAGCAGTGGTGGCCTCCTCCTGGCAGTCAGTTAAACAAAGCCCAGAGGAAGATGGCAAAGCACGGCCTGGAACTAAGAAAAAGATGTACCTCTGCCCTTCTGTCATGCAACTTGCGCTCAACGTTTTACCTCAACTCCACGACCTCTGTCGAATTCGGGTGGGTCCCACCAGCTAAGTAGAACAAGAAAAAAAATGGCGGCCACAAACGTCCGAAAATTTCAGAATCTGGGGCGTGTTTTTGGCGTTCTGAGTGACGGATGATGTCGCAGGGCGAAAGAAAGCCAAAAACACGCCCCCGAATCCGAAAGAGACTGGGCTTTAATGGAGTGATGCCCCTCTCCTCCAATGGCTGGCCTCCGTTTAAGAAGCCAGCCATTGTGGGAGAGAGGCAGGTTCAAGCCCCCATTCTACAAAACATTAAATCTCTCCCCGAGACTGCTCAAGCGCAGCCTACGGTCCTCGACCTAAAAAGTCAGAAAATTAGGAGGAGAATGGCAAAACAAATTTGGGGATAACCCTGCAAAAAGGATCATTTCCAACATGTACACAATTTAGAATCACTTCCTACACCCTCGGCTCTCTGTTAACTTCAAACAGCTTTGTTTGATATAAACACCAATAAAATACAAAAAGATACCTTTAAATTGCCCCTCCCCCCAAAAATGATCTGCCCTCTTCTCCCATCTGCTTTAATATACGTTAATGGCTTATTGCTGTGGTTATTAAACAGCTTGGCATAGATTTGTCATTGTACACTTTTGGTACCCAGCTGGAGGGTGCAGAGAGGAGGGGTCATTCAAGTACCAAAACCCAGAGCAAGAGGACGAACAGAAGCAGATTGTCTCACTTGAAATGGAGTTAACACCATTTACTCTAGTAATTGACCTAACCCTCTGGAAAAGGATCCGTACATATTGTGCAAGATTAAACCACTTTGCTTGATAGCATACTACAAGCTCTATGCTGAGGTGCATGTGTTGCAAAAGATACAAAACAACAACTGTTACCTTGGGCTGTGAAATCTTACAGCTTACTTGCTGCTCCATAAGAGCTTTTAATTGATGCTTTTGCTTTGTCCTAATTGTATTACCAATTATTCTAAAGTCCTCTCTTACGAGCACTCCCCCACTGTGAAAGTCTTGTCTTTTCAATTTCCTTGTCCCAGACGTCTACGTTCTCGGGAGCTACCACCCCCAGGCTCACCATGCCAGTTCACCCAAGCTGTTCCGGAGGCTTAAGCCAGCTTGACCATGACAAAAGCCCATTTTACTCTCCTGGGAGATTTTAACCTTCATATTGACAAACCAGACGATACTCAAGCAGCTAGTCTTCTGGCCAACCTTGAGGTGATGGAACTGGGGCAAAAAGTACACTGCCCTACCCACAAAAAGGGGCACTTACTTGACCCCAATGTTTCTAATTACCCCATGCTTCAGTTCCAGGACCCTATACCAATTCCTTGGACAACAATATTTCATGTATTCCAAACATCAAAAATTACATAGAGCGAGAACATTTCAATAATACCTATGCGCTTAATATAGAAGATCATACTTATGGCTGAAAATATGAAGGCGGGATTTAAAATATTAATAGGCATAAAACAAGTATAGTAAAAAAATATGGCAAATAATGATAGAGTATCAAAATCAAGAGGGTTGAGTAACTTCTTGTACATATGGATTCGGAGCAAAATATTTTTTTGCTCTTTCATATAACAATTGTGTAATGGGAGACCATAATTGCAGACGCTTCTTAGCAAGAGACATGAGAAAAACAAATGTTGTATCCAATCGATGGGATGGTTATGGCATACAGACTACCACTAAGCTAGATATGAGTTTCGATGCCTCCTTCCAATTCTTTGTAATCTGCTGGAAAGCAGCTGCTAACAATAAGTCAGTGATTTGTGATTGTGCTTTCTTTGTATTCCATCCAGTGGAAAGGCAACCTAGAAAGATGTTAGCAGGTGAAAGGGGAACTTCAGCGTGGAATATGGTGTTGATTTGTAACCAGACTTGTTTCCAGAAGTGGAATACATGTGGGCAAGTGAATAATAGATGTTTTAAATCAGCTTGCGTCTGGGAGCACGACCAGCAAATGCTAGGAGTTTCAACATGCATTTTGTGTAATGAGAAAGGTGTTAGGAGAAGTCGATTATTTAAAAAAAAAAAAACATTTGTGTAGCATTTGCCGCTCTGGATGACTTCCTAATTTTCAACCAAATCTTGTTCCATAAAGAAATAGGCAATTGTGTACCTAGATCGAGTTCCCAAGAAAGCTCTATTTTTGTTTTGTCTCGCTCAATGGAGGATTGTGATAAGCGAGAATGGAAGGTAGAGGCCTTTGGAGTACTTCAAAGTAAGTTGTACCATGTAGAATCTGGTAGGGAAGGTGAAGAAACTAGGAATTTAAAATAAGAGTATGAGTCTAATATTGCGGTGCGTAGAATTGTAAATTTGTATTGAAATGAGGGATACAACTGAAAGAAAGAATGTGCATGTGAATGTAAGGAAAATATAATTATCAAACAATTGATAGACCCATATTATGCCTTTGTCTCCATGTTTTCCAGTAAATAGGTTTGTTCTTGATGCATATAAACGTATTATTCCATATGGTGGAAGTGAGGGATGTGCCAGCGTCATAAGAGATGGTGTGGAGGAGAGAATTCAGAATTTTAGATGAATGATTGATAATTGGTGTGGATAATTTTTGCGGTTTTCGTGTGAACGATAGATACTCCTGGAAGGAAAAAGGGGAGAGAAAAGATCTCTCAAGATTCAACCATAAAGGAGAGTCTGAAGATGAATCAGCCACCCATTTGTATAAATGCCTTAAAAGAAAGGCCCTATAATATTTCGGGAAATCAGGAAATTGACACCGCCTTCTGATTTTTGGCAAGATAATTTTTGTAGTGACATTCTAGGTTTTTTACTATGCCATAAAAAAAAGATAGAAGGATGGAGTTAATTTTATGAAATCATTTTGCTGGTATAGACATAGGGATAATAGAGATAATATAAAGGACAATAGGAGTTAACATTATTTTGATGGTGTCTAAACAACCCCACCAAGAAAGATATAAAGGGTGCCATCTAGTTATGAGATTAGTCAGCTTCTCTATACATTTGTCAAAGTTTAGGGAAATTGGCAATTTATTAGAAGAGGTAAACCATAAACCTAGATATTTAATATGTTGTGGACTCCAAGTAAAATTAGAGGTCGAAAAGTCGTCTTTAAAAGTATATTTGGTATGGGGCAATATTTTACATTTCTTATTGTTTAATCTATATCCAGAAACCGCTGTATATCAGTGGACCTCTTTTAAGAAAGCTGGGAGGGTGAGGTGAGGTTAAGAAAGGAACATAAGTATATCATCTGCTTAAGCTGCTAGTTTGAGGTGTTGAGTATTTGAAATTAAACCAAAAATAGATTGGTGTTGTCTTAATTTTTTTTTTTATAAACTTTTATTGATAGGAAGGAATAGTGGTGATTCAGTGACATACATGTTTACGACATTTGTTACAGTCAGTACATGTCAACTTTTACATTTGCGACAAGAAACTGCCTCGTAGCAAGGACTGTGTTACAGTAAACCTTAGGAGATATGTAAATACATCGACCGATGGTCCTTCTGCTTGTATTGTGTCCCTCCGACTCCCTTTTCCCTCACACACGAGTCAATGATAACATCACTTTTTAATAGTAAAGAAACAACAAACTACCTTCCCCCCCCCCAACCATGTGTCATCATAGCCGTTATGTCTCCACCCACAACCCTTATCATCATGTGTCCGAGCGTGCACGCCGGTATACAGCCAGGTCAGAACCACTAGTGTCTTAATGTGTTGCGACTGAGGTGACTACCCCCTATTCGTTCCGCTACTCCTCTTCCCCCTCCGAGTCAGGGTCTTCTCCCTCTGGTAAGGGGTCACAGATTTCTCCCCTATATACATTCCATGCCGTCCACACTTTGTTCCATTTGCGGGGTGCTGCACGGAGCACGTATACTGCCCTTTCTGTTATCATTAGGATGTCCATGTTCTTAGCCCATCTACTGGCGGTGGGCAGGTCTGGTGCGCCCCACTTCTGTGCTATATCCCGCTTAGCCACTGTCATGGCCAGAGTCGCCCAAATCAGTTCGTATCTATTCAGGTCATTGGGGTCCCAGATGTTCAAAAGGCACTTACGTGGTTCAGGTAGTATAGAGTGTTTAAGGGCTTGGGAGATTGAGCGCAGTATTTGCCTCCAGAATTCACGTATTTGCGAGCATTCCCACAGTGTGTGCAACAGTGTCCCCTCCTCCCCGCAGCCTCTCAAACAAAAGGGATGTGGTGCTCTCTGTATTTTATGCAATAGTGTCCTCGTATAATAGATGCGGTGCAGGATTTTAAGCTGTACCAGTCTGAGTTTACTTGAGATTCCCACCTCCCTCGGGGAGGCCAACACCTCATTCCATTCAAATTCATCTGTCCCACCTAGTTCCCCTTCCCATTTTTCTTTTAATTTCAGCGTTGGGTCTTTGAGATTATTAAGCAGTTTTTTATATGTAAGGGACGTAGCGCTTTGGATCATGAATTCTGTTAGCAGTCTATCTTCTAACGGGGAGGAGTCTGGTAGAGTGGTGCCTACAGGAATCGCCTGTAGTAATGCGTGTCTGATTTGAACATATCTGAATGTTTCTGTGGGTCTAAGGTTATATTGCTGTTGCAGGTGTGAAAAGGGTATTACTGTGTCATTGTCCCAGAGGTCCCCTACCGTAGAAATGCCTATGGAGTCCCACCGCTCGAATCCCTTACAGCCTCTGAGGTTCCCCAATGCCTTCGTGTCCCATAATGGTGTCATTTTGGTGATTCGACCCACCCATCCCAGTCGGGCCTGCGCCACGTGCCATAGGGCCGCCTTATGTTTGGTTGGGCCAAGGAGGGTTTTAAGTTGTGATTTGTTGTAGAGAACAGACAGCATGCAGTCCGTTCCAAGTTGCGACCAATCTGCTCGATAGGCAGGGTCCTCTTTCGGGGCGTGGATCCAGTAGTTTACAATTTTCAGTTGGGCCGCCCAGTAATATAGTTGAATGTTGGGGAGCGCTATTCCCCCCTCGTACCAGCTTTTAACCAGCTTGTCGTAAGCTATACGTGCCGGGCCAGTATTCCAGAGCAAGGTATTGACCAGCGCCACGATCTGCTTGAAGTAGCGTGGTGGCACCAGGTGCGGAGTATTTTCCAGAACATAGAGGAGTCTCGGGAGGGCCATCATCTTATACAATGCTGCCCTACCCAGTAGGGTCAGGGGCAGGGCCGCCCAGTGCTTAACGTCCGCCCGTAGGCGATCTATGGGCGGCTTTAAGTTGCTGGCAAAAAAGTCTGCTTCATTACTTGTGATGATAATACCTAAGTATTTGAAGGAGGCCGTTGTCGTAAGCAGAGGGCAGCTCTCCTGCAATCTCGGCGCCGGGCCTTTTAATGTATATATGGTAGATTTTGACCAATTCAAGGTGTAGCCCGACGTATGTCCGTGAGTGTTGCAGAGTTCTAACAGGGCCGGGATGCCGGCTTCAGGTGCAGTCATGTAGATGAGCATGTCATCTGCATATAAGGAGACTTTGTCCTCCCACCCCTCCTCCCACCTAATGCCTGCAAATAAGGGCGTAGACCTGATCTGAACTGCCAGGGGCTCAAGCACCAATGCGAAGAGCAAGGGGGACAAGGGGCAACCCTGTCTAGTCCCCCTGCCTAATAAGAATGTCGGCGATATGTGGCCGTTGGCCACTACCTGCGCGACGGGCTTCGTATAAAGCAATCGTATCCATGCTATATACCGCGGCCCAAATCCCATACGTTCTAGTACCGTGAAGAGATACTCCCACTCCACAAGGTCGAACGCCATTTTAGCGTCGAGAGAGAGAATCACAGCCTGCTCTGTGAGGAGGTGCGCACGGGCCATCACACCATGAACTCTTCGGAGATTCATCGCAGTGCTTCGGTGGGGCATAAAGCCCGACTGGTCAGGGTGGATCAAGGCGCTGAGGTGGGGCATCAAGCGGGTGGCAAGAAGTTTAGCTAATATCTTGGCCTCGACATTCAGTAACGATATCGGGCGATATGAAGTACAGTCAGTCGGGGGTTTCCCTGGTTTGGGTATCGCTACTATCGTGGCCGTGCGTTGATCCAACGGCAGCTCTGCTCTATCCCTGCTGTCTAAATACATGGCCAGGAGTGGGGCACTGAGTTCTGGAGCCATGGACTTGTACCACTCTATCGGAATCCCATTGGGCCCCAAAGCTTTACCCGACTGTAACGCCTGGATCGCCAGCTGGATTTCTTCCTCTGTCGGGTCTACTTCTAGGGCTTCCCTATCCTCCTGTGTAATGCTGGGGACGGCAATATCCGCTAATGTTGCTGATGCCATCTGCTGTGTGACCCTTTGGTCTGGTGTGTAGATTGATTGGTAATGTTGTGCCAAGGCGCAGACTATGTCTTCTGGGTGTGTCAGTGTCCGCCCGTCCTCCGTATGTAGTCTCTGAATGCCTCTCGCCCCAGTCCCCCTCTTATCTAGCCACGCCAGCATGCGACCCGCTTTATCTCCCACATCGTATATTCTATGTTTGGTGTTGGCGATGTAACCCTGTTCTGTCGTTTTAAGGTGAGCTAGGTATTGTTGCTGCCGGACTACTAGGGTGTGTGCCGCGGATGGGGAGGGATCTGCCATGTGCGCATTGTTAGCCGTGTTGAGTGCAAGTTGGTGTTGTCTTAATTTGGATAAGAAGGGTTTTAAGGCTAAGAACGGAGATAAGGGACAACCTTGGCTAACCCCTCTATGAAGAGAAAAATAAGGAGATGTGTGACCATTAGCAACAATCGCGGCTTTAGGGTTTGAATAAAGCAGAGAAATCACAGAAAAAATTTTCGGGCCAAAACCAAACCAAGTCAATGTCTGAAAAATAAAAGGCCAATTCCCTCTAGCAAAAGACTTTCAGCATCTAAGGCAATAGCAGTAAGAGGCTCCTTGTAGTTTGATGACTTGGATATAATGTCAAAAAATAAACGAGTGTTATCGGTAATAGAACGCCCCTTGACAAAACCTGTTTATTCTTTACCCAGTAAGTGAGGGATATGTGATTAAATTCGAATAGCCAATGCTTTGGAAAACATTTTATGATCTATATTGACTAGGGAAATGGGCCTATAATTTGTACAATAGCGTACATCTTTGCCTTCTTTTGGGATTAGACAAATCAGGTCCTCTATACAGGTTCCTGAAGAGTTACCCTAGTCAACAAAAGAGGAAATAAAACTATGTAATCGTGGGAAAAGTATTTGAGTGAAATGCAAGTAAATTTCAATAGTGAAACCATCTGCGCCTGGGGCTTTCGCTTTCTTTTTTAAAAAAAAAAAATTTTATTAACCTTTATTCGTATAGACAGGATATACAAATCTGGGCCTACAACCAAACTGGCCGGCCATGATACGTGAAGGCAATCAAGAAATCCAGAGTGAAGTTACAGAATCAATCATAGAGGAACGCGATCGACACAATCCTAAAAAGGGGGGAGGGAAGAGGATCTAAACGGCCAGCAAACAGGAGCAAAGAAGGTTATTTTTTATAATGTAGCGATAAGGAGCATGACAGGCTCTGCGACAGTATAGAGGAATCCGGAATCCCAAAGCAAACCATCGACAACAGAAAGTCTAAAGGGCAGCAATGCAGGAGTATCAGCACTGTACTGTACATATAGGTATAAAAACAGGTGCGGTGAACACAAGTCAATATATAATTAATAACAACTTTACATCTCCACCACCCAGTAGCACATTGGCAACAGAACAAAGGGGCCGGAATAGCGACAAAACCAAGACCAACCCGTCATGCTAACCTTGGGAGAGAAGGAAAGGGGAGGGGGGAGGGGAGAGGAAAGGAAAACACAGACTGAAAGAGAAGAATGTCGCGCCTAAACAAGCGCCCCGTAGCGAGGAACATATAAAAGAGCAGGAATATCAGCAACGAGGAGGGCATGGGAGTCGCAATGGCAAGCAGCAGAGCTACAAGAAGAAGAACAGCGACGTTACAGGCCCCACCCCAATCATACCACGGAAGGCAAGGACAGACGCGGCACACCAATAAAGAGACACAAAAGGGCCCTAGAACTGAGGAAAATAAAACATCAAATAAGACCCAACACACCCATCCCACCCAGCACCCCTGCAGAAGGCTACGGCCTACCCTCCAAACAGCGCGCCTGTCGCCCTAAACCAGAACCCGAAATGTAGTAGAGAAAAGAGAGAAGAGGAATAAAGAGACAAAAAGAAGGGCATGAAAACAAAAGAAATAAATGGGAGGGAGGAGCAAGAGGACAGAAACAAATACGGTCGGCCACAGCCCTCCGCCCAACCATACGATCATATTATATGTGAGCCAGAACGACACAATCTCGAGCGCCAAAAAACGTGCAGGGGGGTCTCCCACAGCGCTAGAAATATGAGCAACTTCGCCACGAATCCGTACACCAGTAAACCACCGGGAGCCGTGCATCTCACCCCAGTCCCTTCCTAACCACAATTACCACCCACCACATGACAGCGTGAAGTAAGCAACATGATGCGAGGCAAGCACACAATTGAAAGAAAGTACGAGAAAGACGTATGCCAGGGAGGGCAATCAATAAGCAAGTGGGCAAAAGTTCAAATAGGCAGTTCAAATGTCTCAGCAATAGCAACAAGGGCAATAAAAGACAGGAGTTCAGTCTCGCCGTCCGGAAAAGCGGGGGTTGTCCTGCAGAATAGAAACACGACCTCATCAAGGCAAAAACAGGCAGCGGTCCACCAATGTTCTCAGGCACCCGGGGAGGATCGGGTCCCCGCACGACATCCAAGTCCCCAAACTCCAGACATCGAAGAGCAGGAGGTTCCAAATCCACCGGCCAGCAACCCCGTCGATGGACAGCGGCAGTAACCCTCGTAGCGACCGAGGGAGGCGAGGCAATGGCATCACTGAAACAAGAGGGGACCATGAAGGAGCGTTCACCCAAGATGGCGACGGATCGCATCGAGTCTCCAAGAGCACCGGGGGCCAGGGCTTCGTGTAAGGATCGCAATGCATCAAGAACGTCTGCAATCGTAGGCTCACGCACACATGCAGTCCAGCAACCCAAGTCCGTCATCACGAGGAGACCCACAGCACAGGTCGTAGGCAGCCATTTTGTGAATCCAGCCTCCTCACCACCCTCCGCGATTCTCGGAACAGTTCACAAATGTGGGCCTTTACAGATATCCGGGGGGTCCCAGCAATGGCAGCCTCGGTGAAGAAAGGAGATTCGCCCAAGGCGGGGGGCCGTCTGTAGTATCGCTGGCGCTCCTCACAAACAGAGTCCGAGGACTAGGGTCCAGGGTCGATGGACGGAGCAGCGGCGGGGGGGACCCCTTCACACGGTCAGTCCACGGAGCACCGCGCCCCGCACCAGCCTCACGGCCGTCAAGACGGGCCCGGTTCAGGATCACCGGGATGTTCACACAACGGCTCTCGCCAGTGGCGCAGTCTCTCGGCCGGGGCCGAAGATCACCACAACGCCAGGCCGGAACCAATAGGCGAGGCCCCGGTCTCAACACCACGAAGGCCCAGGTCCCTTCGGGGGGCACAACTTCGGAACCGCAGCACGCCGGAGCCTCCAGGTCAAACGGTGAGTAAGAGCGAAACGTTGCGTTCCTGTTTCTTCGGAACTATGTCGTCTCTGGGCAGGATATGCGACAGGATATACGAGTCGGGCCAGAGGGCTGACGGAGCCGAGCTACAAGGCGACCATTACGCTCGCGAGCTTGGCTCCTCCCTCTCGGGCTTTCTCTTTCTTAAGGGTTTTAAGTGCATTAAGTAGTTCTGTTTGTATGAAATCCATTTCTAAAAGTTCCAAATCAGATGAGGGCTTTATAGATTTTTTAATAGAGGAGAGGTAAAGAGTGATGTCTGTGACTGTGGGCGTGTTCTCAGGTGTGTACATCCGCTTATAGAATTAAGCAAGTTCTTGTAAAATATCGGCGTCTTTGTGTTTTGACATGTTAATATCATCTATTATAGATTCAATGTGGAGCTTATTTTGTTTGGTCTTAAGGTAATTAGCTAGTAATTTATCTGATTTGTTTTGTCGTCCATAACATTTTGCAGTGGTCTTTAATAAATACAAAAATGCACTATCCGTGGTGTTTTTGTTAAATTTAATCTTTGCATTTATAAGCTCTGGAAGGCATTCTTTCGATTTAGAAGTGTAATATAAATGTTCCAAGTTTTTAATCTTAGAAAGGAGTTCCCCATTCAATGACCGGGCTGTCTTTCGCTTGTTGGATGTGTATTTGATGATAAAAATACGTGCAGAAGCTTTGAAAGCATCCCAGACTGTGTGAAAGGGGATGTCGTCAATGTTATTGATTAGAAAATATTCATGAAAAAAGGATATAAAAGAAACATTAAAATTAGGGTCTAGAAGCAGGGAGTTATTGAAACACCATCTTTTGGGAAAGGCAGCTTGAGATAAAATATCTAGCTGAATTGAGACAGGGGCATGATCAGGAATGAGTATGGGACCTATATCTGCTGAAAGTAAAGACTGTGTGATATTGTGTGAGATAAAGTTATAATCAATTCTTGACTGCGTCTGATGAGGTGGAGAAGAAAGGCTGTATTCCTGTGATGCCGCCGGTTGCATAGCCTCCAAGCGTCTGTTAGGTTTTGATGCTTTACTGTTTGTCTAAAAGTTTTGTGTGCTTTGTTTGGTGAGAAAGAAACCTTGGAATTCCGGTCAAATAAGGGATCGACCATTAGGTTACAATCACCAGCACTAATACAATTCTCTGCAGGGTTCTGAGCAATCAATTGAGTGATTCAGAACTAAAGGGAAACATCACCATTGGAGGGAGCATACACATTGAGTAAAGAAATTAGAGTACCTTCTATCATTAAATTGTTAAACAGCCATCTACCTTTCTCATCTGTATCCTGTGAGAGAAGCTTGACATGTAGTGATTTGTGACACAAAGTTATGACTCCGTTTGTTTTGCCATCTCCAGGTGAGAAAAAGATTTCACCAACCCAATTTTTCCTAAGCTTTAAAGACTCAGTTCCCAGACATGAGTCAACTAAAATTGACTTGAAAACTCTTCAATGGCTACCAGTCATTAAGATAATTTAATTAAAATCTATGTGTACTGCCCATAAAGCTCTACACACACATGCCCCCCCACTCTTATGTCAGCTGGCTACCCCTTACACTACAAATAGGCCACTCAGATCCTCTAACCTTCATTTGCAGTGGCAGCTCCTCTGCTCAAAGCCCTACCCAAATAAAAAATGATAACAACACCATGTTATTATCATTTTATTTTTATGTGCTGGCTCCGTTTAGGTGCGGGCTGGTCTGCCTACAGAGCTGGGGTGGGAGTGGTGGGCACTTTTAAGCTGGCCGTCTTGGGCTGGCCAAACAGTCATGCACACTAGCATTTCTCCAGATGCTGTATTGTACATCCGGTTGGAGGACATGCACAGCCTCCCACTTCCTGTCTGAGTGCCGAATCAAGCTGCTTGGGCCAAAGGCTGCGCTACTGATGACCGCAACGTCGTGATTGGCTTAGGGGAGTCTGGGAGCTTCCTATTTCCTGTGTCAACCGAA
The DNA here is from genome assembly GCF_964261635.1 of Lissotriton helveticus. Taxonomy (NCBI): domain Eukaryota; kingdom Metazoa; phylum Chordata; class Amphibia; order Caudata; family Salamandridae; genus Lissotriton; species Lissotriton helveticus. The sequence goes on from NC_136067.1 coordinate 1,703,340,390, forward strand.
GAGGGCGGAGGAGAGGTGGCAGGAAAGTGGATTTTTCTTTATTCCATTTTTTTAACCCTCCCCACCACTGCCCCGTAGCAGCTGCTACTGTTCATTTGGCTAGCATTTCCTTGGTCAGAAGAGCCTAAAGTGGAGGGCGATCGTTTAGTTTCAATGTAGCAAAGCTTAGGAACTCACTTCCCTTGATCCGGTCCATTGATAATGAGTTGAGCTTTCATAAGGGATTTAGGACCTGCCTCTTCAAGAACTAGTCTCCTAAATGCTTTCTCTGCCACTGTGGAACATTTCCTTTCCTCAAACAGCACTGGGATGTCTGCAGGTCACCACACCCTTCACAAATCTTGTAACATAACAAACCATTAGCAGAATGTTTTTCTCGCACATCCAGAACAGAATATATTTCACAAAATGCAAACGACGCTGACAATTTGGGATTGAGACACAGCACAAAACAGCATGCCAGAAGAGCGGTGGTAGCATTACAGTAGCTGCATGTTCGTAGCTGGACTGGCTTTCTGTACTCATAAAGCATAACTAAGTGTGGAAAATCTGTAAGATCGCTCCTTTAAACATTATTGTTTTAATGAATCCGTTTCTACTTTGTTCATTACGAAGGTGAGACTTCAACATATCTGCTCATAGGCAGCCATCTTTTCTTCCATTCTGTGCTCCTTTAACAGGAAGCATGGTAAACGCAGACGATTGGATGAACCACTTCAGTCTTAAAACCTCATGAGAACAAGATAGAGAACTTAGATATCAGTCATTGCTCTATTAAACAAGCAGATTTGCTGTTCTGTTGCTTTTCTTTTTGGGATCTCTGCTCCTATAATGCGTGTATTGCTGAATTGTGGGGTTTGGAGGGATGCTGACCTCAGAGTCAATTCCAAGTAGGGGTGGTGGTCATGTCTTCTTCCATTTAAGTTAGTTTAATGATGATCATTTTGCCACTCACCTCTCATAATATTCAGGTGTACTTAATACTTTGATCAGTTGTGGATGGGTTGCACCAAAGCCTTGGGACATTCTGTCTCCAAGATTGTCAGTTCACAGGCTTCAAAGAGTACAACATTCTACTGCTTGGTTTATCTTAATGTTTAAGACTTATGAATTGTTAACTTGGGGGGAAGGGGCAGTCCTTGGTTCCCCATCAAATCCAGGGTCGCTGTTAAGCTTCTGTACCAGATATAAAGACATAAGGTTTGTGCTTGTTTGACACATACGCTCTTTTAACACCAGCCTCCAATAATAATTTGTTTAAGTGAGGCATGTCTACAAATGTTAACAAACTTTAATCCTGTGAGGGCAAGAACGCCGACGATTCACAGCCCTTGATGGTTGCCTATGGAGAAAAAGTGTTTGAATTATTTAAGAGCAACCTCTTTGTTCTGCTTCCAGAAAAAGTTTATATTTAACTTTTCTGCACAGGTGATTTTTGATGGCTGTTGGAGACTGATTTTTGTTCTCGGACTATAAACATATAATGTAATATTTAATTTACTCTATAGAAATGTTATTAAATTAATGTAAATACATAAACGGGCTTAATAACAGCTTTAATAAAAGAAATAACGGATATTTCTTGCCAGGCACTACTGTCAGAATGCCTCTGTTTCTGTTTGTTTTATGCCCACCACTCTGCTGAAGCCAGAGGATCCATGGAAATCCATTCATGCAACGAAACAGCCTGACGCTTACTACATATTGTTAGGTTTTTCCATGGGATGCACTGCATGAGTGCTCACATTTACCCACCATTTCCTAGGGGCTGGTGTAAACTGTAACAAGTTATTTGTGCAAAGTATTGTAAACAGCAGGGTAGCAAGGGCGTGGACATGCACAATATATCTGTTCTGGCATTTATTGTATCAGTTTACTAGGATTCTTCCACTTGACACACAGGATTGAGGACCCTTATAGAGTACATATTGAGGGAATGAGTAAGAATCTAGTCATTAACACATTTTTTATATGCTGTTTTTGAAAGTCGTTTACTTTTTTTAATATTATTATTACAGTTCTACTTGCTGTGCTTTCTACATAATATTCCCCTAGGCCCCTCGCCCTCCCCAACCCATGTTGAGTCTGTGTCTATGTTCTTGAAAGGTGAACTGTGCTTTCAGAGCAGACACATTTTCTACACAGAACATAATCAAATATGTTCTCTTCTGTGCCTTGTTTAACGGGTGCTCCTCCCTCCATTCAAAGCTTTACCTCTATTTATTCCCCCGCTCCTTTTCCCTCGGTGCCTCAGTTGGAGTGCGATGAATTAGCATTGCCGGCGCGCCATACTGGGCGGGTGTATGAAGAATGGCGGGGACAGATAGTCACATTGTGAAGCAGAGACCAGGAGGGAGGGAGCGAGCAAGCTGGCCGGTCTTGGTTTGTGGTGAATACTGCTACATGCTGCTACGGCATTCTCTCCTTCTCTAAGCCGCACCACAATGGACACCTTCCCTCTAAATACGGAGTTTACGGAGTCACGTGACACACGTCATGCCGGGCCCAATCATTGCGGCGGGCGCGCGAACCCTGTTGGTGCGCCCGTGACGTTTGACGGACGTTGCCTCTGTTTGACTCTTTTTTCTGCGCGAACTCAGTTCACAAGGCTGGATAATGAAGTTGTACTCCAGTATTCCACAGACTCCTAATGGGGGAGGGGATACAGTGGGGACTGAAGCCAGAGCTCAGTGCGCGGTCTCATTTAAGGCTTTCGCTGACGTGTTCAGACTACGTTTGGGTGCTAATTAATTAGCCCAAATTGTGATAGTTTTAACTGTGTACACACCAGCTTGTTTGGAATTCTACACTTGATTGACTACTGTACACACCAAAGCAGTCGCGCGGGTTTTAGAAATTTGGAAAATCAAGGACAAAACATATTTCATTTTTTTGGGTTCTAATATCTATTAGTTTGAGAAAAGAAATATAAAAAATTAAAATACCATAATAAGCAATACAACCAAAAAGAGAGTTAAACGATAAATAAATAGATAAATGAGCATTCATCACAGATTTAATTTTTGACAGAGTTCTATTGGGGAAATCCCAGATGTTCCTGCTTGCAAAGACTCCTGAAATGGACTTGAACAGTACTCTGATGGCGAGGTTGTTTGGAGCTGTTTTTTATGTGTCCGAGATTATTTGCATATCCTCCATAAAGGCCGGTTGTGTGAGATGGGAACTTGGCGCGCTGCCTGGTGCGGTATTATTGGTGGCGGGTTTCTCCTTGGGCCCTGCTATAGGTCACAGCCAGACTCCTGAAACCCTTCTGAAGCGAAACATTGAAAACAGCGCCGCAATTTGACAGGCAATCAAGGAATCCTGCATAAGCCTTTAATCCTTAATTCCACCAGACACAACTATTGCTAAACAGTTTTTGTATTCAGTTGGTTACCGAAGTACGTTGTGGAAATGCCTAGACTAGAGTGTAGCAGTGGACCAGTTATTGTCAGTTTTTAAACCAAATTAGTTACCTTTTCTCTAACATTCACTGAACTATCCTCAACAAAAGTTGCTGCACATATTCACTCTGAGGTTGTATTGGGTTATTGCCATACTAATCAGGAGTACTTGTAATCTAGAACCCCTAGTGTTAAGCATCAAGCTTTATTTACTTTTTAAAATCTTCTTATACTCATTACTGAGTAAATGAAATCTGCTTCAAATAAATTATGCAAACAAAGTCCCCGTCCTGTGAGATTTATACCGCTTGAATATTTATTTGAAATGGTTTTTAAAAAAGGACATTGTCCTTAGGGGTAGGCTGAGCTCGCAGAGTTTTACACCGCAGAATTCCGCTAAATTGCATAAAAATTCCATGAGATTCCACAGAGTTCAGCGAGTGGCAGAATTTTCGGCACGTCGCGCTGCTCCCGCTGATTATTAGCGCCTGGAGCTTGTTCTATGATGTAAAACCACCTCTAACTGCACCACATGCCGTGTCAGAGGGCGCTGCTTCTTTCTGCCACTCGAATAGATTTTCTACTCCGGCAGCAACATTCTCAACACAAATGGTAACAACAGATTGAGAAATCTCGCCAGTACTCGTCCCAGCGATCAAGTTTTCTCACTCGCTCTTGCTCACTTACGTTGGCGAGCCACGCATGATTAAAACTCCTCCACATGGCGGTGTGCTGAGTTTTTATGGAATTATTTACAACAAGGGGTGGTGATGGACAGAGTCTCTGAGCTGGGATGGGGCAGTGAGCTAAATAACGGTGATGGATCAAGCCCTGATCTTTGGACTGGGTAAGAGTGGTCTGCTTAATTCAGACACTCTGTTCATCACCACCCCCTTTTCTGAATCGTTTTTGGCCACTATAGGTGTGGCAGGGTATACTCAGACATGAGTCCCTTGCTCACTGCTCCATCAGGATTCAAGCAAGCCGGGCCGACGAGGCTGAAATGCCAGAAACCGGTCCCCGGTAGCTGGTCTCCTTTCTGGTGAAGAATTGGCTTGGTAGTTTGGTCTGCCCTGTTCCCATGATGCACTGGGCCAGGGACAGACTAATTTGCATATAGCCAGGTTCTGAGCTGGGATGGGGCAGTGAGCTAAATAACGGTGATGGATCAAGCCCTGATCTTTGGACTGGGTAAGAGTGGTCTGCTTAATTCAGACACTCTGTTCATCACCACCCCCTTTTCTGAATCGTTTTTGGCCACTATAGGTGTGGCAGGGTATACTCAGACATGAGTCCCTTGCTCACTGCTCCATCAGGATTCAAGCAAGCCGGGCCGACGAGGCTGAAATGCCAGAAACCGGTCCCCGGTAGCTTGTCTCCTTTCTGGTGAAGAATTGGCTTGGTAGTTTGGTCTGCCCTGTTCCCATGATGCACTGGGCCAGGGACAGACTAATTTGCATATAGCCAGGTTCTGAGCTGGGATGGGGCAGTGAGCTAAATAACGGTGATGGATCAAGCCCTGATCTTTGGACTGGGTAAGAGTGGTCTGCTTAATTCAGACACTCTGTTCATCACCACCCCCTTTTCTGAATCGTTTTTGGCCACTATAGGTGTGGCAGGGTATACTCAGACATGAGTCCCTTGCTCACTGCTCCATCAGGATTCAAGCAAGCCGGGCCGACGAGGCTGAAATGCCAGAAACCGGTCCCCGGTAGCTTGTCTCCTTTCTGGTGAAGAATTGGCTTGGTAGTTTGGTCTGCCCTGTTCCCATGATGCACTGGGCCAGGGACAGACTAATTTGCATATAGCCAGGTTCTGAGCTGGGATGGGGCAGTGAGCTAAATAACGGTGATGGATCAAGCCCTGATCTTTGGACTGGGTAAGAGTGGTCTGCTTAATTCCGACACTCTGTTCATCACCACCCCCTTTTCTGAATCGAGTTTTTATGGAATGCCACCCACCCGTATTTAGTTTGCCAAGAGGGTACTATATACAAACATTAAAAAAAATTGTGTAGATTTTTTGCTCAGATTTGGAACTCGAGGCCCAAATGGAGAAGCGGACTGAACATATTACAAATAGCTTCCGAAAATGCACTGGTAAGGTTGCCAAGCAGTGGTGCTGCAGGGTCTAGTAGTGCTTCTGTCAAGTGGACATTATGAGGAGCACAATCCAAGAAAAACGTTGAAAACAAGTTGCATAAAGTTGTGTTTTGGGAGGGTCTAGTATGGATGATACTAGATGGCGAGCTTCCTTTGAGTGCATCATTGTAATGTATTTATATAGTGCTGCATATCCCTGCCAGGCACTGAGACGCATAGCATGCTACTTCATTGGAGTGCTTTGATGGAAAGGTTTCTGTGTGCTATGTGTACTAATATAGATATTGTTAAAGCTCTGATGTTCTTCGTAAGGACCAAAGGTGTGCTCTTAATGTGTTCTGTTGCTGTCAGATGCTAGTGTATGGTGGCTGGATGGTAAGTATTACATAGCAGCAAACATTTAGCTGCACATGTGAAGATAAATATGTCTGCTATGTTTTGCAGAACATTGTGTAAATATTGTGTGGAAGTTGCACAGAAGTAAGTGTTTGGTAGTTAGGTGGTATTCGTGAGCATAATATTCTGTAATATTTCCACCACAGTTTGAGATTAAAATGTAATTTTAAAAATGGTGTCATTTAAAGATAGAATCAAACACGATAGAGCCCTGGTTTTATATTTGACATTAATAGTAGCAAACGTTCTATTCCTTGGATGGGGCTTACATTTGGTTTTATAGCATTTCAGACGTAAGCCAAAGTGTTATTCGTGTATTTGGCAGTTTTATTAAGGGGGTTGGTAAGATAATTCGGTGGACTAATGCATTATTAGTGCTGTCACAGCTACAAAACGACAGAGAAACAAAGCCAGCAGGTTATGCTAACAGCACTGTGACTGTAAAGCAAAGAAAGTTCAGACCTTTGAACAATGTTACCGTTGCTGCAAAAAAAAAAAACTTTACAGTATTGACAAGACAAGGCAAAAAAAATGGAACGATAGCTACGCTGAGTAGAAAATGTGCTACAAGTTTGGTTCCGGACTTCGAGCCACGTTGGCGAGCGGGACAGGGTTTGCACCAGTGCGTGAGACAGTAAAAGCGAGAATCAGGGAGGAGATGCTACGTTTGCCAGGCATTTACAAAACATTCAAGGAATAAAGGTTCCGGACACGAGCGTAATTAAGTCTGATTGCTCGGGGACATTGCTCCGGATTATATCGACCAATAGTAAACTGCATGCTTAGTTCCTGACCTGAGGTCGTTTATAAGATGTCCGCGACGAATTGTCTGCAGGAAACTGCCTAGAATCCTAAATGAAGGTGTTTCTTGTAAAGCTGGAGCCTCGAGCTCAGGGGCTGCTAAGAAGAAACAACTGCTTCATAGAGCTGATTACTGTTTGTTATTGCATTGAGTGAATGCCTGCACATGTATGGCGAGTTTCTGAGCTAAAAACGAAATGAAGTCAAAGGTGAACATTACAAGCCAGTCAGGAACATTACAAGCCAGTCAGGAGAGTGGCGTCATGTAAAATGGCGTGACCCCCGAGTCTTCATATCTCAAAAATATTCATTGGTGTTGGTCGGAATGTGGCCCTACTGAAAATGTTGCTCCTCCCATGCTGTTTTGGCTGCAGGGGTCAGTATTACCCCTGGGGCAAAAGAATTATCGTGTCTAGTGCGGACTGGGGTTGTATTAAGGGCGTGCACTAAGGCCCATTGTTTGCATGTTTATTTATTTATTTTATGCGTTTTTATATAGCGCGGACTTTACCCGAAGGTGTCAGAGGGCTTCACAATAACAGTAGTGAAACATGAAGAAAAATTACTAGTCAGCATGTTACAAAAGCAAACGTTACGGTACATAAGGCATTAGTGACAATTGTGCATGTATCAAGAGCAAACAAAATGCAAGAGGTAGCAAATGATACGTTACAAGAGGAAAACCAGTGACATGTGTGTATGTTACAAAAGTGTACAAAGTACAAATAGAGGTATAATACTGCACTAAATGTCAGATACTCAAAACACAAGAACAAACGTTACGTTACACGAGGCAATGGTGGCAAATGTGCATGTATCAAAAGCAAACAAAATACAAGAGGTAGCAAACGATACATTACAAGAGGGAAAGTGAAGTGTGCATGTTACAAAGGAGTACTCAATACAAGTAGAAGTATAATACTGCAATAAACGGCAGACTCTCAAACCACAGGAACACATTGGGAAGGTACTTCTATAGTGATGTAGAAAGATCAAGGTTAATTGTTCCTATTGTGAGATATTTTGTGATACACATACCTGCAGGCTTTATGTACCCAGATAACGTTGCCAGAGTGGTTTCCAATCCTGACGGAAAAACAGTTAGTTGATGGTGGGACTGTTGCATTAGGGTGGGGGACGGGTATGAGAAAAAATAACTGGGGATTCGCAAGCGTGCCATGTTCTTACAATAGGACATAGTTTGCATTGAAGGATGCATCAAAGCATGTCCGATATATAATAGGCGAGACCCTTATTCCAAGGTGGAAGGTGTGTATTTAATTAGTTCTGGCAGAATGTCTGAGATGGTATAATCCAAGATGGCCTTTCTGCTTAGGCCATCCATCAGTCTGGTCGACATTACCATTTATTTATATTCACTCAGAGTTCTTGGATGCTTAACGACACTCACAAATGTACCCTAATGCATTCCCACAGATATGTTCTAAAACCTGTAAATGTGTTTGTTCAACAAAGAATCTCCATGGGGGCCAATGATATTCCACTTAATACGCCCCAAAAGAACTAAGAGTCTTTGAGCTGAAACCAGAGAGGACAAACTAGACTTGAAATGGTCCAATTGCTTATATCAATGCAGAAACATGAGAGTGCTGCAAAAGGATGCCAAACATGGAACTGTAAACAGAAAAAGCTCATAAAATAGACGCATGGTGAATAGGACAAGATATGAACTGGTGATGCCAAAAAAAAAAAAAACTCTGAAAGTCAGTAAATACTGTTCTTCTGACCTTGTAGCTTCCCCAGAATTAGAGGTGAGGCTCGTTTAATCTTGAAGGGAGTTAGTGAAAAGCTAATGGAGTGGAGGGGTTGAGATTTCTGACATGGATATCCGCCAATAAACACCTACTCCCCTTGGCCTCCACTTTGGTGTGCCTGCATTGCTGTTCCTATCCCTGATCTCTGGGGTCATATAGGCACTAACAGGAACCGAAAGTTATCCGGGTTCCTGAAGCACTGTTTATTTTCAACATTATCCACTCCATGCACCTCTGTTGCAAGCAGGCTATTTATTATCTGTCTAAAGGTAGGGCAATGTGTCAACACTACGATGACTGAGGGATATAAGGATGTGTGATTTTGCTTTTGCTACTCATGGCATTTTAGTGAATCAACTTACATGGTTCCTGAAAAGAGTAATTCATTGTTGCTTTCTGAATCTTTGCATCTCCAAGGAGAAGGGCGCTTTTGCTGCACAAGAAGTGCACATCTGGCTTTTGCGGCCACCGGTTGTCTGCTTCCACAGTGATCAATGCTCTTCTACTGGATTTGCTTGGAGTCAAGCAGCAACAACACTGGCCTTCAGGCATTGCACCGTTGCTGGATTCCACTTGGTTACTTGTAGGGCTTTATTTCTGTATACGGTCCTCTGAGGCGGCCACAAAAGGAGACCCATTATGTCACATCCGACCTCACTTTCGAGCTTCCTCCCCAGACCACTGGAATTATAAATCAACATTTTTCAGAGCCGACATCTACAGACGCCCAGCACGAGCTACTGTGAACTTTTCCTTACTTCACAACTGGGCATCTGATAGGAGAAGGGTGGGGAAGAGGGCAGGTATGAAGGATATGAACATGTCTTCCATAAGGTGGCCTAAGTGTATTACCGTTTTCTGAAGTGGCCCAGGTGTATTTCTGGTGTTGGATGTGTGCATCTGAGAGACACAGGTTACGTGTAAAAACTAGGGTAGCTGTGTGTGGATTAATCTTGTATGTTTGTGAGAGGGCTGCTGGTGTGTTTTCTATGACACTAGTTAGGTGTGTTTGTGATACTGCTGGCTTGAGTGAGTGTGGACACCTCACCCGTTGTGCAATTGTGAAGGAGAACATGTCCCTGTGCTTGATTTCCACGTGTAGCTGTTTTGAGTTCGGTCTTTGTTTGATGTGTGCTTAGGGAGGTTTAATGTTTTACATATCTGTTGTTGGTGTGCTTTTGTGAGTTTTTGTGTGGTTGTGCTGATTTGTTTAATGTGTCTGTGCCCCCACCGCTGCAACCCCCTCCCTCTGCCCTCCAGCACCACCACTTTAAAATGTCACCAGCCACCACTTTTGAAAATCTGACTTTACCATTAAAGAGGACTTTTAATTACAATACTTTAGACACCAAACTTGGCCTGTGTCCATGCTCCTACTAGGAAGTTACAGCTTGCAGCTGTGAAAACTGAATCTAGATGTTTTTCCCTACCAGGACACGTAAAGCTCAAAAGACCATGTCCTATTTTTCTAATACACTGTGCCCTGCCCCCTGGGATTTTCAGGGCCTACATTAGGGGCGACTTAAATGTATTAAAAAGGAAGGTTTGGCTGGGCCTCGTCGGTTCGGGTGGCTACAGGGGGGATGAAGTATTTGGGAGTTTTCTTGGTGGACTCGCCTAGCGTGTCTTGGAGCAGAAATTTGGCCCCATTATGGGAACTTGTACGGGAGGACCTTAAGACCTGGTCCCATATGCCCTTGTCCATCTATGGTAGATCTGCCATTTTCAAGATGGTCTCGCTCCCCCATTTACTATATCACTTGTAAAATCACCACTATCCGATTCCTTCCAAATGGTTTCGGCAGGTCACTGCGGCCTTGGTACAGTTTCTGTGGGCCGGTGGTGGGGCCAGAGTAGCGTTACGGACGTGTTTCCAATCTACGTACTGCAGGGGGCTGGCGACCTCCGACACCCTGTCATACTATATGGCCTCACATCTGCTTGTCTTAAATGAATGATGGTACCGGGATAAGGCCTATGCAGTTGAACGGAGGTGTATGGGAGATTCCACTTTACATACTATAGTCTGCACCGCTGCGCAACTCTTTGCCGCCAGTTACGAGGGTCATTTCTCAAATTTGGAGGCAGGCCTTCGGAAGATGGGGTGGTGGAATAGGTTGACGAGGGAGACTCCCCTTTGGAACAAAGAGCGGTTGCCACAGTTGGCTACTCTATCTGGGTTCTGTGGTTGTGACAACATTGGTATCTCTACCCTGGGGATGTAATGCGGGGGCCGGTCTTGAAGTCCTTTCAGGATCTACAGAAGAACTTTCAAATGCTGAAAACCCAAATGTATAAATATCTTCAATGTTGGCATGGTATGTCCCCTAGTCTGGAGGGATTAGAGTCGCTTGCTGAGTTTAGCCCGATTGAGGCGAAGGTGTTTATGGGAGATCTCCAAGACCATAAGATTTCTAAAATCTACTAATCCCTGGTTACCCATAGCTCCTCCACACTACAGAAGCTCAGAGAGGTCTTCATATTGGTTTAGGCCCAGATCTCTGTACTGGGGTGAATATATGACCTTGTTCTGCAATCTGTCCATCAATTGTTATTTTTGCATTTGTCACCCCGAGTGGGACGGGTAAGCCCTGACGTGGGTCCCATGCTCTCCATGCCACTAGAGTCAAGCTATCCTGGCTGATGAGGGCTGAAAGCCCGAAACCAGTCCTAGGATGCCTGTTTCCAGTCCAGGGAGGACCTGCCTGGCAGTTCGCGATGGACTGTTCCCATTGGAGCGCAGGGTCAAGACTGATTTGCATATGCTGGGTCCAAACTGGAATGGCATGGGGAGCAAAAAAATGATGGATTTAGGCCCTGATCTCTGTACTGGGGTGAATGTATGACATTGTTCTGCATTCTGTCCATCAATTGTTCTTTGTGCATTTGTCATCCCATTATGTGGGCACACTTTGTGCGCCCCTCTAGGTCAGAGAACAGATTCTGGGTCTTGTATTAGCAGGGCCTGTGCCTCTGCGCACCTGCTAGATTAGGAGGATGCTAGCCCAAAATATAAGGTTGAGATACTAGTTTCACATAGTCGGGCACTCTGGGCAGGTTTAAATGCTTGTTTACCATGCAAGGGATGTTTCTGACCCAACAGACACCCCTCTAGAGCAGAGAGCATGATAACTTAGTCTACTGTTAAAGAAGTCCGGTTTTGGTAATCTCAAACCAGTGGGAAAGTTCATCTGCATTCCTGTGATTAAGTCTGGCTTCGTGCTCCACTGTAAAATCTAGACCTCTGTTAAACGTGTTTGCCAACCAATTGTCAGACAACACTGAAAGCTTCTCTAGATCCCTTTCTGTCAAGTCAGACAGGTATTGCTTAAGTGGGAGAGCACTCCTCTTTAATCCTTCTGTCATCATTAAGTGGTTAAGGGCATGAAGATCCTTGAACTCCATCCCTCTAACCTACTCGATGCAAACATACAGCACCACATTTCAGATGGAACATCGTCCGCTCTCTTTGAATCTCTGAAGGTGTTGAGCTGGTTTCAAACAAAACTGTCTGATCAGAGCTTCCTTCGTTCATTCATAGTTCATTTGCTTAGCTACATGCATTCTCTCAATGACTGCCAGTACTTCTATGGATAAGTGACTGTACATTGGCTGCTTTAGAAACAACACATAAAGACTTTCCTATGCAAGCAATTTCAAAACTCTCAAACAACAAAAAGTATACTGTCCTTCCACTCACGTGCACAAGCTCTTTTGGAACCATGGCAGAGTCACCTTTCCCAAATGTAGCTATCCCTGCTGCTATGGTGAGCTTTTCTTTCTACAAGGCTATCCTCTTTCTCTCCCCAATTCTTTTTCTATTTTCAAGTCTTACTATTTCTTTTTTGGCTTTCCTTTGCTTCTTCTCTCTCCTTTCACCCCCTTCTAATTTCTTGTTTTGACCATTTGTTCTGTCTCTCCCACCTCTTTTCCTCTTGTTCTTGGCAATCTAATCTCAACGTTTTACTCTGACTCCTTGACCTTTTCCTCTTACACAATATTAGCTTACTGGAATGCAGACTTCAAGTTTAGGGTTTCAATTAGACAAAAGCCACTTAAGTTAATGACTTTTAGAGTTTGTGACAGTGGTAGCCTTAATCTGGTAGGGAATTTTAAGAATGTATTCGGGAAACCAATTAAATCAAACATGGGGAGACACTCTGGGTGTGTCTGGGAAATACCTGTGTTAAGGGGCTAGGACAACCTGACACTACAGCCGTCCCTCCCTGGGTTTCTATCATGGTAACCTTTCCAGTTTCTCAAACTGGTCCTTAACAAGTCCTACAATAATTTCCATATCTTTATTTATGGGAGATGTCCACCCTCTCTCCAAACACTTATCTCTTGACTCATCTAAGGAAAAAGGTTTTAAGGTCTACTCCCACCAACCTTGTACCTGCCACTGTACTGTGCAGGTAATGCTGTATTTAAACTGAGCGTATTATTCTGTTAAATGCAGTTTTAACAGGAGCTTTGCTTTCTTTATATCGAAATACATTCTCCCCCTCTTGGGTATCTCCTCAGTCAATCTTGCTGCTGTTTTTGTCATCATCATTTTGTAAGTTTGGAGCTCTTCTGTAAGCAAGGTGAGTTCTTGTATCCCTTCCATTATTGATGTCAAAGCTAGCACCCCTCACCGCATACGTTGGAACAGACATACAGCTCCACCTACCTCCTCTTATATCTTCCCCTTGCTCTTAGGGGTGCCTCCCGCACTTGAATTCATGCAACAGCAGGGTGAATTAGGCCCCCCCAACTAATTTCTCCTCATAATTATTAAGATTGATTAGCATTGTCGGAGAATCAAAATTACAGATACTGGGTTTTCACTGTGGCTATATTTAGGGCATCCGGTATCGTGTTAGTTCCTTTGTTCCTAGTTGATGGCTGACTCAGTGCATGATTAACTATGTCTCTATGGTTCCCTTGAGCTCCTTCAGTCCCTTCACGGACACTGCTGTTCTGAAGGAACACAACAGTTCAGAATAGTGCAATAAGGTGAGAGGTGGACCCAAGCGCAGGTTGAGGCGGCATGTATGTCTCTTTTGTGCTAATGTTAGTACAGTGTAGAGGTTTCCGCACTCTTGCCATCATATCCATACCTGGGCCAATTCTCCTGCCTTGTAAACATGCTTTGATAACACTTTTTTAGGATTGTCCCTTGTTTCCCACTCCCTTCCTTTCACTCTCTCCCTGTCAATCTGACCCTGTTAGAACAAATGCTGTTTTAAATTACTGCTTCTTGCAGCAGTGTACAGTGACTTAGTCACATGGATGTGATAATATCTGCTAAACCTGACTCAGTTTATCGCAGCTCCTTATGACTGGAATCAATGTGCAGGATCTCAGTTTGGAGTTCAAGGGCCAACATTATTTCCACTCTGGTCATCATGTTGGACACAGACCCCTCTAAGGCTCCGCCTACGCTACCCAAACCCCGGTTAGAAACTCTGCATGGGCAATCGCCACTACTGATTTTTCAGTCTCAGTGTTGGCCAGTTCTCCTAAGGCTAGATGGCCAGTTCTTCTGAGGCTTGGGGGGCCAGGGATTAGCAAAGCAGTAGTGTGGTGGTTCTGGATGGCATTGACCATGGCTCATACTGAAGTGTCTCTGTAGAAGGCCTCGTCAGGCTCGTGCACACCCTTATCGAAAGTAATTAGAAAATATCGAAAAATAAAATTCAAAGGCACTTTATGGTAAGTGGACATAGAATTTGCTTGTGAACACCCAGTGCTCTGCAGCTACCGTCCTTCAGTTGGCATGGGAATATAATATTAAATCATTTATTGAGTTAAGCTATATATGTTTGCAAAGCAGATAGCAAACAGTGCTGTTTGAGATGGAAATCTAAAGGTTTGCAGAACTGCCTGCACGACCACTTCTATAACATTGCCTACCAGACAGCTTATAACCTATCTGTTGTGAGACGTACTGTTAGCATACAGTGGGTTTAAAGCCCAGCAACTTCTTAGTCCTGTCTCAGGCGCTATTTCTAGGTCTCGTCTGAGATAGTGCGCATGCAACGAGATATTGTTTGTTTGAAAAGAAAAAGAGACTCTTAACCCGCCAATTACTTACCCTTGATTGGCTTCATTGTCACTCTTATTTTCTTCCTTTTCATTGATGTGCGCATCTGCCCATGTCGGCTTCACTAAGTGTATGTGATTTTGTGTTTTTTTCACTGGAGCATGGTCCAAGTACTGATTCATTACCTGATCAGTGTTTTTCCACTCTGCTTGTGCTCAGATTGTGGCACTTTTTTTGCAAATGTGTATTGTTTGTTTGTATGTGATTGTTGCATGCTCCTATGCTGCTATATCTCATTTTGAAAACTATTTTTTGCCTGGGTCCACTGCTCCTCTCATTCTGTGTTTGCTTTCCAGATTTTTCAAAACTTCACTTTCCAGTAGGCTGCTTTTCTCCTCCTAGTTTTGTCTGAGCTGCATAATAAAACAACAATGCAATTTATTACATTTTAAAAACGTTATATGTTGCAGCATTTATTAAGGGTGCATTTATGACTTTAACTTGTTTGTTCACTGTATGTGTAATGCCCCTTTCCTTCCCAATTTGAGGAGGCCAAAGCAGGTTACATCTTTTTAAATTGTACAAACTGGTGATATCAGGGCTTGCCTAAATGTGCATGTATGCGTAGCATTTGCAGTTCATAGGTTGTATGCCTCAATAACATGCTGTATCATATTCATAGCACAATATTCTATATAATGACAGGCCATGACATACCTTACTATGCAATAACAGACCGTAACATACCATATGATACAATAATATACCATACTATTCCATACCATACTATACAATGACAGGCCATTACAATACAATGACGGACCATACCATGCGAAACCATACTGTACAATAATAGGCCATACCATACCATAACATATCATATAATAGCCCGTACCATTGTATACTATACAATAACATCTCATACTATAGACTGTGACTGTACAATAACAGGCCGTAACATATCATGCTATCCAATCAAGTCACCCTTGTCTGCCCTTTATCTCGGCTCACTCCTGAACACTCTAGTCACCCTTTTCTACATTTATCTCTGGATATAAATCGTGCTTTAGTGGCACACAATTCTCCTTCACAGATCCATACTGTGGTACTGTTAACTAACAACCAAATTTATAGTTGTGTTCTTACTTTTCTCTTTCCAGGGCCGTTGAAGCTGCTTATTTATAGCTAGGCTCTGTTAGGAAGATTTGTTTTCACAAAAGCAAGAGCAAGTGCTCTATACATCCTACTGTTTTGCTTCCATTGAAAGTTTACAGTTTAAACATTTTTGTAATCTTTTTCTTATTAGATAGTTGAGAAAAGTATAATAATCAGTTCAATGACCATCAGAATTGCTAGCTAAAGTCATTCGTGCAGGATTCAATGCAATAGAAAAGGCAAACGAGTCTCTCTGTCAAGGATATTCCGCCTATTATAGGGTCCTATTGACAAAAAATGCCATTTACAGATGCGATTATCTTGGTATTCGTTAATATACAGGAAAACAGTTGCAACTTCTTTGCCCAGTACTATAAGGAATCGTAGAGGTATTTAGGATAAGTAGTCAGATTCCAATGCACAATATAAGGAATTAAGTCTAAGGGTAAGCGTATAATATAAAAGGAACTTTTCTACCACCTATGTTCCAATTCAAAACATCACCTTAGTTTGTAACTTGAATAGACATCAATCCTAGAGCAATGGCTATATACAGTGTCAAGCTAAGTCGATATTATTCATCCAGTCCCCAATGTAGATACAAAAGAGCCCCCATACTGTCTCAAATAAATGACGCTGGTTGTTTAACCTGTACATGTTGCATTTGAAGACATCCATTGCTATCAGTTCACTAAACCAGCCATTATGCATGGATGGATTTTGCTTCCATCAACGTATAATACACGTTTTTGTCATTGTTAGGCACATATCAATTGACCTATTTCTGTGAATATTTTATCAAGAGGGCCAACGAAAGCCATGGGACAAAGATCATTTGAATTGTATTTTGCACCATATATCAAACCCATATCCACAATGAATCAAATAACTTACATGACAACAAGATATGTACTAGATCTCGATCTGGTTACCCACATCTCCAGGAGCATACATTTGGCCTTAGATTTACTTTATGAAGGTTTTGTGGAGTCCAGTGGCAGTCTTGTAGAATTTTGAAAGGCAGAATTTAAGTTGTTTGTCCTGCAGGCCCCTGCCATCTATTTTAATAATCTCAAATTATTCAGCCTCTTAATAATCATTTCTAACTCCGATTGCTGTTTATTCCGGATAGTCTGTGGTCAAGACACAACAGATGCGAGAAAACAGTCCTTTGATATCACACCACCTTTTCAGATAGGCATAAATTAGGGACGTTCTTGAGGTAAGTAACCCCACGCATCATCTGCTCAGTATGAAGTTTTTAATTGATCGTATTTCCATAGTTGATTTTGATAGACGCCAAATTCTACTCTTAATTTATCAGTGGACTTGAAAGTCTCATTTTCCATGAGATTTTTCATTTCCACAATTTTTTTTGTCATATCAGGTCGCCAATGGTTTTGGGCGCCCTCCGGCCATGAGTTGTGCATTATTACAAACTGGCACCTCAGGATATATGAAGCCACTAATCTTAGATCAGTCGTGGGTAATCACTCCATACATTATCCATTTTTGCAAGGATTGGGTTACTTGAGTTGTTGGGCAGAGTTTTTGTTCGTAAAATGTTGTAGGGTCTTTTCATCAGTGCAACAGCTGATGTTCAATAAAAAAAACTTTCTAGGGTATCCTTATTCCTTGAATGATCATATCCTATTTGAGAGAACTGCTGCACAATATGTGGAAGGTGATAGCCCTCTGATTCTGTCGCTGTATCTTTGACATTTTCAATCTTGGGGTTTGTCATTCAAAATAAAGGTCTTGACTTTTCTGTCAATTCTTGACTGCAGTGTTTGAGAGCAGTTGATAGGTATCATGTTAAAGACATAATAAAAAGCCTCGAGGCTACTACTATTTTGATGGTTTGAACTCTTCTCCCAAAGCAACAATTGCAACTTTTTCCATTTTGCACAATGTCATATTATTGTGTTGAATAACACTGAGATGTTGTCATGAATATTGACAGAGCAGTATGGACTTTTTTTTTATAAACACATTTTTATTAATTTCACGAAAAAGCACCAGCCAATCATCACGACACCAGAGCAGTATGGACTTAGTAATATTCCCAGGTATTTATTCTTTCTGTGGAGCCATTGAAATGGGTTCCCTTCTCCCATTGAGTGCTTTGTAGTAGAGATTGTTATGAATATCACTTCAATTTTAGTCAAGCTTATTTTGTGTCCTTATAATTTCTAAAAATAGGAGACGAGATAAAGAAAGGCTAGAATGAAAGTGTTACAGCGGAATCAATATAATGGTTTCCTAGCACTGGCCCCATACGAGTAACTGTTTTTATTCAGATTTTATACTTTTTCCACAGAGGCGATGGTCCTCTGATAGACCTTTCTTAGTCATAGTGAGAAATAAGGGTGTCCCACTGTTGGCCACTCAGTGAGGACAAGTAATCGGCAGCCAACTCACAAATTCAGGTGCAAATATCTTACTCTCAGACCCATGTGATTGGACGACCCAACCCGCCAAAGAAGTTTACTCTAACAAGAATTATGCAAACTAAGAGCTCTGCTGTTGCTACTCAAAACAAGAGCAAAAGAATCTGATGTTCAGAAAATAATCTACGACTTTCTCTAACAGGCATTTAGACATCATACAATTTAAAGCACAGTTTCTGTAGAAAGAAGCTTAGGACACAATAAAAGACTCAGGCAAATTTAGATAATTTGGTTATTGTGTTAGAGATACAAAATCAATGTATATAAGTAACACTTTAAGCTCTGTCATGAGTCTAACAGCTCGTAGTATAAAACCATATATTTAGTCAAAGTAAATGTATTGCTAAATAAAACCATCCATAAGTGGAATGTTCAGAATTCGAGATTCCTACCCCCTAGAGCAGAAGGATGGTTCATAAAAGCTCTCCTAGTGTGGGCAAAGGTGTCAAGTTAAAGTTCACTAAGGAAAAGTCTACGGGCAAGGGAAAAGGAGCAATAATCAGAAAAGCCCAAGTATGGCCTCTCACCAGACCTCTCCAAAATGTCCAGCAGGCAAGTTCATTAGCAAGGGGAATAAGGCAAGGGGCATAAGGCAAAGGGCTTATAAAGATAGTCCATCAAGTAAATTGGAGGCAAGGAAGTGAAGTGGGGAGGAACCTTGCTCTTACGAAGAAAGTCACTTTTTATACTCAAACTTGTTAGTTTGTGACATCAGTTGTCACCATACAATGGTCTGATCATCATGGGATCATTCTACCGTTCTCCAAGTACAAACTGATACTCCAACATACTTTCCCATGCATCTCATTAGAAACGACTGTCCATTCAGTCCTCACAGGTTAGTTGACAAAGAACTTTTTTACTTTGTTGCTCTTTATGGATTTAATCAAAAGGTTAGATTCCCACCAATTCACACAAAGAAGTACTAAGAAAGTCAGGGGCGTAGTGGGAGGTGATTTTGGGGGCGGCTTTGTCCCTCCCCCTCACTGTTACTAACTGCATCGCCAGCATTCCTCTACCCCGGTCTTACACCCGGCCACAAGGCGGCCACCGCAGGTATCACCCCACCAACGCTCCTACATACAGCCGCGGGGCAGGTGCCTCAGAGACCGCCACAGGCAACAACTAGTCTAGCTAGGTCACTGAAGAAAGTCTCTTGTCGATTAAAAAATGTTCATGAATGGAACAGATACAGCAACATTTGAGAAAATATAACAAAAGTCCATTACACCAGGCTAAGAAATATTGCAGCCTAAAGGAGAAAAAAGCAATTTAATGCATTTTAAAGTTAGCATCTCTTATTTAGTAAAAAAACAAAACCTCATGATTAAGTTCAAGTATAACGAAAACGCCAAACATATAATGTATGAGAATACTTATAAAGTTGTCCGTGATTATTACACAGAATGTCTATTTTCAATTATGGCCTACTATCACAATTTTTAAAAAGTACCTACATGGAGATTATTCCTAAAAATCATTAAAGCGAAAACATTTAAGATTCTAATAATGTTAAGCACTTATACTGAAAGTTTCAGACATATAGCACATTTCAGAACATTTTGCACCATTTTCTAACTTTCTATGGCACACTACAATAATATCAATTGAAATGCTAAATGTCATCATTAATTAGAAACGCTTTTGTTAATAAATATATTAAATTCATTATTTGATGATTCTTGTTTTTGCTACCTATCCAGGCACACTTTTACAGTGCAGGAACTTCAACTTTTCTCAGTTTCAATGCTGTTTTTCAAAATGTGTTCAAGGTGCACATTGAAGTTTTCGTTGTCCAGTTCAGATATTATGTCGTGTAAGGGATGATCACATTTTATGCTGCATCAAAGGCCCTGGGTTTAGACTGTGTTGGCAGAGTATTGTCCGGGTAGAGTAAGAGTTTGTTCAAAGGCCTTTTCAGCATCAAGGGATAGGGCTACTTTGTCATCCACATTGTTGTCCACTTGCCGTTTGGATTGTAAGAATGTTCTCATGTGGTGTCATGATGTTCAACATGACTCCCGTGGTTGCTATGCATGAGTGAGGGAATAACCTTCTGAAGCCTGGAGAATAATACTTCTGACATTATTTTGATGTCTACATTTAAAAGAGATATGGGCCTGTAGCAAACTCGGGCAGGGTGATGTTTCTGACATCTGGGCATCAAGAATGTGGCTGCGCTATCAAATTCTGTAGAGAAACCTTCATTTTAATTTACATCCTTGAAGATCTTGCATATAAGAAGAGTAAATGCTGAAGCCATGAATTAGTAAGAATTCAATTGGAAAGCCATTGTTTCCCATTGCTCTCCCTGTGTTCATATTTTGTTATGGCTTCAGCTTTCTCTTCTTCTGTATTATCCTCCTCCAAGTGGTCTCTTTGGTCCATTGCAAGGCGACGGAGTTGTTGACTCTGCAAAAAATTATTTTACACAAATAAAAAAAAAATCATTACATTCTCTAGGTTTTAGGAGCTCAGCACTAGCACTGTTGAGCTTGTTTCTCAACAGGAGACAACGGTGGGTAGAGACGGGAGAATCAAGTTCTAGACCTTTCTCTCTCCCCTGTGGGGTGCCTCAAGGGTTGGCCCTTAACCCCACTTTATTTAATGTGTATGTCACTCCCCTTGTTAATCTTATTCACAGTTTTGGCCTGGCAGTATTTTTCCTACGCTGATGATACACAGATAGTGGTATCTATCTCATCGGAGGTGGAAAAGGATGCAAGCAATCTCTGCTAATGCATGGCCCAAGTTGCAGACTGGATGCAGAGAAACTTTCTCAAGCTGAACTCTGATAAAACGGATGTTCTGCTTTTTGGCAAGGAGACGTCCTTTTGGGATGCATCCTGGTGGCCCTTGGCTCTAGGCGCCTTACCGGAGCAAGTGCAGAAGGCAAGAAATCTGGGTGTCATCTTTGACACCAAACTATGTTTTTTCGTAACAAATCAATGCTGTGACCTCAGCAGGTTTTTTCATGCTGAGGGTTCTTAAGAAAATTCTGCCACTTATTCTGTTTGATTTGCAGAAGACGGTGATGGTGGCACTCATCTTCCCAAAGAGAAATTATTGCAAGGCCCTATATTTAGGCACTTCTAAATATCTGATGGAAAAAGTCCAGGTCTTGCAAAACGCGGCAGCAAGAACGTTATTGAAGGCCCCCAAATTTGGACCAATCTCTCATCTAATGCATGGCCTCCACTGGTTTCCAGTGGAAAAGAGGATCTCATTTGAGGTTTTGTGCGTTAGCCACAAGGCCCTTCACAGAACTGGGCCGACCTTCGTTCAATATCGGTTCTCTTGGTATATTCCTTGTAGGAACCTTAGATCGAGCCCAGCGTATATGACCACTGTCCCAAGAATAAACAAAGCAAAATGTGGTGTAAGAATGCTCTATTACTGCGGAGGGAAATTATGAAACTCCTTGCCTTATGCTCGCAACCTATCTTGCAGCAATTCAGAAAACAGTTGAAGGCCTGGTTGTTCTCTCAATAGGTATTAGCTACGCCAGAGGTATGTCCTCAGGCATTAGGTTTTCCTGGCTTTGAACCGTATAGCGCTATGACACCTTTGGGTATTGTGCGCTCTATAAAATTATTTCATTCATTCATTTTGG
Organism: Lissotriton helveticus; assembly: GCF_964261635.1. Lineage (NCBI taxonomy): Eukaryota > Metazoa > Chordata > Amphibia > Caudata > Salamandridae > Lissotriton > Lissotriton helveticus. The sequence continues at coordinate 1,703,362,114 of NC_136067.1, forward strand.
TCCACCGTAAGGAGGCTCTCTGACGTATATTGTGCTGTGAAAAAGGCTATGGATTCTTTTAGTATTTTAACCAGATCGATGAGTTGGTGACCCCTGTCATTTTGTTGCATAGAAATGGTAGAAGTTGTTTTCTATTGTTTCATTTGTATCATAAGTAGCATCCTACATTCTATTTAAGAAAGTTTTAGTTTGAGTTTATGTAATTTAGTCTTGGGAGAGAAGTGGGAGCTTAGATTACATTTTGCTGTTACGATGTTCTTTAAGGCTACAGGTGTTGATTTGATAAGACAGAATGCCGACAGCCGTATTACCTTTGTCTTCATTTCCTTCTGGTTGATCTCTGCTTCCGGTTTGGCCCAGTACTGAATTTATCATGGATCGCCACACAAGCTTCTTGACACAGCCTAAAGGCCTTGGGGTGAATACAGAGTGTTTGTTCAATTCTAAGTAGTATTTAAATACTGCTTCTGTAGTACCTATTTGGGTGCACATATTATATAATGTAGGTAGGGTATTCATTCTCCATCTTGTACATATGTTGATCACCAATATTAGGTCTCAGACAAAGTTCCAGCCATAAGGCAGGATGGAATAGACGACAACTACGTTAATTCACGCACAACGGACTATGTTTGAGTATGATCCCGACGCATTGTGTTGTATGAAGTATAACACCTGTATTTCTAACATTGCTCTGTTTTATCTTCTACAGATACTACAATCCATTGAATCAAATTGTATGTATTATAGTGCACACACAGTAGGTGTGGCACAATACTTATCACTAATTAATTATTTACCTCACTTTTTAGGTCACTTAGGAGTGGAACGCACAGAGCTGGCCCCTGTGTGGTCCTGAGGAAGAGCCCTGGGGAGGGTCGAAACATGTTGGTAAACACTAGAGGCTTTTAACTCATTATGGTTACACTGCTCTCTAGTACCCCTGCTTTTAATATACAGACTAGGAGCTAGAATAAAAATATTTCGCCCACTAGCCAGGTATTTTTATCATTCCATCCACTCCACTAACTGCACGACACATAGTCTCATATCAGTGCTCCTAAGTAATTTCGCAAGTCGAAGCACACCTCAATCCGCAGCGGATTGAGAGGACCACAATGATGAAGCATGTCACCAGTGGGAAACCCTGGTGAGTGAGTGGATTCAAGAAAGCAATTGTTCTTTCTTGTCTGAAACCAGACCCTCCAACTCGACTTGATTTATGGGTCAAATACCACCCCAGCTAGGTTCCATATCCGGTATTCGGGTTAAATCGTGCATCTGCATCCGATCACTATTGTAGGCCCCAGTTGCCGGTGGGAGTAAAAAGAGATGGGCTCTCTCTCTGTGTACGAAGTTACGTAATCCAATGTTGGTGAGCCTATTCCAAGATGGCATCTGCTCTGTTTTGTTGTGTGGTGGGGTGCAACAAACCAAACTGCCACTGCCACCCTCCACAATGCACCTCTGACTCATCTGCCGTTGGCCTCAAAGGCGACTTACTGCTGTCTCTGGGGAGTGAGCGACCGAATTCTTCACTGGACATGAAGTTTTGGGGTCTACAGCCTCTTTCTTCTCTGTAGGTAGCTGTTAACAAAACTTATACTGATCTCTGGGTGTAGCCAGTATTTCTCCCTAATCTGTGGACACTTCTATAAGCATATCATATCAGCAGGGGACTTTAGCTACACAGTGCTAGGTCATAGTCATAAACAAGCAGCCTCAGACATTCAGGGGATAGTGTAAAAGGTCAAGGCACTAGGCAGCCATTTGTCAGAAGGCCAAGCCCTGGCTCTTGAGAAATTTGTAATCTGTGTTTAGACATCACTACTTTAGGCATACAGTATGTTGTAGAGTAGGACTTGCGTGCTGTTAAGCATCTTGCAGTTTATTTTTATATAGCAACGAATGAGGCAAATTACATTTCTGTTTGGCGGGAACTCACTTGTATGATGGAATAAAAGAGTTTCCAAAAGGGTTTTGGCAACATCTTGAAATCCAAGGTTTAATAGAATAATTGCAACCTTCTTACAATCCTGCAACAGAAATCAGTGGTGGATTGGCTTGAGTTGGAATAGCACAAATTGATTATTGGTATATCGGCATTGAGCAGCATACCAAGACCTTTGTTTAATGTTTGCTGTCCAGTGAGTAAAGGTGAAAGCGACTTTTAAAGATTTCATGTTGGATGTGTAAATAATAGGAGATAGGTAATATTCAAGGTTTCTCAAGCCAGCCAGTTTATGCGCTATGGAATTAGACTTGCTCCTAACAAATTGAATTCTGTATGACCTGAGATCACGGTGATAGGATATTAGCTGTATAGGAATTATAAAAATTATGCAAATATAATCCTTGCTATTCACCATCATGCCCCACTACAGTGCTGTCAAACATCTTGCTGTTTGTGAGGCCGAACCCTATACTCAACTCATCAAACCATAATCATAGCCCATGAACCTGCCATATTCACTGAATATTCACTGAGCTGAATAGCGTGGGATCCCAAAGAGGCCATGAGGTGGCATGTTGCTGCGATACAAAAAACCTAAATGGATACATACATGTCTGTATGCATACTGTGTGTATTGTATGATTGTACAGCCGTACTGTGTAATACACTCACAAGACTGGCTTGGGTCCAGTCAGGGTCGTTTGTAAAACCTTTTGCTCAACCCTGGGTAGCTGTGGCTTCAGTCAACAAGGCATAAACAAAAGAGCCAGTGTAAAGCATTTAGAAGCTCCAAACAACGAAATTAGAAAGTCACACAACATGAAAGAAATACAACACCAATTTATAAAAAATAGATTATATTTGTATGTATTTTTAGACACCATGATATGCAAAATCTTTCTGAGGTTTCTGAAGATCTAGATTTTGGAGTAAAACCTAAACCTCTGCTTCTTAGTCCAAAGCACAGACAAGCATGTTAACCGTAAAGTTTGAAAACGTTTTAAAAGTTTGAAAGAGTTGTGTTTGGCTACTCTGGCCCCAGTTGAGCAACCAATTCCATCAGGGAGCAGGTCAGGGGGACCAATAATAAGTATTTGGAAATTACTTACTCACCAAAGCAGTCTCAAGTCCAGTTCCACACTTTACATCAAGGCTGCCATAGACTTCAATGGAGTTGTCCTGATTCTGGGGATGCAGGAAGCCGAGGATGCTGAAAAGATGCTCTGGGTGTTGTACATTCAACGGGGGCCTTTCTGGGTTTATTCCTAGGTCCAAGAGTGTGATGGGTCAGCATTCGCCACAGTAGTCTGAGTCCCTCAAATACCTAATTGAGCCAGTAGAAGTCCAGCGGGCTACTGATCTCGGACACTCTGGGTTCAGCGATATCCTCTGGTGAGGGCTAGTGTCTGCCTTTGGCAAGCAATCCACACTAGCGACTCTACTTAGTCCAGCAGACATAACTGCAACATTTTAGTCCAGGTGAAGGTCGCCTTGGCTGGATGTTGGTGGTCATCTGCGATTCCTTTTGAGTGGCTAATGACTGACCAAAACTGGCTACATCAGCTTTTATGGTCCTGGTGCTGAAACAGAGGGTTAGCAGACTGACCTTGGGGGGGGGGGGGGCACGACTTCGGTGTGTGGCTGAGGAGTGACTTTTCCTCGAGCTCGGCACCCCAGCCACTGTCCTCACTTTGCTAACCCAAGGAGCAGCAGGTGCAGTCCAGCTGCTGGTGCACCCTCTCTTGCCAAGTCCAGGGGTCGGCAAGGTAATCCTTCTTTGGTCCTTTATCCAGTCCAGATGTAATCTGAGGTTCCGGGTGCTGGGAGGGGCATAAAGAAAATGCCCTCAAGGGATGGTGCGGTCACTAGCCAATGGGCTACAAAGATCCCGCCCCACCTTGTGACAACCTATGGCTAGGTTTGGCATCTAGCAATCCCAGAGTGCACTATTTTGCCCACTCTCAAAATGTCTGATCCCTTCCTTGGATGTTAAGAGCTTGGTAGCCCATCCTGGAGTTGAAGCTATTGGTAGACTACATACCCAAGGGAAAACAGGTTTGAAATGAATGAAATGAAAAAGAAACTTGCTAAAGCGCACTGCGGCCAAGCGGCTTCCTGGCGCTGAGGGTGGGACCGGATTCTACAAAGCAACCAGGGGGGCTAACCGGGGAAGGCCTGGGAGAAGAGAAAGGTTTTTAGGGCTTTCCGGAAGGAGGAATAAGTAGGGATAGAGCGAATGGACAACGGAAGACTATTCCAGAACTGGGGGGCCAAAACCGAGAAGCGGGTGCCACCAATTGGGGATTTACGGTAGCGGGGAACTTGGAGAAGAAGAAGAGATGAAGAACGGAGGGTGCGAGCCGGAGTATAGGGAATGATTAAAGAAACAATAAAGAGGGGGGCAGAGTGGGTGTAGGCCAGGAAGGCTAAGCAAACCAATTTAAAAAAAGATCTGAAGTGCACCGGGAGCCAGTGGAGGGACTTGAGAACAGGCGTGATGTGAGAGAATTTGGGGAGATGAAAAATGAGACGGGCTGCCTGGTTTTGAATGGCCTGTAACCGTCGTGTTTCAAAGGCCGGAATGCCGACGTAAAGGCCATTCCCGTAATCAAGGCGGGAGGTGATGAGGGCCATAATGATGGATTTGAGGGCATTCAAAGAAAAAAACCGGGACATTTTTCGGATGAGGCGGAGGGAGAGAAAACAGGATGAGACGACGGAGCTGACTTGGGCATGCATGGAAAGGTCATTGCTAACCTTGATGCCCAGGGTATGGACAGAGGGAACTGGTAGGGTGGGAGGGCCAAAGGAAAGGGGCCAATGAGTCGGGGACCAGGGATTAGTGGGACCACCCGTGAGGACAAGCTCCGTCTTGTCCGGATTCAACTTAAGGTGATTCGTGGTCATCCAATCCGAGATAAAGACTAGGGTAGAACTAAGAAAAAGAGGAGAGTCAGAAGTAGAAAGATCAAAGATGAGCTGGAGGTCATCCGCGTAGTTATACACGGAGACCCCCAGCTTGCAGAGAGAAAGAATGAGAGGGTAGATATACAGATTGAAAAGAAGAGGGGAGAGAGAGGAACCTTGGGGGACCCCACACACAAGAGGGCGGGGGGGAGCGGAGAATCCTGCAAGATGGACTGCCTGGGTCCTACCTTGAAGAAAGGACGCCAACCAAGAGAGTGCCACGCCCCTAATGCCGGCTGCGCTGACACGGTCGAGAAGAATGGCATGGTCGACCGTGTCAAACGCAGCCGACAGGTCGAGGAGCACCAACGCTTGGGGAAGATTAGAGTCCGCTTTTCCCCTAAGCTCATCCAAAACAGCAGTGACGACAGTCTCTGTGGAGTGGCCCGGGCGAAAGCCCGCCTGATGGGAGGCTAGGAGACAGTGTTCCTCGACGTGTGAGGACAGGCAGGAGGTGACATAGCTTTCCAAAATCTTCCCTAAATAAGGAAGAAGGGAAATGGGCCTGAAATTAGGGGGGGGAAGAAGGATCCAAACCAGGTTTTTTAATGATGGGGAGAACTGTAGCGGTTTTAAAGGAAGAGGGGACGGAACCAAGGGCCAGCGAAGAATTAAGCAAGGTAAGAGGGGGACCAGGACAATGGGTGAAGAGGGTTTGAAGGATCCGGGCCGGAGCGCAGTCGGTTGGAGAGCCGGACTTGACCTTAGCAAGCAAGAGGAGAAATTATTCGGTAGAGATAGGGAGGAAGTGGTCCAACAAAACAGGCGGCGGTGGGAGAGGGGAGGTAGCTAGGGGTTGAGAAACTGCAGGGATATTGGCTTTGATGATGGCAATCTTGTCGATGAAGTAATTATTGAGTGCAAGGCAAAATGATTGAGATGGGGCAAAGCTGATGTTCGTGCGATCGGAGGTGGCAAGCTGCTTGACAAGAGAAAAGATCTCACGGGGTTTGTTTACAGAGAGAGCAACTCTCTCTGAAAAATAGTCTGTTTTGGCCGCCACAATTGCTTTCTTATTGCTGTTAAGCAAAAGTTTATATTTGGTGCGGAGTAGGGGACAATATTTACGCCTCCAGTGGCGCTCCGAGCGCCTGAGACTAAGTTTGAGATCTTTGAGTTCGCTAGTGAACCATCTGTGAGCATCGTGTGGCCGAACAGATTTGACTTTCTTAAGGGGGGGCAGCGATATCACAGGAAGAAGAGAGCCAAATATTGATGGCGTCAGCTTGGGATTCGAGAGGAAGGTCCGTCAAGTCAGGCACTGAGGAGGCCAGAGAAGAGGAGAGAAGGGTGAGGTCCGTCTGGTTCCAACAACGGGCTGACACATTCTTGGGGAGAGGGATTTTGGCAGAAGAGGCAGAAAAAATACTAAAAAAAATCATAAAGTGATCCGACCAAATGCACGGAAGGATGGAGGGAGGGGAAATTTGACGACGCAATGACCAGATTTGGTCCAAAGTATGGCCCTTATCGTGAATGGGGGCAGTGATATGAGGAATAAAATTTAGTGACTGAAGAGTAGCAGAGAAGTCTTTGGATGCAGAGCTTTCTCTGAGATCATCAGGCCAATAATTAAAGTCCCCAAGTAGGACGACTGACGAGTTGTTTACTGCCAGGGTGGCCAAGAGGTCCTGTAGTAAGGGAACAAACTGAGACATGGGCTGGGGAGGCCGATAGACGAGAACAAAAGTAAGGGGATCAGTAAGGTTGATGGACCGGGCTACCAGGAAGTCCACATTGGGTATAGGTGGATGATCAAGAAGCTGGAATCTAAGCGTGGAACGAATAATCATTGCCACACCGCCGCCGGCTTTTCCAGCCGGACGGTCCACGCGAAGAGCGTAATAAGTATCTGGGAGAATGGCCAAGAGGTCGGGAAGTGAATCTGTAGAAAACCAGGTTTCGGTGAGGAATAGATAATCGGGAGAATCTGAAGATAGGAGATTGAAAAGTTCGATTTGGTGCTTAACTGCCGACCGAGTGTTAAGCAAGAGAGCGGAGGCTGCAGGTGGTGAAGGTTGGGGGGGAAGAGTTACCGGATAAGCTGGAAGGGAGGGAGTGGAAGGGTTGGGAAGGGGGAGTGAACAAGGAAGATGGGACGCAAGGACACCAAATGAGTCAAGACGTTGTGCCAGTGTAGGAGAGAGAGGGCTGGGGGTCATGAGTGCAGATAGTTGCGCAGAGGTGTATGACACAAATTGAGCAGGGTCTGTGGCCCCTGGTCCCGGCCGGTCGCGGACGGGCGCAGACGGGCTTGCCTTGGGCGCGCCTTTGGCGCGCAAACGGCGCGCCCGCTGCGCCCGTCCGCTGTGCGTACGGGGGAAACACATGATTTATAGGGCCGTTCAGGGCGTGGCCAGGTGGAAGTGGGCGTGGCTCGGGGAGCGGCTCGCTGATGGCGGCGAGCGAGGGATCCTGAACCCGCTGCAGCGTCTAGGTCGGCTGCGCGGGGAGCAATGAGACAAGGGAGAGGTCCCTGCAAGGGTGGGTAAGTTTTAATTAAAAGCGCAGAATAAACGCTAAACAGGACAAAAAAGTTTTAAAAATACAGGGCTTCAAGTAGAGCTCCCGCGGAAGGCAGGGGAGAATCCAGAATGGCGAGCTAGTAGTCAGCTCCTAGTTTTTAAGCCCTAAGTGGGCGTGGCCAGGTGGAAGTGGGCGTGGCTCGGGGAGCGGCTCGCTGATGGCGGCGAGCGAGGGATCCTGAACCCGCTGCAGCGTCTAGGTCGGCTGCGCGGGGAGCAATGAGACAAGGGAGAGGTCCCTGCAAGGGTGGGTAAGTTTTAATTAAAAGCACAGAATAAACGCTAAACGGGACAAAAAAGTTTAAAAAAATACAGGGCTTCAAGTAGGGCTCCCGCGGAAGGTAGGGGAGAATCCAGAATGGCGAGCTAGTAGTCAGCTCCTAGTTTTTAAGCCCTAAGTGGGCGTGGCCAGGTGGAAGTGGGCGTGGCTCGGCTCGCTGATGGCGGCGAGCGAGGGATCCTGAACCCGCTGCAGCGTCTAGGTCGGCTGCGCGGGGAGCAATGAGACAAGGGAGAGATCCCTGCAAGGGTGGGTAAGTTTTAATTAAAAGCGCAGAATAAACGCTAAACAGGACAAAAAAGTTTTAAAAATACAGGGCTTCAAGTAGGGCTCCCGCGGAAGGCAGGGGAGAATCCACAGGTTTCCCCCTTCTGTTCACACCACCAGACTGTCTACCTGAACAAAGGGGCAACCTTAATGAGTGTGATCGCCGTTTGTCCACCAAAGACGGCTTCTCCTTTGAAGATCGCCTTTTGGGCCAACACCCTGTTTGGCTTCATGTGAGGGGGAGGTAACACCTCCCTCAGTAGCAGGGCTCCCTGGGCCTGGGAGTCGTTTACACGACTCCCCAGGAGGGCAGAACGAAGTCTGGTGGCCAGCAAACATGAAGGCCTCTGGATAAAAAAATTACATTAAATTTGACTTGGGCATCCAGTCTGGTTTAATTCCCTGATTAATTTGATACCTTACAGTACCTGTTTTAGTAGTCCTATTCAGAAGTTATCCGGGCTCTGTACTAGACAATAGAACTACTTAATAGACAGCAATTTGGGGCTTCGCTGTTGGGACATCTTCAAGTATATGTTCTACTTGTACACAGCTCCCTGCCTTAGGGCTCGATTGGCCTTCCTTTGGGGACACTTGCATATATTGGTATTGGAAGTGGGGGCTTTCCATTGGTTTAAATGGAAAAGTCGAACTAGCAGTTTTTAAAACAGCTTTTCCAGGCTGCAGAAGCAGGCTGGGAGACTTATTGTACTTTGTCACATGCAGGATTGCACAATCAATGCTGCAGCCCTGGGTCGACACTGTAACTTACATGACCTGGCTGTCTGGGGTACCATATAGTAGGGACTTTTAAGTAAGTCAGCTTATGCCAATTGGGGGCAACCAATTCAACATACATTTTGTAATGGGTTAGAACTCTGGCACTAGGGTCTTGCTTTCAAGCCTATGTGCACTCTTCGAGTCGAAAAACCAGACGCATCAGTCCAAAACGTTGGGCGTGATCATGCAAAAATGGGCATTTTCTTTACATATACTTATATATTATTTCATGACATCGTATCATTAGAGGTGCTGCTTTCAAGGACAGAAAAACATACTGCAGAATTATTAGAATGTTTTGTGGAAAGAGATTTTTTTGTTGGAGACCAAACATGTGATTGAATTGTCGGTTGTGTTTTTTGTGCATGTTTAATACTTCCTGACTGATGTGAACAACTTGGCACCAACGGTTAATTTGACCAGGTTGTTTCTGTTGCCCAGCACTGGCAATTAATTATCTGCACCAGCACTTATGACAGCATCCAGATGGTGGCAATGTTTACATAATTTAGAGATGAGCTGAACAATAGTTGTTTATTAATTCAATATACATTAAAACCCAATTAATGCCTTCCACCCAAGCCATTCTACTTGCTTTGGGGTCCTCCGATAGTCTGAATTGTCACACATGTAGCAGTGTGATGGTAAGTTGTGCAGGTCCTGTCATTGACAGCGCTGACGGGTGCAATGGGTGGTACAAGCTGCAGTGACCTCCGTTTTTTTTTTTTTCTTCTTTTTTCAAATTAAGCCCTGCTTAGAACCCTGAAACTGTAGCTTTTTACCCATAGAAATGCACTGATTAGCTCTGTAGGCTTCTAGTTTATAAGTGCTTTTACCTAGGGAACAGAGGGCATAACACCTTTAAGAGTGCGCATGTATACATCATTGTGATTTAAAAAAAAAAAAAATATATATATATATATATATGTGTGTATATATATATATATATATATATATATATATATATATATATATATATATATATATATATACACAGCAAAGGTAGTTTATAAAGTGCAATTTATTCCATAAGTCACAACATGACGCGTTTCGGCCAGGTTACCCCAGCCTTGATCACATGACATGTCAGAAAAAACCACGCCCTTAAATCTCATTTCGTCTGCTGACAGTCCTCCCATTAGTAATAAACAGTGAAAAAAGACACAATCTGAAAGTGTAAGTGCTCACATTTTCGAATATAAAAAATGATCATCATTATATATATATTTATTGTTTATTGTTCTAGTTTGTAGGAGATGCGATGTTGCTGTCTGTTTATATTGCACCCCCGGTAAAAAAAATAAAAGGACCACTAAAAAAAAACCAGCCTCGAAAGAAGCTAAGCTGGCGTTTATTTGACCATGCCTGCGCATTGCTGTCACTAAGAGGTTGATGTCTCGCCATTTCTTTTACTCTTTGTTATACCGATGGTCTCTTGTTATATATTTAAAAAATGATTTGTCTACTAAATTATTTCAGATCTCTCAAGCAAATGGCTTGTATCTGAAAAAACTGGTTAATTAACGCGTTTTCTAGATTTCCCTTTTACTGATCATATGCAGCTTAACATTTAATCTGCTATGAATGATGATTCGAGGCATCTCACTCGCTGCCAAAGCATAATGGCACTTATTTGATTATGGGATTCAACTCCCATGAGTCAATAATATATATGAGGAGCATCTCCATGAATTAATCGGACAGAACGCTGCTGGGTGCGGAAACATTTTACCATGTGTCTGCTTAGCCTCTGTAAACTCGCTGCTCTGTTCGATTTAAAGTTTTGTGACGTATGCTTGTTGTGTTGCTGACTAAATGTATATTGCCAAGATGTCCCTAGGCATACAAGGTTTTGCAAAACTCCAGCGTAGAACACCGCGAAAGGCATTGCTCCTGAGAATGAGGGCAGTTTGCAGAACTTCCCTGAAGGTTATGCAGACTTGGAATCCTGCAAATGGTAAGGGAAGCCATTCCACAGTTCTGTTGCCTCAGCCACCCAATTAACAACAAAGTTTAGGCTAGTTGTGCACTCATAGAGCAAAGTTTTCCAGCGGGGCTCTTGTAGCAAGGAGTCCTGATTCATTAGAGCCTTGAAAACCACACGGCTTTATTTTATTTATTATTGTAGATAGATAGTGTACTAACATGTGCCCAGTTGTCCTCTTTGCAGCGCTTGTTCATCAGAAGTCAGTGTAGGGTCTGCTTTGCAAGGGAACTGTGATTGTGGTACCCAAGTCCTAGTCCACATGCCTTTGGTTGCACTTTGTAGGTGCTGCTGGCATTATATGAAGTAGTAGACTAAGGTGTGCACTATTGTAGTAGTCTGTCCTGAATATTATCATAGAGAGGACCGCTTTTACCTTGTGCGTGATGTTGGTGCTGAGTACATTGGCGTAAGTGCCAAAGGTGGAAAGTTCAAGTTTATTAAAGTGCCACTTAGAAAGCCACTCAGCAGTAGAATATCCAGGCTCTTAACTCAGGGCACATATTCTAGATAGGTAAGCAAAATCTCAATGCGAATGACGACAAAAAAATGGTGAGCCGCGTAAGGCCAGGTAAAGCTTCAGTTAAGAAAGGGCGCCATCACTTAGTGATCGAATAGTACAAGAACTAATTAGCTTGCTTCCAATTGCCTACTGATTTAAAGGATAATAAAAATACTCTGGAGCTATATAGGATGGGGAACGTGTTTTCAAAGGTCACCAAAGAACTCTTGGGCATAGCAGAGTATGTAGTCTCAGTGTTCAGCATCACAAAGAGGGCAAAAACGTCACAGAAATTAGGCTTATACCCACCCACGAATTGAAATATCATCTCTCTCAAGAATGCTTGGGATGAGCAAATGCGCCTACGCTCCATTCTGTACACAGGCGCAGCTACACATCATGAGTAGCACTGCTGTACATGGCCAAAATAGCCCTGGTGTGTAAGGTGCATTTTTGTAACTGGTCATAAATATTATTAGAGAGGCTTCTACCTTTACTTGTGTGAGGTATTTGAAGTGGAAATTTGCGGTGCCAGTGCCTAAAGAAGAAAATACCATTTTAATAAAAGAGCTAGTTTAAGAAACAATTCTCAGCTAAATAAGAAGGTTAGACTGTTTAGCAGTGCTCTTCATTAGAAGTGGTGACAAATCCAATAGGCCCTAGTGTTGCACCTCAAATACTGCGCGCAATTCTCATAAGGGATAGTGCGTAAACACTTTCTTTTTAGATGGGGTTCTAAGAGTGTCTGTTTTAGAAAGAAGCCTGTGGTTTTGGCCTCAACATTTGCGTGCCTTTTCCTTACTGGTGTTGGCTGCAGGACCTTCTCTTTCGCGTCAAAGAAGCTAGACTGCCTGAAGAGGACTGGACAGTGTTCTGTCCCTTTTGTATGGAGCTAAGCAGATTGCTGAAACTTATCAGGAGTCAGAGCTGCACATGTGCTCACAAAATGACTCCTGCGCGGGGGGGTTAATAGACTACGTTTCTCTGCTGTCCAATATCACACATAGGTACACGCTGTAGTACTTAGAGGTACTAGGTCAGATTCCATTCAGGGATGGGACGCGGGTTACATGGCTTATAGGGGCTACTGATGTGTACTGAGGAGGTTGAGGTCATATGCCACTTGAGTCCCGTGGCTCTGCAAACCGGGCAAAGTACAACCCTTTCTGTGCCCGACTCTGGGTTGAGAAGGTCTTGCCTTCCCAGGGAGGTGGAGTGGGATAAGATCTCCTACTGCAACAGCCAACCTAAACACATAATAATGTAATTCCTAGCTCAGTGTTTATCTTTTATGGTACATTAATAACACAGCAAAACTAAATACTACACAATATGATGAGTGTAATACAGTTATCAGTTGCATCTAACAGTGAAGCACCCCTTCTCTTTAGCACCCATGTAATTTCCACTGTGGTTGAGTTTCTGCCTCTACAGTTTCCAACACTATATAGAATAAGATAGGATTAGGCATATGTGCAAATAACTAAAAACAGCCTTGGTTGTTAATGAAGCAATTTGTTTCTCTTTCCTTTTCAGCTGTTACTAAAAAGTCCTACCTGGTGCTCTGTCCCCATATGCGGGCGAAGCCCCACATTTACCTGTTCTTGGTTGCATTACAGTTCACGCTTTGTGGCAAGTGGCCCACCAGAGGGCTGCAGCAACAGCCATTTTAGGACCCCAGGGTACGAGGAGATCCCTGGGCAGGTCTGCGTGGTCACACCAATCTTGTGATTGGATATAGAAGCTGTGACCTCTCAGTTGAGTTTTCTCGCAGTGATGTCATTGTGGCAGTTGGGGCCTCTTGGTCACCCCTGGCTTCCTACTTCAACAGTGACAGAGTGTTTGTTTTTCATACTTGCAGTAACAGCCTAAATATCTCAAGTTCAGGGAGGCTGCTGGGTGAGACAGGTGCAATCATGATACAGTTGTCTCTGTATCTGCAAAGAGTAACAGAAGAACACTTTTGCAGCATGCACCAGTCCTGACTCGCTGTCCACTTCATCTCGGATCTTAATGTGTGGGAATATGGTGGGTCTCTCCTCGTAGACAGTCTCCCCTCCTGTAGGACCAGGCACCCTCTCTCAGCAGTTAGGCATGCTTCTGGTCTCTTTAGGCAAATCCTCAACTCTTCCAGCAGAAAGTTTAGACTTCAGGTGATAACTGTTAGACCTGGCCTTTTTGACCGGTTTATCCCCAAACTTTGTGCATTTTGCCTCCTATTTCTCTGACCCTGTTTTTGTTAGCTATAGGATTCTGGGCCCTTTAACACTGCTGATCAGTGCTAAAGTGCATATGCTCTGTGTATAAATTATGATATGATTGTTTATCCATGGGGGCGTGGCTTGAGCGCCGAGGGAGATGGCGGCGTGAGCCCGGAGCTCCGTGCCTCCTTCCCCGCAATACTCCTGAAAACGGGACCAGAGGACCCGCAAGTGCCCCGGAGCCGGTGGCAGACCTGAAGGAGACTGGCCGGGCGCGACCTGAGCTGCTGGCGGCGCTGCAGCGCCGAGATCGACCGCCGGTCGCGGCGGCCGCCTGAGTGAGGGGAGAGACGGAGGCGGGCAAGATGGCGGCCACGACGGAGCCTTAACTGACCGAGGACGAGGCAGCGGTCCACACACCCGGAGCACACGGTGGGGGCGCGACCGCTGTCTGAGGCGATCCCAACGGCGATACCCCCCACAGCGGGAGGAGCTCCCTGACCCTCGGCTGCGGTGCGCGGCGACCGCGATCGCTGGAACACAGGGCCGCCAGGTACGTCACTGCTGGCAGAGCTCCCAGGCGGCTTCATTAGCCTGGAGAGCGGAGCGACGACCTCCGACCCAGCCCTGGGCATTGAACTTGATGGCGGATGAGCGGGGGCAGCCCTGAGAGGTGGGCCACGTGGAACGGGAACCACTGCAGAACGGCCCGGGGCCCCCCCGCCTCCTTTTTCTCGTTGCCCCCTCGCCACGACTGAGCGAATGGTGGTTGGAGACAGCACCAAACTTCCGACAGCGCGCCACACTTGAGCCGCTAGCCCCGGGGAGGGGAGACGGTATACTATAGTCCCCCAGGGGGCGTACTGCACGGCAGGCGCTGCTTCTGGAGTGCGGCAGCGGAGCAGTGGGATTCCGTGGTGCACAGGAGCCGGCCACGTGACTGAGGCCCGAGGGAAGAAAGGACGAGCATCCACTGCCCCCGGGGGCCGAGAACCTCGACAGGCGCCCCTGCTGGGGTGCGACATCTGTGAAGGCGCGACTCCATAGCGTACAGAGACGAGCCGTGAGACCGGGGCCCGGGGGGGGTCTCAGTCAACCAGGCAGGCCGAGCAGGGCGAAGTCAGCCACGATGGGGAAGCCGAGGACGAAGGCGGAGGAGGCTGAGCAATCTGCTGCGGCGGAGGGGGGCCCCACCGGGCAGACAGACCTGCAGCGTTTACAGGACCGGATACTGGAAGCCATAACGGCCACTCGAGACACGCTCCACAACGATATTGCGCAAGTGGCGTCAGGACTGGGCTTGCTCCGGGCGGACCACGACAAATTGAAAGACAGGGTCAAGGACGCTGAAACGGTGATCAAGGACCTGGCGCCGGCTCACAAGGTGCTGGAAGGAAAGCTAACGGAAGCCCTGGACCGCATACGCACCCTGGAAAGGCGGGCGGAGGACACGGAAAATAGAAGCCGGCGCAGCAATGTGCGGATCGTGGGCGTACCAGAGACGGAGGGGGCGAGGGACATGGTTGCCTACATGGAGGAATGGATGAAAACAGTGGTGGCGCCGGAGGGGCTCTCCTCCTTCTTCACACTGGAGCGTGCACATAGAGTCCCATCGGGGCCTCCCAAGCCCGGGCTCCCACCCAGGCCGATCATAGCCAAGTTGCTCCATCACAAGGATAGGGACTTGCTCCTGCGGAGGGCTCGGGAGGCTGGCCCCTTCCAGATTGCGAACAGCAAGGTCATGCTTTTCCCGGATTTCACATTCGAGACACAGAAGCAGCGGGCCTCCTTCCTTACAATCAAAAAAGAGTTGCGGAATGAGGGGATTGCCTACTCGTTGCTTTTCCCAGCTAGGCTCCGAGTGGTGGTGGACGACAAGGCGAGCTTCTTTAACACATCAGCAGAGGCCTGGGACTGGTGGGAGACATACAAGGCTGGGACGGACGGCGCCAGAGCACGGGAGGAGCGGGGGCGCTCGCCACAGCGGCCGCGGAGGTCGAGGAGGCTGAGGAAACGAGGGCAGGGGAAGATGGGACCGACGGCCTCCCAGACTGAGGCAGAACGGCAGGCCGCACTACTGGAAGTGGGAAAGCTGAGTCAGGCGGAGGGCCCCGGTTCTGGGGGGGCCATGGACTCGGACGCTCTTGTGTCGGCCTCAGGCTCAGAATCGGACCTTTCTGAGATTCATCGGGCTGGGGGGCCGCTGGTGACGCCGCAGACGGCGGACGAGATCCTGAGTGTCTGAACTGCTGGCGGAAGACTCTGGGTAAGGTTTGGGAAGCTGGGAGGGGGACCCGTGCCTCAGTATATAGCGGGCGCCGGGGCACACCGGGGCACTCGTAGCAGGGAGGTCATGGGGAATTGGGGAGGGTGCGAAGAGCTAGGCGGCGCAGCCCCCCTCTGGACGAGGCCGCACTCCGTAAGCCCTTAAGGCACCCACGGCTACGGCTGTGTAGTTACGACCTGGGTCGCTCAGGTGTGGGAGTTTGGATGGGGACTGATATCTTGGTATTGGGGCCTATTCTGGGGGAGGGGGGGGGTTCCACAGTTGGGGATTGTTTACCCTTTTTGAAGTTTTTGACCCTGGGTACACCACGGGTAGGACTGTTGAGATGTTTTGTTTTGTTAAGGGGGGACATCACCACCATTGAAGGGCGGGAACTGGAGAAAATGTGTCGATCAGATCGCTGGGACAATGGCTAATGTGAATAACTTGACCTGTATTACCTGGAATGTGCGGGGCCTACACACTATGCAGCGCAGACACAAGGTACATGCCTATTTAGTGCGGAGGGGAGTGCACATTGCCATGCTGCAGGAGACGCATCTTACACGGCAGGAGGGGGCAGCGCTGCAGAAAAGGTGGCGGGGACAGGTTTTTCATACCAGCTATTCGGCATATGCTAGGGGGGTCCTTATCTGGATTAGAGCAGGTACACCTTTCCAGCTCACGCGCCAATGGGTAGACCAGGAAGGGAGGTATGTGGTGGCGGAGGGGAAGTTGGAAGGTAGAGATGTGGTCTTAGCTAGCGTTTATGCCCCGAATTCAGACCAGCTGGCTTTCCTCACGAAACTGTCGGGGACACTGGCTCACTCCCTGGCGGGTCCGGTCCTGATGGGGGGTGACTTCAACTCCGTTACGGACCCTTTGTTGGATAGGTCCCACCCCCCCCTGCACGATTCCCCAGTACACAGGCTATCTAGAGGTAGGAGGGAGTGGCAAGAGAGTTGGGAACTGACGGATGTCTGGAGAGGGCAACACCCGGCTGACCGGGATTACTCATTTTTCTCCGGGCTGCACGACTTGCATGTCCGTTTGGACACGATACTTTGCTCCCGGGAGGTGCTGCCATGCGTCGCGGGATCGGAGTACCTGTCGAGAACGATCTCTGACCATAATCCACTCCTGATCCGGCTGGCTTGGGTGGCGGGGAAACCCAGGATCCCGATCTGGAAACTACGGCCTGAGACCTTAGAAGACCCCATATTCGAAGCGGCCCTGGCGGAGGGGGTGGCCTCATATTTTACGGGAAATGAAGGGACGGCGTCCTCCAGGGCGATGGAATGGGACGCCTTTAAGGTAGTGGTGAGGGGTGTCTGCATCAAAGACTATGTAGGTGTGCGAAGAGTATTGCTGGGCGACCTGGCTAAGGCGGATACTAGGCTGAGAGAAGCGGAAAGAGAGCGGCCCGGACACCCTGAACTCCAGGAGACACTCTGCGCGGCTAGGGAGGCGGTAGCGGTTGAGGTGGAGAGGCTTCGAGCCTTTGACTTCAAGAAGTATGTGCTGCGCTCCCATGTGGACGGTGACAAGGCGGGCACCCTCCTGGCGTGGCTTTCGAACCCCACTAGACGGTACACTCCCATACTGCAACTGAGGGATACGTCGGGTGTAGTACAGCTCACTCAGTTGGGCATAGTTGACGGCTTCCGGGAGTATTACGAGGGCCTATATAAGAGTGCCCCAGGAGACCGGCCGGGTCTGGCAGAACCCTTCTTGACGGGTCTACCTCTGCGACGGCTAGAGGCAGAGCAGGCGAAAGACCTGGGCTCAGACATTGAGTTAGGGGAGATCAGGTCGGCGGTGCGACGCATGGCACGAAACAAGTCGCCGGGGATAGACGGGCTCCCCATAGAATTCTATGGCAAGTATCTGGATATCCTGGCCCCACGACTGTTGACCGTCTATAAAGAGGCCAAGGCAGCGGGCCAACTACCGCAATCAATGCGGGAGGCATTGGTGGTCCCACTACTGAAGCCCGGCAGAGAGAGTAGTGACCCGGCGTCCTATCGGCCACTCTCTATGCTCACCGCAGACTATAAGATCCTGAGCTCTATACTGGCCGCGAGGCTCCTGCCACACATGACGGACCTCGTGCACGAGGACCAGAATGGTTTTATACCAACACGCAACACCACAATCAACATTAGAAGGCTTGTCCGCCTCATGGACGGGTTGGCCAGCGGAGCTGGGACGGAACTGGTCCTTTCGGTTGACATCGAAAAAGCCTTCGACAGTCTGGAATGGGACTACCTCTATGCTGTAATGGAACGGTTCGGGCTGGGGACTGGCTATATTCACTGGACGAAGGTCCTTTATGCGGAGGCGATAGCGAGAGTAAGGGTGGGATCAACGGTGTCATTCCGATACCCGGTTGAACGAGGCACTCGACAGGGTTGCTCTCTCTCGCCGTTGCTATTTGCACTGGCTATAGAACCGTTGGCGGCTCAGGCCCGGACTGGGCGGCACTTCCGTGGAGTGCAGGCCCGAGACGGGCAACATTTCATCTCGCTATATGCCGATGATCTACTGCTGTTCCTCCATGACGGCGTTGAGGACTTGCAGGGAGCGGAGGCGCTGTTGGAGAGCTTCGGACGGATGTCGGGCCTGAAAGTTAACTGGCCCAAGACGAGCTTGTTCCCGCTGCAGGAGGGCGCTGCCCAGCCGCACCACCGATCAGAGGTGGCTTGGGAGCCTGCCTGTATTAAATACCTGGGGGTCCGAATTTACCATAAGGCGGAAGACTTGCTTGAGGGCAACCTGGGGCGATGCGTGCGTGGATTAAGGGGCTGCATGACCTTCTGGGCCACATTGCCGCTATCGGTGGCTGGCCGGATCTCCTTGCTGAAGATGGTTGCACTGCCTAGATTATTATATTATTTCCGGACGCTCCCGATTTGGCTACCTGGCTCCTTTTTTAGACTACTTAAATCTCTGATCACGACATTCATTTGGGGAGCGGGACGGTGTAGAGTGGCGCTGGCCACGCTCTCTCGCCCGAAAGATGAGGGGGGGTTAGCGGTCCCGGACTTCGAGCTTTATTACCTAGCGGCCCAACTACAGGTCCTCACGCAGGAGGTTGCAAGGGTGTTTCGCGGTCCGGAGGATGGCATCTTGCGGGGAACGCCCAGGCACGTCCTGGCTTATATTACTCTCCAACAGCGGCTGGACAATAGGGATTTATCGCTGGAGCAGCGCACGTACCGCCGCTGCTGGGACCGGGCACACAGGAGAGCCGGAATTCGGCGCCCGTACGCACCGGAGATCCCTCTGGGCATGTTAACAGCCCTACCGCATGGCGGGGACTGGTCACATCTGCAAGGGTGGGAAGAAGCGGGTGTGCAGGTGGTGGGGGACCTGTACGAAAATGGCGCGATGATCCCGTTTCAGGAGTTAATGGAGCGCTTTGACATCCCGAGAGGGGGATTTTTGCTTCATGCGGCGGTAACCAGGGCAATGCAGGCTCACTGGGGCACGGGGCTTGAGGAGCCCGAGACGGCAGCAGCGTGTCAGTACACTATGATGGCGGCGGGAACACTTAAGGCGGTTACATGCCTTTACAATCGAATGATAACGGAGAACATTCCTCCCCTTGCATCTCTGAAAGCCAAGTGGGAGGCGGACCTGGGTAAGGACATTCCAGACACGACATGGGCACAGCTGGTCCGAAGGGCCCGCAACAGCACAAGAAACGCCAGATTCCAACTAATCCACTACTACATATTACATAGGGCATACATGACTCCGGGACGGATCAGGCGATATTTCGGTGCGGAAACAGCGTCCTGTCCCCGATGCCTGGCTGAGGGGGCCGAATTAGTGCACATGTTGTGGGCGTGTCCGGCCCTGCGGGAATATTGGCAGGACATAGGGGTGGTGTTGAATGAGGTGACTGACAGGGCCGTAGACTATGGCCCAGCTGAATGCATCCTGCACTGGTTTCCCCATACCCCCAAAAACAAACTCACGAGCAAGTTCATTGATATGGGACTGATGGTGGCTAAGAGGGAGATCACTAGGAACTGGAAGGCGAGGTTGGGACCAACCCTGCGGAGGTGGCGGCGGGAATTCTTGAAGTGGGCGGCGGCTGACAGCTCCTATAGATACCAGATTGCGCGTAGGTCCCCTAGCCAGACAGCAGCAGATACGGCGACCGCTTGGGAAGTAATGGTGCAGGCACTCCGGGACAACGAGGCAGATGAGGAGGAAGAGGCCCCCGTAGCAGGAAGGGAGGCAGAGACTGGCTGAGTCCCCGGAAGCGTCAGATACACAGGAGGACAGGCACTGGTACTCCGGGAACGAACGCTATAAGCGCCTTAGATGGGTGGTGGTGACTGGGGTGGGATGGGGGGGGAGTTCTAGGTTTTTGCGCGGGGGTGGGAGTTGGGGGCAAGCGCATAAGTTGAGTAGGACTGTAAAAGTAGTCATGCACACGGTCAGGACACCGATTACTCCTTTGATTTGCAAGTTGAGCATATGTGCACAGAGATATTGACGCCGCCCGACCCCCGGGTTGTGGGCATAACGGCTGTGTACTGACCACCGATTCGTATTGTATATCTGCTCATTTTATGAAACTACTTGCGCATGTATGGGCCTGCACAGGCATGACTGCAATAAAAATTATTTACAAAAAAATGATTGTTTATCCATGATTGGCATAGTTGATTTACTTGTATGTCCCTAGTAAAGTGAACTGTGTGTGCCAGGGCTTCAAAATCAAATGCTACTAGTGTGCTTACAGCACTGGTTGTGCCACCCCCATGAGTACCCCTGTAAATGTATCTCAGACCTACCACTGTACCCACTTGCCAGGCCGAAACCTTTCCTTTCCTTACATGTAAGGCACTCCTAAGGTCAGCCCAAGGTACCCCCCTGGGCAGGGTGCAGTATATGTGAAAGGTAGGACATGTACTGATGTGTGCGACATGCCCTGATAGTGAAATACTGTATCTCGTGTTTCACTATTGAAAGGCTATCTGTCTAATAGGCTTATCATTGGGGCTGCCCTGTAACATTTTACATGTGCAGTTTTCCACTGGGACAAGATAGAAAAATGGAGTTTAGGCTCTCTGAACTTACAATTTATCAAGGCACCTTTTTGGTGAAGGTTGTTTTTTTTCTTCAGTGTTTGAAAATGCCACTTTTAGAAAGTAAAAGACACAATTGATGGGCGGAATGCAGAACAAATCAAGCTTTCCATGCCACAGGAATCAGGCGAGCCTGGCTGTTGAGGGATGTTACCCTGAAACCAGTCCAAAGATGCTTGTTTCCAGCCCAGGGAGGACCTGCCGTGGCAGTTTGGGCTGGACTATTCCCATCCATAAGGAGCAGGGACAAGACTGATTTCATATAGCTGGGCTCAAACTGGAATGGCATAGGGAGCAAAACAATGATGGATTTAGGCCCAGATCTCTCTACTGGGATGAATGTATGACATTGTTCTGCATTCCGTCCATCAATTGTTCTTTATGCGTTTGTCACCCCGAGTGGGACGGGTATGCCCAGACGTGGGTCCCGTGCTCTCCTTGCCACTGGAATCAAGCTAGCCTGGCCGATGAGGGGTGTTACCCTGAAACCGGTCCAAGGATGCTTGTTTATAGTCGAGGGAGGACCAGGCCTGGCAGTTCGGGTTGGACTGTTCCCATAGGGAGCAGGGTCAAGACTGATTTCATATAGCTGGGTTCAAACTGGAATGGCATGGGGAGCAAAGAAATGATGGATTTAGGCTCAAATCTCTGTACTGGGGTGAATGTATGACATTGTTCTGCATTCTGTCCATCAATTGTTCGTTTTACTTTTAGAAAGTGGGCATTTTCTTACTTTGCCATCTGTATGTCTCTGACTGTTTGTGTATTCAGCGTCTGGTTTTTGAGTGACAGGAGCTTGGATGTGCCTTCGCTCTAGACAGTCTTAAGGGGAGGATGAGGTGAGCCCTGGCTTGCCTGGGTGACTCATCACAAGGCCGAATAGACCTGGTCTGCGTTTAGAGCAGTGGGAGAAGTTTTGCTTGCACCTGAGTAGGCTGTGTCTACTTTTTCACAATGCTATCTCTGCCCTCTGTGGTCATGCTGCACCAGGGAGGACAGGACTGGTTTGGACTGGGTTCAGAGACCCAGTACAGAGAACAGTGACAAAATGGGGTATAAGAATTACGCCTAAAATCCCAAGACTTTAGATTACTTAAAGGAACAAGAGGACCCTACCAAAAAGAAGAGTGGAAGGAATGTGTGAGGAGCGCTGCCTTTTCTGAGTGAGGCGTGGGTTGGCCTGCAGTTGCTGCTTCTGTTTGTGCCGGGGGGAAAGGATAAACTCTTTTTGCCCTGCTGTGGTATCCTGCTTGTGAAAAGTGTCCCAAGGGTGTGTTTATGCTGTCCTCCTGTTAAAGGTCTTGGGGATACAAAAGATTTCATGGAAAAAGACCCTTGCTGGGTCAAAAGTTAACCGGCTTGGGAGGAGAGCTGGAGCAATTGTGTAAGGAGCGCAGGAGGACTGGCGATTGTTTGGTGCTTCCTGATGAAGCGCGTGGCGAGCACAGGCTGCTTGGGCTTCCTAGGGCCTGTTTGTAGCTCTCTGATATCCCAGAAGGACGGGCGCTTTGGGGCAAGTTCACCATGGTGTGCTGGTTCACCGCCTCACGCAGCAGAACCTCTGCGTCAATGAGCCTGGGAGCTACCTCTGAAGAAAACGGCGTTTCCCAGGCAGCCAAAGAAAGGCCCAGCCCAACAAGGTTCAGCACCTTGGAAGCAAGGTGCTTGGGGGCCGTGCTGAGGGAAAAGAGCGGTGCACGCTCCTTCGACTTGTCCCCTCTGGGGGGGTCAGAGTTCGATGGGGACTTCGATCTGTGCCGTGACATCCGGAAGAGTGTGACGGAGACTTCGTTCCACGCTGCGAGAACCAGCCCAGCAACCCTGAAGGAGCCTGTATTGCTCGAGACTGGCTGTCAGTAACGCACCGTCTTTTGTTGTACCGGCTGAAGGAGGGTGAGGCTGAGTCGTCGAGAGGCCATAGTGGACTGGCAGCGGCACCGCGTGTCTGAGAAAGCTTACTTTGGTGATTCCCCTAGCGGGAAGGACCCCGCCTATCTCAGCACAGTGTGCTCCCCCCACTGGATTTGCCCTACCACGGGGGGCCTTGAGAACATGGGGGGCGGAGGAAATTGTACTTGGTGGCAGGACGGGAGGGAAACCCTCCATGGAGTTCCCAATCCTGCTGAGGATGTTTGTGGTAGTGCTGTATTACCACTAAGAGGCACCCAGGTACTGCTAGACCCTGCACATGGTGCATAATTACCCTACTGAACAGAGCAGGAGCACAGTTGCACTAAGGCCTGCCTTTGGTGACAAGCGGTGATTCATGGGATGTGTGGTGTTTTCCTTGCAAATCCAGGGCTGGAGTAGTATACCCAGTAGCCTGGAAGTATGTATAACCTAGCCTGCAATTCATTCCCTAATGCTATGGTTTAGTTACAGTGATATATAGTGGGTGATGTGAACCTCACTACTGCATTTTGGCTTCATGCCCTGGTGTTTCCAGGATATGGGCACATTTAGGTATATGCTTCCTTGCCCTAATGGGGATGGTAGGCCTAATGTTTTTATGATGATGTTCCCTACATGTGCAACTAAGAGGTATTTGGGTTGTTGCCCCAACCATGAGGTTGGGCATAATGTGTTCTATGACCTGGTCATTATATAGCTCGGTATGTTATTGCCCTTATTGTGATACTATGACATGTGCAAGTTATAGGTATTCAACTCAGTGCACTAAATGTGATTTTATCACCATGGCCTTATGGTAGAGTCATTTATGATCTAAGTGTTGTCATGAAAATCCCCTAGTTGGCGAAGTGATTGTGATTTGTGGTCTAATGTGTTTTATGTATAAATACAAAGGATATTTTTATATAACCTTGTGTGGATTATCTTTTTCGTGGTGTGTCTGATGTGGCTATGATGTGTGTATTGCGCAAACACTTTACACATTGCCTCTGGGATAAGCATGACTGCTCTGCCAAGCTACCAAGGGGATGAGCAGGGGTTATCTTGTGTGTAACTCCCTTAGCCCGATTAGAGTGGTGGGTTCTGCTTGGCTTAGCTGTACACTCCAGCAAACCAGAAACCCCATTTCTAACAATAGCCTCTCACTTTTGGGAGACTGACTCCCAGACACACAATATCTCTGGTTGCACAGCAGCTGTATGAGTACGTTCCTCGTACTCTGAGAACTTTGCTTGGTCTCTCTTTCTTGGTCAAGAACCTGGGGCAGAAACAAAGTGGGGTGGTTAAAATCCTATTTCTATATACATTTTCCAGACTGGAATGTGGAGCCACTGTCTAAGGCTACAGAACCGGTTCTCTTTCAGATATCATTTCCAGGCTGCTCTCTACAGACAGACATTGTGCAAAGTAATGCCTCTCAGCAGGTAGCAATGGGACTGGATTCAAGATGGGTATAATAAAGTCAGAGTTCTCTGCACCTGGCAATAATCAGCCTTCTGGAGCAGTAATCTGGAAAAGGCAAAAGAGGCATAGCATAGAAACTTCTCACTATGAACAAAAAGCGTCATCCCCTTTTTCTCCCCCACCATCTACTAAATAGCATTGCTCAGTAAGAATTAATCAGCCGACCGTTAGTAAGTAGATCCTCATGGAATTTTTAAGGTTAGCCCTGTCGTCATCCTCCGCCCTCTTGTGGCTGGGACCCCACCCTCCAACTTTTGGAATCCATGCAAATAACTTAGACCTGAAGTAGGAACTGTTAATTGAGTTGTGCATTTCAACCCCTTGGGGCTGAACAGTGACATATTCTGCACGAGTGCCTAATTTATGCATCAGTTACACAATATGGGGGACTGTAACTTCTAGGGTCATATAAGTTATTAAAAAATATTAAAGCGTAAGGCTATAGCACACTGAGGAGGCAAACTGTATTGTCTTACCTAAATACATGGTGTAGGATTTAGTAGATAAATTATTGTGCTTGTTGGTTATTTGTTAAGTTTAATCTCTCGACCCCTACACTACCTCCTTGAGAACCCTTGGACTGCTTCGCCTCGCTACCCTGAGTCGAGCGCAGTTGTACTTGTCTGCGTTTACAAAGCTACAGTAGGATGGACCCCAGGATAACAGTGGCAAAGGAACTTAACCAGTGTGGTTGAGGCCCAGTAGCCCTGATATTCCATGAAAGCCGAGCATATTAAGCTTGGAAGTCGCATGGCATATGTATTAAGGTTATAGAACCAGCACTTCCTGCCTCAGACGCGCGAGTACGTGCAGCATGGGAGGCTGATCTGGGCGGAGCCATCACTGATGACCAATGGTCCGCTTGCTGCCAGGCCACCAAAGATGTCTCCATCAACAGCAGGCACAAACTAATACATTTTAAGTTCTTGCGGCGGCTGTACTTCACACCGGCCTTGGCTCACAGACTTGACCCGTCAAGGCCACATCACTGTCCCAAATGCAAAGCCCCACACGCTGACTTTGCCCACCTTGCATGGACGTGTCCCTACCTGCAGGACTACTGGTTGCAGGTACACCTCATACTGGGTAACATTTTAGAGTGCGTCCTGAGTCCCATACCTGAGATTGCACTGATGGGGTATGTTGTTGACTTTCCCCGCACCACGAGGAAACTTGCTGCCATTGGTTTTCTGCTTGCAAAGAGGGAGATTGCTATGCTCTGGGGTTCTAAACTCATTCCCACCTCAAAAACATGGCTCCGCAGTCTGGCCCAGTGCAACATAAACAATGTGGAATACTCCGCGCAGCTCCCAACCGCCTCGCGCCCTGTCGACATCTGGGGCCCATACAGACAGTACATTAGCAAGCTGACCCAGGCTGCGCAATCACAGGCGGCGAGCTCTCTAGTACCAGAAGGGGTGGGATAGCTGTTCTTCCCCCGACAAGACTGCATTGTCTACTGTGATGAGATTGACTAGTTGTTTCTTCCCGCGCTGCGGCCGGGATGTGGCGTGGTGCCGCAGTTACCCCTTTGGTGGCTGCCTTGCGGAGGGCTGTATGATACCCTGTTTCTTCGCTCGCTGGTCCCCGTTTGCTGTGCCTGTTACGCTTGCACTCACTTCTTGGTTACACCGGCATCCCGTGGTCACCCAATGCAACCGCTATTACCACCTTGTCATGTTCAACGTGTTGTTGGTCGCTCTCTCTCCCTTGTTGGCATTTCTCTGTTTGATGGTTTTTTGCATTTTATTTATCTCTTTGCATCGTCTTTGTACATGTGCGTATTACTGACAGAACTAGAAAACGGAAAATGGAGTTTTTTTAGAATGTGTTGCACTGTTCATCATATGGTTGGTCACACTTAACTACGATTCATTTTGTATTCCTGTTCATGATGTCGCTGATTTTCTCCACACGCTATGTGACTGTATGCTTATGTGTACCGACCTGATGCGAATAAAGAGATTTAAAAAAAAATAAAAAAATAAAAATAGAACCAGACTTTTCCCCCAGTCTGGCCTTTGTCTTGACCACATCTTGGCGGGCCAACTGGCTAGTGCAGGTGAGGATGCAGTAAAGTGCTAACTTGCTTTGTAATTAGTGGTGCTGGAACAATTTTCAGAGTGGGAGATGGGGGTTTCAGCCATCAGTGTTAAATCACTGAAGTCATAGGGATTGTAATAAAAAATGACAGTTTCACAAATAACAAGTATAGCAATGAGCCACACTTGTTAAGCAAGAAAGTAGCAAATGTGTGGTATGTTGCCAGTATCGTTTTTTGGAGCACACTGTTGCAAATATATTACTAAAACATGGTGTGAAAGCACAGTGTCATTTACAGACAGCATGTTTTCCACTGAAATGGTCACATTTGCACTGACATGCGGTTTTATATATAGCACTTATACTATTATGTGTGGAAATCATATTTAGGGAAGAGGTGAGCAGCCCAGACCACTGACACAAAGTTTGTGTGAAAAAGGCAGATTTATTGAAACAGGTGCACATTACAGCGTAACCTGGGCATTTGCTTTAAAAAAAACTATAACCTCACTATACTTCTATATGTAAGAGAACCTACCCCGACCCGTGAAATATCCCTCCCCCATACAACCTAATGGTCAATAAAATACTTGCACCAGAGCTGGACAACTGTAACTGGGACCTCTAAAATCCGTTCCCTTTTTTCTCCCTCTATTAATCTTTGAACCCTGCTAAATGTAAGATAGTTACAAAGCAAGGTCTGGGTACCCTTGTGATAATTTTTTAGGTCTCGCCTAGCGAACGCAGCGCATGCGCTGCTTTGCCTTGGCAAGATTATTGTTGTGGGTTTTTGTAGCAAAGGAAGACAAACCATGTGCGCGCATGGACAAACCATGTGCGCGCATGGACAGGCATGTGTACGCGCATGGCGTCTCCTCTTCGCTTTCAGATCATGTGCGCGCGCACCGTGGGATCGCGACCACGCCCGGCCGCCCCCAGCGGCCCACCTCTCCACCCGGTGGGTGTTCTCGCTCAAGGACGATCAGCCCCAGCACAACAGTCTCCAGCCCCAGCTTCGTTAAGTTAGTTTTTCTTGTGAATGTGGTCATAACAGGTATGCTTTTCATTTCAATGTCATTTCACCCGGGATTGTTTTATTGCCTTATTCACTGTTTATAAATTCCTCAGGCCACAGCCTGCACAATTCATTTCAACAATTATTTGCACTCATTTGAATAGTAGTAAAACTTTAGTAGCTCATTACCGTCACGCTGTGGTCACAATGGATCCTTCATTCATATTGGCACAATGTCGTTGCAACCCAGGCTTCCGTAACTCCATTAACTGTTTCTTCATACCTGGGACCACAGTAACCATGATGCATTCTCAGTTGCATTCGTTTTTTGCGCCTCATGGATGTTCTGCCTTTCACATGTAGTTTTAGAGAATTAGTTCGTTTTCCTAAAAGAGAACCCTCCACCAATGCCTTGAAAGCTCCCGGCATGTATGGAGGAAATTCCTCCATAAATCCTAGCTGCCAACAGCGCTTCCCATACTCAATTTATCTTCGGTGGGCCTCCCATCCAACTGACGGTGGCCTTACCTCGGCCAATCTTTCCGTTTCCACTTGGCAGCCGGCGGGCGTCCTTTGTACAGAAATCCACACGAAGTTGACGCTTGCACGGACACCCTTCCTATAGGATTGGGGCTTTTTTAAACGGGTGTCATAGTTTAACATATGCTTAGATCAAGAGGGAGAGAGAGGACTAGATAAGCTAGACCGAATCCCCTGTATTATATGTATGTATCAATAAGGGCTAGCTAGATTAAGAAGGATAAAGAGGACTCCGATGGGTACGTCATGCAGCAACAAAGGAAGAGGAAAAGCGTTGTTTTCCTCATAAAGCCCTCACCCACCGACCTAGTCGGTGGCATGCTTCATCATCGGGCCCACCACAGTGGCACCGAATGTGCCCCGGGTGTGCTTCAACGCCAGGAGACTGCGGAGCTGGTATGTTGCTGAGTGTGCGGTGAAAAGGGTGTGAGAAGTGAAGCTGATTAAAAGCTATGCAGGCGGTCCCAGCACCCGAGGGTTGCTTATTTTTAATGAACTGGGCCTCTGCTAGCGGATAAAAAGGCAAGAAGACGTGTTGGAGTACTTATTATGACCTCCAGCGTCTAGTGCGGTCTACATGTTTCAGCCAGTGCCTTGTTAATTTTAAGCTGGCTTTCCTCAGGACCTTTTTGTATGTGAAAAGTGCAGGAGTAACCTTAATATTAAGTGGTTATGTGGTCTTTTGGCTATGTGTGGCGCACGCTAAGGCGCTATAGCTGTTGGAGAGGATTCCCTCAAGCTTGACTACATACAACACATAGGACAAAGACAAGACGTACAGGGAAGAGTCATTTCAGTATGGTATAATGTACCACAAGGTGCCGGCTTATAAGGTGGTGGTCGGCCTATAATCGGCTATGGTGAGCTCATGGCACATGCATGAAGCTGGTGAGAGTTGTAACAAAACCGATAGTGTTTTGGTGGTGGGCTAAAAAAGCGTATTTACAAGGTGAGGTACAGGTAAGTGTAATATTGGATCCTCACTCTGTTTTGTCTTGTAAAAAGCTTCATGGGTCGCCTGGCAGAGAAAGAGACCCTAGTGGAATAAAAGATAGTTCAACATATCTCCAACCTGTTGGGAAAAAGGTGGTGGCTTACCCTGTTGTAGCTGTAGTGGATCAGATTTACTCACGAGTTTTTCGGTCTGGTTCCTCCTTGGACCTATTCGTCCTTCCGCGGCGCCCGGTATGAGGTGAGTGGGGCGTCCGGTTTCGTTTTTGTACTCCCTTGTAGATCGATTTCACCTGTGAGTGGTAAAAACAAAGGGAGGGATGCGCGCTAATAGCCGTGTCATTGTCGGCCTGATCGCGCATGTGTTCTGGGAGTGGTGCGCGGCATTGCGCATGCGCGGATAGTTAGCGCTGGTACTGGGTCTGTGAGCATGCGCGATGAAGTCGCGCATGCGCATTGATGCCCATTGAAGTCAAAGTGTTGACTGTGGTGTGGGCAACTCGCGCAATTTGTAATGGGATGGGTATTGGTCATGATGGACTGTCATCATGATAAGGCCTGGAACAGGGGTAGTGGTGGCCTGGTCGAGTGTTTGGCTAAACGTGGTGACTACTCTTTAGTACACCATGGTGCATGGGAGCTCATGTAATTGCCAGCATTAGTTAGAGGAGAGGGGAGCAAGAGGGCGCTCATGCAGGGGTAACCTGGCACAGGTATCGTCGTATCGCACAGCATGTGGTTATTACACAGTTAGGGAATTCCATGGTATAGCATCGTTTAAACCCTGGGTATGTGTGGATAAGCGATATATCCATCGTTGTTCTTTTTGTAGGAGAAGTTTTTCAATTGTGGTGTTGTCAAATTTTTCAATGACGGTCCAGGAGAAGTCATTGGGCGTGTGGTTGTGGGTCAAAAAGTGATCTGTGAGCTTGCTTATGTTTTTGCCACATCTTATCGTGCTCCTATGTTCCGTCATTCTTGTTCGTACTTTGCGGGTGGTCATGCCAATGTATCTTAGGCCACATCGGCAGGTTATCAGGTACACCAAGTTGGTAGAGTTGCAGTTGCCGTTGCCGTTGTGTCCAGGTCTTGCCCGGTTCTAGGTTCAAGGTTTTGGAAGGTGAAGTCAGGTGGCACACACTGCAGTTGTTGCACGGTTGGTGACCAGTGACTTTTGGAAGGCCCCAGATGTTGAGTAAGGTGTTGTCACTGACATTTTTCTTTGGTAGGGGTCTGGGTTTTACTAGTTGGTCTTTGAGGTTGGTTGCCCTTTTGTAGGCAAAACTTTTTTTTTTTCAATTCTGGCACCAGGAAATGGGAAAAACCTTCCAAAACCTAGAACCGGGCAAGACCTGGACACAACGGCAGTTCACAAACTGCAACTCTACCAACTTGGTGTACCTGATAACCTGCCGATGTGGCCTAAGATACATTGGCATGACCACCCGCAAAGTACGAACAAGAATGACGGAACATAGGAGCACGATAAGATGTGGCAAAAACATAAGCAAGCTCACAGATCACTTTTTGACCCACAACCACACGCCCAATGACTTCTCCTGGACCGTCATTGAAAAATTTGACAACACCACAAATGAAAAACTTCTCCTACAAAAAGAACAACGATGGATATATCGCTTATCCACACATACCCAGGGTTTAAACGATGCTATACCATGGAATTCCCTTACTGTGTAATAACCACATGCTGTGCGATACGACGATACCTGTGCCAGGTTACCCCTGCATGAGCGCCCTCTTACTCCCCTCTCCTCTAACTAATGCTGGCAATTACATGAGCTCCATGCACCATGGTGTACTAAAGAGTAGTCACCACGTTTAGCCAAACACTCGACCAGGCCACCACTACCCCTGTTCCAGGCCTTATCATGATGACAGTCCATCATGACCAATACCCATCCCATTACAAATTGCGCGAGTTGCCCACACCACAGTCAACACTTTGACTTCAATGGGCATCAATGCGCATGCGCGACTTCATCGCGCATGCTCACAGACCCAGTACCAGCGCTAACTATCCGCGCATGCGCAATGCCGCGCACCACTCCCAGAACACATGCGCGATCAGGCCGACAATGACACGGCTATTAGCGCGCATCCCTCCCTTTGTTTTTACCACTCACAGGTGAAATCGATCTACAAGGGAGTACAAAAACGAAACCGGACGCCCCACTCACCTCATACCGGGCGCCGCAGAAGGACGAATAGGTCCAAGGAGGAACCAGACCGAAAAACTCGTGAGTAAATCTGATCCACTACAGCTACAACAGGGTAAGCCACCACCTTTTTCCCAACAGGTTGGAGATATGTTGAACTATCTTTTATTCCACTAGGGTCTCTTTCTCTGCCAGGCGACCCATGAAGCTTTTTACAAGGCAAAACAGAGTGAGGATCCAATATTACACTTACCTGTACCTCACCTTGTAAATACGCTTTTTTAGCCCACCACCAAAACACTATCGGTTTTGTTACAACTCTCACCAGCTTCATGCACGTGCCATGAGCTCACCATAGCCGATTATAGGCCGACCACCACCTTATAAGCCGGCACCTTGTGGTACATTATACCATACTGAAATGACTCTTCCCTGTACGTCTTGTCTTTGTCCTATGTGTTGTATGTAGTCAAGCTTGAGGGAATCCCCTCCAACAGCTATAGCGCCTTAGCGTGCGCCACACATAGCCAAAAGACCACATAACCACTTAATATTAAGGTTACTCCTGCACTTTTCACATACAAAAAGGTCCTGAGGAAAGCCAGCTTAAAATTAACAAGGCACTGGCTGAAACATGTAGACCGCACTAGACGCTGGAGGTCATAATAAGTACTCCAACACGTCTTCTTGCCTTTTTATCCGCTAGCAGAGGCCCAGTTCATTAAAAATAAGCAACCCTCGGGTGCTGGGACCGCCTGCATAGCTTTTAATCAGCTTCACTTCTCACACCCTTTTCACCGCACACTCAGCAACATACCAGCTCCGCAGTCTCCTGGCGTTGAAGCACACCCGGGGCACATTCGGTGCCACTGTGGTGGGCCCGATGATGAAGCATGCCACCGACTAGGTCGGTGGGTGAGGGCTTTATGAGGAAAACAACGCTTTTCCTCTTCCTTTGTTGCTGCATGACGTACCCATCTGAGTCCTCTTTATCCTTCTTAATCTAGCTAGCCCTTATTGATACATACATAGTTTAACATATTCCAAACTGTAGTATGGTTTAGGGCCTCTTTTGCGTGCATGTTATGTTACCATGGCTTATTAGAAGTTTAAACTCCATTTAACTTTTACTTCTTTTTGCACACAACACTGCTTAGCTCTTTTTGCAAGTTAGCTTTCACGAAGGTCTATACATGAGAAAAGGTTTGTTTTTCGACATCTCTAGACATACATCGTGCCCCCAGTCTGTACAGTGAGTGCTGAGCCGCCTAGGTTATCATAACATGTGAGCCTGTTTATCGGCATGTCCGTGTAACACATTCTAGACACAACATTTTGGCAGCTGCGAGCCAAGCAAGATTCTGGAGCCTTTATCATAGCACACTTGCCATAATTTCACACACTTGGAAGATTCCAGGGATACAGAGAACCTTGCTGATCCAGATGTAATTTACACTTACTGAGCGGAAAGGTAATAGGGTCCCCCAAAACAAGCTCAAGAGACCTTCTATAGTTTATAAATACATAGTTCCTATATAGGGAGGGTGTTAAAACTAGGCGCTATATCACCTGTTTGCACTATCATTGTAATATGATTCCTCCTTTTGTATTTTATGGAGTTGTAACCATGCTGACCATATTATTTTTAATCATATGTCTGCTTATGTTGACTAAAATACTGCGCATGAGATCACGTTGTTAAAATAAATATTTTAACCTTACCGTGTCTCTTTTTTACTCCTGTTGTGGACTGGTATGAGAGTATAACAAGAGTGTTCTCACTTCCCACCATTCCTGAGATGGTCCTAAGTCACATGTTCTAGGTTGTCTAATCATTGGTTACTTTGCTATAGGACGAAGAGCTAATGTGACACTGATTGCTAGGTGGTTGGGGTTTCTAGGTACTGAGGTGAGTTTCTGGTACACCACAATTCACTAATGTCCTAGCTCTCTGTGCACAGTTCTGTGTATGAGCAGAAATCCTTGCAACAAAACAACGAGGGGCTTCTACTGCAGTCATGACAGTGAATAATGCAATTAAACAAACCTGGGTGAAATTACATTGAAACGAAAAGAGATCAAAGAGAACATTACCTTGAGTCCTTTCTTAGTGTTTCATAGCCTGTGTATTCAAAAAGAGACGAACTGCCGAGGTTACATGATGCATATGATGAAGGCCCAATGGGGCTGAAACCGGTCATGCTGTAACCCTCTGCAATTAAAAGTATTTACAATGCTACTAACCGGCTGGTGGGCTTTTGTTCGTCATTTGGTATATATATATATATATATATATATCTCCAGAAACTGTATTCTCCCGCAACCTCCAAACGGCGAAGAAGGAGAGACTGACCACTCAAGTCTCAGGCAAAATGCTTATTTAATGACCATTTTTCTTCTCCGCAAATGACGCGTTTCGGACTCGAGAGCCCTTGTTCACATGCGGACCAAAGCCAAGCTGACTGGTTTTAAATGCGGCGTAGTGCACACCCACCTCCACATACTCCGAGTCACATGATCATGGACAACGAAAACAGACTGTATTGCTATTAACGAGCACCACATCAAGTTTAAATTCTGAAAAAATGTAAACCTTATTTCATAGATGGCTCGAAACATATTAAAACATAACATATCTCATTATTATGTTTTAACATGACAATAGTTCTATATATATATATATGTCTTTCTGTATAAATACATCAATAGAAAAAATATATCCCACCTTGAAGGCATATTATGAAAGTGCAGCATCCTATGAACAAACACCTGTTTACAAATATAAAAAGCTTGCACATTGCAATAAGAAAATTGCCTCCTGCGACGGAGCATATTAAATAATGCTCTTCATATGGTATTGCCGCAAAAAGAAATTACAGGATAAATCCTTTATGTAGAACCAATAAGAATAGGTAATGCACCGTCTATAGATGCATTTCCTACTTTTATGAAATAGCAATATATTGTTATGTGGAGGACCCACTAAAGTGCAAAAAGTGCATAGCAGTAATCAACTAACTGTGCAAAACCGTGCTAATGTGCCAATGTAATCAGAATAAAGTGCATCCGTATGATTTAAATAAATGTATAAATATTGCTAACAATATAAACCAATTCTGGTAAATATTGCTTAAATCATATAAATATCATCCATAAAATTAATCATACTGGATAAAAGTGCAAATACAAAATAAAAACATGTTTTCAATTTAAGTCATGTGAGGTATTCAAATTCTTCCACAAAGGTATAATAGTTACAATTAGTTACATATCCACTAAGGTGCAAAAAAATGGAGAAACTATACACATATAAATATATTATCATTCTCAAACTTGACAAAAGTCAGTGGTGTATATCATCATATTGTGCGATCTAGTCCAATTGCAAGGGGAAAAAGCAAACATTTGAAACTAGAGAAAATTATACATATCTTCTGTATTATTCAACCCGTTCGGACATTTACTGTCAAACTCGAGAATCATTCTAGTCTCCAGCTGTCTTAATTGGAGTTCTCTGTTGCCCCAAGTTCAAGTTCAAGTTCAAGCATTTGTATAGCGCACTACTCACCCAGAGGGTCTCAAGGCGCTTGGGAAGGGGGTTGTTATTTGTCGAATAGCCATGTTTTAAGTTCTTTTCTGAAGGCGATGTGGTTTTGAGTAAGGCGGAGGTGAGTGGGGAGTGAGTTCCAGGTCTTGGCAGCAAGGAATGAGAATGATCTGCCACCCATGGTGGATCTTCGGATGCGCGGGACAGCGGCGAGGGCTTGAATGGACGATCTTAGTAGGCGGGTGGGTTTGTAGAATGACAGTCGAGTGTTGAGGCATTCGGGTCCTAGATTGTAGAGGGCTTTGTGTGCGTGGGTGAGAAGGCGGAAAGTAATTCTTTTGTTGACGGGAAGCCAGTGAAGGTCTTTTAAGTGTCCTGAGATGTGATCTTGGCGAGGGACGTCTAATATGAGTCTCGCTGATGCGTTTTGGATGCGTTGGAGTTTTTTCTGTAATTTTGCTGTGATTCCGGTGTAGAGGGTGTTTCCATAATCCAGTCTACTCGTGACCAGTGCGTGGGTGACAGTCTTTCTAGTCTCGAGGGGGATCCAGCGGAAGATCTTTTTGAGAATGCGAAGTACGTTGAAGCAGGAGGATGAGACTGCGTTGACTTGTCTGGACATCGAGAGAGAGGAGTCTAGGATGAAGCCAAGGTTACGTGCATGGTCTGTGGGTGTGGGTGCTGTGCCCAGAGCGGAAGGCCACCAAGAGTCGTCCCAGGCAGTGGGGGAAGATCCTAGGATGAGCACCTCCGTTTTGTCTGAGTTGAGCTTTAGGCGGCTATGATTCATCCATTCGGCTACATCTTTCATGCCTTCGTGAAGATTCGTTTTGGCGGTGTTGGAGTCTTTGGTGAGGGAAAGGATAAGCTGGGTGTCGTCGGCGTAAGAGATGATGTTAAGGTTGTGTTGGCGAGCGATAGAAGCGAGTGGACTCATGTAAACGTTGAAGAGGGTGGGACTGAGAGAAGATCCTTGTGGTACGCCACAGATGACTTCGGTGGCTTCAGAGTTGAAAGGGGGAAGTCAGACTCTTTGGGTTCTCCCAGCGAGGAATGAGGTGATCCAGTTCAAGGCTTTTCCTTGTATTCCAATCTTGCTGAGGCGTTGTATAAGGGTACTGTGGCAGACTGTGTCGAAAGCGGCGGAGAGGTCGAGTAGAATGAGGGCCACTGTTTCACCGCTGTCCAGTAGAGTACGGATGTCGTCAGTAGCTGCAATTAGGGCAGTTTCGGTGCTGTGTTTGGCTCTAAATCCGGATCGGGATGGGTCTAGGGAGTTGTTGGATTCAAGGAAGGCGGCGAGCTGGCTGTTGACGGCTTTCTCGGTGACTTTGGCCGGGAATGGGAGGAGGGAGATGGGCCGGTAATTTTTAAGTTCAGAGGGGTCTGCTGTGGGTTTCTTCAGGAGGGCGCGGAGTTCGGCGTGTTTCCAGCTTTCTGGAAAGGTGGCTGAGTTGAATGAGCAGTTGATGACATCACGGAGATGGGGTGCGATGATGGAGTCTGCTTTGTTGAAGATGTGGTGGGGGCAGGGATCAGATGGCGAGCCAGAGTGGATTGAGTTCATTAGGCGGATGGTTTCTTCAGTTGTGATTGGGTTCCAGGCGCTAAGGGTGTTAGTTGGTGGGGTTGTATCAGAGGGGGATGGGGAGGGATGAACGCTGTGAGTGTTCTTGAAGCTGTTGTGGATGTCGGCAATTTTGTTGTAGAAGAAGGAGGATAACGCGTTGCAGAGGTCTTGGGAAGGAGTAATGTCGTTGGATGCTGCGGTGGGGTTGGTGAATTCTTTAACGACGTTGAAGAGTTCCTTGCTGTTGTGGGAGTTGTTGTCGAGGCGATCCTTGAATGCTGATTTCTTGGCGGATCGGATCAGTTGGTGGTGTATTCGGGTGGCTGCCTTAAGTGTGGCCATGTTGTCTATGGTCGGGATTTTTCTCCATGTTTTCTCCAAGGTGCGGCATAGCTTCTTGGATTTTTTAAGGTCATCGTTGAACCAGGGAGCCTTTTTGTTGGTTGATTTGATCTGGTGTTTTTTCAGGGGTGCTAATTCGTCAGCACTGTGGGTGATCCATTGCTTGAGATTGGTGGCTGCTTGGTTTGGGTCCAATGAGAGGGTGGGAGGGTTTTGATTGAGTGATGAGAGGAGTTGGTCGGAGGTGATTTTTTTCCAGTTTCTCCGAGGAACGGGTTGTGGGCGGTTGTGGTTTAGAGTGGATTTGTAGCTGAAGTTAACACAGCTGTGGTCAGTCCAGTGGAGGGCTGTGGTGTAATTGAAGGAGATGTGCTTGCTGGAGGTGAAGATAGGGTCGAGCGTGTGTCCGGCTGCGTGGGTGGGGGCGTCAACGAGTTGTTTGAGTCCGAGATTGGCCAAGTTGTCCAGAAGGGAGGTGGTGTTGCTGTCGTGTTTGTTTTCAGGTGGTAGTTGAAGTCGCCTAAAAGAATGTAGTTATCGGAGGCGAGGGCATGTGGGCTGACGAAGTCCGTGATGTCATCGTTGAATTGGGTGCGGGTGCCTGGGGGCCTGTAGATGAGGGTGCCTCTAAGTGTGGTCCTAGGGTCTGTGTGGATTTGAAAGTGGAGATGTTCTGCGGATGTAAGATTATCATCCGTGCTGGTCGTGATTTTGATGGTGTTCTTATGGACGATGGCGATGCCTCCTCCTGTTTGGTTGGTGCGGTCTTTACGGGTAATCTTGTATCCGTCCGGTATGGCTATGGCGATGTCGGGTGCTGATGATGTGTTCATCCATGTTTCTGTAAGGAAGGCGATGTCAGGTGAAGCAGTGTCGAGTAGGTCCCAGAGTTCCGTAGCGTGTCTGTGGACCGATCGGCTGTTGATTAGGATGCACTTCAGGTGGTTAGCGTCGGGGCGGTGTGTGGCGGAGGAGTGTTTGGTGATGGTCCTGGAGCAATTGAACTTGCAGGAGAGGCAGGTGAATGGACCATGGGTACGTCCTGGGGAGGCTAAGCAGCATTGTGGTGTGCGTCCGGTGTTGAGGGCGAGGAGGGACGCGGCATCATATGTGATTGTAGTGGACTGGGTACGGCGGGGTCCGGGGGGTCTGGCGCTGGGCGCGGTCCAGGCGCGGACGGGCGTAGACTGGCTTACCTTTGGCGCACCATCGGCGCGACCGCTGCGCAGGAACGCTGCGCGCGAATGCATCTTTCATATGTGGATAGTGGAAGGGGAGGGGGGAGGGAGGAGCAGCAGGGAGGCGGGAGGCGGGGTGGAGAGTCGGGGAGGGAAGGCAGGACAACAACAACAATCTGCGCAAAATGGCAGTAAGCCAACAGCGATCCAGGTTGTGAATATCAGGCACAGTTCAATTAATGCAGGCAGCAGCAATAGAGGAGCGTTGCAGCGTGTTAAGGGACACTAGCGCTATGCAAATTATATTAAAGCGCACGAGCGTTAAGGGACACTAGCGCTATGCAAATTATATTAAAGCGCACGAGGATGAAATACAAATAAATGTAGATAAATATATAAATAATGCTTCTTAGCTGCGGTGGTCTACAGGGAGCGAAATCCGTCTGGCGTGTAGTTAGGGAGCAGCGTGGAGAGGAGCGACCGCTTCTGAGGGTTCAGGACGGTCACAGAGAGCCCTCGGGAGAGTGGAGCCTGACGATCTGTGGGAGGGAGGAGCAGCAGGGAGGCGGGAGGCGGGGTGGAGAGTCGGGGAGGGAAGGCAGGACAACAACAACAATCTGCGCAAAATGGCAGTAAGCCAACAGCGATCCAGGTTGTGAATATCAGGCACAGTTCAATTAATGCAGGCAGCAGCAATAGAGGAGCGTTGCAGCGCGTTAAGGGACACTAGCGCTATGCAAATTATATTAAAGCGCACGAGCGTTAAGGGACACTAGCGCTATGCAAATTATATTAAAGCGCACGAGGGTGAAATACAAATAAATGTAGATAAATATATAAATAATGCTTCTTAGCTGCGGTGGTCTACAGG
Organism: Lissotriton helveticus; assembly: GCF_964261635.1. NCBI lineage: Eukaryota > Metazoa > Chordata > Amphibia > Caudata > Salamandridae > Lissotriton > Lissotriton helveticus. Next base: position 1,703,400,554 of record NC_136067.1, read on the forward strand.
GAGCGAAATCCGTCTGGCGTGTAGTTAGGGAGCAGCGTGGAGAGGAGCGACCGCTTCTGAGGGTTCAGGACGGTCACGCCCACGCCGTGGTTTAGAAATAGATCCTAACACAAAGTATTTAAGGCAAGTGACATTATTATGTGCCCTTATAAAATGACGCGCTACTGGATATATATAATACCCTTTCAGGCTTAGAGTTCTGCGTAAATTATTCTAAAAAGAAGCAGAGAACTCTGGGTATTTCCCAAGATTAGGTGAAGAGCAGCTCCTCTATTGAGCACCCTAAAACATCAAAGACACTCTCAATCTAATCACCTCAAATGTCTAATTTTCTAGCAAAGTTTTTTATGCATAGGATTAGCACAGTGCCATCCACGCACTACAAGAGAGAATGAGTCAGAGGGCTGCTTCTTTGAGGGGCAGGTGGATAAACACGGGAATGTACTCCCTCATCTCTATGGGCATAACCCCAATTATCAGATCTTTAGCGAATCACTGAAGACCCTTTTTTTCGGTGATAGGCTTTCCACTAAGCAGAGTGATTTGAAGACCTCAGTTCCCCTTTGAGTAAAAGCTTGCCTCATAAATCATTCATATAACATAATTTTTCTCGAAAATGTATTCCATTGCATTCCACTGACACACAGCTGGGCTGCAGATACATTTAAAGTGCATCCTTTAGTTCATTGTTTGGGAAAAATATTTGGGAATGTACCCTAAATTCCCTTCGCAGTTGTTTCTCAAAATGTTTTTTCTTCCAAAGGGTTTCTTTAATAGGTGTACTTGTTGACCATTCGTGCAACGCAACCCCGAGGAGGTCTTTCGACCCTGTTTACAGCTAACCGATATTTATTGTTACTAAGCCCAGTGGTACTAATTGTATCACTCTAGGAAGGATGAAATTCCACGTACACCTCCCAGACTTTAACCCTAAGACCAGTGGGGCAAATATGAATTCCTGGGTTGGAATCATTATTTCAATGAGCCGTAAAACCTGGCATGAATCACTGCAAGTTGTCAATCACACATGGCATTGGTCCTACCAGAACGTTTTTGTGAGCATTCAACGTAGTAGGTATCTGTAAACTTTTATATTTATACCAGGCCAGGCTAGACATGTTTTGTATAGCTTGAGGCCATTTGAGCAGCCATAGCAGTTGCTATGATCAACAAAAAGTGTGTGGCCTTGAAAGATAAGTTGTAGATGAAGATGCGGTCAATGAGCTGTGCAGCTGCAGGATTAAACAGCCTTTTTAGGTTGATCCTGGGCATCGCTAGCACTGCTCTGTGAGGCATGCTGTATTCGAGTATGGACTTGAAGCTCCACCCACTCTCTAGCCATATTTTTCATTGGCTTGTGTCATTGTCCTTTGTAAATGCTGGCTTTTGATTTGTCAGTAGGCTTGTTAGTCCCTCCTTAGTACCGCCTTGTTATTTTTTTGTATTCTTGTCTTGTTTTGTTTAATTGTTGTGCCTTGCCTACTGGATCTGCCATTTCTTTGGAAGTTAGGTGAGGACAGATGAGCATTGATTATTGGCAAGCATTAGGGCTTGTGTTTATTAGTTGCACAAACTACTTTATCTTTGTATTCTATGCAGCAGTTGTTCTGCATTCTCTGTTATGGGGGCATTTTTCCATCTTGTGCCAAAGGAACAAGTTGAGCTAGTTATTTTGTCATTAGATGCACCACAGGAGCATGCACAGAGCAGTGACCTAAAGTAGATTCGGTGAGTTGTGCTTCCAAAATTAGAGATGGGAAGTTGGTAGTAAGTCCTGGGAACCTAGGGGACAGTCACAATAGAATTTTCGGTGAACTACCGTAGAAGCGTGCTTAGAGACCGGGCTAAATTTATATTGCTTTGACAGCACAGTGCACCAAAGTAGTATACGTTTAGCAAAATTTATTGTTTTGCAGTTTCCGCAGAAAAGCAAATATTTGCTTCAGTGGTGTTTTATTGGTTATAAACAGTTTTAACTGAAAACTAAAAATCCAAACTCTGTAATATAGAATCACCTTACCCGTGCTGACCTCTCGGAACTGGTCAGATGGCTCAGCACTATGCCCACCATCTCCGTTCTCATTTGACTATTTCAGTTATCGGATTCTTAGATGTCTGTAAGGTTTTGATGTGAAACACTATTGTGTATTAATTCATGTACATCAAGTTGACATTACCCCCAGGGTATGTAAACCTGTCAAAATACAATATTTAGACATTTTTAAATGATTAACTATTATGGATCTGAAATGCTTTGTAACAGAGGAGGTTACTGTAACTAGTCACGGTCAGGAGGGCTCAGACCAATCACAGATTACGGGTCCCAATTGTGGTCTTTTGTCCTGTGCCCCTCCCCTTCCTGCCGACCCACACCCGATCCAGTTATGCACATGCAGACCCAGAGGTTGTGCATGCATGTATGTCCACCATTTGCTGTGTTACAGGGAGTTGAGCTATGTTATAATCTTATATAACATGCAACAGTTGTTTTAATTCAAGTATATTTGTTTTGGAGTTAGCAAAATCAGCACGGTTGTAGCGAATACATTGTTTGGCAAACATTAGTAATGGGATGTAATGAAGTGCCAATGTTTGTTTGCTGCTGGTATGCTCTGCACTTTGCAAAGTGTCGAATTCAAATCGGAAAACCTGGAAAGTGGCCCCGATGCGATTAGCTGTCATGAACTGAGCAGCTCAGGTTTGTAGGTTTGGCAGTGTTAGAGAGTAAAGCTGAATATACATAATTATACTGCTTGTTGCACTCGCCATATTCCTGTGCTATTATTATTTGATGAGTAGTTTGCTTCTTGTTGGAATACTTTCTTTAGAATTCATAATAAATTATAATAATCACAGTGGGGTTGAACATTTTGTGCTGTGTTCAAGAGCAGGGAAATGACTGACTGAACAATGCAATGTATATTTTTTATTCTTCAAATCTTGAAGTAACACAGGTGCAGTAAATAAAACAGATGCTCGTCAGCTTGACTGATACTAACAGCTAGACTTGTATGGCAAGAATTTATTTTGAATATTAGACTTTCTCTTTGTGCAAGCAGAATCAATAGGCCAGGTTGTGTACATGAAACGAGGTTGGTGCAGTTATAAGCCAATAGTGTTGTGATCTGCATTCTTGCACCACGACCTGTTTAGATAATGTTCTGTGTTAACCACAACATGAGCTTCTATGAGTGTTGACATTATTAGTTCACCCTTGTATAGCCTGCTGCATCTACTTGCTTGAACGTCAATTCACCAGCAGTAGCGAAAGTGACATCACACGTCATTTGACATTTACATTCACTCACATACATGCTTAGACATGCAAACACAATCACAAATACACACTCACATAAACATACGCACCTGCATGTATGCACACAACATATATCTAAAAGCATTTTATACTTAGCTCTGCTGCCAGAGAGAGGCATATTCCAGCTAATTGTACTCCATTTTTATTACAGTAATAGTGAATAATATATCGTTATTCACGATCAGTGTAATTTAAAAAATGCCAAAAAACAAGGTGATTGGAGCCCCAATTGATGTCCATAAGGAGGAGCTGTCCTTGTGTACTGAGCGCCGATTTTGCTACCTCGGAGGCCTCGGGTCGAAAATGCAAAGTCAGTGGTCGCAAGGGGCAAGCCGGGGGTGCGACCCCTTAAGGATGTTATCTACTTGTATTGCCTTGTGGTTCACAACCATGGCAGGTTTGTTGCAGGCTGGTACAAAAGCGGGTGGTGATGGACGGAGCATCTGAACCAATCAAACACTCGCACCCAGTCAACAGATCTGGGTTTAATCCATCACCGTTCTTTAGCCCACTCTGTTACCCCAGTTCAGACATGGCCATTTGCAAATCAGTCTGACCCTGTGCCTCATGGGAGCAGTCCAGCCCGAACTGCCAAGCAATGTCTTCCCTGGACCGGAAACAAGCTTCCTAGGACTGGAGGAGCAGCATCTGTAGTTGGACCTTTGAGGAAAGTATTTGCATCCTGAGTGAGTATTTGAGCGTGTCGCGGAATCTTGCACAGTCACGCTGCACTTGGGCGCGTATATGTGCTTGAAAGATTGTTTGGGAACAGTAGTTCCAGGGGCGTAACACAGGCCCCCGCAGCCCACGCGGTGCTGGGGGGCCCGAAGCTCCAGGGGGCCCCCTCGGCACTGCACTCTGTCCAGAGAGCTCCTAATTGAGCCCGGACGGGGCCCCTCTACATACCTTGCAGGGAGGCCCCCTCAATTTTCGTTACTCCAGTGAGTAGTTCATTCATAGAGACCTTCATCCAGATTTAATAGTCTGCTTCACATAATCTTAACAAACAGTTTATAAAAAATGTTTAAGCTCTCCCAAAAAGTATGGTGGTGAGTAGGGTGCACCTGGATTGCTTGGTGGGCTTTGTTTCAAAGATGTAAAGATGACATAGAAGTACAAAAGCAAAGTTTTAGGAACACTTGTTTAATATCAGCAGTCCAACAGTTACAGGATGAGTACTGCCAGAAGGAGGTGTCCTCGAAGGTTGTAGCCCAAGAGGTTTCAAAACTCGAGGGTCTGTGCATTGCATTTTCTGATGGCGACCGTAACATTACTTCAATTTATTTTTTCATGAGCAATCGTTTTTCTCTTATTTTCTGAGACGAGTACACAATAATGTTAAATATTTTTAATACACATCTTTTGTTTAGATTTGATAGTAATTGGCCTCTGTCCAGCTGGGCACGGCATGCACCCAACTCCACTGGGCTCTGGGTGCAGAGAATACTACTGTCCTCACAACCCACTGGGCAGAGCTTCAGGGTGGATGGACCCTGTGGGCAATGGTTGCAGGGTACTGCTTTTGTCAACATTCATTGCCCAGCGCCCCTGTCCGCAGTGGTCGCAGGGCATGGTCCTTGGGCATTCCCAGCAGGCTGCAGTAATTGCAAACACTGGCAACCCATTTTTTGCATGGTTTAAAATCTGTTGAAATAAGGCAGTACCACTTGCCAACTATAAATGGCCAAGCTATAGAGACACTATCAGCAAAGAAGTGGACTAGAGCAGTGCTTTGGGTTCGTTCCTCAGGGCGCAGCCCCAGCAGAGCTTGGTCTGTTTTCCTATGGTGATCTGGACATGGAGCAGAATAGGTCAGAGGACATCTACCCGGTATCATGCAGGTATAACACTGATCCATGCCAGGCTGCTGGTTGTTCGATGAGCGGCATGTGCTCACTCATCAAGGGCTCAGCAGTTCATTATGTATCAGTGTGATGCCTGTGAGAGACTGGACATGCGCTAACCTCACCTCCCAATGCCAGTGAGAGTCTCCTAGACTTGTGAGATCATAGGAAGCTTCCATGTGACCTGTGGGGACTCATCAGCACCTCCAATCTATGTGTCCAGGTCTCATCGCACCGAAGGCTTCAGGGACTGGCATCCAGCAGTGCCCACATGACACAGAGCATGCTTTTTGGGCACTCTCTGCCTTCCCTCCTCCCCCTGCCAGAACGAGTTGGAATCAAGCCAGTATCAAGAACAGATTTGAGACAGCAGTCCTCTCAGCATCAGTTATGTCCTTGCTGATGAACTGTCAATAGTGCTGAATTTAATGGTGTTATTTATCATGTCTGTCATCTTTGAATTGAGATGATACAATAGTGCAAACTAAAGAAATCATAATGTTAAGAAAAGTATATTGGTGCAGTTTTCTGAAAAACAAACGTTTGGCAAATAGGCTCTATTCATTTACATTCGCTGGCAGAATATGATGCAATTAACACTTGGAAACACACAAATAGATAATGCGTTGAAAGAATAAGACCGCGTCGAGGGCTGTTTTGTTAGTGTAGTAAGATGGTATCATATGCTGTTTCACTGGAATACTAAGAGAGAGGGAAGCCTCGGAGAAGAACAGACAGTACCATTGGATCCCGGGGCTGATGAAAAAAGGCTGCTCTTTGATGTTTCCGGGGGTTATCCATCATCAGGGGTTACTGAAGTCTGCCTCATAGCCCTATTGTACCGCGGTTCAGATACAGGCTGCCTCCGAGGACTCTGAGGGGGTTGCATCACAGTCACTTGGACAGGCATGAACTCCTGCAGCCGGGGTCCTGTCTGTAGGAGTACAGTATGTTCCTTGTCTGCAGATCATAGTGGCTTAGCTACTCATTTATTGTACAGCCAGTGTATATCCATATTTGGGATCAGTGAATGCAGAGGTTAGGCACAGGAAACTAGATTGTGGGTGACATGCGCATGACGTTCTTGGGTGTGAGCATGAGAGACACTTTCTGAGCTGCACAGTTCTTTTTTTTTAACTTGAAAATTAAAGTAACAGATTCATGATTACCCTTAAGGATGTCTATCACCTGTAAACTCGCTTGATTATCTATTGCACTTTTTTAATTTATGCATCTGGATTTGCATTGTGAAGGATTGGACTGTTTTATGGCTTTCCTTACATGCGTTTTAGTGCATTATTGCTTAAATGTACGTTTGAACAAGGGCTGTATCACAGCAAGTGCAACGGACATGTGTGGTTCCTTTATGCAGCCTCAGGGCACTTTGGTATTACAGAATGAGCCTCAGATGCCTGCGCCGTCCCTGTCTGTAATACAAATCACACCAATATTACATGTACACCAGTGTGATCTCAAGGGGGCATGAACTCGTTGGCATGGGGTTTTTCATGCAATTTCCACGTAATTGGAAAAACTATCCCCCTGTGCCACACAGCATTACAGATGTTGCACAAAGGCAAAGGACCTGTCGAGGGTTGCACTGACTGTCTGCCACAAACTGGTGGTTAAAATGTTGGCAGTATAGTCCCGTGGATCACCCAGACATCATTCTGCATGCGGGTGAAATCCCTCACTGCGTATTTGCTTGCAATGAAAGGCTGACCAGGAGCTTTAAGCAGCCAGACAATTTTTAGCTAGACAACAGTGCATGCACGCTCACTTGCAAGAAGTATTGTTTACAAAGAAGGGCTTGGAAACCCCCATTGCTTACCTTTCATTGGCATCATTGTTACTTTTCTTTGTGACTCATAATTGACCAGTGCATGCTAAGCTTCACTTCCTTTCTGTGGGGAAATTGAGTTTTTGGTTGATGAGGGGTGAAGACCCTTCTCAAGCGTACACCACATTACCTATCCGGGTGAACAACAAAAGTCACTAAATCAACCTGTGCTTAACTCGGGTAGCTTTGCACGAAAGCAGTCAGGCTGTACTTGGAGGCATTGTGTAAATTATTTATGAAACACACAAACAGTAATAAAGTGAAAACAAAACACAAGAAAAATCCCATACCAATTTACAAAAATAGAGTAATATGTAATAATAATTCAAGAGCAAAACAACAAAAATCTAATCAGTAGAACCGTAGATATTCAGGTTCAAAGATTTAGGTAAGTAGAACGATAAAAAGCACAAAGCATCACTCCTAGTCATCTGGTCGTGCTAGACTGGGGGAAAGTCGCAAGTTCAGGCTCACCACAATAGAGCACAGGCTGGGTACAGAACTAGATTAATCCTGCTGAAAAAGTTACCTTTTCAAAGTCCGGTACAAAAAGGCCAGTTCGTATTGGAGGAGGTCGTGAGGAGCGAGGAAAGCGTCATGGACGGTCATCGCGGTAGCGCGAAGGTCCTCTTTGGGATTTCGGATGGTCGTTTCTGGAGCTTTGCACTCGCTGTCATCTCTGTAGCGCAGAGTGCTGATCTCGCATATCCGGTTGTCGCTAGCGGTCACTGTAGCATGAGTAGTCGGGCTCACCGGACCTTTACGTTGGCGGTCGTTTAAGATGACAAGATTTCAGTGTGAACAGTCCTGTTCACAAAGAGCGCAAAACTTCTGGATGAATTCTTCCTTTTACTCAGAAAAGTGCACTTTAATGTCAGCAAGACTCAAGAACCTGGAGAGGCACCTCTATTGAATCAGGTACTCACTCTATCAGAGGTCAGAAGGGCTCAGGCCGCTACAGTTTCTGGTCCGGACAGGTCCAATTGCAGCAGGTCAGCTGGGCAGTTGCAGGGAAGCCTCTGGAGCTTGTTGTGTCCCTGTAGCTCAAAACAGTAGGTCAGCCGACTGACATTGGAGTCACTGAGGTTAGCCTGGGATGAAGGAAGCAGGTCCGGTTCTGATAGAGCAAGGCAGGCTTCAAGCAGCGGGGCAGTCCAGGAGTGTTCTTAAGAGTTGGTCTGAGGGTGTAATATTTATACTCTGTGCCAGCTTTGAAGTGGGAGAAATTGCTAGATTCCCCCCCTACCAACATCTAGTTCTAGAATTATCTTCCTTACTCTACTCAGGCCCTAGGGGTTTGTAATGACAATGGCTGGTGTCAAGTTCATTGTGAGTCTGCTGGAGGCAGCCATTTTTAAATGTAATCGAGGCACACCTTTCTTCCTCTCAGTATGCCTATCCTGCCAACATCTAGTCCCTCTTTGTCTTACTGTCTGGGAATAATACACAAAGGCCACCTGTCAACTACACCCAGTCATGTGATCCAGGATACAGGCTGACCGCACCAAATGGCTAGGACACGAAAATGTCAACTTTCTAAAAGTGGTACTATCAGAATTGCGACTTAAAATCTGAATTTACCGTTTAAAAAGGTTTTACATTATTATTCATTTGTGTAAACATGACATTCCTACCTGCTTCCAATCAAAAGCTATTACTTATTAAATGGAATAGGTAACCCAATGTTATCCTATGGAAGAGGTAGGCCTCCTAGTAGTAAAAAATGAATTTTAGAGTTTCTCACTACCAGGACATGTAAAACGGAAAAGCACATGTCCAACATTTTAAATACAGTGGATCCTGCCCTATAGACTGTTTATGGCTTAATTTAGGAGTGACTCATAGGGATTAAAAAGGGGGATTTAGATCTGACAAAAGGTTTTTTTGCCAGGTCGAAATGGCATTTTAAAATTGCCCTACAGGCTGCCATAGCAGGCCTGAGACATGTTTTAAAGGGCTAGTTAAGTGGATGGCACAATACCTGATGCCGGCCGACCAGTAAGATATAATTTATAAGCCCTTGGTACATGTTGTACCACTTTACCTGGGACTTATAGTTACAATTAATAAAATGTGCTTATCTGTTGTAGAACAATTTTCCCATGCTTCAAGCAGTGAGCACAAGCACCTTAGCACTGGTTAGCAGTGGTAAAGTGCACTGAGTCCGAAAGCCAACATTAACGAATTTCTGCAACAGGAGGTGAATAGGCATAAGGTTTGGGGGAAGACCACCCTAAGCGCTGTCATGTTTAACGCTTCACTTTCTGTGGAGCATGGAACAAGCACTGATGAATTCATCTTAGTCCATTTCCATTCGCTGCTCGCTGAACTAGGTCTTATTTTCCCCCACTCCCTTATGTGCGTAGTGCTTCTTTTCCCTCCTACACAGCTCTTCTCCTTGTTGCTGCCCCCGTATGGTACTCCCTCCCTTCCCCCGCCAACTTCCTTGTTTTGCTGTCCTCACACCCCTCCTCCTGCGGTCTATTATTGCTGCTCCCTCCCCTGTAACTTTGTTGTGTTGCTTTCGCTCCTCCTGTTGTTGCTGCTCCCACCCTCCTCTCCTGTGCCTTCCTCGTCTTGCTTCCCCACCTGCTCTCCATTGTTACTGCTCCCTCCCTCCTCCTCTGCATCTCCCTTGAGTAGCTTGCCCCACCCCCTTGCGATTTTTAAAATATTGCACAGCAGCAGCTGCTGTGCAACATGGCTTAAAAAAGTACTTTGACGCACTCAACACTGGCTGCATCATAGCGCTTTTTTTCTTGACTTTAGCCATGCTGCCTTGCAAAATGTCTAAAAAAACATTGAAAAAGTCACTAGATCTCGTATAGGCGAGATATATTGTCTTTGCCACTGATTGTTCACTCATGCAATGTTCTCTGTACAAGAATGAGTTCTCCCTTGCACTGTGAACAATGCATTTCTTGTGATATAGAGCACTCTCCCACTCTGCACCTGGCATACACAGTTAATCATGCGTTGCAGTGCATAGTGGGACAGTGAGCTGTATCCATGATGCAGCCCCGGCTGTTTAAGCCATTCAAGTAAGCCTTGGAAATGCTCTTACTTTGCTGATTCTCACAAGCCATGGTGAGCGCTTATGTGCCTTTATGGGATTAAGGCACTTTTTAAATAATGATGATGACTGGCAGATCCATCCGGTGCTAGTTCAACAAAAGCTAGTGCAGACTTGTAGTTCCTTCCAGAGGTTTAAATATCTGTCACCAGGCAGACTTGCTTTTGTGTTGCTATAGGTGCTTCGCAATCATAAAGTGCAGCTCTTTCAGCTACAGAAATTACTAATGTATGCAAAGTCTTTTGGGCCATATGCTCTCTGAAGGCTTCGTTTTTACAGGTTTAGAAAACTAACATCTGTTATTTGTGGTACCATTTGCCATCTGGTACCAGGACCCAGAGTGTGTAATCCCTTCTCCAGCAAATGTATTCATGCACTTGGTTGCTAATTTTCTGAGCAGTCAGAGCCTTGTTGCTTTCACTATTGATCTGTCTTTTGGCTTTTGGAATAGATGTTTTTTTCTGGAGAGCTGAAGTAGTCCAATTACGTTTTGGGATAACTGATGAGCTGTTCTTGGGGATCCAGACCCGCTCTTGTTTTCTCTTTTTGGGAATTTAAGCGCAGCTTTGCTTAAGATAATTTGAGACTACTTTGAGCCTGTAAACTCCAAAGATTTAAAAGGTGATAATAAATTGTGTTTCTTCTTTATGTAAGATTTGCCGGGCGAGGTCAGTATTCCTTCACACGAGTGTGGCCATCATTATGAGTATATCAGTGGAGTTGGCATTATTTAATGCATTAGATAAAATCTCACAACCTGTGGACCAGAATTTATCAGTTGCTATCAATGGCACCGTTTCCAGATTTTTGGGGAAAAAGATGGAGATTTTGGTGCTTACAGAACCAAATTCTCCAGATTACCTCAAGTACCATATTATGTTCCCCTGTTAAAATGCAGTAGGTTTGACCTGCTGAAATTTAACAAAGGTTGACTTGAGGCATATAATCAACCCGGTGTGGTAAAAACACACAACTTAGATGTAAATCACACACTTGGAATTCCGACCCTTGAGCAAACATGGTTTGCACTGTGATCAGAAAACACAAATACATGCTTAATCAGGGCCTATGATTCAACTCTTAACAAGATTCAAATCTTAACAATCTCCAAAGCAGTAGAAAATGTTGATATTCTTAAGAAAATATACTTGAAAGTTACATTTTGAACATTCGTTTCTGGCACTACTCACGAACTCCACCAAATGCTCTCCAGATTCCTAAACTATACTTGTCTTAATTGGAAGAAATAATTATTTAGTATCTGGTTACAATGGAGGACTATGCCACTGCCTTGAACTGCCTGAAAATATCTTAAAATAAAATGTTAGTTTTTTTTGGGTGCTCTCCCATTCACTTTTGAGCTTCTTCTCACAGATATTTTCTCATGATTTGACAATAGCCAGAGGTACTAGGCAAAGGAAAACAAGGATTTCAGAGAAGAGCAAGTTAGTAGGCCGTACATTGCAGGTATCACTAAACCTATTAAGAAAGTCATGTAACCAATCCGCCACACATTCGATCTTTGCATAGCTGCGGTATTTGTTCCATCAGCCCTACCAGTCCAGGAAAAGAGAAACGTAGGTGCCCTTAGTCCCACCCTGTTTAATCTATACATGTCTCCTCTGGCGGAGATAGTACAGGCCTTTGGAGTAGATGTAGTCTCCTATGCTGACGATACCCAGCTGTTGATCTCGCTATCCCAGGCACCAAAGGTTGCGGCATCTAATTTCAGAGCTTGCATGCAGGAGCTTGCCTCCTGGATGGATAAGAACTGCCTGAAATTGAACGGCAGCAAGACCGAGGTGCTGGTGGTGGGTGGTGACCCCTACAGCTGGACCTCGGAATGGTGGCCTTCGAGTCAGGGCCCTACCCCAACACCTTGTAACGTGGCAAAAAATTTGGGGATTTGGATAGACTCCACTCTCTACTATGACGGACACATTCGGCGCGTAGTTGGGAAATGTTTTGGAGTTCTAAAAAAACTGCGGAAAACGCTGGATCCCCTCCCATTAGGGGCTAGGAAGACGATGATACATGCTCTTATTACATCTCGTCTTGACTATGGGAACATACTGTATCTGGGAGCCACGGCTAAGGGCCTTGGGAGATTACAGGTTCTACAGAATGCTGCCGCACGGCTGGCCCTTATGCAGCCAAGGAGGGCGGCTTCAAAAAAGGCCCTGGACACTTTGCATTGTCTCCCAGTCAAGAAAAGAGTTATGTTCAAGATGCTACTGACCTGTCATCGTATTTCTCAGAATGCTGCCCGGCATATCTGAGAGACTTGGTCACCAGGTATGTTCCAAGAAGGTCTCTAAGATCCAGCGAGACTGGTCAGTTCGTAATCCCTAAGGTAAAGAAGGCTAAAATGGGAGGTCGTTCTTTTCGGGTCCTGGCTGCTCAGAAGTGGAATAAAATCCCTTTAACACTAAGGCTAGAAAGCTCGGAAGCTAAATTCAGAAAGTTGCTCAAAACATACTTGTTTACTGCTTAGCACCGTGTGGCGCACTGCTGTGGTAATTGCCACCCCCCCTCTCACTTAGCGCGGGGACACGCCAAGATGGTGTAACCATGCGCTTTATAAATTTCTTTATTATTATTAAATCCTGGACAAAATGTCTGAGCCCCCTGATGTCCAAGGTCTAAGCAACTGCTCAAGCTGTTAGAATAAATACATAATTATGGCAATATGGTCCAGCATCTGAAGGCAGCCCTCAGGAAAATGTGTGTGTATGGGCGAAAGGCAGTGCTTTATTTCTTAATAAAAAAAAATTAAAATGCAAGAACCCAAAATGTTTTTAGAAGGAGGCCTCTGGTGCCACCAGCTACCTTAGCTGCTAGTACCACCCCATCCCCAGTGGAGAGAAGTCACAGAGGGCCATGCATGGGGAGTGAAATCACAGCTTGGCGCCACACTTGACATCTATGAACCTAAGTACTGATTTTTTTAAATTTATTTGCAGAGTTTTATATAGCGCTGGCTAGACCCGGGGGTATCAGAGCGCTTTACATGAGAATCAGCGAGTTACAAGTTACAAAATTACATCAGTTACTGGAGCCTAGTATAATATAGGAAAAAAACAGTGTTACACAGTAACATGAGTACCTAGAGCATTACATAAACAAAGACACATGTCCTATCGGGCGTAGAAGGTAGAGGGGGGAAAAGTAAAAAGGAGTAAGGAACGCCGATCGGGTCAGGCAGACCGGCAAGGGGGAAAGTACTTCAGGGGGAACAAAAGAGTCAAAGTGAAAGACCAACAAACCGACTAGGGACCAGCAATCTCAACATCCAGTGACTGAACAAAATGAGAGGGGTGAAGGAGATCAAAGGGGAGGGTCAACATGAGGTAAAGGTCAGTCAAGCGAACAGGGAGCAGTCCTGCGGCAATGAGGATCGGTCGAAACCGCCAAGATGGAGGACCCAGGTCATGGGCACCGATAGCATTATATACAAAAATCAAAGAAGCCACAAGGGAGCTTTCTCCATGGAGCAGGGCTGGAGGGGGAGGTAAGCAACAGGATCAAGGAGGGAGGAGGGGTGGAGTTCGCATTACACAATCGGGTCATCAATGTGCACAGGCTGATCATGGATCTTGGTGCCTGCCCTATGTTTTCACAACTAGATTCAGTAAAATAGACATAGGACTGCACTCTTGTTTCTGGCACTATGCCTGGGGTTGGCAATTGAACCATTTATTTATTAATTCATATGCCCATTTGCCGACTCAGACGCTTGACAGATTTCATACCCTGACCGAGAGGGCTGACATTCAAAAGACGAGAATGAGAACATATGTATAGCTGATGGGGGACATACTGCTATATATTTTAATAACCCCTCTAGGAAAGAAGACTGCCAAACATAGACGTCTATGCCACTCCGTTGACATTGGACAAATCTCTGTTCACAAGGTTTGCAATTTTTGATTGCTTGACTCCTGGTATCACACAATCACCATGCTCGGAAGGTAGGGGCAATGAGAAGTCAAAGCCTATAAAAATGTACACTAGATAATTTCGAATATCTTGACGAACAATGGCACCATTAAATCATCATCAAATTGTGGGTACATGCTTAAAATAACATATTTAAATGGAGGATAGTAAAGATCAAGAAGTAAATTAATCATAGTCATCAGAAATGGGCCCCTGCTGACTCTCCCTCTTCCGTGTGGCTGGTCATGAACAGGAGTTCTGTTGAGCTGCTGTTGCTGCTGGATATTTCGAAAAACAGTGGACCCTAGTTAATCAGGATCACGTAAATGATAGGCGTACACTAAATAGTACGTAAGTCCTTTGTCCAGCCGGACAGGATTTTATTAGTTTCAGTGTTTTGCACTAGTTCATATAATCAACATTATACACAAGTGGGCACAACCCGTGACCCACAGGAGACAAGACAAAACAAGAGGAAAAAGTTTATGTAAGTGCATACAAGGCGGTCTTTACTAGTATTCAGTTTTACAGACTTGGTTTTGTTTTAACACACCATTGTAAGTAACATTATGTGACATTATTAAGTACATATGGTGCTCTTAGGTCGACGACGTTTCGATGCCACTACTCAAATGCAGGCGTCATCATCAGGACAAAAATATATATCATGTTTGTCTTGAGAACATTTTAAACTCAGCCTATATGACATTTACATAAAAACATTAGAGGGAGAAATGGGAAGAAAAAGGGGAAAAACATATGCAAATTGCGTTAAAATGCTAGGCATAAATTGAGTGCAGGTTTTTTAATCATGCGGAAACCTGACACACTGTGTAGCACTCAGGCGGATGGATAAAATCTGGGGTGACTCAACTATGATTGGTGCAAGTAATAGTTGCTAGGTGGAGCTGGTGCCTTTAACAGTTGTGAATCGAAAGGCATGCTTGTTAGATCGATAGCCGATGTGTTTAGAGTTGGTACAAAATAAGGATTTAAAAATATTCATATAGTGCGGCGCAGTGATAACAACCCGTGAATTTCTTCACTCACGAAGACAATTAAACAACTTTTTGGCGCTGTGAATCGAAGTTCTGAGTGCAGTGCCAAGTGGGAAGAAGATCGAGAGGGGTCAGATGTATACCTGCGTGTGAATCACGCGTTCTCCGGAGTGGAGATGAAGTAAAGCAGTCTCTGTTCTACTCGCTGTACAGAGTAGAGCAGTTCTGTTAGGGTGGGCGAGAAAAGGTTATGTTACGGGAGTTAATATTTGAAGGGAGACTTCGCTGTGTACATTTGTTATTTAAAACGGATACTCACTTAACCGGCTTGTCCTGGAGATGGGCGGCACGGCGGTGTACTAATATGGACTGCTGTGGGGGAAGAGAGGGGGATGGTGGGTTTGATGGAGAGCATACGTAGCGACAAGGGAATACGAGGAAGCCTGGCGGTACTTACTTATCGAGGCGATTTTCAGAGCTGGAGGCTCCTGCACTGGTCTGGCACTGCCCTCAAGCACACTACACTTTTGGTGACAGCTGATGGGGGCTTAGGTTCTCTTCAGGCTGCTGAGACTGGTTCCATCCTGTTCAAGGATGAACGCGCCTGCCGCCACTTCTTTACCCCCACAGCACAGCTGGTTGAGACTTGCTGCCAGTTACCACATTAGAGCAGAAGTGGTGAATACCCCCTCTGCTGTTGTGCTTCAGAAGCATCTGGTGCAGGAGAGTCTGGCTGAACCCTGTTTCATAGTACACCATCACTGGTACATATACAGTGAGTGTGGTGTTCGCCTTCTAGGCTATGTGTAGTGTCCCTCCATCTTAAATGAAATCAGAGAATGGTAGGTGGGTCGGCCAGTTCCACAACTGAGGCTCTCTATCCTGTTAGGATGAGAGAGTCATCATGGTGTCACTGAGTCGGTATTACATGATGTCTTGGACCTGCTAACAGCCCACAAGGGCGGACTTGTTTCAGAACGTAAGCATCATACAACATATTTACAACCAACCACACCTGTAGTCTGCTACAACTGAAGAGTCGCTGCCTTTTAAAAAGTGTACCAGACTTCAACTCTAATCCAATTTCTTCTTGCTAGGGGAGTCACATGACAAAATATTGGAGTGGTTTCCATTTTGGATAAAACAACTTAAAGTTAAGTGTGGACTATAAGGAAGGCAGATGCCTAAACTTATAAACACAGCGTTTCCACATAATAATGGCTTGCCATTTGATGCTTGGAGACGCCTACACGTTGACACAAAAGAGGGCACACACTTTACTGCGCATGCGCGCTCATGGGCCAGACTTGACTTCATATTACTGACGTCCCAGCTCTTCACCTCGCTCAATCGTGCACAACACCTGCCGAGAACTTACTCGGATCACTCCCCTGTCCACATTACTCTACGTTCAGCGGACCTAGGCCCCCCCTCCTCTTCTTGGCGGATGCAACCATCATTATTGCTTGACACCACCTTTCAGGAGGAACTCAGAGATGATTGCTTAGACTTCTTCAGGAGAAACAAAGACTCGGTTAAAGATGTAGAAACTATCTGGGAGGCATTCAAAGTGACGCTGCGAGGAATTTGCATAGCTAAAGGTGCAGGGATCCTGAAGGCTATCACTGCTCGGATACTTGCCTTAGAAACTGAACTTAGACTTTTAGAAACGAGGTTAGCCGAGGCCCCCTCTGATGCGCTTCTCCTGCAGATAAGGGACAAAATATCTGATTACTCTGCCGAGGCCGAGAGAGAATCTGCTTTTAGGGGCAAATACTGGACTGCTCGCCGATATGGCGAGGGCGACAGGCCGGGAAAAGCCTTGGCGGCCACGATTAAACTGATGCGAGCGCCAAACATGATAATAGAACTTGAAGGCCCAGACAGTGTGGTGGTGCGGGACACTGCGCACATACTGAATTCCTTTGTTTCCCACTATGGCGCACTGTATACCTCCTCCAGAGTGGGAGGGCTGCAACTGCAGGACTACTTGGCTGATGTCTCTTTAGCCTGGCTTAGCGATGCCCAACGGGCTTTTCTTAGCGCGCCTTTTGAACTGGAGGAAGTGAGGGACGCAATCATGGGTATGCAATCCGGCAAAGCCACTGGCATTGACGGGATTCCGATAGAATTCTACAAAACCTATATTGACTTTATGGCTCCGGTGTTGCGTGAAGTGTATGAGGATGCCCTAGAAGTGGGTCATCTACCACCCTCTATGAGAATTGCAGTCATTACTTCGCTGCTTAAGCCTGGTAAACCGGTGAATAAATGTGACTCATACCGCCCACTTTCCTTACTAAATTGTGACGTTAAGGTACTGGCAAAACTGGTTGCTAATCGTATCAGCCTTCTGCTCCCCACTCTGATACTCCCTGATCAATCTGGCTTTGTGCCAGGTAGAGCCACTTCTCATAATTTACGGACTTTTTTTACAATCCTTAACTCCGTGAATGAGGACCTACCCATGGCTGCCATATTTCTTGATGCTACTAAAGCATTCGATTCCCTGGAATTGGACTATGTGTTTGGCATCCTGGAGAGAATGGGCTTCCCAGTAATATTCATTTCCTGGATTTGGCTGCTTTACGATCGCCCTGTTGCCAGACTCTTCATCAATGGTAGACTGTCTGAGGCATTCCCCATTACCAGGGGGACCAGACAGGGATGTCCCCTTTCCCCTCTCCTCTTCGCGATAGCCACGGAACCTCTAGCCGCAAAGCTACGACAGCGGCACAATGACAGTGCACTTCGATGTTTTCAAAGGCAGATATTGATATCAATGTATGCCGATGATATCACTTTGTATGTACGCAATCCTTGTGACAATTGGAACCCTATTTTACGTGAATTTATACAATTTGGGAGGCTATCAGGTGTCCAAATTAACTGGAGTAAATCCTGCATTTTTCCACTCACCCCCTCAACGACGCGGTTTAACTTGGACTACCCTCTTGACTGGAGCGACGGGGATTTTAAGTACCTGGGTATACACATCGAGAGAGATAAGGAGGAGCTTATGCGCGCCAACTATGGCACCACTATGAATCGTATCATAGATAATGTTGCCCGCTGGATCACACTACCCCTTTCTATGGCGGGCAGGGCATCTCTGATTAAGATAGTGATCCTCCCACAGCTATTGTACCTCTTTTTGAACATTCCGTTTTACCCGGGTGGATCTTTTTTCCGTCAGCTCCGCTCCGAACTCATTAAGCTCGTCTGGGGCGGGAAGTCTCCTCGTTTGAAGTGGGATGTCCTGATTAGACCCATTTCCCAAGGTGGTTTCGGGATACCGAATTTCGAATTATATTACCAATCGGCTCAGGCACACTATGCGTATTTTTGGTTCCACCAACCTAGATACATGCCTCAACTAGCTGCTGAACACTGGCTGGCTCACCCTCTCCCTATAGATGGGGCTCTTTATGCGGTGGTAGAAGGCAGAGATAAAACATCCACGACAGTGTATAGCACAATTACTGCGTGGGCCCGACTAGCTGCCAGACTGGAAAGATCGATGCTATATGCACCAGCACTGCCCCTAGTATATCATCCTGCTATGCCATTACTACAGGAACCGGGATTCCGCCAATTGCTACACAGGGTACATGTGACAACCTGGGGAGACCTCTACCAAGATGGCACTTTTCGCTCTATGACACATCTATATGAGGGGATACAGCCCACGCCACTCGACGTATTCCTCTACATTAGACTTCGCCAGGGACTGCGGGCACTTAACCCTGACTTTCCACATGAACCTGAAGCCCTCACCCCTTTACAACTTGTACTTGACGCGGAGACCCCCCGCAAATTGGTATCATTAATCTATAAGACAGTACACACACAAATCGATTACCCTTCCTTGGTAGCTAAACTGAAATGGGACCAAGACCTAGACAGACCCCTCACAGATAGACAGTGGGCGTTCTGCCTCCAACAGACAGACCGCATATCTGCTAACAGCAGACATAGAATAATCCACTATAAGTTCCTACATCGGCTATATTATACTCCTGCCCGAATGTGCAGACTGAAACTTCGCACCACAGATACTTGTGATAGATGCCATACCCCAGGGGCTGACTTCCTACATTTAGCCTGGACGTGTGATACGGTTAGGCTCTACTGGATTCAGGTAATAGCTGCACTGTCTATCATGATCCACACTGATATACATCCCTCCCCAGTACTGGTGCTATTGGGCTATGTGGAACCCATACAGGCTGCGTATCGCAAATTTATTGCACTAGCTCTACTGGTTGCGAAGCAGAGGGTGGCTTGTCGCTGGGGCAGGGGCAGATCCCCTAAATTCAAGGACTGGTTACACGATCTCATTTATTGTCAGGAACAGCTAACTACATATTCTGAACTGTTACCTACTTCTTCCCGCCCACGCGATGTTTGGGACCCCCTGAGAGGTTACCTTTCCCGAATTACTACTGGCCCAGGCGAGACCGCCTCAACCACTAGCCCACCCCTCACTGGCTCCACTTAATACTCACTTCCTTCGCTATACCTATACTCCCTACATTGTACTTTATGGTATCATGGCCATTTAGCTGCTCAACACGATCAATACTGGATCAGACAGGCCTGTATGGGCTGCCTCCTCATGATACACCACATCTTCCTTGCCCTCTCTTACGCCGACCCGCCACTCCAGTGTCTGTGTTGAAAACTGTAGTGCTGTCCCTTTGGAACAAATGATCAATGTATTGCCTTATTTGGCCACATTCTGCGATGGACTGTCATGTTGCAATGTCACCAATTGATGTATATTACCCATGCTGGAAGCTGTATGCCACGGATATGTCAAACACTTATATACTGAACAGACTCGTGCTGTGTAACGTCTATGCACCTTGATGTAACTGTTTTTCGATGTCAAAAAAATAAAAAAAATAATTCAAAAATAAAGTTTAAAAAAAAAAAATAATGGCTTGCCATACATTCTAGGTGAGATGGTTTGGGCGGAGTGTACTGCATCACTTCCTTCCCCGTTAGGTTTGCTACCCTGCACTTGTAGAGCCTTGAGTATTCACTTTGTGGGGTTCTGTTTGAGTGGTGATAATTGTAGAAGAAGAGGCAATGTAGAACTGATATTACCTCCCTCGCCTCCCCCCTGACCCATCCCCAGCCTATACTAAACACCGCCCGCACCCTCCTCCTCCTGTTCTTTTTGATCTTCCTAGGTGAGACTTACCTTTCGTCTCCCTCTCTGTGATGGTGCTGGAGAGTCTTAGGTTCCTTAATCTGTGACTCTGCGACGCTGCTGGTGGCAATCATCCAGCAGCGATGTGACCTCCGGAGTCTGGTGGTCCTTGTCCGGCTGGGGCTGTTGTTTCCGGGTCATGGTCACAGTGTGGCCGGCTCGCCTAGAACTGGAGCATCCTGGAGACCTGGTAGGATGGGTTGGGACCTGTTTTTAAATTTGTTTTTTGCCTGAATTTGGCTGTTTTACTGATTGGAGAGTGAATTTCTGGTGAGGCCTCATTAGTTTAATGCTGGTTTTCCCTAGAGCTATATCTGGGTTACTGTATTGGTGGGGATTATTCCTCTGCCATGGGTCGCAAGAGGATGTTTAAGAGGCCTAGGGTGGAAGGCTATGATGGGAGTGACATGCCTCTCATGTCCTTGGGAGGAGGTTCATGGCATGATTGAGGTGGCCATGTCCAAAGCCCTGCAGGTTCTTCCTTTGCCTGTTGGTCCTTCCCGGCATTGGACAGTGGATCCCGGAGCTGAGTTATTACCTTCAGATGGGGCCTTCTACCTCCTATTGACAGAAAATATGTCTCCAGGGATGAGATGTGGGATGTTTCGGCTCATGTGTGGGTCAATTGAGGGTTTCCTCCTTTCCAGCAGGGAGTGGATGGAGGGACACTTTTACCACAGTATGTGAAGCCCTCCCAGTTGGGCATGCCTTTTAGGGCCTGGTTTGGGAGATCACGATGAGTGGATGGCGAGAGGTGGACAAGGTTCATGTTCCTCGTTTCCTCCAGAAACTACTTATTGGAGGGGAATGACCCCTTGCCCCACATTGTGCAGTTGGACTCGATTCTGACTACTCTATTCGGCTTGACTGCCATTCAGCCAGAGGATTATACCCTGACTGATGCTACGGATAAGAAAGTGGACTGTGGCCTTAAAAAGGCCTTTTCTGCTGAGAATTTGGCTTTGAGGGCAAGCCTTTTTTCTGCTTATTCTGCCCAGTCCTAGGTGCCAGATTTTGACTAGCTGGCCACGGCAGTGCTGGAGGGTTCGGAGGGTTCTGAGCTCCTGCCTGCCATGGAACAGCAGGCTAAGCTGTTGGTAGACATGTCTTCTAATTTTATTCGAATTTCAGCTATGTCCATTTGAGCCTTGGTGGCCGTCCGACATTCCTTGTGGCTCAGACACTGGAAAGCGGATCCTGGTGAGAAGGCCTTGTTGCTGAAATTGCCCTTTGAGGGAAGGCTCTTTTTGGGGATCAGTTACCGGCCATCATTTCTAAGGCTTTCAAGGACAGAAGCATGCCTTGCCTTATAAAGGTGGTACTTCGTCTACTGGTAAACCTTGGAATAGGTACTCCTGGTCTTCCCCGAAGCATGAGTCCCTTCAGTCTTTTCGGAGGAGAAGATTCCAGCCGCAATTTTCTCCCAAGCACACTGCTCCTACTCTTAAGGGAATCAGCCAAGAAGGGACCCTGACAATCCAAGTCAGGAGGGATCTATTACTGAAGGAGGCAGCCTCAGGCATTTCTTCCGGTTTGGCGTCTGAATGTTTTGGATCGCTGAGTCCTGAACACTGTGGAACATGGTTATGAAATCAATTTTTGTCAGGCTCCACGGAAACGGGTGTTTGGCTGACTCCTGTTCCGTCCGCCAGTCTGAGAAGGTTGGCTCTGCTGGAAGAGATCTTTAATTTGCTTGCCAAAAGGGCCATTTGCAGGGTGTCAGTATCAGAAATCAGCACATAGGCCTACTCCATTTTGTTCTTAGTGCAGAATGTCTCAGGAGGTTTTCGGCCCTTCTGGATCTAAAGGGGGTCAACGACTTGGAGAATTTTGGGCATCTTTGAATCTCGAGGATGCTTATCTTCACGTCCCTGTCGCAGCCTCTTCTCAGCAATTCCTGAGGTTTGCGGTAGAAGACGCCCATTTTCAGTTTTGTGTTCTCTCCTTTTGCCTCAAGTTCTCTCCAAGGGTCTTTACAAAGGTCGTCAGCTCCACTCATGGCTATCCTTCATGTAGAAAAGGGGTGGGGGGGTCGTTTATCCCTATTTGGACGATCTTTTAGTTCATGCAGCGGAAGAGTCTCTGTTGCTCGCTCATGTAGAGAGGTCTTGAAGGTTCCTCATGGACACAGGTTTTTGGTGAACTGGGAAAAATCTTATTTGGTCCCCTCTCGGGACCTGGTCTTCATCAGGGCTAGTTTTCAGACTCTGGAGGGCCGTGTTACCTTGTCCAATAGGCACCTGGTCTCCTTACAGGTGCAGGTTCTGGCCTTGATGTCCCAGGAGGCTCCTCTGGTGGAGGAGTGGTTGAGTGTGCAGTGACATTTGGCTTCTATGGTGTTCCTATTGCCCTGGGCTCGGTTTCATCTTCTTCTCCTGGCCAACTGGATTCTGGCAGGGTGGTCTCTGGGGGCCCAGAATCTGTTGACTCCACTGCGGATGACAGACCTGATCCAGGACGGCCTCTCCTGGTGCCTTTGCCAGCATCATCTTCTGGCCGGGATGTCGTTGTCGCACCAGGCTCCACTAGTAGTGACTTCGGATGCCAGCCTGTCCGGTTGGGGGCTTGGCTGGGGTCGGTGCACGTTCAGGGGTGCTGGTCTCTGCGGGGCTCCTGGATGTAATTGAACTGGAGGGAGTTGCGAGCAATTTGGCTCGCTCTACTCCATTTCCAGGACTCTCTGCGGGGGTCACATGGTGGTGGTTCAGACGGACAATCTGGTGGCGAATTCCTATGTCAACAAACATGGGGGGAGCAGGTCCAGATATTTGAACTTGGTGGCCAGCGACATTTTCCTGTGGGCTCAGGACTAGGCTCTGGGGCTGTCTGCTCTATACAACCAGGAGGTGGAGAATGTTTGTGCCGATCGTTTAAGCATGGGCATTCCATCATCCAAGGATTTCTCCCTACTTCTCTGTTGGTTAAGCCAGTTGGTGGTTCGTTGGGGTCTCCCAGTGGTGGACCTGTTTGCGGTCTCGGGAAATCCAAAGTGGAGCTGTTTTGTTCTCTGGGTCGGTGTCTCCTGGCATGGAGAGTCGATGGCTTGATGACATGTCCTTGGCCTCTGGCCTTCTTTATGCTTTCCCTCCGTTTCAGCTGGTCCGGAATGTCTGGTTTGGGTACGGAGGTAACGGGCGCAGGCAGTATTGATTGCGCCCAGGTGGCCTCATGCAAATTGGTTTCCCCTCCTATGCCTGTTGAGTTGCAACCTGGAGTGGGTCCTTCCTGTGGTTCCGTCTCCGTTGGTTTTTCCATCTCTTCCCCCAGGCACCTTAAGAAAGTTACACTTGATGGCCTGGCGGTTAAACGGCAGGGTTTAGCTAGGTTGGGGGGTCCCTGACCATTTGGATGTGACTTGATCAGGCTGCTCGTAGATCCTTTACACTTCTCTCTTATGCTAGGCATTGGTGAGCTTTTTCACCCTGGTGTGCTTGAAAGGAGATTTGATCCTACTGTGGCTGACCTTTTTTTGGTGATGCAGTTTCTGCAGGATGGGGCCCAGTTGGGTTTGTCAGTGGCTTCACTGCAGGTGCAGTGGGAAGCCATTCAGGCGTTTAGGGGCTCCTGGAATAATTTGCAGGATGACGGGGGCCTCATACCTCAATTTTCTTCACGATCTTTTGAACCCTTTTCCTTGGCCTGTTCATTCCTTTCCCTGTTGGAATTCACAACTAGTCCTGGATGTCCTTTCGGGCCCTCCTTTTGAGCCCCTTGAGGGACTGGATTTGAAGCTCTTGACTTTTAAGGCTTGTTTCCTGGTCGCCATCACTTCGGCTAGGAGGTTGGGTGAGTTGGGGGCTTTGTCCTGTAAGTATCCAGTCTGCAAGTGCGTTTCGGACCGGGTGGTACTGGACCGGTGCCGTCCTTTTTACCAAAGGTTATTTAAATTTTTCATCTCCGTCATGAAGTGATTTTACCTGAGTTTTGTCCTGCTCCTTCCTCGACTGAGTACTGTCATTTGCACTGTTTGGATGTGCGGAGGACTTTGTTATGGTATTTACATGTGGTCGAGTCCTTCCGGAAGGGGGACGCTTTGTTTGTGAACTTTGATCCTGCTAAGAAGGGTGTGAAATCGTCCACGGCTACTTTGAGTTGTTGGATTCGGTCTATGGTGCTTTTGGCTTTCAAGGTGAAAGGGGTGGATCCTCCTGTAGCGGTGCAGGGGTGTTGTATACACAGTGTGCCGCTACTGTGGCTGAATTGCAGGGTATCTCTGTGGTAGAAATCTGTAAGGCAGAAACTTGTTCTTCCCCTTTTGTCTGCCACTATCGGATTGCTGGTCTGGAACGTTTGGATAATGTCCTGGGCCACAAGGTCTTGTCCTCTATGAATTAATAGGGGTTTTTAGTATTGTGATTTGGGCACGTTATTAAATGGGTGTTCTTTTTCACTCAGTTGTCCGTCTCTCTTTTTGCTTGCTATTTCCTCACATTTTAAGAAGAAGGAAGGCGAGGGAGGGACCAGAGGTGATGCGTCCATTACTTACTGATAATGCCATTACTCTTAGTCCTACTCCCTCGCCTTCCTTTTAGGACCCTCCCTGTGCGGTACAACTGATTTCTTTGCTTGGCTTGTTTACATACAGGAGGTGGTGGGGGCAGGCAGTGTTTTTTATAGGCTGGGGTGGGTCTGAGGGGAGACAGAGGGCCTCACATGTTAAGAAGGAAGGACAAGGAGTAATGCCATTATCATAAGTAATGGACGCATTACTGCTATGACCCCTTTCCATTCATTAGACCAATCCCTATTTGACTTAAGGTATCGGTGCTCATGACAGCTCCCGGCCGTCATGAGTCACAGTAGACGTGTGCTCATGACGGCCGGGATCTGTCAGAACGTTGCCGCTCCGCCCTCGTGTGGTTATTTCCCCACCTATGCTGGAGAATTAATCAGTGGGTAGGGTTCTGGCGGCTCCCGCCCGTCATGAGCACACCCACCGTGATTTATGATGGCCAGGAGCCGTCATAAGTACTGGAGCGCCACGCCCAACCCTGCCCCCCTCGCACCACAGCAAAATTTGCGCCGCGACTAACGTATTAACACAGAGCAGTGGACACCTATGTATTCTATATCTCTTTGCCTCACTTGCAAATTTCAGTAGTTGTCAGGGCCTGGGACAACAGCCCAAAGAAGTGGATGGTCTTGCGGGTAGGCATGACCCGCCATAACTCTACCGTATTCATTACCAAATATGTAAACTTTGTGTGGAAAGAAAGTGTTTCTGCCAACCATCACTGGAGCATACCATTTGCTATTCTCGGTCTGATGTGTGACATCGAACATGTTTTATTGATGTAAAACAAGACTTTATGCAAATGAGTGGGCCCACATCCTCCAAACAGGAATATATTGAGATATGGGTCCAATTTCTCCGAAGCAAATGAGCATCTTAAAAAAACACACTGTAACACATGTTTGTGGCTTGCACTTTTCTCGGTTTGAACATGTTAAAAATGTATGTGGATTTTTTTATCAGCATAGGCCTCTTAGTCTAGAGCATTGTGATGTGTTTATGTGATGCGAAAACGAAATTGGTGCACTGACAGTAGTAAAATCTGCCTCAAATTGGTTTGTGGAATTTTTATTGGCAGTGGAAGCCATCACTTGGATGTATCCCTTTGGATTAGCTCAGAATGTAAAAAAAAAAAAAAGCTTTAGGCAAATATTTTGTCACAACAACAAAAAAAGTCCAAATTACATTTTTGTCACTTCCTAAAGTATTCTGGTAGCACCTAGCCACGGGCTATTCTATAAATCCCGCCTGGGAGCAGCCGAAATACTGCATGTATGTACTGGGGAATGGGAGAGAGGGGCTCCTGTCAGAATCCGCTGATTGCCGCAGCTTGCCCAGAGCGAAACTCATTGTAATAAAAACTCCTCGGCTGGAACCTGGTGCCGTTTATGCCGCTCGCCTCCCGAGTTGTTTTTGTAGTATATAAAACCCAGAGCAAACAGCTGTCAGTTTGAAACCCTCTGAAGAGCCCTGTCGCCAGGCATTGCTGAGCTGCAGCGCCTCAATTCTTTGAAGAACATGTCAGCCGGGCCCTGGCAACTAGCAGTGAACGCGTTGGATTAGAACGGCTTACATCTTTTGACTTTGTACCGGATCATTGGCCAGAAATCACTTTGATACTTGCTTTTTTCGGGATTTTCTGTTTGTGTTGGTCCATGGAATTATATCCCACATTTCCTCTCGTTAAGTATCGTTTTTTCACCCTGTAGGTGATTTCTAAAAGGTTATTAATGCGTGTAACCTGCATTTAAGATGTGGGTTTGTTGTTCATTAAAAGACGGGGTGGGTGGGACGTGCAACCACAGTGTCCGTTTAGAAATAAAGCGAAGAGTTAGCAGGGCAGGGTGGGGAATCAAAAGCGGTCCTGGGAGATGTGGTAATTCCAGCCACCTATTGCACCAAGCCAGGGCAGTGACAGATTGTCTCGATTGGTTGTTGCCGAGTAGGGGTTCCTTTCGGAGGCGAACTACTTAAAAGATAATGTAGGATGTAGCCTAAGGGCTAGGGCAGTCGACTTCAAATCTGGGGAACCGGGTTCGAGTCTCTGCATTGACGCTCAACATCCTGTGATTCTGAGCAAATCAATTAATCTCCCCCTGCCTCACAAAAAATAAGTGTGTCCTCATGTAACGCAACTGGTGCTCATGAAAAGCGCTCTGATACCCGATTTCGGGCCAAGTTTGCGCTATATAAAACTTAGGGGAAAAATAATCCTTGGCAAAGCCAAGGTTGGATTCTAACCTTTTGGATTGTATAATGCCTGGTTTTGTTTTGTTGGGGAAGCTTTCGGCCCTCATCAAGCTTAAAAAAATACCTACACAGGCTAAAAGCAAAAAGAATAGTTTCAGTATTAAAAGCATACATTGCATAATACATCCTGGTACTTAAGAAAACTAGTTGGTGTGTAAGAGCAGAATGCCATCACACACACAGTGAAGTTAACCAATAGGTGAAGTTGGTTGACCCACTGCCCTATACAGTATGCTGAAGTGGGTGGAAGAAAAATTTGAATGACACAACAACAGACCAATGGATGAAGAGGGGTGGTTGAATGCCCCTAAAAGTAATAATATTTTACACATAATTTTAGTAAAATCAAAAGGTCTTTGCTAAAGCAACAGGATTAAAAAAACGCCAAAACTCTGAAATGTTACTCCAGTGACTGCCACAATTCTGTCCATGATCATTCTGCTATAGTAGCAAAACCAGCCCACATTATAGTAACTCAACACCTTCCCATATGTGGTCTGACTCTGAGGGGTAGAGAAGAAAGCAGGTGGGTGATCTTTGTCTTCAGTCATGAATCATTTTCATGAAGCATATTTTAAATCAAAATCGTAATTAAACACAGAGTTGTAACGTGATATTTCTAAATGTAGGATTTGAATTCTTAATAGCTTGGTAAAGTGGTATTGGATCTGTTCCACCTCCGGTATCCAGGCCCTCTCCCCTAATAGGAAGTGCGTTACCCTATCACGCTTGATGAAGACGTCCGCTATAAATCACCCAGAAAAATGTAGGAGATGATGGTGAAAATTTTAATTAGGTGATCAATTCAATTAATTGCTAAGAATGTGAGCAGTTTCCGCAAGCCCGATGCCCGTGGGATTTCGTGACAGCATTGTGCACAGTTTTCTGCTTGCATATTTTTTCAGCTGTCACTGGGACAGTGGTTTGATGAGTTTTGCTTATTTAGAATAATTGCACATATAATTAACCAAGGAATGTAGTATATTGTTGGGCCTGTTATTTTCCGACTTAAGCTCAATAAGCATTTTTGTCTTATCTGTATCGTTATTAGAGTGACTGCTGCAAGACTACAGGTATGCTGTGGCTGTTCATTTGAACTTGCAACTAGCACCGGCAAAGGCATTCGCTTTAGTATTGGCTGCCGGTCTTTTTCGTTTGTCAATATTGTTTTGTTATTTTTTGTAAAATTATGTTGTTGGGGGAGCTGCTGGGTCTTTTCCAACATAAAATAAAAACATTTGCTAAAAGTAAAATATTTTTGTCCAAGAAAGCACACATTGCCATAGTAGTTCTTTGCAATGCTCCTTGTGAAACAACAACAATCATTACTTTCAGTGAAGTTAGCCAATGACTGAAGTGGGCTGACCCACTACCACTGTAGTTGGTGGGAAATAACATTAAATAACAAAAAAGTGGATGAAGAAGGATGGCTAAAAGCCCCTATTTGTAAGTATAGCATATGTATAATTTTAATAGAATCAAAAGGTCTTGGCTTGCACCAGACCCAAAATGAATGAAATGGTGGAATTGTATTCAGTTTTTTTCTCAGCAAAGAGTCCCAACTTGTTTGGAATAGGTCTCCTTTATATTAGGGTTCGTCTTTCTATCCACTTTGAAAAGCGTGACCTAGGTGGGTGCAGGATTCGTTGTCCGTCACACGACACACCTGCACGCTGCTGTTAAAAGTCCCTATATTTTAGTAAGGATTCATGTCCTCTTCCTGGACGCACTATGAAGACCTGGGACTTGTGTCCTGGCCTCAATGACTGCACACTAACATAAAGTGCCCAATAGTTACCAACAACTTCGTCTTTTCAGAATAGTCTTGCAGTTTTAGTTCCTTCTTTGAGTTTCTTTTTTACAAAACCAACACAGATCGAAGTAATTTGGTTAAGTTTTTTTTTTATCCACAAACCCCACAAATATACGTCGATATAATAAAAATGCTAGCGTTGACAATGCAGAATGGAGAGATTCTGGAAAATCACTGTAATATACATTTGCAGCACAATGCACATTGTATAAGAAACACATTCTGTAAATGTTTGGCATTGATCAGTGGCACAGAATCCTAGATGGGACGTATAGTGCTCTGAGACTGTCCCTACTGGAATACAGCACTTTACAAATATGTTAAATAAAATAGTGCAACCGGGCTAAAAGAACGGTAAGACACAGCTTGCTATAGATAAACCAGTCCTATTTGGCAAGGTTTTATGAAAAAGTTAACTTGTGATGCTTTGGCAGCAAGTAATGCAATAATGGAAAGATGTAATATGATGAAATATTGCCAAAATGTGATCTCTCAGGATTTAAAGCTACTGGTATCGCTGAGCAATTGTTCTCCATTCTGTGGATAGATAGTTGCCAAATGAGTGTTGAACGTCAGAGTTAAGAGCACTGGATGCTTGGATTATCCGTCTGAGGCTCTGAATATTTGCAAGAGAGAGATGTACGCACACCATCCTCATGGGCCTCATTGCTGTATTTATAGTAAAAGGAGCTGCTCTGCACTGTGCCACTCCCGTGGAGTGACACTTGATCATAGGTGGATGCAATGGGCAGAGAAATGCTTGCGATGCATCTCAAATAAGGGTCACTTCAAGTGGATGCATGCGTGTGATACAATACTAACAGAAAATGGCTGAACATCTCTGCCCACAAATTAATTTGCCACCGAGTGACTTTTTCAGGTAAGTTCAAGTAGGCAAAGCAGATCCTGGGCCACACCGGCACTGCTCCTCTTAGTACCGGGAGTGACTGGTAAGGGATAGCAGGCGATGTGGCCTTAAACAGGCAACCTGCCTTGATGTTGCTCACTAGCCACTTTGCACAAAATGCCTATCAAACACCAGGAAAGGCAACATAAAACATACTGTGATTTAACCTATAAATGCAGTGGAAGTGCAGTCACAGTAAATGCCTCTCCCTCACCCTGTACGGAGCCATCAAGATCTGTGTCTGACCTTGACAGGCTGTTCTGAGCTCGATTGTTTTAAAGACTAGCTTCAATAAAGTCTAAGGTCCAATATTGCTAGGGGGGGACTTTAACTCTATAGCGGACACTACATTGGATAGGTCGCACCCGCCGCTCCGGGCTTCCCCGGTGCACAGACTGGCGAAACATAGGATGCACTGGCAAGAGCAGTGGGACCTCACTGACGTATGGCGCGCACAACACCCGGCTGAGCGGGACTATTCCTTCTATTCCAGCATGCACGACCTACATGGACGCATTGACGCATTCCTATGCTCTCATCAGGTTCTCCCGGCAGTTGCTCGCACAGAATACCTCACACGTACGATATCAGATCACAATCCCCTGCTGCTCACCCTGGCCTGGATGAACGGGTCTACACCGATTCCAACATGGCGGCTCCGGCCGGACACGCTGGACGACCCGCCCTTTCGAACGGACCTAGAACACAGGATCACCCAATATTTTACTGAGAACGAGGGGACCACCTCCTCCAGGGCCGCTGAATGGAACGCATTCAAGGTGGTGGTGAGGGGGCACTGTATAGGGAAGTTTGCGGGGACTCGACGGACGCTAGTAGAGGACGTGGACAGGGCGGAACGGACGCTGCGAGAAGCCGAGCGATTGCGGCCCGGCCGCCCCGAATTACAGGGTAGGGTTAGTACGGCGAGGGAGGCAGTGGCGGTTGAAGTGGAGCGCCTACGCTGCTTCGATTATAAAGCTTATGTGACCAGGACTCTCGCTGAGGGGGATAAGACGGGGACTCTCCTAGCCTGGCTGGCCAACCCTCACAGAGGATCCACCCCGATACTGTCCCTGGCGGGAGCGAACGGGGAGACCTATCACACGCAACCGGAAATAGTGCGGTGCTTCCAAGATTACTACGGCACCTTATACAGGCGGGGGTTGGAGAACCGACCCGAGGCGACGGAAGCCCTGTTGGCGGAGACCCAATTGCCCCAGTTAGACCCGGAGGACGCTAAGGCTCTCGGGGATCCGATTGGCCTCGAGGAAATTAGAGGGGCCATCAAGAAGATGGCGCGAAACAAGACACCGGGGATGGATGGTCTCCCTATTGAGTTTTATGTGAAATATATGGAGCTACTGGCCCCGAGACTCAGGACGGTGTATAATGAAGCCAGGGAGACAGGTGAGCTGCCCCAATCGATGCGCGAGGCGATCATGGTCCCATTGCTTAAGCCGCGCAGGGATGGCGCGAACCCGGCGTCATACCGTCCGTTGTCGATGCTGACGACGGACTACAAAATTTTGAGCACGATTCTGGCCGGGAGATTGATCGCTCATATGACAGGCCTGATACATAGGGACCAGTCGGGCTTTATCCCAACCAGGAACACAGCCCACAATATTCGGCGGCTGCTCAGGCTGCTGGCGGACCCCCCACAAACGGCATTAGCCCCAGTAGTGTTGTCAGTTGACATTGAAAAGGCCTTCGACAGCCTGGAATGGGACTATCTATATGCGGTGATGCGGAGATTCGGTCTCGGTGATGGTTATATAAAATGGACCACAGTGCTCTATGCGCGGGCGGGTGCGAGGGTGAGAGTGGGAGCTCTGATATCGGACCGCTATGATGTGAACCGGGGGACGAGGCAGGGTTGCGCGCTCTCTCCGTTGTTGTTTGCACTGGCCATGGAACCATTTGCAATGCTGGCCAGACGGGGTGATGCGTACCTCGGACTGGAAGAGCGAGGGACCTACCACCATATATCGTTATATGCGGACGACCTTTTGCTGTTCTTGGATAACGCTGATGAGGCGGTTATGGGTGCAGAGGATCTCCTACAGAGATTCGGTGCGCTCTCAGGCTTAAAGGTGAATTGGGAGAAGACATGCTTATTCCCGCTCCGGAAAGGGGAGACACGCCCGGCGACCAACAGCAGAGTGCGCTGGGAACCTGATTGCCTGCACTACCTTGGGACCTACATATACCACGATCCCGCCAATTTGTTGGATGGGAACATCGGGCGCTGTATCCGAGGATTGAAGGGCAATATGGCTTTCTGGGCTACCCTCCCCCTGTCTATGACGGGGCGAGTGTCCCTCCTCAAAATGATCGCCCTACCGAGACTATTATACTTTTTTAGGACCTTGCCGGTCTGGGTACCGGGAGAAGTGTTCAAGCGCCTGAAGTCCAGCATTATAGCTTTTCTATGGGGTGGCGGCAGGCGGCGCATAGCGCTGGCGACTCTCATGCGCCCCAAGGATCAGGGGGGGTTAGCGGTCCCAGACTTTGAGCTCTATTACCTGGCGGCACAGCTGCAATTCTTTACGCAGGAAGTGGCAAGAGTGTACCGGGGACCGGACCATGAGAGGGACGCGGGCACCCCCGCCATGTGCTGGCTTATGTAGCCCTCCAGCAGAAATTATTACTGAGTGGACTGACCCAGGAGGAAAAGACACTGAGGTCCTGTTGGAATCGCATGCAAAAGCGTGCAGGCCCTGGTCACCCATATGCCCCAGAGATACCATTGGGGATGCTGACGGCACTTCCACATGGGGGAGACTGGTCGAACCTCCAACTGTGGGAAGGGGCGGGTCTTCAGATGGTGGGGGACTTATACTCGGATGGGGTGCTAATGGAGTTCCGTACTCTGCAGGAACGCTATGATCTGCCACGGGGTGACTACTTGGTGCATGCTGCGGTGGTGCGGGCGCTTCAAGCACACTGGGGAGAGGGCCTGATGGAACCTGAGACGTCATTGGCATGCCAATATACGATGATGTCAGCAGGTACGAGGAAAGCGGTTACATGTCTTTACTCCAGAATGCATACGGAACACATACCACCACTAACACGTCTCAAAGCACAGTGGGAAGAGGACTTACAGAGGGAAATCCCAGACACAACATGGTCCCAACTGCTTCAGCGAGCTAGGAAAAGCACCAGAAACGCCCGTTTCCAATTAATACACCTCTATATCCTACACAGGGCCTACCTCACTCCGAATAAGATAGCGAGATATTTTGGCGCAGTAGATGCAGAATGCCCCAGATGCGCACTAGTTGGCGCTGACTTGCAACACATGCTCAGGAACTGCCCGCGCATCCAGGAGTACTGGGAGGGGGTTGGGGACGCCTTAAACGAGGTCACGGATAGAGCACTGCACTATGATAGCGCGGTCGTCCTCCTACATTGGTTTCCACACACGCGCAAAACGAAGCTGTCAAGTAAATTTATTGATATGGGCCTTATGATCGCGAAGAGGGAGCTCACTAGGGGTTGGAAATCGAAGGCCGCTCCGACACACCAAAAGTGGCTGAACGAATTTCTGAAATGGGCAGCGGCGGAAAGCACACTTAGATACCAATTGGCCCGGCGGACGGCAAATGAAAAGGCTCAGGAAGCGGCGCTAGCATGGGAAACCCTGGTCCAGGCGCTCAGGGATAGTATGGTGTTGAGTGATGAGGAGGAGGGAGTAGCACTACGGGAGGCCCCGAGGGAGGAGGTACCAGGCCCTGCACTGCCACCTGACACAAGCACCTAAGTATTGTTACCACAATCCTAACCACACAGGTTTGCCCGAGATTCTACACTGAACACGTAGGCTTAGACACCAGGGGGATGGGGAGGGAGGGGAGGGGGGAAGGGAGTAAAGTTGGATTGTTTATTTGGAGGATGAGAGGCTATACGCAACGATAGAGCGAGGGGGAACGGTTGATCTTGGCAATATAAAAGCGGAGAATGTTGTAACAATGGGCTCTTTCTACATGAACCACCTGCTCCAAGCTACATGTTGGATCGCCGCCCAGCCTCCGGGATGTGGGTCCAAAGGCTGTGTATACCAACGGTATTCGGACAGTGACTGCACTTATGCTGGAGTTTATGTTGGTGTGTATACTGTATGAGTGCCATTTTCTCTGCAATAAAAATTGTTTTACAAAAAAAAAATAGCTTCAATAAAGTCTAGACTTCAAGGATGTTGCTCATCTTCAGGAAAAGATCGGTCCAAAATCTCCATCTACCCCTTTCAGGGGCACAAGGGAAATGCTTGCCTGAATATCTTCTAATGGCCTCAAGAATAAATGCCAGTCCGACGTAGGATGATGGTTAATGCCACTTTGTTTAGCTATTACAGAATGAAATACCCTAAACTGTTTTGCAAAGACAACTGAAAAAAGATAAACAGGGCGATAGTTGATAATCTTCCTCTTCGCTTCCAGATAACTGTTACTAGTGAGGCCTGACCTATGCACCTCTATCCTTCCTTTCCTGTCATCTAATGTACAGCAACAGTTGCCTCATCTGCATCTGATGTTGCCATGGTTCTTCCTCCCATGTGTGTGTCTACACCGACTGATGATAATATTTCACACTCTTTCTGGCCACTCCCTATGGCCATCAGCTGCAAGATACCTCTTGAGCAAAGGCGTCTACAGAGGTCCAGGGTGGCCGGATTGAGTCAGATCTTCTGGCTAGCCACTTACGATAGATTTACATAAGCCGCTATAAATAGAGCTGTTTTTAATAGTTAATGGCAATCCTGAAAGACTGATATGGATCTGGCCAGTATGGGTCTATGCAGGATATTCCTGCGCTAGAGTTTTTTTCAGTGCATCTCACTCACTCGAATATACATTCACCAACCTCCACTAACCCCACAGCACACACATGTAAGGAGAGTCACCATAGCTAGGCTGCATAGACCATAACAAGAGGCTACCCATTTTGACAAACTAATTATTCTATCTTTCATACCTAATTTGAATCACTTTGGCCGCAAATCAGAAACGCCCTTCAGTTGAGGAAGGAAAGGTTCCAATGCCACATTAAAGCATTGTGGAGACTTTATTTATTGAGATCCCCTGGACGAATATTCCTCAGCTCAGCTCCAAAAGGGGAAATCGATGCTGTGACAATAAACCTAACGAGCGTGAGGAAATGTATCTCTAAATATCTTAACAAGCGCGTCAAAGGTTCGGCCAGCACTTCAGCCTCTTCCACTGTATCTCAAGTTGTCCCCTTTCCAGTGGATCCACAAAAATAGTTGGGGCTTTTATTTTTGATTTTGCCATACCAAAGGGGGCTTTCTCCTTCTGGATCCATGGGGTTCTCACAGGTCATCGTTTTTCAGTTCTTGTCTGTTATTTTTTGCTCTGGATAATGAGTTGGCAAAAGATCACCAGTCCCCATCGTCATCACTTCTGGCTTTCTACAACAGGTCTGCTCCTGCTTGATATCTTGGTCAATGTCTGTTACAGTAACTACAGCTGGGGGCCCAGAACCAGTGCCCCCCTAAGTTTTTTCTTGTTCGCCTGCTGTGGGGAGCCATAGGAGAAAGGCGTATGTCTCTACCACAAGAAGTCTGTTGTGGTAGATTAAAATGTGCCTCCCTAGTCCATTTCATGTAAATTAAACATTTTCCATGTATACTAGGATGTGTGTTTGCATCAGACATCCCTACTGCGTCTTGTGCCCTTAGAGAAGAGCAGAAAACCTAGACTCTTGCCAGCACTTTACCAATTATTGTTGTTCCGTATTCAGCGAGGCAGCTCGATATAGTTCTAAAGGGCCAAAGCCAGTTCTTAACCCCACAACCCACTGAGCTGCTACCATTGTGTTAGCCGGGCTCAGGCACAAGCTCTTTAAATGTTGCGATATGGAGACCTTTACCTGCAGGACATAAACTTTCTGCTCGAGATTCTGTGCTGGTGAGCTCTAATACACTTAAAATTAGAGCCTTACATTATTTATATAGAATAATAAATCGGCTCAGTGCTTCATTGGCGCCCCTCCTTCATTACAAAGGCCTTTTCTGTGTTTCGCATTAGCAAGGTGATCATTTCCCTTGCTGCTCCGGTACTTTTCAGTATGGTTTGGGTAATACAGTAGAAACCAGTGTAGAAGTGAAGACTATAGCTGTATGGTGACCCTTGTGCTGTTTTGGTATCGCGTGTCCTCCATCCCCTTTTTATTAAGCCTACCAATACTCATGCAAACAAGTGTTTTACCTGCTGGTCTGTATGTTTGCCTATTGTAAACGAGCTGTCTAAGACTTAAAAACACCTGCACTAATGTTTAAATTTCTTACAGGGCTGGACTGGGAGCCGAAATCGGCCTTGGCAAACAGCTCGGCCGGCCCATCTGGGTGGCAGGGGGGCTGTGGCCGAGCTGTTTGAAAGGGCTGTTTTAAATCGAGTTTGTTCCAAGGGGGTGATATTGCCGGTCCCCGGTAACAAAAACAGCCCCTTAGGGGCCCAAAACCGTCCCCCACCCTGGTGGCCCACTGGGGAAACTCCTGGTGCCCGCTACGGCTAGTCCGGCCCTGATTTCTTAGTAAACGATTGGGAAATTCTGAACTCTTTACAAACGAGTAAATTAGCAATACATTTTACATAATTTAACTCGCCTCAGTGGAACTAAAGGAGGCATTTGTTAGATGAGATCCCACATATATTAATGCGTTCGTATCAGAATAAAATAAACAAAAAAGTGATTGTATAATGCTTGAATTAATCTCAGCCACTGGTAATTAACGCAGCCGGATCTGAGTCCATCATGATTTTGCCCACCATGCCACCTCAGATTACATTAGACTCAGCCATATGCAAATCAACAGTGCCTCTGCTTCAATAGGAACAGTCCAGCAGCCAGAACTGTCAAGCTGGGACCTCTCTGAACCGGAACACAAGCAACCCAAGACCGTTTTGAAAAGTCATGTGAAAGGCAGTGATTTCTGCAGACTGGAGTCTGCCCTAAAGTAGCCTTTAGTACTAGGAAGACAAAGACAACGTCAAATCCATATCATCAACTAAAAAAGGGTCATTACAAAGCCAACCCCAAAGTGTTACCAGTTGAGAAAAGTCGTATTTACACAGGGAACAAGTGGCCCAAAAGGGTGGAATACGTGATTGAAAACCTAGTATTAAAGATATACTGCAGTAAAACAACCCTCTGAAATCTGCTGCTTGCACCAAATAAAATCAAAAGTAAAATGCAACAAACCTACTTGAGCACATTGAAAACGCGAGAATTATAAAGAAAAGACGAAGTGGTGTTTGTCTATTTCATTGCATGTTTGACAATGTTTTATATTTCACAGGAGCATGAGTCTGTAATATGGTCAGTTTCAAAAGAGTGATTTTGCAGTGCCTGCCCACAAATGTTAAACTGTATTGTTGCTCATAGATGATCTTTGTTGAAGAGGAAAGATGTTCTCTTAAATCCACTATATTTAGTTAGAAAGTGGCGTTGCGATGCTAGGGAAAATTCCGTCTCTGATCAGCAAAATCACGGATCCTGTATTGAATTGTGAAGGAAACAGAGTTGTTTCTTTAATAACTGTAAACAGTTGGGAAAAGAAGGACCCGTAAGAAACAACGCATGCACTCTCACTCATACAGATAAACCGAGGGCTACCATATGTTTTCTAAAGCAAGTGCTGTTAGATGAAACCAAGCCAGCCATGTAGAGTGGTTGGAAATAAATGAAGTGTAAAATAGAGAGCAATTTATGTTGTGTACCTAAGGTTGAAAACATCCAATCCCCTCTGGCTGAACAGAGGCTGAAAACCAATGAATATTTACATGTTAAGGCTAAATACTACTGTTTATGAATGTACGCAGGCAAGACTGACTATATGGTGAGCTTTGCATGTCATTCTTGCCAACATCCTAGCACAGCTATGACTTTGTCAGGATTGTGCCTTGAGTAAGAAGTCGCTACATGAATAAGACACCTTCCTTAGATTGAACATTGGTTCCTAATTGGATCCTAATTTAAAACTGAAGATCTTTCCCTGGATAATCTTTAACCATCCTCTATACCTGAAAGAAGGGGCCGGAATGACCTTTCGTTCCAATGGGCATTTCCACTGCGGGTTGGCGCCTTTGGAGGCTGATTTTGAAGGCCCAGTGCCGATGCTGGTGCCTTTGTCACTTTTCCCAGATCACTGTGATTAATTTCAGCAGATCAGTGGGCATCGATAGAGAGAAAGACTGGAAGGGGGATTGAGAACGTGTGTGTGTGTGATCAGAGAGGGAGAAGAGAGAGAAGGATAACGGTTGGATGGAAAGAGAGAGAGAGAGAGAGAGAGACAGACAGGAAGGGAGCAGGGATAGCTTGAGCTTGTTTTCCAGGGCTTTTTTTGGTTCCCCAGCCCAGCTCTCCTAAAAGAATTCTATCTGCTCCCCTCTTCAACGTGTGCTGTAAGCTGACACTGATGAGTGCAACTCTTTGATGAGGAAGCTTCACGTTTCCATTGTTGATGCCTGTTAGAGCTGGACTGGAAACCAAAATAAGCCCTGGCAAATTTGTTCAAAGCAACCCAACTGCAGAATGGGGGTCGTGGAGACATGGCTGGGTCGTTCCAGCATGCCCTACTTTGAAGACAGACCCCTTGACAGCAACCTATTGGGGAAAGGCCAGAGTGGCTGACTAGCTAGTCCGACCCTGATGCTTGGCATTGCTCATGCCCCTATGAATGTATGCTGTTCACTTCTAAAAATAGATTAGGTGAAAAACTTTTCCATCATGGTTACTTAAGGTATTTCAGACTGTCAAATTACTACTCTGGAATTTGTGCCTGCATACTCCAAAGTTTAGGTTTACTAGTCATATACCAATATTACTTATTCAAGATCTGCTTTGTAAAATGTAGCCTGCGAGTGTATGGCAGAATAGGGAATAAACATGTTTGACAGTTGTGCTCTGCTATTAGGTGTAAGGGGTTGTGTGGTAGAAATCTGGATAGAAGAAAAAGACTATGATGTCCAACATTATAAGTAAAGTCCGCAATATGGTAGAGCTTCTAAAAATTAAAGAACATTGGGTGGCTATATAACATGCAAGCTCAACATATATACTAGTTGGCTGAATCCATGCCGTATTTTCAGGATAAGCCCCTGTTATGTAAAGATCTTCATTTAAATTCATAGGGTCCTACTCACAGACGTTAATTCAGGTGTAAACATAAGTTTATGACATAATCTAATTTTCGCACCTGTTAGAAACCCAGAAGGGTACTGCTCGTGAGTTTAAATGCATTTACTACTACAAACTTCTCTGCCACGTTTGCGGAAAATCTGCTGCAGTAAATCCCACTCCAGAGGTGGGAAATGGGTGTTCAAAAGTGTGGTTTGCTTGGACATTTGAGGATGTTTGTGGGTATCTCCAAAGTTCTGCCTGTCCTCTTTCCACCCTGGAAAAGGTCGGGGAGCTACTACAGCCAAGGCATGGAGTAACTCCCTTTCCTGGACGGAGAGGAGGAAACTTGCTGGTGGTGTAGTGGAAGGACTTTCTCCACAGAGAAAACCATTTTGCCCACAAAGAACAAAATGCATTTGTGTGGATGCCCAATTCATTCTATGCAGTTTTTACTGCTATGGAGAACTTCGCACAGATCGAATAAAAGCCTTTGGGAAAGGTCACACCGCATTCGCAAAAGTACACATGGAAACCTAACTGCATCTTCCGCAGCTCTCTAGGCGATCTTCTGGCAATGTTAGAGAATCCCCAAAGAAACAAAAGTATGTTCGAACTGAGTTCTAAATCTAAACCTGTACTTTGACCTTTTTAGGTCGAGCCTGGGCAGTGCATGCGCTGCTCTGCCAGGCATGCTGTGTTCAGGTAGGGACTTGAAGTTTCTCCCACGCACTTATTTTCATTGGCTTGTGTCATTGTCCACTGTAAACTGTGGCTGTTCAATGGTCAATAGGCTGAGCAGTCCCTCCTTAGTACTGCATTGTATCATTTTGTACCCTCCGTGGCGACACCCCATTATGTGTGTTGTTACTTGGTAGCACTATTTTCTCAAATAGTTTTGTCCTGCCTGTTGCAAGGCAGGACATGCTCTCTCCTAGTGTTTTTGTTTTTAATAGCACGAATGCATTTGCAATGCATTAGGTCCCGCATTTGCATTGGTATTGTAAATGACAATGACTTGTATTTATCTGTTTTAAAAAGAGCACAGAAATAAAAGGCATTGTCATTTACAATGCCAACAGCTCAAACTCTTGTGAATGCGAGACCTATTGCATTGCAAATGCTTGTTATGTTAGTTGATCAGACCAACTGTATGTACATATCTCTGAAGCTGGTATGTTAAATACCTGGCATGGATGAGGCCCCCTCGGTCAATTTAGGACACCAGAATTCTGAATTGTTGGAGGGATTAAAGAGATAAATAGGTGGAGGTAAGATCCTTTAAAGTGTAGTGTTAAGTATGTTTCCACTTAACGTTGCTTGGTACAGATCTTGGGAGCAGCTGTAGTTATATATTGGACCAGACTAAATAAACTATCGGAAAAAAATGATAGTGTTTTACTAAATCAGATTGTTTAAAAACGATTTGCTTTGTGCTGGCCTTTAGGCATTAAAGCTCGAAAATAATTTTCTTTTCTGCTCAGATTTTGATAGAGTTTCTCTTTGAGGCTACAGCAGGCTAATTGTTTGCATTCTCCTGGTTGATTGTGTTCTCTGCATGTTCGAGTGAAGTACCAGAACTAATTTACACTTACCAGATATGTTTATTTTCGAAATGTGGGATTTTGACAACTAAAGGAAGAAAATGCAAGACAGTGATAAACATATTCATGTATACAGTTTGAATCATAGTAATTGAAGATGCTTTGACACTGCATACAAAAACAGTCTGCATCTACTTTAAAGGCACATTTCTGAACTATTTTATAATAGATGTAATTGTATTTTTGTACGTGAGCTATTACTTTTTTGACGTGCAGGTGTGTGGCATTGAATTTTGCTCTATGCACCTTTCTACAAAAACTACTTTATAAAGAAAATATCTACTTAAACGTTTTATTGTGATTAAAGTTAGAGCTCTCATCCTTGACCTTCAAACTCTAAAACCGACTTGCACTGAGCAAAGCACTAAAATGGTCATCTTTGTTTTCGTTTACAAGAAATGGGACTGCTAAAAAAACTGATATCCTGGAACTCTAAAGAAATATTCTTTTTTACAGTAATGAAAGGACTTGTTTTTGTATAGCGCTGAATATCACAGTTCTGCTGTAATTCTGCACTGGCTGAAGGGTTCTTAGATTGATCCAATCAAACTGGGCTCTATAGTTTGTGTAATATTCTGTTTAATGGCATCAAAATTAAGTATTCTTACGACTAAAAATAGAAAAAATAGTGCATCAAACTTCGTCAAAAACAAGAATTTGCCCTTTAATGATTTCAAGCCAAGCATAACTGAAATAATTACCAGAACTTATATGGCTTTACAAGTTACCACTTTATGTAAATTATGTTAAAAAGACATATCTCTTTGCACCAAGTGTAGTTAGTTGCTTGTCCCCACCCGCCCTCCCGCTGTCCTCGTTGCTTGTCCCCACCCGCCCTCCCGCTGTCCTCGTTGCTTGTCCCCACCCGCCCTCCCGCTGTCCTCGTTGCTTGTCCCCACCCGCCCTCCCGCTGTCCTCGTTGCTTGTCCCCACCCGCCCTCCCGCTGTCCTCGTTGCTTGTCCCCACCCGCCCTCCCGCTGTCCTCGTTGCTTGTCCCCACCCGCCCTCCCGCTGTCCTCGTTGCTTGTCCCCACCCGCCCTCCGTCCTCGTTGCTTGTCCCCACCCGTCCTCCCAATGTCCTCGTTGCTTGTCCCCACCCGTCCTCCCAATGTCCTCGTTGCTTGTCCCCACCCGCCCTCCCGCTGTCCTCGTTGCTTGTCCCCACCCGCCCTCCGTCCTCGTTGCTTGTCCCCACCCGCCCTCCCACTGTCCTCGTTGCTTGTCCCCACCCGCCCTCCGTCCTCGTTGCTTGTCCCCACCCGTCCTCCCGATGTCCTCGTTGCTTGTCCCCACCCGCCCTCCCGCTGTCCTCGTTGCTTGTCCCCACCCGCCCTCCCGCTGTCCTCGTTGCTTGTCCCCACCCGCCCTCCCGCTGTCCTCGTTGCTTGTCCCCACCCGCCCTCCCGCTGTCCTCGTTGCTTGTCCCCACCCGCCCTCCCGCTGTCCTCGTTGCTTGTCCCCACCCGCCCTCCCGCTGTCCTCGTTGCTTGTCCCCACCCGCCCTCCCGCTGTCCTCGTTGCTTGTCCCCACCCGCCCTCCCGCTGTCCTCGTTGCTTGTCCCCACCCGCCCTCCCGCTGTCCTCGTTGCTTGTCCCCACCCGCCCTCCCGCTGTCCTCGTTGCTTGTCCCCACCCGCCCTCCCGCTGTCCTCGTTGCTTGTCCCCACCCGACCTCCCGCTGTCCTCGTTGCTTGTCCCCACCCGACCTCCCGCTGTCCTCGTTGCTTGTCCCCACCCGCCCTCCCGCTGTCCTCGTTGCTTGTCCCCACCCGCCCTCCCGCTGTCCTCGTTGCTTGTCCCCACCCGCCCTCCCGCTGTCCTCGTTGCTTGTCCCCACCCGCCCTCCCGCTGTCCTCGTTGCTTGTCCCCACCCGCCCTCCCGCTGTCCTTGTTGCTTGTCCCCACCCGCCCTCCCGCTGTCCTTGTTGCTTGTCCCCACCCGCCCTCCCGCTGTCCTTGTTGCTTGTCCCCACCCGCCCTCCCGGTGTCTTCGTTGCTGGTCCCCACCCGCCCTCCCGGTGTCTTCGTTGCTGGTCCCCACCCGCCCTCCCGGTGTCTTCGTTGCTGGTCCCCACCCGCCCTCCCGGTGTCTTCGTTGCTTGTCCCCACCCGCTCTTCCGGTGTCCGCGTTGCTAGTCCCCACCCGCTGTCCCGTTGTCCGCGTTGCTTGTCCCCACCCGCCCTCCCGTTGTCCTCGAAGCTTGTCGAGGTGTCCTCGATGCTTGCCCCCACCCACCCTCCCAGTGTCTTCGATGCTTGCCCCCACCCACCCTCCCAGTGTCTTCGATGCTTGCTCCCACCCACCCTCCCAGTGTCTTCGATGCTTGCCCCGACCCACCCTCCCAGTGTCTTCGATGCTTGCCCCGACCCACCCTCCCAGTGTCTTCGATGCTTGCCATGGTGTCTTCGATGCTTGCCATGGTGTCTTCGATGCTTGCCATGGTGTCTTCGATGCTTGCCATGGTGTCTTCGATGCTTGCCATGGTGTCTTCGATGCTTGCCATGGTGTCTTCGATGCTTGCCATGGTGTCTTCGATGCTTGCCATGGTGTCTTCGATGCTTGCCATGGTGTCTTCGAAGCTTGCCATGGTGTCTTCGATGCTTGCGCCCTCCCGGTGTCTTCGATGCTTGCGCCCTCCCGGTGTCTTCGATGCTTGCGCCCCCCCGGTGTCTTCGATGCTTGCGCCCTCCCGGTGTCTTCGATGCTTGCGCCCTCCCGGTGTCTTCGATGCTTGCGCCCTCCCGGTGTCTTCGATGCTTGCGCCCTCCCGGTGTCTTCGATGCTTGCGCCCTCCCGGTGTCTTCGATGCTTGCCCCCACCCGCCCTCCCGGTGTCTTCGATGCTTGCCCCCACCCGCCCTCCCGGTGTCTTCGATGCTTGCCCCCACCCGCCCTCCCGGTGTCTTCGATGCTGGTCCCCACCCGCCCTCCCGGTGTCTTCGTTGCTTGTCCCCACCCGCTCTTCCGGTGTCCGCGTTGCTAGTCCCCACCCGCTGTCCCGTTGTCCGCGTTGCTTGTCCCCACCCGCCCTCCCGTTGTCCTCGAAGCTTGTCGAGGTGTCCTCGATGCTTGCCCCCACCCACCCTCCCAGTGTCTTCGATGCTTGCCCCCACCCACCCTCCCAGTGTCTTCGATGCTTGCCCCCACCCACCCTCCCAGTGTCTTCGATGCTTGCCCCGACCCACCCTCCCAGTGTCTTCGATGCTTGCCATGGTGTCTTCGATGCTTGCCATGGTGTCTTCGATGCTTGCCATGGTGTCTTCGATGCTTGCCATGG
This sequence comes from Lissotriton helveticus, assembly GCF_964261635.1. Classification (NCBI taxonomy): domain Eukaryota; kingdom Metazoa; phylum Chordata; class Amphibia; order Caudata; family Salamandridae; genus Lissotriton; species Lissotriton helveticus. The sequence continues at coordinate 1,703,444,289 of NC_136067.1, forward strand.
TGTCTTCGATGCTTGCCATGGTGTCTTCGATGCTTGCCATGGTGTCTTCGATGCTTGCCATGGTGTCTTCGATGCTTGCCATGGTGTCTTCGATGCTTGCCATGGTGTCTTCGATGCTTGCCATGGTGTCTTCGAAGCTTGCCATGGTGTCTTCGATGCTTGCGCCCTCCCGGTGTCTTCGATGCTTGCGCCCTCCCGGTGTCTTCGATGCTTGCGCCCCCCCGGTGTCTTCGATGCTTGCGCCCTCCCGGTGTCTTCGATGCTTGCGCCCTCCCGGTGTCTTCGATGCTTGCGCCCTCCCGGTGTCTTCGATGCTTGCGCCCTCCTGGTGTCTTCGATGCTTGCGCCCTCCCGGTGTCTTCGATGCTTGCCCCCACCCGCCCTCCCGGTGTCTTCGATGCTTGCCCCCACCCGCCCTCCCGGTGTCTTCGATGCTTGCCCCCACCCGCCCTCCCGGTGTCTTCGATGCTTGCCCCCACCCGCCCTTCCGCTGTCCGCTTTGCTTATTGTGTGTCCCTGTTGCTTGTTGGGTGCCTTTGTTGCTTGTTGGGTGCCTTTGTTGCTTGTTGGGTGCCTTTGTTGCTTGTTGGGTGCCCTTGTTGCTTGTTGGGTGCCCTTGTTGCTTGTTGGGTGCCCTTGTTGCTTGTTGGGTGCCCCCGTTGCTTGTTGGGTGTCCCCGTTGCTTGTTGGGTGTCCCCGTTGATTGTTGGGTGTCCCCATTGCTTGTTGGATGTTCCTGTTGCTAGTTGGGTGTCCCTGTTGCTTACTGTGTGTCCCTGTTGCTTACTGTGTATCCCTGTTGCTTACTGTGTGTCCCCATTGCTTCTTGGGTGTCCCCGTTGCTTCTCGGGTGTCCCTGTTGCTTGTTCCCTCCTGGCCTCCCGTAATCTGTGTTGCTTATTATGACCTCGTTACTTGTTCCCTCCCCTTGTCTGGGTTGCCTGTTCCCTCCCGTTGTTCAGGTTAAATGTTCCCTCCCATTGTCCGAGTTGCTTGTTCCCTCCCCTTGTCCGGATTGCTTGTCCCCTCCCGTTGGTTTGATTGCTTGAAACCTCCCGCCCTCCCCTTGTTTGGGTTGCTTGTTAGTTTTTCACATTGCTTGTTCTTCCCACCTGTTGTCCTGGTTGCTTGTTAGGTGTCCAGGTTGCTTGTTCCCTCCGGCCCACCCATTGTCCCGGTTGCTTGTTAGTTGTCTGTATTGGCTGTTCCCTCCCACCCGTTGTCCGTGTTGCCTCTTCTACTAACTAGTAGTGCGTGTATTAAGGTCTTTCTGGCCTCAAAGGGGATCCACGGAAGGATCTTCCTCAACCCATTCCAACAAAGCAGGTAAAAAACCTGGGAATCTCTGGAATTATGCGGATGTTATCTGTGTTGCCTGTTCCCTTCCTTCCACCTGTTGTCTGTGTTGCCTGTTCCCATTGTCCGTACCCTGTTGCTTGTTCCCTCCTGTCCTCCCATTGTCTGTGTTGCTTATTATGTCCTGGTTACTTGTTCCCTCCCCTTCTCTGGGTTGCCTGTTCCCTCCCGTTGTTCAGGTTGATTGTTTCCTCCCATTGTCCGGGTTGCTTGTTCCCTCCCCTGGTCTGGTTTGCTTGTACCTCCCGTTGTCTGGATTGCTTGCAACCTCCCGCCCTCCCATTGTTTAGGTTGCTTGTTAGTGTTTCACGTTGCGAGTTCCTCCCGGTTGCTTGTTAGGTGTCCAGGTTGCTTGTTCCCTCCCGCCCACCCATTGTCCTGGTTGCTTGCTAGTTGCCCGTATTGCCTGTTCCCTCCCACCCGTTGTTTGTATTGCCTCTTCCCTCCCTCCCACCCGTTATCCGTGTTGCCTGTTCCCTCCCACCCTCCCATCTGCTGTCCGTGTTGCCTGTTCCCATTGTCTGTGTGCCTGTTCCCTCCCTGCCACCCGTTGTCCGTGTTGCCTGTATGGTCCATGTTGCTTGTTGCCTCCCTCCCACCCGTTGTCCGTGTTGCATGTTGCCTCCCACCCACCCGTTGTCCATGTTGCCTGTTCCCTATCACACACCCACCCGTTGTCCGTGTTGCCTGTTCCCTCCCACCCACCCACCCGTTGTCCGTGTTGCCTGTTCCCTCCCTCCCACCCACCCGTTGTCTGTGTTGCCTGTTCCCTCCCTCCCACCCACCCGTTGTCCAAGTTGCCTGTTCCCACCCTCCCAACCTTGTCCGTGTTGCCTGTTCCCACCCTCCCAACCTTGTCCGTGTTGCCTGTTCCCACCCTCCCACCCCTTGTGCGTGTTGCCTGTTCCCACCCTCCCACCCCTTGTGCGTGTTGCCTGTTCCCACCCTCCCACCCCTTGTGCGTGTTGCCTGTTCCCACCCTCCCACCCCTTGTGCGTGTTGCCTGTTCCCACCCTCCCACCCCTTGTGCGTGTTGCCTGTTCCCACCCTCCCACCCCTTGTGCGTGTTGCCTGTTCCCACCTTCCCACCCCTTGTCCGTATTGCCTGTTCCCACCCTCCCACCCCTTGTCCGTATTGCCTGTTCCCACCGTCCCAACCCTTGTGCGTGTTGCCTGTTCCCACCCTCCCACCCCTTGTGCGTGTTGCCTGTTCCCACCCTCCCACCCCTTGTGCGTGTTGCCTGTTCCCACCCTCCCACCCATTGTGCGTGTTGCCTGTTCCCACCCTCCCACCCCTTGTGCGTGTTGCCTGTTCCCACCCTCCCACCCCTTGTGCGTGTTGCCTGTTCCCACCCTCCCACCCCTTGTGCGTGTTGCCTGTTCCCACCCTCCCACCCCTTGTCTGTGTTGCCTGTTCCCACCCTCCCACCCCTTGTCTGTGTTGCCTGTTCCCACCCTCCCACCCCTTGTCTGTGTTGCCTGTTCCCACCCTCCCACCCCTTGTCTGTGTTGCCTGTTCCCACCCTCCCACCCCTTGTCTGTGTTGCCTGTTCCCACCCTCCCACCCCTTGTCTGTGTTGCCTGTTCCCACCCTCCCACCCCTTGTCTGTGTTGCCTGTTCCCACCTGTTGTCTGTGCTGCCTGTTCCCTCCCACCCACCCGTTGTGCGCGTTGCCTGTTCCCTCCCACCCACCCGTTGTGCGCGTTGCCTGTTCCCTCCCACCCACCCGTTGTGCGCGTTGCCTGTTCCCTCCCACCCACCTGTTGTGCGCGTTGCCTGTTCCCACCTTCCCACCCCTTGTGCGTGTTGCCTGTTCCCACCCTCCCACCCCTTGTGCGTGTTGCCTGTTCCCACCCTCCCACCCGATGTCCGTGTTGCCTGTTCCCACCCTCCCACCCGATGTCTGTGTTGCCTGTTCCCACCCTCCCACCCGATGTCTGTGTTGCCTGTTCCCACCCTCCCACCTGATGTCTGTGTTGCCTGTTCCCACCCTCCCACCCGATGTCTGTTGCCTGTTCCCACCCTCCCACCCGATGTCTGTGTTGCCTGTTCCCACCCGATGTCTGTTGCCTGTTCCCACCCTCCCACCCGATGTCTGTGTTGCCTGTTCCCACCCTCCCACCCGATGTCTGTGTTGCCTGTTCCCACCCTCCCACCCGAAGTCTGTGTTGCCTGTTCCCACCCTCCCACCCGATGTCTGTGTTGCCTGTTCCCACCCTCCCACCCGATGTCTGTGTTGCCTGTTCCCACCCTCCCACCCGATGTCTGTGTTGCCTGTTCCCACCCTCCCACCCGATGTCTGTGTTGCCTGTTCCCACCCTCCCACCCGATGTCTGTGTTGCTTGTTCCCACCCTCCCACCTGATGTCTGTGTTGCCTGTTCCCACCCTCCCACCGGATGTCTGTGTTCCCTGTTCCCACCCTCCCACCCGTTGTCTGCTTTGCCTGTTCCCACCCGTTGTCTGTGTTGCCTGTTCCCACCCTCCCACCCGTTGTCTGTGTTGCCTGTTCCCACCCTCCCACCCGTTGTCTGTGTTGCCTGTTCCCACCCTCCCACCCGTTGTCTGTGTTGCCTGTTCCCACCCTCCCACCCGTTGTCTGTGTTGCCTGTTCCCACCCTCCCACCCGTTGTCTGTGTTGCCTGTTCCCACCCTCCCACCCGTTGTCTGTGTTGCCTGTTCCCACCCTCCCACCCGTTGTCTGTGTTGCCTGTTCCCACCCACCCACCCGTTGTCTGTGTTGCCTGTTCCCACCCACCCACCCGTTGTCTGTGTTGCCTGTTCCCACCCACCCACCCGTTGTCTGTGTTGCCTGTTCCCACCCACCCACCCGTTGTCTGTGTTGCCTGTTCCCACCCACCCACCCGTTGTCTGTGTTGCCTGTTCTCACCCACCCACCCGTTGTCTGTGTTGCCTGTTCTCACCCGTTGTCTGTGTTGCCTGTTCCCACCCTCCCACCCGTTGTCTGTGTTGCCTGTTCCCACCCTCCCACCCGTTGTCTGTGTTGCCTGTTCCCACCCTCCCACCCGTTGTCTGTGTTGCCTGTTCCCAACCTCCCACCCGTTCTGTAGTAGGGGATCTCTGTGTATAGTCATAATCTAGTGAATAGTCCCGCCCATGTGCGTGGACCCCGGAGCAATCAAAAATAATCTCTCAGAGTGTCGAAAAATGCAGAAATGCACAGACACTTAAGAGAGAATTTAAAGACAGATAATGCAGCCTAAAAAGGCTACACTGTCCAGTACTTCAACTAGAAATTCCACCAAAAAAATCCACAAAACAGCAAAGTCTGTACAGATTTCCCTTGCTTAAACAGCAAAAACCCTCTGGAATGATAGAGAGGAGGACCTGGACAGACAAGCCCCATAGGCTGCCATTATGTGGCTCAGAACAGGATACTGTGCCTTTAAGAGAACTTTCCAGAACTTCACAGTATCCCAGAATGCACTGCAGGTCCCAGTTACTTTCAGTTCTTTTTTCCGGCTCCTGCAAGCAGGACCCTGGAGCATTGAGCTCTCCCTTTTCAAGGGTTTATTGTGTTTTTCACTGAAAATTCGATTTGAGTACTTTCTAAGTACTTTTGGGCTTTTCTTCTTGGGTTTTTGCACTCTTTTTGTGTCAAATATGCCTTCATTATTTGACAAATGCCCGGAGTGCTCCAGGAAGATGGCTAAGTCAGACCCTCATGAGGTGTGTATCCTCTGCCTGCCCTCTTCCCATGTTCCAGAGGAGTGTGAGATCTGTAAAGGCTTCTCTGGCAGGACCCTGAAGGACAGAATGAAGATCAGACTTCAGGGCCTCGAGGAAAGAAGGCTGAAGGCTCAAGGTGGGTCTGGTGGGGCTTCATCTGCCCATGCTGAGGCCTCTGGGGGGCTCCCCAGGGGCAGGAAGTCCAGGAAACGTCCACAGTCTCCGTCGGGGTCGGTAGCGCTGACCACGGCGTCGAGAGGAAGGTCCACGGCCAGTTCCTGGTCTCCCCAGGGGTCTGGGTCGAGAAAACGTCGCCCGTCGACCTCGATGGACTTACACAGGCCGCCGTCGAACCCAGTGACGATTTCATCGGCGGCGGCGGCGACGTCGAGTGAACGGCGTCGACGGGCCCGGCGTCGGCGCTCGCCGTCGACGAACAGGACATCATCGTCGTCGAGGCCGCCACCGTCGAAGCGGAAGAGGTCGCCGTCGAGGCAGAAGAGATCTCCGGCGAAGAAGAAGTCGACGTCGAGGCGGTCGAGGTCACCGTCGAGGCGGTCGAAGAGGTCGCCGTCGAAGCAGTCGAGGTCGCCGTCGAGGCACAAGAGATCGCCGTCGAGGCATAAAGGATCGTCGTCGAGATGGTCGGGATCGACGTCGAGGCATAGAAGCCATTCGACGCCAAAGCATGGAAGACGGTCGACGCCGAAGGGGCGCTCGACGTCGAGGGACCTGCGCTCGACGTCTGAACACCATTCTTCGACGCCGAGGGGTCGTGCGGACAGGCCTAGGATTGTGGGGGGCTCCCCTCAGTCCGGGAAGGATGGCGGGTCACCGGGATCGGTGTACTCGGAGGTGTATACTCCAATGAAGTCTGTTTCACCTCCGCCTCCGTTGCCAAGAGGTCTACCTCCGAGGGCTCCAACCCCTCCTCCGTTACCTCCTCTGCCTCCGCTTCCAACAGGACCACAGACCCCTGTGCCTGTCAAGCCTCCACCGGTTCCACCGAGGTCGGTCTCGTTGCCCAGGCTTCCGACCCCTCCCAAGAAGACTCCTAAGTCTAAGGAACCTTCTAAGCCCAAGACGTCTGCCCCGGGGAAACCGGCAGAACGTCCCAGGCCCAGGAGATCGAGGTCTCACTCCAGGAGGAGAGAAAGATCGAGGAGCAGACACAGGTCCTCCACTAGATGCAGAAATCGCCACAGGAGGCATAGGTCCAGGTCCCTTTCAACCTCTAGGACCCGTTCCTATTCGCCTACGTTGTCGGACTCCCCGGAGACTAGGGTGTCTCCGATCGATGACATTGGCACGTTCCAGGAGGTTCTCCTGAGGGGGGCTGCGAAGTTGGGTATCACGGTGACGGCTCCTACACCGACGACGTCCGTGATATTCGAGACTTTGCACAAGAAGCATCTGTCTCGCCCCCTACTACCGTTGGTGCCAGGACTGGTTGGGCCTGCTGAACAGCTTTTTCTTACGCCAGCCGTGGTGAAAGCCGCTCCCTCCAGACTTCTGAAGAAGTACAGGGCGCCTGACTCGGACCCGGCCTTCCTCCGGATGGATCCAGTGCCCGATTCGGTGATAGTGACGGCGGCCAGGAAACTCCATTCTACCTCACCGTCCTCCACCGTGCCTCCGGATAAGGAGAGCCGCTGGATTGATTCGGCTGGACGGAAGGCGTGTGGGACTTCTTCCACGACTATGAAGGCTTCCAGCGACTCGGCGTTACTGGGGCGGTACGACCGTGCACTGTGGGATTCCATGGAACAGTTCGCGGACCTTGTCCCGCGTGACAGGAAAGAGGACTTCATGGAAATTGTCCAGGAAGGGATGCTGGTCTCGAACCAGGCCATCAGCGCCGCGGCGGATATCTCCCTGTTGGCCGCACATGGATACTGCCACGGTATCAATCAGCGACGCCATGCTTGGCTCAGGCTTACGTCGCTCAAGCCTGAGGCGCAACAGCGAGTGGCTAATCTGCAGTTTTCCGGTGATACTCTATTTGGGAAACATGCAGACGACGAAATGGCCCGGATGAAGGCCGAGGCTGAAACCCTGACGGCCGAGGGCTTGGAGAAGCCCAAAGACAAGAAACCCTACCGCCAGTTCCAACGACGGTTTGGCTCGCAGGGGAAAGGAAGAGGACAGTCTTCTGGGCAACAGCAGCAGCAACAACAGCAGCAATTCAGAAGACCCTTCCAAAAACGTCAGAGGGGTAGAGGTGGACAGCAGTCCTCTACCGCGAACAAGGGCCCGGCCGGGTCTCGACCCTGAGCGGTTACTTCCCCCTCGTCCGTTACCCGCTCCGGTGGGAGGAAGCGTTCAATTTTTTCTGGCAGAGTGGAGAAAAATTACTCAGGACAAGTGGGTGCTGAATATTGTTTGCAATGGATACAGTCTTCGGTTCACCAGCCCGCCTCCATCGATTCCTCCGGTCAGCTCGCAGTATCAGCTGCGCGAGCTCCAGGTGGAGGCCGATATTCTGTTAAGAAAAAGGGCGATAGAAGACGTACCTCTGTCTCAAAGCGGAAGAGGTCTGTACTCCCGGTTCTTTCTGGTCCGCAAGAAGGACAAGAACGAGTTCAGGCCCATTCTGGACTTGCGACAGGCAAACAAGTGGCTCCGCAGAGAAAAGTTTTGCATGCTGTCGTTGCATCAGATTTATCCTCAGCTGCAACAGGGGGACTGGCTTTGCGCTATAGACCTACAGGATGCATACTTCCATGTGCCGATTGCACACAAACACAGGAAGTTCCTGCGATTTCAAGTCGGCGCCAATCACGATCAGTACACGGTACTTCCGTTCGGGCTGAAGTCTGCTCCCAGGACGTTTTCGAAGTGCATGGCAGTGGTAGCGGCACACCTGAGGAAGACCAGGGTGTTTGTCTACCCGTACCTGGACGATTGGTTGATCAAGGCCTCCTCCTTCTCGGAAGCTCAAGCACACTTCCAGAAGACGTGCGTTCTCTTGAACAAGCTGGGGTTGCACATCAACATGTCCAAGTCTGTCCCGACTCCGGTCCAGTGCATCCAGTACTTGGGAGCCTCCATCAATACGCTGTCAGCAAGCGTGTCTCCTTCGGAAGAGCGACGTTTATCACTACTTCGGAAGGCTCAGGCTCTCATGTCCACTCCATCTACGACGGTGCGGACGGTGTCTTCCCTACTGGGATCGATGGCCTCTTGTATCTTCCTGACGCCACATGCGCGGCTGCACATGAGACCGCTGCAGGAGTGCTTGGAAGATCAGTGGGACCAGAGGAGAGGATCTTGGGACGACAAAATACGACTGTCTCTACATGCTCTTCAGTCTCTGAAGTGGTGGTGTTCAGCGGAGAATCTCCTCAGAGGGGTTCCCTTCCACAAGGACATTCCCACACAGACTATCGTGACGGATACTTCTCTCCAGGGTTGGGGAGCGCACTCCGGAGACCTACAGATTCAAGGGACGTGGTCCCCGACGGAGTCCACGTACCACATCAATTTCCTGGAACTCAGAGCTGTTCACTTGGCACTGAAGGCCTTTCATCCGTCCTTTTAGACCAACTCTCTGCTTGTACAGACGGACAACACGACTACGATGTATTACCTCAACAAGCAGGGGGGCTCGAGATCCCGCACTCTGTCGCAGGAGGCGCAGGCGATCTGGCACTGGCTTCTGGCCAGAGGACTGTCGATAACGGCCACCCATCTGCCAGGTGTGCAGAATGTTCAGGCAGACGAACTGAGCAGACTGATTCAGGAAAACCACGAATGGGTCATAAACGACGTAGTACTAGGAGAAGTCTTCGCAAGGTGGGGAACTCCAGACGTAGATCTGTTCGCCACCGCCGAAAACAGCAAATGCCGAGGCTTCGCCTCCAGGTACTACCAGCCGGGGACGCTGGGGAACGCGCTATGGATCAACTGGTCGAACAGCTTTCTGTACGCTTTTCCACCCATTCCCCTGATTCCGGCGGTTCTCATCAAGCTGTCCCAATCCAGGGCGAGGATGATTCTGATTGCCCCGGAATGGCCCAGACAGTGGTGGTTCACAGACCTGCTTCACCGGTCCCTCCTTCCTCACATGAAGCTGCCGTGCAGGCCGGACCTTCTCACGAAGTTCGGGGGGAGGATGGTGCACCCCAACCTCTCGTCTTTGAGTTTGGCGGCATGGCTCCTGAAATAGTGCAATATGGCCATCTGAATCTCCCAGAGGATTGTATGGACATACTGAAGGAGGCTAAGCGACCTTCCACTAGGACTTCTTATGCTTACAAGTGGAAGAGGTTTTGCATCTGGTGCAAGTCTAAGAACTATGACCCTACGACATGCAAGGAGGATGTCATCCTTCCATATCTGCTACATCTGGCGCAGTCTGGCCTTAATGTCCATTCCATTAAGGTTCATCTGGCTGCTTTGACTGCCTACAGGAAATGTCCTTCACAGACTTCTTTTTTCCAGATTCCTGTGATTAAAGACTTTCTGGAAGGCTTGAAGAAAGTGTTCCCTCCTGTCAGGCTTCATTCGCCTTCGTGGGACTTGAATGTGCTGCTGTCCAGGTTGATGAAGGAGCCTTTTGAACCTATTCATAAGGTTTCGATGCAGCACCTGTTCTGGAAGGCGGCGTTCCTCGTGGCCATTACATCGGCCCGCAGGGTGAGTGAAATTCAGGCGTTGTGTTGCCAAGAACCTTATACTGTATTGCATGCTGCTAAGGTTGTTATGCGTACTCACCCTAGGTTTCTTCCCAAGGTTGTTTCTGATTTTCATATCAACCAGACTATAGCTTTACCTACGTTCTTTCAGAATCCTTCATCTCCAGCGGAAAGGTCTTTGCATTCCCTGGATGTTAGGAGGGTGCTGAAATTTTATCTGGATAAAACCAAAGATATTCGTAGGTCAGACCAATTGTTCATCAATTATGGATCAGTCAGGACGGGTCTTGCTACCTCTAAACAGTCCATCTCGAGGTGGATTGTGTCCTGCATACAATTGTGTTACTACAAAGCTAATAAGACCTTAGGGGGCAAACCTAAGGCTCATTCCACCAGGGGCAAAGCTGCCACGACAGCTATGCTTCGTAATGTTCCCATTGCAGAGATCTGCAAGGCGGCCACTTAGAAGTCGGTCCATACCTTTGCTAAGCATTACTGCCTGGACGCTGATGCCAGGGCAGACGCTCAGGTCGGGCAGGCTTCGCTGCGGAATCTGTTCGCACAATAGTGGCGTTATTTCTTCTTTTCTCCACCGCCGCTTGGTGTGGGGATGGGCTTGCCATTCTATTCACTAGATTATGACTATACACATAGATCCCCTACTACAGAAGGAGTAGTTTCTGTCCTGTAACTCCAGTTCTGTAGTAGGGGTATCTCTGTTATAGTCATAAGCGCCCGCCCTCCTCCCCGGTGGAGAGAGATATTCATGTACGGAATGCTACAGGTCTGGCGTGTTACGCCTTCAAAAAGAACTGAAAGTAACTGGGACCTGCAGTGCATTCTGGGATACTGTGAAGTTCTGGAAAGTTCTCTTAAAGGCACAGTATCCTGTTCTGAGCCACATAATGGCAGCCTATGGGGCTTGTCTGTCCAGGTCCTCCTCTCTATCATTCCAGAGGGTTTTTGCTGTTTAAGCAAGGGAAATCTGTACAGACTTTGCTGTTTTGTGGATTTTTTTGGTGGAATTTCTAGTTGAAGTACTGGACAGTGTAGCCTTTTTAGGCTGCATTATCTGTCTTTAAATTCTTTCTTAAGTGTCTGTGCAGTTCTGCATTTTTTGACACTGTAAGAGATTATTTTTGATTGCTCCGGGGTCCACGCACATGGGCGGGACTATTCACTAGATTATGACTATAACAGAGATACCCCTACTACAGAACTGGAGTTACAGGACAGAAACTACTCCTTGTCTGTGTTGCCTGTTCCCACCCTCCCACCCGTTGTCTGTGTTGCCTGTTCCCACCCTCCCACCCGTTGTCTGTGTTGCCTGTTCCCACCCTCCCACCCGTTGTCTGTGTTGCCTGTTCCCACCCTCCCACCCGTTGTCTGTGTTGCCTGTTCCCACCCTCCCACCCGTTGTCTGTGTTGCCTGTTCCCACCCTCCCACCCGTTGTCTGTGTTGCCTGTTCCCACCCTCCCACCCGTTGTCTGTGTTGCCTGTTCCCACCCTCCCACCCGTTGTCTGTGTTGCCTGTTCCCACCCTCCCACCCGTTGTCTGTGTTGCCTGTTCCCACCCTCCCACCCGTTGTCTGTGTTGCCTGTTCCCACCCTCCCACCCGTTGTCTGTGTTGCCTGTTCCCACCCTCCCACCCGTTGTCTGTGTTGCCTGTTCCCACCCTCCCACCCGTTGTCTGTGTTGCCTGTTCCCACCCTCCCACCCGTTGTCTGTGTTGCCTGTTCCCACCCTCCCACCCGTTGTCCGAGTTGCCTGTTCCCACCCTCCCCCCGTTGTCCGAGTTGCCTGTTCCCACCCTCCCAACCTTGTCCGTGTTGCCTGTTCCCACCCTCCCAACCTTGTCCGTGTTGCCTGTTCCCACCCTCCCACCCCTTGTGCGTGTTGCCTGTTCCCACCCTCCCACCCCTTGTGCGTGTTGCCTGTTCCCACCCTCCCACCCCTTGTGCGTGTTGCCTGTTCCCACCCTCCCACCCCTTGTGCGTGTTGCCTGTTCCCACCCTCCCACCCCTTGTGCGTGTTGCCTGTTCCCACCCTCCCACCCCTTGTGCGTGTTGCCTGTTCCCACCCTCCCACCCCTTGTGCGTGTTGCCTGTTCCCACCCTCCCACCCCTTGTGCGTGTTGCCTGTTCCCACCCTCCCACCCCTTGTGCGTGTTGCCTGTTCCCACCCTCCCACCCCTTGTGCGTGTTGCCTGTTCCCACCCTCCCACCCATTGTGCGTTTTGCCTGTTCCCACCCTCCCACCCATTGTGCGTTTTGCCTGTTCCCACCCTCCCACCCCTTGTGCGTGTTTCCTGTTCCCACCCTCCCACCCCTTGTGCGTGTTGCCTGTTCCCACCCTCCCACCCCTTGTGCGTGTTGCCTGTTCCCACCCTCCCACCCCTTGTGCGTGTTGCCTGTTCCCACCCTCCCACCCCTTGTGCGTGTTGCCTGTTCCCACCCTCCCACCCCTTGTGCGTGTTGCCTGTTCCCACCCTCCCACCCCTTGTGCGTGTTGCCTGTTCCCACCCTCCCACCCCTTGTGCGTGTTGCCTGTTCCCCACCCTCCCACCCCTTGTGCGTGTTGCCTGTTCCCCACCCTCCCACCCGTTGTCTGTGTTGCCTGTTCCCACCCTCCCACCCGTTGTCTGTGTTGCCTGTTCCCACCCTCCCACCCGTTGTCTGTGTTGCCTGTTCCCACCCTCCCACCCGTTGTCCGTGCTGCCTGTTCCCACCCTCCCACCCGTTGTCCGTGCTGCCTGTTCCCACCCTTCCACCCGTTGTCCGTGTTGCCTGTTCCCACCCTCCCACCCGTTGTCCGTGTTGTCTGTTCCCACCCTCCCACCCGTTGTCTGTGTTGCCTGTTCCCACCCTCCCACGGTCTGTGTTGCCTGTTCCCACCCGTTGTCCGTGCTGCCTGTTCCCACCCTCCCACCCGTTGTCCGTGCTGCCTGTTCCCACCCTCCCACCCGTTGTCCGTGCTGCCTGTTCCCACCCTCCCACCCGTTGTCCGTGCTGCCTGTTCCCACCCTCCCACCCGTTGTCCGTGCTGCCTGTTCCCACCCTCCCACCCGTTGTCCGTGCTGCCTGTTCCCACCCTCCCACCCGTTGTCCGTGCTGCCTGTTCCCACCCTCTCACCCGTTGTCCGTGCTGCCTGTTCCCACCCTCCCACCAGTTGTCCGTGTTGCCTGTTCCCACCCTCCCACCCGTTGTCCGTGTTGCCTGTTCCCACCCTCCCACCCGTTGTCCGTGTTGCCTGTTCCCACCCTCCCACCCGTTGTCCGTGTTGCCTGTTCCCACCCTCCCACCCGTTGTCCGTCTTGCTTGTTCCCACCCTCCCACCCGTTGTCCGTCTTGCTTGTTCCCTCCGGCCCTCCCTTCGTCCTTCTTGCTTGTTCCCTCCTGCCCACCCACCCGTTGTCGCTGTTGCTTGTTCCCATCAAAGAAACACAGAAGACCTCTCCTAGAACATTATAAATCTATAGGTAATATATCCATCAATTTGTATACATCATCATAGTCCCACACAAGCAAGATTCTTTAGAAAAACATATAATTTTATTCTTTGGAATCCATCAATGATAACTGTTTCATAAAAAGAAGATATATATATATATATATATATATATATATATATATATATATATATATATATATATATATATATATACACAATGTAATTCAGTCAAATAAACATCATGCAGCCCCCAATCATACTCATACATCCAGGCATCCTCTCAAGCAACCACAACGCCATACACAAAACACATAAACAATACGAATATAACCAAACAAGGTACAGGGAAAGGAACAAAATAATACAAGCAAAAGAGCGCCGACGCGCGTTTCGGACAGGACAAATATCCACAGTTCCTTCGTCAGGGCGCAAGAAAAACCATATCATGTATACAATTTCTTGAAGGCGTGGATATCTTCAATTTTCAAATGATCAGTCCTAAAATAGGAGATACCAAAATCACAAGGGCTGTTCCTTGAAGCTGGTAATAGCGAGAATATACAGTCTCAAGAGGTCTAGATCCAACCAGCCTCTAATCAATATAGCAGGAGGCCACCTGAATTCCAGGGAAACGTGCCCTAAAGATTCTCTCAAAGGGAACGTCGATTTCAATAAGGAGCTAGTCAAGGTGGACTGCAAGGGGAGCTTGCAAAGACCGTAGTGCTGTTCAATTAAATCACAGGGGGCCAGATGGAATATGTTGACCCTCCGAAGTACCCAGCAAATCCCAAACGGCCAAGGTAAGGAGAGCTCCTTCAAAACAGCGGGAGCTGTAGTAAGAGTACAAAGTTCCGAGGCGGCAACACGTTTTCCCGAACTTAACCGTTGTCCGTGTTGCCTGTTCCCACCCTCCCACCCGTTGTCAGTCTTGCCTGTTCCCACCCTCCCACCCGTTGTCCGTCTTGCCTGTTCCCACCCGTTGTCCGTCTTGCCTGTTCCCACCCTCCCACCCGTTGTCCGTCTTGCCTGTTCCCACCCTCCCACCCGTTGTCCGTCTTGCCTGTTCCCACCCTCCCACCCGTTGTCCGTCTTGCCTGTTCCCACCCGTTGTCCATCTTGCCTGTTCCCACCCGTTGTCCGTCTTGCCTGTTCCCACCCGTTGTCCGTCTTGCCTGTTGCCTCCCTCCCACCCGTTGTCCGTCTTGCTTGTTGCCTCCCTCCCACCCGTTGTCCGTCTTGCTTGTTCCCTCCTGCCCTCCCTTCATCCTTCTTCCTTGTTCCCTCCTGCCCAACCACCCAATGTCGCTGTTGCTTGTTCCCTACCGTCCACCCACCCATTGTCCCTGTTGCTTTTTCCCTCCGTCTCCCGCCCACCCGCCCGTTGTTCCTGTTGCTTGTTCTTTCCCATTGTCCCTGTTGCTTGTTCCCTTCCGCTCACCCACCGTCCCTGATGCTTGTTCCCTCCCGCCCACCCATCCGTTGTCCCTGTTGCTTGTTCCCTCCCGCCCACCCATCCGTTGTCCCTGTTGCTTGTTCCCTCTCGCTCCCCCACTTGTTGTCCCTGTTGCTTGTTCCCTCTCGTTCACCCACCCACCCGTGGTCCCTGTTGCTTGTTCCCTCTCGCCCACACACCCACCCATTGTTCCTGTTGCTTTTTCCCTCTCGACCACCAACCTGTTATCCCAGTTGCTTTTCCCTCCTGCCCACCCACCAGTTGTCCCTGTTCCTTGTTCCCTAAGTTGTCCCTGTTGCTTGTTCCCCCCCCGCCCATCCACTAGTTGTCCCTTTTGCTTGTTCCCTGCCCAACCGTTGTTTGTGTTCCATAGGCAAGACCTATTAGCTTTGTCGGTGCTTGTTTCATGGGCTATAGTTACACCCATACATTTTATAGCATGGATAAAGCTTCAAAGCACAGCTGTACTCACTTTTGAGGAAGTGAAATCAATCAGTCTGGTGAAAGATCCATTCAATGAATGTTGTAAACATGAATGACAGTGGAATGTAATGTAACTCCCTCAGAAAAATGTTGCCCCACACATATAAAGGCTTATCATTTCCTTAAATAAAATGTATCAAATCTGCCTCTTGGTATCTAAACTTGGAGATACAGAGTTTATTAAGTTCAAAAGGCTCTCACCTCTTCTCCCCAAATGTCACACCCAACTATTGCACTCTACTGGCTCAAACCTCCCAGTCATTTCACCAGCCATCCTCTCTCCTCTGTGCTTTTCACCTACCAAGGCTGATGCTGCAGGACCCGTATAAAGCAGGCTGCTGGAAAGGGGAGGGGCCACAACCATTGCCAAAAGCAGCCCGAAAAGATGGATAGAGCCAAGTTAGCAACCCCCGGATGACGACCATCCTACTAGCAACAACTGGACACCATCTGCACATGCAGATGAGCGGGAGAGAAGACGCAGCGTAAGGATGGCATGAGGACCCAGAGGCATTGAAGGGCACTTCACAGTTAGGCAGGTTAAAGAGGTACGATGCCTTACCTTAAGTAGCCTACTGCACCGGTTGCTCTTTTGGCCTTGATGCAATGGGCCAACCCGTTTGCACCAGATCTGGATGCAACCCATAAATGAACTGGTAGAAGTACAAAGCACCACGCTGCTCTGTCACCCACAAAGCCCTGCCAGTGAGTCAGGAGAATCTAGGGACCCCGTCCACCCACGCCGAATCCTGCTGCCCCCATGTGAGAGCTGCTGTGCCATTAGAAATGCACAATCACTTGGTTGGGTTCGACGTGAATCCCTGCTCTGCTTGACTGTACACACTTGAAAACCTGTTGACGTCTGCGAAGTCCTTTTGATCTACCCTTGGACTGATTTACAACACACATCCCCACGAGTCATTCGCAGATGCTAATCATGAACTTTTACTAGATATTGTTCTGTGCTGTACCCATCCCTTCATGCTCCTCACCTGTGAAATTATTAATTATGTGTTAGCAATATTTTAGGCAGCCATTTTTCTGTAATATAGCCCAGGCAATGTTTTGATAAATACAGTTTACTTCGGTTTTCTAGAGCAAGTTGACTGTGTGATGAACCAGTTGGTAAATTGAACCAAGTATTGTACTTGATAGTGTTAGACACTATGATGTGCTTACGGATGTTTCTGTTACCACATCCTAATCATAGGCATTTGCGTTGCTACCAGTATCTAGTGCAGCATCGTGGAGAAGAAATAGTTTGTATCCTCTCTTGTTGTGCTGTAGCTCGAAGAAGACTACTTTTCACCCATTGTTGTTGGATTGTTTGGGGAGTGGGAACCTCTGAAGTGCAGTGGTGGCTTGTAGAGACTAAAGCAAGCAGGAACTTAAGTTTCAGGCGGAGTTGGAGTGATTGATCCGAACCCTTGGCGCTGGACCCCTGAGTCTTCCCTTGATAAAAGTTTGGGGAAAACTGAGCCCAATGGTGCCTTCTATGCAGTTTCTAAAGAATGTAGCTTAAACGCCATAGATTTTTCAGGCAGTTACAACGAGGCACTAGTGAAATATCCCAATACTTAACCGTATGCCAAGGGAGTTAACTCTCTGCAGTCTTCCCCTAAGAAAAGAGACCATCAGTGCTCTTTGTAGTACAAATTCACACAGCGATCGATTAAGAGGCAAGTTGAACGATTCTAATTGTTTGGCAAAGTCTCCTAGTGTTACTAACTGTAGGAAGCTTCTCTGTTCACTGGCACACCTTCTTCTAACATATCCTGTCCTTTGTATGCAAAAAAGGAGAGGTGTGACAGTGAAATATTGCAATGCTCCCGTAGTCTTAGGCCCTAGGCGGCAGAGCTATTTCTGAGGTTAGTCACATTTTACATGATTACACAGGACAGCTACTTGTGTTTGTCTCATTGGGCCAGCTCTCCGGCAGAACAAAAGGCCATGAGATGCCTCCACATGACTTCTACTATAAATGCGATAGGAAAATGGCCCCTCAGAATACTAATATAGGGCCATATCATCAGCAGCAAACATTGTCAAATCAATAAGAAGTAACAGTTCGGTATCAGCTACAAATATTATGTAAATGCACTGATTTGCTTCCCAAGCTACCACTTCTTTTTTGCTTAAAACATATTGTCCTCCAAATGCTAGTTATCTTTTTTATTTTTAATGAAACTAGTTCTTCCATATAAATCAGCTTTTCATTTTCAGTGACAAAACTCATTTGTTACCAGATATCAGCTTGTCATTGTGCGAGTCACAGCTATCATGTGTGCAGGATCCCCACAATATGGCAGTTATTGTCGTCTAAGGCTTATGTTACATCTCACAAATGCTTGCCAGTCCAAATACACTTGCTGTCCCAAGCCTGCTCTTATGAGACCATCAGCCGGACTTCTGAAATGTACAGGCATTCCTTAGATCCTCTCAGCTGATCCTTAGCGAGTCTCAGCTGGCCCTTAGACCGCACGGTCAACTCTCAGGAGACCGCCAGCCGGTTCCAGGACACATTCAGCTGTCCCTAAATGTTGTAGGTCATCCCTCACACTTCATCAACTGGGCATCAGTCTGTTCTCAGCTAGCCCAGAGACCTCTAATTTGCCTCTTGGGACGCTACCAGCTGGACCGCAGACACGCTCACCTGGCTCTAAAACCCTCAGTCGGGCATGACATTCACTCAGCTGGCTCTCAGATAAGCTAAGCTGGACCTCCGACATTTTCCAACTTTACACTCCCAGATTGCCCTCAGACACACTCATTTGGTCCACGGAGAATACACAGACCCATTTAGTTAGCCCAAAGACACCCTACATAGGGTCTCAACTGTATCAGAGACCAGTCCGACCCCCCATTTGACACAGAGACGTACTGACCCTTCCAGTTTGGAGAAAAATGTGTGGAACTCTCAGACAAACCCACAAACTGCAAAGAAGCCACTCTCAAGTTCAAGTTCAGAAATTTATATAGCGCACTACTCACCCAGAGGGTCTCAAGGCGCTTGAGGGATGGTGGGGAGCTGAATGTCATTATTACTGAAGCCAAGCACATTATTGTTGTTGAACTTATTACAATTGACAAGTAGAATCAATACATAATCCCCTTCAAAACTGACATGCCAATAATCACCATAAAAACGTAAGTGAAACCAAAACGTGTTTTGATATGGGACACAAAAGACATCTCCTTAAAAAACTAAACTAATTGATCAGATCTGGGCCTAAATTCATTTTTTTTTGCTCACAATGACATTTCAGTTTGAACCCAGCAATATGCAAATCAGTCTTGACCCTGTGCCTCATGGGAACAGTCCAGCCCGAACCTGCCAGCCCAGGTCCTCCCTGGACCGGTTTCGGGGTATAACTCCTCATCAGACAGGCTAGCTTGGCCCAGTGGCATGGAGAGCACAGGACTCACGCCTGGTCATACCTATCCCACTTTGGGCAACATATGCAAGAAATAACAAATCCCAATATAGCATATGTATCCGCCCTTATGGAACATTTTATCATTGGTGGCAAAGTCTTGGAGAAGTGTGCAACCAAACAGGGCAACAAAATCATCCAAGATAAACAAAATCTTTAAACAAATATCAATCGGGTATTCAGCCAGGGTATAGTATAGAAATAGCTACAAAAAATATCATTGACAATGCTTACCCAATGCCTGACCGAAGAAAAACTTGTTTACTCGTCTTACATGACTTGACAATGGCATTCTATATTATTCACAACAGCATTCTACTGAACACCCTCTCCTCGTGTTTTGCATGCATCATGGGCGAAGAGTAGCTTGATGGACCCAAATCCACCAAAACTGTATCTTATCTTTGGATACTGGTACTTTTAAATACCCGAGTGGGGAAACCTTCAGTTGGTCACCATAGTATTTATAAAATGCGCTCTAAACCACTTAGATAGGTTTGGCCCTGGGAGTGGTTTGGCTAGGGGAGAAAACACAGCCAGCTGGATGAGCACCTCAATACTGATCGCAACACATACCGCAAAGCAAATGTAGTGCCAGTCCTGAACAGCAATACTCATGGTCATCCCAGCTCTTCCCTCATGCAGCTCTTCGAGTGCATCTAAAATGTACAGTAATGAAGCCCACTCCCAGCTCTGCCACAGTGCCTCACTCCTTGCCTGCAACTCACTTTTCCTAAAGATCAGACAGATACACACAGTTTGCACCCAGAGGCAATTCAGTTCACAGGTGCCCTGGTGCTCTATAAATGTTCTCTCACTCCTTTAGAGACCTCCTGAACTGAAGAACTCCGGTTATTCCTGTAGACTTCACACACTGCTCTAGCCGTGCACCTCGGTCCTGGTCTTCAGCACTATGCCATTACTAGTCTGTGATAAAAATACAGGTCTGACCATACACCTCAACGCAGTAACCCGAACTGTTCCAGAACTGGTTGGGGTGCAACACACTGCTTGTCCAGTGCACCCCCTTTAACCCCTTCGCTGCTAGGCCTTTTCCCCTCCTGTGCTAAGCCTTTTTTTGGCGTTTTGGAGTAGTGCGCGCTTAGGCCCTTGTAACTTTTTGACCACATAAGGTATCCGCGCCAAATTTGCGTCCTTTTCTTCCAACATCATGTGGATTCTAAAGGCTCCCAGGGTTTGTGGATTCCCTTGGAGGGGTCCCAGAAATTAACCAAAATATAGTGATTTTTTTGTTTTTTTCAGAAAAATGGGAAAAACGGGCTGCAAATGAAAGCCTCTGGGTTTTTCCCTGAAAATGGTATCACAAAAGGGTTTGTGGGGCTGAAATCTCCATTTTCTCAGCTTTCAGGGAATGACAGACTTTTGTCAGAGAACCGAAATTTTTCACTCAGTTTTGGCATTTTTCTGGGACATAGCCTATTTTTGCTATTTTTAGAGCTTTCCACCTCCTTCCAGTTAATGGTAGAAATGAGTTTGAAAGCAATAATGGATCCTGGAAAGCTTTACATTTTCGAAAAGTAGACAAAGTTCTGAATTCAGAAAGGGGTCATTTGTCTAAATCCATGAAGGTTTCGTTATAGAAACTAACAGTTAGATATTGGAATATTTGAAATTTTGTTGAAAAAAACAGCCTTTTGTCTCAACGTTTTCACCTATAACTTTTTCTAATGTTGACAGCTCTTGGAAAGCAATATACAGTTACATTCGTTAGACCTTCCTGGTTGTGGGGATATATAGGACTTGTAGTTTCACCAAGAACCCGACGAACCCAGATCCAAAAACTGAGCAGCAACTTGCAATGGTATTTTTTCGTTTACTGGGTATAGTGCCCTTTGTCTTGGAAAATGTATACATGGAATAATCTGTATGAAAGACACCTATGTATTTCTGAATTGGGTACAAATTATAGAGTTCCGAAACAGTATATAATTGCACATTTTCAAAGTTGGGAATACTCATACTAGCATGAGAATTATTGGTCATTTTTCATAAAGATTTTTTTTTTACACAATGTCTTTCATTGAAAGGGAGAAATGCATGAAAGCTCAATTGGTAATAACAGTTAATTTACAAATCTGAATTACCCCAAGTGTTCCGATAAAAACGGTACCTCACTTGTGTGGGTCGGCCTTGTGCCTGCGACAGGAAACGGCGCAAAATGCAACGTGGTCACACCTAAATTTTGCAGTTACAAATTGACCCTTTTTTGGCAAAGTGCCTACCTGTAGTTTTTGCACCCTAGCTCTGCCGGCACCTAGGGAAACCTAGAAAACCTATACATTTTTGAAAAGTAGACACCCAGGCGAATTCAGGATGGGGTGACTCGACTGCCTACCACCAGGTTTTGTTACCCAGAATCCCTTGCAAAGCTAAGATTTTGACAAAATAAACACATTTTCCTCACATTTCTGTGGTGGAAAGTTCTGGAATCTGCGTGGATCAACAAATTTCCACCCACCCAGCGTTCCCCCAGGTCTCCCGATAAAAACAGTACCTCACTTGTGTGGGTCGGCCTTGTGCCTACGACAGGAAACGGCACAAAATGCAACGTGGTCGCACCTCAATTTCCCAGTGAAATTTTACGTTCTTTGGACAAAGAGACTACCTTTTGTTTTTGAGCCGTAGCTCAGCCAGCACCTAGGGAAACCTAGCAAACCTATACATTTTTGAAAACTAGACACCCAGGGGAATTCAGGATGGGGTGACTAGTCTGCCTACCCCCAGGTTTTGTTACCCAGAATCCCTTGCAAATCTAAAACTTTGACCAAAAAAACACATTTTCCTCACATTTCTGTGGTGGAAAGTTCTGGAATCTGCGTGGATCAACAAATTTCCACCCACCCAGCGTGCCCCCAGGTCTCCCAAAACAAATGGTACCTCACTTGCGTGGGTAGGCATAGTGGCTGCGACATGAAACAGCGCAAAACGCAGCATGGTCGCACCTCAATTTCCCAGTGAAATTTAGCACGATTCGGACAAAAAGACTACCTTTTGTTTTTGCGCCGTAGCTCTGCCAGCACCTAGGGAAATCTAGCAACCCTATACATTTTAGAAAACTAGACACCCAGGGCAATTCAGGATGGGGTGACTCGTCTGCCTACCCCCAGGTTTTGTTACCCAGAATCCCCTGCAAACATAAAAATTTGACCAAAAAAACACATTTTCCTCACATTTCTGTGGTGGAAAGTTCTGGAATCTGCGTGGATCAACAAATTTCCACCCACCCAGCGTGCCCCCAGGTCTCCCGAAAAAAATGGTACCTCACTTGCGTGGGTAGGCATAGTGGCTGCGACATGAAACAGCGCAAAACGCAGCATGGTCGCACCTCAATTTCCCAGTGAAATTTAGCACGATTCGGACAAAAAGACTACCTTTTGTTTTTGCGCCGTAGCTCTGCCAGCACCTAGGGAAACCTAGCAACCCTATACATTTTAGAAAACTAGACACCCAGGGCAATTCAGGATGGGGTGACTCGTCTGCCTACCCCCAGGTTTTGTTACCCA
Organism: Lissotriton helveticus; assembly: GCF_964261635.1. Taxonomy (NCBI): domain Eukaryota; kingdom Metazoa; phylum Chordata; class Amphibia; order Caudata; family Salamandridae; genus Lissotriton; species Lissotriton helveticus. The sequence continues at coordinate 1,703,466,318 of NC_136067.1, forward strand.
GAATCCCTTGCAAACATAAACATTTGACCAAAAAAACACATTTTCCTCACATTTCTGTGGTGGAAAGTTCTGGAATCTGCGTGGATCAACAAATTTCCACCCACCCAGCGTGCCCCCAGGTCTCCCGAAAACAATGGTACCTCACTTGCGTGGGTAGGTATAGTGGCTGCGACATGAAACAGCGCAAAACGCAGCATGGTCGCACCTCAATTTCCCAGTGAAATTTAGCACGATTCGGACAAAAAGACTACCTTTTGTTTTAGCGCCGTAGCTCTGCCAGCACCTAGGGAAACCTAGCAAACCTATACATTTTTGAAAACTAGACACCCAGGGCAATTCAGGATTGGGTGACTCGTCTGCCTACCCCCAGGTTTTGTTACCCAGAATCCCTTGCAAACATAAACATTTGACCAAAAAAACACATTTTCCTCACATTTCTGTGGTGGAAAGTTCTGGAATCTGCGTGGATCAACAAATTTCCACCCACCCAGCGTGCCCCCAGGTCTCCCGAAAAAATGGTACCTCACTCGCGTGGGTAGGTATAGTGGCTGCGACATGAAACAGCGCAAAACGCAGCATGGTCGCACCTCAATTTCCCAGTGAAATTTAGCACGATTCGGACAAAAAGACTACCTTTTGTTTTTGCGCCGTAGCTCTGCCAGCACCTAGGGAAACCTAGCAAACCTATACATTTTTGAAAACTAGACACCCAGGGCAATTCAGAATGGGGTGACTCGTCTGCCTACCCCCAGGTTTTGTTACCCAGAATCCCTTGCAAACATAAAAATTTGACCAAATAAACACATTTTCCTCACATTTCTGTGGTGGAAAGTTCTGGAATCTGCGTGGATCAACAAATTTCCACCCACCCAGCGTGCCCCCAGGTCTCCCGAAAACAATGGTACCTCACTTGCGTGGATAGACATAGTGGCTGCAACAGGAAACGGTTCAAATCGTACGGTGGTGAATTTACATTACCTTATTGCAAAACTACCTTGATTTGGGGGGGGGGGGGCATCTGAGTTTGTGGCCCGGGGCTCGGTGGTATTCTTTGTAAAGTAGCAAACCCAAACAGTTCTGAAAACTAGACACCCGGGGGAGTCCAGGGAGGTATGGCATGCATGGGTCCCCCAATGTTTTCCTACCCAGAACTCCTTGCAAACCTTAAAAATAGGTAAAAAAAGCACTTTTCCAAACATTTTGGCGTGGGATCGCCGTGCCAGCAAAAAAGTCCTACCACCCTGCGTTCCCCTTGTTCTCCCGAGTAAAAGGATACCTCACTTGTGTGGGTGCCCCAAAGCAGAACACGCCAAAAATGAATTTTGAAAAAAGTAGTTTTTAGTCCTATTTAAGTTTTACAAATTAAGCACCCCAGCCTGAGTCACATGCCTTTGTCCCACCCACACAAGTGAGGTATCATTTTACTCGGGAGAACAAGGGAAACGCTGGGTGGTAGGACATTTGTTCCGGCAGCGAGATCCCACCCAAAAAAGTATGGAAAAGTGGGTTTTTTGACCAAAATTTCAGATTTTCAGGGGTTTCTGGGTAGGAAAACATTGGGGAACCCACGCATGCCATACCTCCCTGGACTCCCCCGGGTGTCTAGTTCTCAGAACTGTTTGGGTTTGGTAGTTTCCAAAGATGCCTGCCAAGCCCCGGGCCAAAAGCTCAGGTGACCCCCTCAAAAAATAAGATTATTTGGCTGAAGGTAATGTTTTGGTCTCCACAGTATGAATTGGGCCTTTTCCTAAAGCAGCCGCTATGCCTACCCACGCAAGTGAGGTACCATTTTTTTCGGGAGACCTTGGGGAACGCTGGGTGGGAGGTAATTTGTGTGAGCCCAGTGATGCCACGCTTTCCCACACTAAAACGTGTGAAAAAACTGATTTTTTCCAAGCAAAAAATGAGGTTTGCAAGGGATTCTGGGTAAAGGAACGTTGGAGGATCCACGCAAGCCATACCTCCTTGGAAGCCCCCGGGTGTCTACTTTTCAGAAATGTGTGGGATTGGTAGGTTTCCCTAGATGGCTGTCTCGCACGGGGCCAAAAACCCAGATAACCGCTCTTGCAAAAGCTGGTGAATTTAACAATGGTGAAAATGTTAAGTCCACCAGCTTTTGGGAAAGTCTTTTGAGGTTGTAGGAGGAATTGTATCAGGAAAGTGGCGATCTTTCAATCTGGCAACATCCTCCGCCACTCCAACTCTAGGAACACTTGCCTGTTCCACTAAAACAAGGCTGCCTATTACAGACTCCTGAAACTTTACAAAAGTCAACTTTGACTGGGGACAAGATTTCTGGAACACAATAAAAGCATTAAAGGTTGCCAAGTGGAAAAAATGGATAGCCAACTTCTTGTACCAAATGTAAGCCTTACGAAGAGCAGCATACGGTTCCAACCTCTGATCAACTCTGTCAACACCACCCATGTACTTATTGTAGTCCAGTATGCACACAGGTTTGCGCACTTCTGCAACCTGACCCCAAACATTCCGCGGTTCAGTGCTTTCATCATGTATTGTAGTCAACATGTAGACATCTCTCCTGTCTGTAAACTTCACAGCTAGAAGCTCCTCACAACGCAAAGCACTGCACTGTCCCCGAGCAAGCTTTCGACAAACAAGTTCTTTTGGGAAACCTTTACGGTTTGAGCGGATTGTGCCACAAGCAACAGTGTCCACTTTGGCCAATTCCCTGAACAACCGCACACCAGTGTAGAAGTTATCGACATACAAATGATGGCCTTTGTTAAAAAATCCACGACCAAGTTCCCACACAATTTTCTCAGTCACTCCAAAAGTCGACGGACAACCAGGGGGGTTAATCCTGGATTCCTTACCAGTGTACACCCTGAAATTAGAGACATATCCAGTCTCACTGTCACACAGCATATACAGTTTGATTCCATAGCGTGCCCTCTTACTAGGTATGTATTGCCGAAATACCAAGCGGCCCTTGAACAACAGCAAAGACTCATCCACTGCAATTTCTTTCCCAGGATAAAAGATCTCAGAAAATCGATCAACCAAATGATCAATGACAGGCCGAATCTTGAAAAGACGGTCACAATCAGGGTGATCTCGTGGCAAAGCAAGACTATTGTCAACAAAATGCATCATCCGCAGCAGAAGCAAATACCTATCACGAGTCATGACTGCCGGAAATATAGCTGTTGCCATCAAGGGACTAGTAGACCAATATGAAGCCATTGATGGTTTCCTAAGCAAGCCCATCAAAAGAGTTAAACCCAAAAACTTTTTCATCTCCTCCAAATTGGTGGGAGTCCACCGGGTAGCTCTAGCGTGGGGCTTAAGGCTGGCACTGTTCACCCTCAAAAAATGTTCAGCATACAAATTAGTCTGCTCTACAATCTCTGCCAAAAACACATCATCCATAAACAACTTGAAAAAATCAATAGGCAAAAAGTTTTCAGTGTTCACCCTACACCCTGGAACACCAGTAAATTCAGGCAATGCCGGCTGCACCATGCCTGGTGCAACCCAGAGGTCAGAACTTTCATCGTCAAGTCTTGCTGCCGCAGGCCGCCGCCCAGCTAACTCTTGTCTCACAACACCAACTGGAAGTCTAGCAGCCCCAGGCTGCAGCCCAGATGTCTCTTGCCGCACAATTGGCACATCACTGTCCTCCGCAACCACAGGCACAACCATGTCCTCCAAAACCGTAAACACAGCAATGTCCTCCCCAACCACAGGCACATCATCCACACCAAAAGTAGCTTCATCAGCACTCAAAGTGTCTTCATCATCAGCCTAAGGGGTCGCTTCCTTTATAAATATACTAAAATCCCTGGTGTCTAGTGGGCTTTTCTACCCCCCCTGGGTCCAGATGTGGCCCGAAAAATGGGTGATCTGCCCCCAGGGGGGGCAGACAAGTCTAAAAAAATTTATGGGCCACTAGGAAGCGACCCTTCCCCAAGGGGTCGCTTCCTTTACAATTATAAATAAATCCCTGGTGTCTAGTGGGCTTTTCTGCCCCCCCTGGGTCGAGATTGCTCGCTAAAACGAGCGATGTTGACCCAGGGGGGGCAGAAAAGTCTGAATTATAAAAAATGTGCCCCTGGAAGCGACCCTTGCCCAAGGGGTCGCTTCCTTTTCAAACAAAAACAATCCCTGGTGTCTAGTGGGCTTTTCTGCCCCCCCCTGGGTCGAGATCGCTCGCTAAAGCGACCGATGTCGACCCAGGGGGGGGCAGAAAAGTCTGAAAACATAAAATTCGCCCCTGGAAGCGACCCTTGCCCAAGGGGTCGCTTCCTTTCCAAAGAAAAACATCCCTGGTGTCTAGTGGGGGCATTACTGGTGCAGGATCGCGACGCTGTGCGCGATCCTGAACCAGGAATGCCCTGCATTGGGACATCAGGGGAGAGGAAACAGTGTTTCCTCCCCCCCGATGCCTCAAGGCACCGAGAAATGGCCCCCCGCCCCACCGGAGACCAAAAAACCTACCTTGCAGCTGGACGCGCTGGAAAGAAATGGCTTCCAGCGCGTCCAGCACTTCCTGATGACGTCGGCGTGCGCGACAGCGCGCTGATGTCACCAGGAAGTGCGGGGGGGGTCGGGGGGAGCAGCGCGAAGTCTTCCGCTGCCACCCCCCCTAAAACAACCACGATCGGACCCCCAGGGGGGGAGCGACAGCGCTCCCCCCGAGGGCTGTACTGATGACGGAGCGGTTCCGTCATCAGCACAGCCCAACCGATGCTGATGACGGAACCGCTCCGTCATCAGCATCGAAGGGGTTAAAGAAAACGGTAAGCAGTATTTGAAGTTTTATGTGTAGCCTGCGCATATGAAGCCTGCTTGACTTACCCCAAAACAGCCGATGCCAGAAAGCCATTATACAAAAAATGCATTAACGTCATACCCTATGGAACTGCATCATTCTGTTTCATACATCTCAGCTCCAGTAATTTTTTGGGGAGGGGGGGCCTAAGACAGAAACTCCTGGTAAAGGGTTTTTTATTTTCCAGCATAAGTTCCGTTGCCCCCCTTGGACTGGTTAGACCTTCAGACTATCACCAAGATGTTGTCATCTTGCGCCGGGTTTAAGCTGGGGGGAAGTACAGTCTATTATAGCACTGATGGTTCCTCCCAAGGAAAGTAACAATGAGCATTGTGATCTTTGAATGCATCTCATGATGGTGCAAGAGCGGTCACATGTTGCATTCCTCCCTCTCCCCATCGCCAGGGCAGGAGCATTCTGGCTACACATCAAACGCATGCTGAAATGTAAAGATAATGCAAACAGCTACTGCCTTCATCCACTTGGGCTATGAAAGGAAACAAAATACCACTGGTGGTCAGTGATCCTGGAAGTGCTGTCAAGACTACCACCACTTTCCCTGATTCAGGTGCGTGTCTCTCCAGATCCCGGTCGTCCTCTAAGATTCTTCTCCTCCCTCCAGGCCTGAAACCAATGTGTAGGTGTTTATTGTAGTTACCAGGGCTATTGATACCAAGCCACTGGTAGTTTTTAGCTGCAGTTCAAGCCCGGCTGATTCACATGTGAAAAGTGAGGGTTCACACATGCACAATTGAACGCAGACAAAATGCTTTTGCAATCTAAGCAGATCAGTAGCACTGGTATGGTTCAGGATTTCCTTCATTGGCCTTACTGACTGAATGGGTTCAATAAGGGATCTCTCATGTACTCTGGACAGTTGGTGAAAGCGAGCAGATTTGATTGGCTCCCATCTGGAGAGTTCTTCAGTTTTTGCCAGGTGCCAAAAGCTTTCCTTTCTGGGTATTACAAACCATATGCTCCAGGGAAAGAAAATCTTGACTTCTGTAACCATCTAAAGGTATAGCTATGCAAGCTGCCTCTATCTTTATGAAGATGGCATGCTTGCTTTAATGTAAACATCTACAAATAGTTTTTACTGAAGCACCATGGGCCTGTGGCATAATTCCTCCTTTGGCCCACTTGTGACAACCCCAGTACTGAGTCTCAACGCCCATAACGGGTCAGCCACCATTTTACAATAGTAAGACGATGCTCTCAGAACACAGTACTCCGGAAAATGAAGTGCTTGGGCTACTAATGCTGACAGACTGAAGCAGCATATTATGGCAAATAGAACTGAAGATGAAAGAAACCCTCCTACATTGCTCACAAAAATAGTTGGACTCCTATGCATTTTAAGAAAATCGTTCGCCCCATTCATACCAGTAAACACATGTATTGGAATATTCATAGGGCAGTATAAAAATGCATGTGCACCACAGTTGATGATAGATGCAATAATATAATTAATATTAGCGGAGAAAGAAAAAAAGATATTAAAAAGCATTAGCTATCGTAACCTATGAAGTTCACAGTGAACAGCAAAACTACAAAGGAAGAGTCAATACTACAACACTAAACTAAACTACAGTCATCAGTTGAGATAAAGCACATGATTACAGTGAGCACCACATCAATGCAGGCAATCAAGGCCTCCATGAGTGGACACCACTAGAAGTCACAGAATTAAAATAGTTGTACTAGTTAGTGAGGGCCCATAGAAATGTCTGCATAGGCGGTGGGAATAAACGAAACCTACACCACAATATACCTAGGTAATACGGCGGGCATAAGCAGAGGAAACTAAAACCACGTTGAAGTAAAATAGTAACAAGTTACCAGTATGTTTTTCTGGAAATGCTCAGACTGTTTTATATTCCTAAGGAAGGATTTCATGCATGCAATTTAAAGCTCTTCTGGGTCCAGGGTGTGTATATGTCACATAGCCAGTTCTGTTTACCAAAAAGGGATCTAATAGACCGAAATTGTCGATTTCTTCAGTCAACTTGTTCCTGGGCAGATACATGGCAAGAGTGATTGTACAGCTATACGCAAGTGACAGAGTTAAGATATTAGAGAATCCACACAGCAATGCACTGAAATGTGTTAAAGTCTTAGAAGAACCCTAGAAAAAGTTAGGTAAATCCAGTGCTTAACCTGTAAAATATTAAATGCCAGGGCTCTGACTGCAGCTGGCACCACCCATCGCCCTTGGCATTGCTGCCAAAACAACTAGTAATCATCTCTTTCGCATGTAAATGTGACAGTTCAGATTATTCCAGGTCCCCAAAGCTAAAGGAATGGCAGGCGAGGTAGGTCTTTGCAATTTTAATGTAAATTGTATTCCTAAACAACCGTTGTTCTGCTCATCTCTAAATTAGATGAGCAGCGCCACCTTGTGGTAGACTGTTCTAAATATGGTGTTGACAATTAGGTGTTGGTGCCGAGCATCGGAAACCAATTAAGTGCTGGTACTGAGCACTGGAAAGCACCAGATCAAATTAAGCACTGTAAATCCAAGCCTGTGTGGGGTTTTACAAGAAGGGGAAAACATTTATTGGTCAGGAGGTGGACAAGTATTTCGATTTGCTGACTGGGACATTATTATATTGGTCGATAACCAGCTTAGGGATTGTGTGTCTGAAGAAAAAAAAGTATGATACAGCAGATGTTGGACTGAATGTCTTTGGGCAAACCGGTACCAGTTTACATGCAGGGAAGATGTTTCTGCATCTATGATGGCATGCAAGAATACATATATTTTAAACTGAGTTCTGTGTAGCTAATTATTAAAGAACAGCGCATAACGTTTCCAGTACAATATGCTCGTCATTAAATAAGGGCAACTAACAGGCCGGCTCTAGTGCTGATGGCGCCCATAGCGGCAATCTATCTTAGCGCCCCTCCCCCCAAAACCTCATTTTCCACGAATTCCCTCACTACCACCCTCCACCAATGCCCCTCGTCTCTCCATAGCCTATCTCCGATACATTTCACTTGTTTTATAGCGCTTCTCAGACCAGTGTAGGGTGTCAGAGCACGTTACATCACACACATTATACAGAGCCAATTAAACATACGTGTGTAAATCAGTCCATGGGAAATGTTACATAGGACGATAAGCATTACAAGGTGTAGGATTCGCATGTCACCGATATTAGTTTGCAGAATATTTTAAGAGTATTTGGTCTGGAGACGCACAAACTCATGTGCCACAGTGATTGAATTTACTAATAAGAATAAGTTTCTCCCCAAATGAACACTTTTTTAGCAACATTAGGATAATGAAAGACTGGGGGAAAAAGATAACGTTCTAACCTATGCCATGCAGCTCTTTGATGACAGTTCATAGCTCAATGAGCTATATCACGGTTGTAGCTTACGAACTCAAAAGGATCTCTGTGACAAAAGCAGTAACCTACTGAGTGATCCACATAAAATACAGTACGTTTATTTGGAACACATCCTTTGAAGCAGGCATACTAACCCTCTGCGCTACTTTATGATGAGTCAAAACTCGATCTTTTTCAAGCAGGAACATATGTTGGCACCAGGTGCAGCTGCATCAGTCGCACTGCCCTAGAGCCGGCCCTGGCCACAAATTAGGCAGTGAACGGTGGACATTTATCCGCATGTCCGATGCATGCTAGATGACTTGTCAATCAACGGGTGGCGTCATAAAAACCTTGGTGTTACCTAGGCGGTATCCTTAAATGTTCTGTTTTAAATTATGAAATATTTGAATAGCTTAGTGTCTGACTTTGTGCGTATTTGCTATGAGCATCACCTTGCACCTTTAGACCCAGATAAGGGTAACCTCCCCTTGAAGATCCTTAACAGTACTTTGCCACAATTTCTGCAGAAATCTGGATCGACCGTAAAGCAACCAAGCGAAAGCAACTTCATAAAATGGCGGTCTTCTGACTAAAACAGCACTTATTAGTGCCAAACCAAACACTAAATGTGCGAATCATCAAATGAAAGTCCAACACAACCATATCCATCTGTGATCGTGGCCAGCAAGACCATAGGCTATGGCATGTTTTTACTATGCTGGACCAATAAACGTTCTGTGATTTATTAATCATAAGGGATGTGCACTTAAAGTAGTCAACACAGGCCCACAGAGCTGGAAGGCGACACTGAACAAACACATTGTTTTAGACCACACCACGCAGTTACAAATGGCAAAGCAGGGACTAACACGAAATATATTAAAAAGAGCCTTCAGAATCTAAAAGAGCACTGCCAATGCCAGTTGATCTGGGTGTAATGAGGCAACACATGCGGAATTAGCACATTGGAGCGAGATACCTTGAAGGGAGAGAGCAGAAGCAGACAGAGGGGCTTAAACTTGTAAAATAGTCCTTCATGCAGTTGAATGCAGGCATTCGAGGCGGGAGACACTCAAACAGCCAATATCTTTAGGTGAGAGATGAATACTGCCCAAGGATAAGCCAACAAGTGATTGAATAAACTCAAGTCAGTTTCTGAACGAGGATGGTCGAAGAAAGTTGGTGATTGAAAGTGACAGACCCAAAGCCCCCTCTATGTATACTGTAAGCAATAGGTCTGTTTGACCCAGACCTAAAAACAAAGAGAAACACAATAACTAGAACATTAATTAAGTCTATAGGAGTGGCCTACGTGGTGCAACTGAAGAAGCTCCTTTTTTTAAGGGATATTCGAACATCACTTATGTCAAGTCACTAATTAAGAAGGTGCTCTAGGTGAAACCACAAGGAGAGGGCCTCAAAGACTGGACTAGGTTCGAGAATACATGAACTAGAGAGAGAGGGGGGCCCGTTTTAAAAACAAATGCCCCCAAGAGTACACCAACCAGATGTTAGCACTTGAGGCTAATATAGGTTTCAGAGGTCTCTTAATAAATGCCAGACAATCACTTTAAATGTGCATAGCATTTGAGAGAATGTATGCATGCCCATTACGAACAAAATATCAAACATACGGTTAGCACACAATACAGAGGAATTTTCCGTGTGAGAGCAATGCAATAGATAATGCAATTTAGAAACCTATATAGTACTCGAATGCTGTGGTAAGGCATTACATTTCTTGGCATGTTGTTCATAAAGCTACCACACAATGTTGTGTTGTTTAATGTTGTGTTGTTTGTCACCTTTAAATTCTTCCGGCTTTTTAGTAAACAACACTTGATTTGTGGTACTTGTAGTCTGCTGTTAAAATTATAACAAAGGGATTTAATTAAGATTTTAGCTCGCAAAGTGCTGTTGGCTAAAATGCTAGGGCTGGTCTAAGGTACCACAACTAACACAGGGAAGTTATGATGTCTGAATGTGCACCTTCTCATAAACAGCAACCCAGCATAAACATCTTGTGCAGTAGTGACCCAAATTTAGCATTGCTCATGCGCAGCAGGCAGTCACCACAGTAAAGCATGGCAGGGGTTACCTTCTGAACAGTTCTTATGGATGCTTATAGAAAGGACATTCACACTGAAAGAACACAAGTTGAAAGAGCGTGTCCTTTACAGTGGGAAGATAAACGCAGTGGTAAATTTAAGTAGATGCTACACAAATTAAGAAGTTTGTCTCAACATGAAGGTCTGTCTCATTACCTAGGGATCTGTCTCCTCATGCTTTACTACCGTACTGTGTATTTTTGTGCTGGAGATCACATCTTGGTGGCAAAAACAAATTCATAATGGGCTGTCTATGCTCTTAAGTGTTGCCCTTCATCAGATAGGTACTCAAGATGCAGATAATTTCAGGTTCGCCCAACCAACACCATATATTCACGTTTAATACTTGCTTGATACATGAATCCACAATAGGCTAGAGTGGCCAGCGGGCACTTATGTTTATTGGTGATACAGGCCATTATTGACTTCCCTTTTATAAATGTACAAAAACATGAAGCAAAAAGACCTTATTTCTTTAAAGACGATGTGGGCCAGACCTATAGATTGGAGGTAACTGAAACTTTTCCAATTTTTAGAGATAACCTGCCAACTGAATTTTCTCTACGATACTCTCCCTATGGTGGAGGATACATTTTGCAAAGGAATTGTTGTTTTATCTTACTGAAACAAATGTTTTTTTATTATTCTAATCAAAAAACTATTTTTATATTTTAGAGAGCAATGCAAAGCAAGCTTGGTTTAACCCTGCTCACCTTCACGCTGCAATGCTTCATGTCATCCACACTGGGAGTTATTGTCCTTCAGTAATTCATTTAAGCAAGAAGAGGCCCTATTATGTACTGAGTCACATCTAACTCCTTTCATGGCAGTGAACTACATGTTCCTCACTCGCAGCCGAGTCTTTAAGGTTTTTGAAAAAAAGCAAATCCCTGCAGGACATTTCCGTGTTTACATTTCACATGTGAACTTCACAACCTACAGCGCAAGCCAGCAACCTGGCATCTTTATACTTGAACTTCTCAGTAACTGATTTATATGCTATTTTGGCTAAACAATATGGAACCCAAACTCCAGAATGTCGTCAAATTAGCCGAAAAGAGCAGACTGTTGTTGTCTGGCTTGGAAAAGTAACATGCTGGATCAAGCTGGGAAAATGGCTGCTTATACTGCTTCACTTGTAAAGTTTGACGTGTTGTATGCGCAAGTATCTGAGACAGATTGGTGTTTTCATTTCGGTTCTTTGCAGTCTGAGAAAGGGCAGTAGCAATCAAATTACCTTCTAGGTTTAACTCTGCCTATTTGTTGAGGACAGCCCTGAACGCTTTAAAGGTTTGTCATGTTTTCAACCATACCAATGTTGGAAATCAGCAGCAGGTGGCTGCTTCTTTCATGCACAACCACAGAGTTTCTGTTTCTTTTTTGATTCTGTCTTTGGAAGTACACAGCTTTGTTAAACTATGTAGCATATTGTTCAAAATCTACAGTTCTGGCATGGCCAGCTGTGCGTTTCATGTTTTCCTGTGCTGGGAAGCAATTCCAAAATTGAATGGGGCCAACTGTTTTATCAGGTTTGCCCATTATAGATGAATCAATGATTTCTGTAACTGTTGTGCCAAAGTAAAGTTGAGTACTTGAAACAACAAGCTCAATTTTACATCTCGGATACATCTTTCAATTGCATCAAAGGAATTATATCATTATCAGTTACTTTTTGATTAACAGAATCATATTTTAAGGACACACACACGGAAAATCTGTTCCTACTTAAAAAATCTTCAAAATTCTTGCGTATCTCAAATGACAAGGATATGTTTATATTTTGCTAGCTAGCTGCCTGGCACTACACATACTGAATGGCACCCCGCAATAACAGCCAGAGCAGGACTGAATAAAAACAAAATATTAGTAATATGCAATTTAAAAGTAGTACATTCACGGGGAGTGTTTTGTAAGCAATTATACTTTTCCAAGAACATAAGCAGCCAGCAACAACAAATGTTGAATTCATTCACTTTTAGGTTTTATTCAGCATTAAGACCGATATTTTTCAATTGTGTATGAAAAAATTGTCACAGATTTGAAAAGCTGAATACAAGTAGCGTTGGATAAAGGCACATACAAGACTGGCCAAAGGGCGAACGCTGCACTTTGGTTTTCAGTTGGAGGGATTGGGAGGAAATTATGGCAACAAAGTTGTGGCCCATGTATTTGACTATAAAACACCTCACAAGTAATAGTGAAAAGCATGGTGCACTGATGTTGTTTTAAACAAGGTGCCGGCTGCCACGAGATTAATGGTTAGGAGTGAAATTTACCAAGAGAGATTGTTTCCAACTCTATTAGGGCACATGATTCACATCTAATACTTTTCAGAATATCAAATAGCTTTTTTTAAACATTTGATGATAACTTTTTCTTTGGCTACAATGATTCATGGGCTAGTAAATCTTGTAAATTGAGAGCTTATGTTTGTGTATCTCTTCAGTAAGTGAAGAGCATCTTTCTGTGTTAGACTAGATTTTTTTAGAATAACTTTAAGCTAAGCCAAGCAGTTGTTTCAGGCAACTATGAACTGTTGGACCAATGAGAGCATTCGTGGGGAGGGTGGAAATACTAACAAAACTATAAATAATTTACAAACGTTTCTGCCCATTACTTTACAGAATTTGTTCATTGAGCAAAAGTTGATGTACATAATGGACCCAAAACATTTCCTGTGTGAATTCTTGCCACTGTATTTTGCTTCCAGTCCTTGTGGAATAACACTGTTTAATACCAAAGTGAAAAATAGCCTGTGCTTATACTACAAGGGTCTCCAATGAATGCCAAGTCCTGATTGTTCAACACAGCAAGAAAATTCACTTTCACAGTCAACAAGTCATCTTACTCAGTAGAACACAAAAAGTTAAATGATCCGTAACTTCAATATTAGCAAGGAAAATACAGTACAAATTACTAAAAAATACTAAAATATAGAATTGTGGTCAGGTCTCTCCGCTACTTCAACCGCAGCAGTACCCTGAAATTTGAAACTTTTAATAAAAAGTTCTTAAATATAAATTATATGGCAAATGTACAATACATTGCTTTCTCAGTCTTTTCCAGTGTTTTGCTGTAAAACAGTGTTCTTAAGTCACTTTTTTGTTAAATCTTACAAAAAGTCTCAGTTTTCAGTATCATGAATGTGAATGGTCTGAATCTGGGATGCCACTGTCTCTGTAGCTTCTGTTGCTACTGCTTTCACTGTGATTGTTTTTATAAAGACTCATCCCATTTGGCGGGAAGATTGTATGTATCACAAAGTCCTCTTTTGTGATTGGGTCATTGTTTATTGGTATCATCTGAAAAGAAGTCTCTCTGATTTCCAGAATGGAGTTATCCTTTTTTGTACCAGCTTCTGCATAGTCATCTTTTCTCCGACGGCCCTTGCTGTATGCACAGTTCCTTGAAAACAGAGAGCCATTTCTGTGAACATACCAGCACACTAGAGCCAGCAGTGCAATCGCTACGAGTGCCACGGCTCCCCCAATGATGGCAGCCAGAGGCAAACTGGAGTTTTTGTAAGGTTCTTTCTCCTGCTCTCGGTTTAGGGTTGTGGTAGGATTGTACATTTTAAGAGGCACTGTTTCAGTCTCAATGCACACTGGGGTTTCATCTGATAAATAGATGTTACTGGTTTCCATGGGAACCATACAAATTCGGTATGGAGATTCTGGCTCAAGAGCGGTTAGTAGGTACTCAGTCCGGTCGCCTGTAACAATTGTTTCAGTTATAGATCCAAAGGCGGGGCTGTGACCCATCTTAAGCCAACTCAGTCTTAGCGCGGTCATTGGTAGTGCAACTTTCCAAGAAATGTGAACAGTGTCAGTTGTTACAGATTTCACATTAATTGTGATAGTTTTTCGTATTGGAGTAGCAGTGGTTCTGAAGATTTTATTCAGGTCAGGATTCCTGATCTCTGGCTGTTTGGTTGCTGAATCTGGCCACTGAGCTTGCGCTGGATACAATGTGTTGGACATTGCAGTGGTGATTTGAATGGTCTCAGTAAAATCAGTGTCTTTACATTCAAAGAGTTCTGTGTTGAGATCCTTTATGGTCATTCCTCGCACCCGTTCTGGTGCTTGGCACATTAGCCCACGTACATTGACTTTGGAAGGCAGTGACTGCAGCCAGTCTCGCACCCATTTCATCTTGCATCCGCAATACCAAGGGTTGTTCCGAAGAAACAACTGGGTTAAATTATCCAAATCATCAAAGATACCTTGAGGCAACACTGTGATGTTATTGTTTGACATATCAAGTTTGTATAGTTGTCTCAGGTCAGCAAAGGCATTTGCTGGGACTCTGTTCATGTGATTATCTTGAAGGTAAAGCATTCTCAGGCTTGTGCCTGGCAAATTCACAGGTGGCGATGAAAGAGAGTTTCGGACCAAAGAGAGCTCTGTCAAATTAATAAGATTGATGAATACATTTTCACCAAGGCCTTGGTTGTTCAACAAATTTCCATCTAAAACTAGACGCCGCAGGCTTGTTAGGTCTTGGAGGGAAGGCTCGGAAATTATGGAAATACGGTTATCATCCAAGCGTAGCTCTTCAATAGTCTTGGGCAAGCCCCATGGAATAGTGCTCAGGTGATTTCGAGAGAGGAACAGAAGTCGAAGAAAGATATTATCCCGGAAAGCTCCATCTTCGATGCTTACAGCAGAAACTGAATTATCATCAAGATGAAGTTCGTCTAGCCATGGAATCTGAGAAAGTGAATCATATGTGATGGTCCTGATATTGTTCTCCTGCAAATGTAGTTCTTTGAGGTGCCTTGGAAGATTGATGGGGAATTCATCTAAACTGTTATGGTATAAGAAAATTCGCTCCACCTTTTCTAGCCTTTTGAGATCTGAAGGAATCCCAGCATTGTTAATATGATTGTTTTGAAGGTAAAGGGTGGTAGCATCATCTGGTATTCCCACTGGAATGGATGTTAAGTCTCGATCATTGCAATAAATAAACCCTGCATCACATCGGCACACTGAGGGGCAAGGTTTGGCACTGGCATACTGAGGTGCCATCTCAAGGAAGAACCATATCTTTGTCCATGTTAGCAAAAAGCTCCACGTTGCACCAATCATGGTCTCTGGTGTTGAGGTTTCTTTGTATAGAAGATGCTTTGCTGGACTCTTGCGGTCTAAAAGAAAATGGAGAAAAACATCTGTATTATGGGTGTCATTTTAAAGGTTGTTGAAAGACAAAACTGTCAGCATTTGAACAAAAGTGCAGTAGAAATTGAGAAAGTATACTGAAGAGGAAAGGTACCTAATTTGGATACTCATCTGTATAAGTGCATCATATTATTGGGTAGACAAAAAAAAACATTGAGAAGCTCATTGGCAAAGGGTTTACACATGAGGTTCCTTTAATGTGTCCTCAAGCTACAGCACTAAAAAGATTGACCCCCTTACTTCATGCTGTATGACGCTCTTTACAGTGCAGTGCTTTCCTCTTAAATATATATACCATCAGGCGCTTTAGTACAACGGATTCAACTGAAATCCCAGAATGCATGAGGCATTCAAACGAAAGCCTGAGGCATTCAAACGAAAGCCTGGAACTGAAATAATGGTGTCCCAGAGACCTGCAGTAAGGTGGTTAACCTTATGAATAAGGTCCATAAGTGAAATAATGTGATTAAATGTAGTTGTGGAATTCCAGGATGGACACAAACTTAGTCACCCTGGAGTCACCTGTGAGTTAATTGGATTGAAGTTTCATTTCTGAACTGCAAATTTGTACATGTTTTAATAACTAACCTTAGCTACTCAAAAAAAGTGGTAGTGGGTGTTGCAGTTGACTTTATGCATCATTTCAAGCCTAACTGAATATTTTAATATTTACTATACCAAGCAAAATGCTGATAACAGGTTGAGTGTTCTTCCGCATGACTACTTCCTGTACGTACACATGAAGCAGAACAGAACGACGTGGTCCCTTCTCGTCTGTATGCAAATACCCAGCTGGTGTAATTAAGATTACTTAAAAGTGTGACAACAACACATTTCAGTTCCCATTTTAATTGCTATAACGACATTTTAAACGCCAATTAGGCACTGGCACTCTGGCCTTTCCTTTCACAGGCCTGATTACGAATCACACTTTACTTTCTCAAGCATGAGCAGAGACAGATACATCAATATTCGGCTTACCCGATGAAAAGGCGGTGGGCAAGCGGCTGCGTGCTGGCAGTCTGTCCCCCAATGCACATAGATGGGTGTTGCGCAGGGCTTGACCTGAGGGGCTCCAGCGATGTACTTCAGTCCATGTAGCATTCGCCGCTCCCCCAGGTGTGGTGGTAGTACTCCTGCGGCCTTGGTCTGCGTCACGCGCCTCAAGCCTACTCCCAGGTACTCCCGTCAGCATTCCACCAAAGGTGTATCATGGTCGACGAGCACACCAGGCAGCCCCGTGGAAAATAAATCTCCCTGCTTCCTGGTAGCACACAAGAGCTCCTTTTCTTCAGCTCGACTCCCTTTGTGCGGTTAAACTGCCTCAACAGTAATGGCCGACGAGCAATTATTCCAGGCCGGAGCGCGTGGCGCGGCGTGACGCAGCGTGCGTGGCGCGAGCGAGGGCCAGCGGCTCCACCTCAGGGACACCGGTCATGGCGTGGAGGCTCCAGCGAGGAAGGCCGCTCCAGGAGGCTCTCGAATAGAAGGATTCTGCGGCCGCGGGTAGATGTTTTGAGCAGTGTTACATCCTGATAATAACGGAGGGCCTGCTGGAAAGCATCATTAGTTTGGCACTTCTCGTGCACCTGCACAAAATGCCGGCATTAAAGTTGAAGAGGCCTCCTCGCGGCGGGAGGGAGCTGCAGGGCAGGAGGCGGATGCTTTCCTTCTGGGAAGAGGAAGCACGTTTCTCTCTCTCTCGGATATCTCGTCAGTCACCTTTAGGCTTTTCAGTTCCTGTGAAAAGAAAAGTGCTTCATGAACAAATAGCAAGAGCAAGCACTGACGTGTTGTGAGGAAATGACACTCTAACCGTGATTGATGGCTTTACATTACTGTTTACAACCTTGGCAGGAATGTAGCTTACACCTTTCATGTTTTGCACACTACACTTGCGTCCTACTCATGGGAAACTTTCTCTTTTTTTTTTTTTTACTAAATCATGGTACCAGCGTGACTGTGCCAGAGGTCACTGCCTGATGACAAGCAGAATACCCAGTATGTGTAAATGTTATTGTGTCTCATGACATGATTAGTGCAATGCAAGTTCCATTAACATAATACACACTATATTGCCTTTCCAGTCTGGTTCTGGTTCATAATGACATTTGTGGGCCGATATACACTACATATGCATCAAGAGGCCTGTGCTGAGGTGGTCGAATTATATGTGGTATCTCATTCACCCTTCTACCAGCTCTTGTTTCTCTTGACCTATGCAACAGACCTCTACCAGCTGATTCTTTTGATCTCTTCGCTATTCGTTTTATAGTATTTATCATTTTATATATTGTTAGATTTGACTCAGAAGCACTAAACACTCTCACTAGACTGCCAACAGAGGCCTCCCTTTTTCACCAGATTAGAATACTGGATATCCTCTTCTGAAAACCTTTATCAGCTGTCAATCCCGCCTTTACCAGGATCCATCCAACACTCCTCTCCATGGAGCTGTTTCTACCACCTTTGCATTTCCTTGTCCATTCCTCCATATTTTTACACCGCTGTTCTTGTAGCCCTGCCCCTGTGTTGCCCAATCCAGTTGGCCCTGTGACTCGCACCCCCATGAGCCACCCTGTTCCCATACGCCGAGCCCCTCGACTAGTCCTAGTATCTAGTCATTCTGCCATCCTTGTCTGCTGTACTCTGTAGTGTTCTGCCCCTGGTATTTCTGCCTCTCATGCAACAGCGCTACAAGGCAGTGGATGAAATTTCGGTGAGGCCCATTGACTGTCTATCATATGCTTCTGGAGCATGCCTTCCACCAGTGTCTGTTAATTGGCTACAATGATGTGATGGCATGCACACTGTTTAATGTATTAGTAGTAGAGTGTGTTAAGTCTGTAGTGTTCATTCTGCGCTTGAATTGAATTTCTGTAAGGCTGTCCTAACCATATACAGAGGACTTTATGATCACCTACCTTACTTAGGTGAGACATAATGAAAAGATAACGCTGAGCTAGCAGGCTTCACTGACCACATTCAATTTATGCCAATTTTATGTAAAATGTACTACTGAGGGTAGACGTTGCACAGCCACTGGATGGGTGCCATATGAAAAGTTGCTGCCATGCCTGTCACTGTAGGTTGGACTAACTTTTCTACGTGAAACTGTGTCTTTGTATAAAGCCATTATTTACTTCATTTAGCAGGAGTACTTGTCAGTTCATGCACTTGAGTGCTCACTGCATTTTCAAGCAAGATATTCATCAGAGTCAACTTTAAAGGATATGCATAACTTGCAAAGTGTTCATTGAAAGATGGTCCACGTTGCGTCTAGATAGTCGCAAACCTTGGCATTCTGCTGTGTCCTGCCCGCCATGTCCTCCCTGTACTCGTCATAGTGCAAGTAACAACTTCTTCCTGTCTCATGGATGTCCCTGCAAGCCTCTTTGGACTACTGACCCCTCCACTGAGCAAACCAACTCTGATAGCAGACTACAGCCTACCCCCCTCCACCAACCAAACCAACTCTGCTAGCAGAACGCAGCTGACCCCCACCACCAGCCAAACAGACCCATCTGGCAGAAATGCAGCCTAATTACCTCCACTCAGCAAACCTACTCTGCGAGAAGAATACAATTTACCCCCTCCACCAACCAAACACTCATCTAGCAGAAATGCAGCCTAATCCCCTCAGCAACCCTACTCTGCTAGCAGATTTACAGGCCAACCCAAGGCTATTTTCGACACATGCTTGGCCTCCGGAATGTCGAAGGAAACATGTTCGCTCATTTACACAGGTCTGTCTCCAGAGGTAGTCTTAGAATAAAACATGCTGTCACGTTTACACTGCCCTCTCCGCGCAGATAATCTCGGGTTATTTCTTAGACGTCTCGCTGCCAGACGGCATGTTGTGTCTGGGGCCGGAGGTCACCTGGTCACGTGCTCGCCAGTCACACGGTGCCAGTGTCTGGCTGAAATGGAAGCCTTTGACCCTGAAATTAACGGAATGCACAAGCTACAGTTTGCAGCTCTCTCTGTAATTACACAGCATCCAGCGGGCCGAGCATCTGTTTCGCAAATCAAAATGTTTTAAGGGCCCAGAATGGTAAATAATAAATGCTTTCGAGTTGTTGGCTGAAACCCAAGATATGCAACTTCGGCGAGGCTACCAGTAAATATCTGGGTTTCCTGCTCGTTGCTTTTTTAACAGCGGGCTGCTCCGGAAGAAGTGGAAATTAAAGCACTCGGCTGCCCCCTTTTCTGAGGAATGCCTTGTCTCGCTGTACTTTATGGGGAGAGCCGAGAGTAATGAATGGGCAGTTCTCCTTGAGAGCATGGGGGACATTTGAAACGGCGCTGTATTTATCTTAAGTGGCACTGTGTTTTTAAAAGGCAGTGGTGTTTCCATCGACGAAAGCCTCAGCTTGTTTGATACATAAGGGCGGGGCTGTTCACATTGGTCATTAAAGCTGGTGGTCTTGCGACGAGATGTGATTATTTGGATAATAACTATCTTTGGGCCCGAAATAAGTAGCCACTGAAGATTTTGGAGTTAAACTCGAAGACTTTTCTCCATCCTGGCCATTCATCCTCTGGAGCTCTGGTGGTGCCCTGAGCTCCGGCCCGCCCTGTACTCCACACAAGGGAATAGCAAATAGAGCCCTCCCGGACCTTCGAATTCTTGGGTGGCTAAGGGGCAGTAATAGTGCCTAATCTATGAAAACAAAAAGTGCATGGGCGCAATTATTATTTTTTTTTACTAGAGTTGCCTATTAACAATTTCAACTCATGCTTCTTCCATCACCACCCACACGACCTGTGTTTTTTTTATTTCACTCTTAAATGTTATTTTTTCTTTTTAATTACTCCTTTCTGCTTCTATGGTGCTGTGTTACTTCCTCTTGCTTTGGGTCAAAGTCTGGTGATGAAAAATAAGGGCTGATGCCCCCTCCCCGAAACCAGGCACGAATTAACACTGGCACACCTGAAGACATACACACTTGACGAGGGGTGGTTGGGGGGGGGTTGTTGTAATGGGCTCAAACGAGAATGATTATAAGTTGATAAAGTTCTAATGTATTTAAACATAAACAAACCCTAGTCCCAATTATAAGTTGATAAAGTTCTAATGTATTTAAACATAAACAAACCCTAGTCCCAAATATGTTAACAATTTACAGTAAAAAATATGACTGAAAAGTCGTAGGACAGAAACATCTGTGAAAAGGGGGGTCAATCCGTGCAGTAACATAAACCGCATCTCAAGGCTTGTTAAAGTCATTCATCAAGTGTATATGAAAACATACAGCAATACATTTATGAGGCCAACCGTTCACCGCCTACGACTTTTGTGTAGTTCTCTTAATAGGGGTTTGATTCCTAGTTTGACGGGGTGTACTGACTGCAAAATACACAACAGTCAGTTTTATTTGTATTTGATTAGGCTAATCACCCTGCACTCTTATTAAACAGAGAGAATGCGTTTTGGCCGTTTCATCTGTGTGAAAATCAAATGGGTACAGATTAAGAAAAGGACAACATTGGTAAGGTGTATTCCGCCCTCTATCCCACTGGCTTCGCACTGCAACCCATGTGGTTATGTTCCATCGGTTCCTTCAGATCTGCTGGTAGCAGCGTGTGTTGTGCCCTGCCTTTTATCTGCGGGGTCAGGGGTCACAATGTGTTTCTACATTCGAAAGCGCGCAGTGATCCTGCTGACACAGAAAAGGGGCGATTCCCGCTGCTTGGTCCAGACAGGCTCCCGTTCGCTCAGCCCTGTTGTCGGGTCACTGCTGCTGACCTTGCAGGATGTAAGGACAGGGGCCCACTGGAAGACCCCGAAACCAGCCCCCCGTGCCATCAAACACCCGCTCTGCGGCCTTCTGCTCCCGGGGGACCCTGCTATTGTCCAGCATCGGATTTTTGAGGATGTTAAGGAAGGAACGTAACAGTCACGAGCGTGTCACGTGTTCTAAATTGTAAACACTGTTGTGGTTCAGTTGCACAGCAGCAAGAAGTGAGATTGCTGGTAATGTGTAGTTTGAAATTATGCACAAGAACATCAAACAGAAATCAGAAAAAAAAGAAATAAATGACATTGTGGTGGTATTCCAATATGACATTTGCTATTGTATATCTGGAGCCGAGTGAGCGAAATGTTTTTGCTGGTCAGTTGATGAAACGTGGTTATAGGTGGACAGCTAGGGCGTTAATTTTGGAATATGTGATGTGCTATCAGGTATTCGCTCAATATGCGAGTTAAGGGGTTTTCCATTGCTCTTTAAGGCCTCTCTCGCATGGGCAGGTAGGTGGGATTAGCACTGAAAGTTTGCTGTAGCTTTGTGTTTTCTGATAATTGTACAGGTGTTGTGGAGTGTTTTTTTAGGGCTGGAGCAGCCTAAACGTAACAGGTGGTAATGCAACACCGACCGCTGAGGAAGTGGCTATGGCATTTTGTTTTTTTTGTCAGTTTGATTGTGTATTAGCCACTGTTAAATTAGTTCAAAACAAGACATTTGTTGTATGCATTCTATTGTCTGTGATTGGTTATCATCATAAAAACCTACTTTTAAAACTGCAGCCAATCCACAGTCACTCTTATCCCAGCTAAACATGGTCAGTGTAAATTGGGACACAAAAACAGCATGACACCTTATGCTAGCCTTTGTTATAGTCATTATGATGCCTCGATCTAATATTGATGTTATAGCCATGCTGACACCTTCACCTAGTTTTGATTTTACACCCATGCTGACACCTTCAGCTAGTCTTAGTTTTAAGCCTTCTATGACCCCTTCAGCTAGTCTTGGTTATATGGCCATGCTGACACCTTCAGCTAGTCTTCGTTTTAAGCCTTCTATGACACCTTCAGCTAGTCTTGGTTTTATGACCATGCTGACACCTTCAGCTAGTCTTGGTTTTAAGCCTTCTATGACACCTTCAGCTAGTCTTGGTTTTAAGCCTTCTATGACACTTTCAGCTAGTCTTGGTTTTATGACCATGCTGACACCTTCAGCTAGTCTTCGTTTTAAGCCTTCTATGACACCTGCAGCTAGTCTTGGTTTTATGGCAATGCAAGACACCTTCAGCTAGTCTTGGTTTTATGGCAATGCAAGACACCTTCAGCTAGTCTTGGTTCTATGGCAATGCATGGCACCTTCAGCTAGTCTTGGTTTTATGGCAATGCATGGCACCTTCAGCTAGTCTTAGTTTTAAGCCTTCTATGACACCTTCAGCTAGTCTTGGTTCTATGGCCATGCATGACCCCTTCAGCTAGTCTTGGTTTTATGGCAATGCAGGGCACCTTCAGCTAGTCTTAGTTTTAAGCCTTCTATGACACCTTCAGCTAGTCTTGGTTTCATGGCAATGCATGACACCTTCAGCTAGTCTTGGTTTCATGGCAATGCATGACACCTTCAGCTAGTCTTGGTTTCATGGCAATGCATGACGCCTTCAGCTAGTCTTGGTTTCATGGCAATGCATGACACCTTCAGCTAGTCTTGGTTTCATGGCAATGCATGACACCTTCAGCTAGTCTTGGTTTCATGGCAATGCATGACACCTTCAGCTAGTCTTGGTGTTATGGCAATGCATGACACCTTCAGCTAGTCTTGGTTTCATGGCAATGCATGACACCTTCAGCTAGTCTTGGTTTCATGGCAATGCATGACGCCTTCAGCTAGTCTTGGTTTCATGGCAATGCATGACACCTTCAGCTAGTCTTGGTTTCATGGCAATGCATGACACCTTCAGCTAGTCTTGGTTTCATGGCAATGCATGACACCTTCAGCTAGTCTTGGTGTTATGGCAATGCATGACACCTTCAGCTAGTCTTGGCCAACAGCACTTAGAATTGTAGGACGTCTATGAAAGCTCTGTAATATTTTGTTTACTGAACCTCATCTCACCAGGAGCTAAAAGTCACCCTAAAGCAACATAGAACAACACAACACCCTAAAGCAACATAGAAAGTAACTAATTGTAAGCACCATCATAACAATAATGTAAGTGGTATTCTCCTTTTAGTTCGTAGTTGTCAGGGATGAGTGAACTTTCTCAAACAGCATGGTTGCTTTTTCCAAGAACTAAACGTGTGAATGAGTTAAAGATGGGAATAGCACCAAGTGGCCCTTATTGCTTGAAGTACATCAAGGCCCTTGTTGCTGGTATACAACATGCTTCAATTTTAAGCTGGTAATAACAGACGCACACATTAAATTGCTCAAAATCACACAGTGCTGGTCAAATGCTGAATCCGGGATTAGAAACCAAAAGGTTTTTAATTAATAGCCGCATCAAAGACTGGCAGAATGACCCTAGTGGCATCTGCAGTCAGGTGCAGTATGCCCATACAGAAATTTGCTTCCCAGCTGGAGTGATCGATAGCTTGTGGCTTTCCAGTTGTGGATTGAGAACCACGTGGCTCAAATACCGATGCTGAACATCATCAGACTCTCTAAGTCACCAGTTCCTTTACAGGGAAGTCAACATAGAATTTGGCACCTCTTCACTCCCTTTTACTTGTTAAGTTGGAGCATCCTTAAAACAAACAGTCGAAGAAAGTAGGTCTTTGAAAAGCGTTACTTCTATTTCCCTTGAACCCACTGCATCTGGCTGCTGAGATTGCTTTCAGTGCGAGGAAAGGAACCGTGTCCCCAGTCCAAAGCAAAAAAACTGAATGAAAGATAATTGCAAACCTAAGGCTTAGGAACCCTTGGATGCTTTCATGCCTCAACCCGTTGTTTAACTCACACGGAAAGGCATTGCATTAAATGTAAAGGCGACGGAGACTTCAAGAGCGAATCTGTATTTTCATCAAATATGCCACCCTCTTCCCCGCCTCCATTCTCCGTGCTCGCTGATTTGAGACCTGGGGGAGCTGCCTGGAGTTGCCGGGGTGACTGCACAGAGCGCCATTGTGTGCCCACCCCGTGCGGGCCGCCTGCCTCCAGGACAGGCAGCAGTGCCCACAAAGGCCTCGGTGCCTTCCTGACACTTCCGGCCACCTCGGCTCGCTCGGTCTGGGGCCGCAGCACCTGGGTGGCAGGTGACCGCCACGGTCCGACGCCTGCCGTGCAGGAATGCCGGGGACAGCTCGCTCGTTCCCGGGGCCTGAGCCACCATCTGCAGACGGCTGAGGCCTGGGGCCCTCGGTGTGCGCCCAGGCCGTCCGTTAGGGTACCTTCTCTAGCTGTCTGTAACGCAAGACCCCGGAAGAGCTGCACATATCTGCGCCCTGCAGGTGGCTGAGGCCTCGACGCTCGCGTGAGGCCCAGGCCGTCAGAGGCTGCAGGCCCCAGGAGAGGACGCACCTCCCCGAGTCCTCCTGACCCCTGCCCTAAACCTGGCTGAGGCCTAAGCCTCCCGAGGGAGCGCCCAGGCCTTGAGTGCGCCCCCGTGCACCCTGAGTGGTTGTATCACCTGAGGCCAGGGCCCAGGCGCATTCCTGACACTTCACCTCAGGCCAGGACACTAAACATTTCTTACTCTGCCCCTCGTGGTTAATCCTCGCCGGGCCCTCGTGTTCAGTAACTGCTACCAAGGGATTAAGAGACTCTCAAGTCACCTCCGGTGGAAGGCCCGAGGCTGCAATGTCTGCTTTTAATACCTGCTCTGAAGGGCGTTTAACTTTCCACACAACTGCCATGGACAGGGGAACACTGCCCTGGAAGCTATTTCATATTTGTACCTGCTTATCTATTTTACAGTGTTCTCACTGTCAAATAATCCATAATGGTTCGGGGCGAAAAAACTCGGTGAATTCCCTAAAGTTTATTATAATATTGACAGTTTCAAGCTTAGCTCCTCAGATAAAGTATGCACTATTTTTCTACGAAAAGTGTGCTAAACTTTGGAAATACTGCTTTCACTGAGCCGGTAACCCTTTAGTATTCCTACACTTAGTATCATTATATTAGCATAACACTAAATTTCAAAATCTAAAGCTCTTTTAAACAACACTGCGGTAGCAATTACCTATTTACAAATAAGTCCCTAATGTTAATCTTGGTACAATGCACACAAAAAATCTATACGGTGTCAAGTTGACCTGGCCTTTCCAGTATGAGGTGTTTCTTTAGAAAGCACTAGACATAATTAGCTTTAGAAGCACCTTCATTTGATGGAAAGACTCTGCTGTTTTTACATTTTTTATAACTTGTTACTTTGCGATTCTCGGACGAGCTGCTGAACAGGGACCCCTGTTTGGGGTTTAAAAATGGATCCTTTCATATGGCAGCTGTGACTTTTTTACTGCAGTCCCTCTGCCCGCCGGGGGGTAATGCTCTCTGCAAGCAGCCCGCCTTCTGGAGCCAGCAGTCAGATGTGTGCTGCTCGGCCTTCACTCTTTTAATTACAACGGAGCCTCCCGTGGAGATCTGTGGAGGTCACGGGAGAAAAACATAAGTTCCCTTCTTGACTGATTGTGTCAGACCTCGCCTGTCGAGCTGATTTCATTAACCGTGCCATTCATTAGGACGTCGCCACCGACCAAGCCACGGATACACACAATGGTCTGGCCTGACAAATCGACAAACATTAAATGCATGTTGCAGACCCGCGCGTTTAGTAGAGTAATGGCTACGTCACCTAATTAATATTTATGAGCACTTTCAATGCATGAGGCACTTTCACCATCGACAACTTTTCTTTCATTTCCTCTTCATTGACTTGTGACGTAGCTACACATTTCTTTGGGTGGAAAAATGATACTTTTTGTTTCCCGTATGGGTATATAATTATTTCTAACAAAACATGAACTTGATTGGGACATTCTAGCAAATTTCTTATAACTTTTTTTTTTAAATATAAAAAACTACGCTCCTTTAATACTGTGTCAAAAGACGTCACACGTTAAGGAGGGTGTGCTGTGTAGCCCACTGGATGCATATTCGATACATCTAAGTGCTCCCCGTTTAGAACTGGCTAGTTGTGACATGGGCATAGGCAGTCTAGTCTACCCAAGACCACACACCGGTCAAGCAGGGCGCCGGGATTCTAAAGCAGGCCTTCCGGTGTACAGGTCCGCAGTCTAGTCATTAAACGACATCTGCTTTAACGGGATGTGACAAATTAATTCTCCTGTACCTGTCCATTTCACATTGAGCCATTTTTCATCCTCGCACTAAACTAATAATTGTCGAGCCTGTCCCGGGGGACAGAGATGTTCATTTGTGCCGCGCGCCCCCGGGCAATGGATGCGGAGAATAATTGGACTTTGTGTCTGGTCGGCCGCTGCGATACAGAGCGGGGCCGGCCCACTGATAATGAATAGCCCGTTAAGGGGCTGACAGCGCCGTGATTACAACCCAACGGGCCTCTCGCCCTCTCTCTCGGTCGCAGAGATCAGCGATGACAAAGTGTCTCTCAAATACAGCGCAGCAAATGGGGGCTCGGGGCTTGCTTGGGGGTGGTGTGACTTAATATTGGAGTGTTGGGCGGGGTTATCCAGGAAACTAAACGGGTGCATTTTGGAGGAGGACGAATTGTTTAAATTAAAAAGTGAAAATGCTTTTCTTTCCTTTGTATACCCCAAACCCGGGAGCCCCAAAGTGCCTCGGGCGTAAACACAAGGCATTTTTCATATCACCAACAGTTTTCTTTCGATCACACCTCAACATAATTGTTGTTCGCTGCCGCCCGCGAGTCGCAGACGGTGGAAGGGATCGCATGAAATCCAGTTAGAGCACATTTGTTCCCATCTGCCCGCAAAGGCGCGTCTTACACGTCTGTGCATTAATAGGCTTAGGGTCAGTAATGCGAGCTGCGGCCGGGGCGCTGGGCTGCGCTAATCTGCTCGGCTGGAGCCTGGAAGCCGGGCAGCCCCGGGGTGTGAGGGCACTGAGGAAGGCCCGGTGCGCGAGGGCACCGAGGCTGTGGAAGTACATGGGGGCACCAAGTGTATGCTTTGAGGCAACGCTAGGGCACAAGGGCAAGTTCACGGGGGGCAGCGGGGCAGCCGCGGTGTATGAGGGCTCCGAGGCAGCGCTCGCACACGGGCACCGAGGAGGCATCGGGGTATGTGTGCAGAGCTAGTTAGTGCTCGAGGGCACCGAGGCCAGTCTCAGTACATAAGGCGCAGAGCATAAGGGCGCCGAGATAGCTCCACTGCACGAGGGCACAGAGGCAGGGCCAGTGCACGAAGTCTCTGAGACAGCGCAGTGCCAGGGGCGTAACACATTCTACTGCAGCCCCTGGAGGGGGGCGCAAAATGTCAATGGGCCCCAACATGTCAAGTGGCCCCCATTCAGCCCAGGGCCAGTGAATACAAGTGAGATATGTGGGGCTCGGGGGCCATCTTATGTGGGGGATGGGGTGGGGGGGAACAATCATTAGGCACTGGTCAATCGCCAGTGCAGGGGGACATGGGGCACCCCATCCGAGCATTTGGGCACCGAAAGAGCCCAGTGTACAAGAAGAAAAAAACACGGAGTGATGCAGAGGTGGCTCAAGGCACCCCCTCCTATTCCAGAATTGTGGTTACCGGGCCCCTGATGTGTGGGGCTCGCTGCTACTCCTCAAGAAACAAGAGGAGTTTTACTGAAATAAGAAACTGCTATGGTAGGAAATGGGGTGGGGGCCACATACCCACAAGGAGCTGTGGAAAGACTCCGCAGGTCCAAGCGTGTCATATGGGTTATTTCACACAATTATAAATTACTAGCCAGTACCCTGAAGGCAATGAAGTCCACAAAAGTGCCTTGGGTGCATTAAATTAGCAGCAGAAAAGCCATCGGCTAGAACCGGGTCTACTAGAACCCATTTCTAACTGGAGCCAGTGCCCGCCGTCAGAGGGTCACTGTCCGTGCACTTTCCATTCAAGTACACTCGTCTGGCTGCACATTCCGCGGGGTCAGACCCTCCACAAAGCGGCCCCTTCAGAGCTGCGCCGCACCACTTGGACAGCGGAACAAAATGGAGTCCTCCTCAACTCTGGAATCAAAGATCAAGGGCTGTCTAGGGTTTGCGCCGTAGAAATCTGCAGCTGCCCGCCGTGCACGCCTGACCGTTCAGATGACGGCAGGGCTCTGGGGGAACCGAGGGTTCGGGGCAGCCTTGCACTGGTGGCGAAAGCCCCCTTGGAAAGGAAACATTCGGGCTAATGCACTGTCTCACAAATGCAACAGGACAGTGCATGCTCTTTTGCCCTGGAATCGGGGACAATTCTAACATATCTTTTTGTGGCCAGAAATAATGGACAGGCCTGGCTGCAGGGCTGCTGCCTCCTGGCCTTTTACAGGGCTGGGATGCTCTGTGTTTACCTCACATAGAGAGACAGTGCAGTGCTGGGCTGTTCAGTGTTTCAGGGTTTGCTTCACAGAGACAGAGAATGCAGTACTGGGCTGCGCTGTGTTTACCTCACGTAGAGAGACAAAATGCAGTGCTGGTCTGCTTTGTGTTTAGCTCACAGAGTGCAGTGCTGGGCTATTCAGTGTTTCAGGGGTTGCCTCACAGAGACACATAATGCAGTGCTGGGCTGCTCTGTGTTTACCTCACATATAGAGACACAGAGTGCAGTGCTGGGCTGTTCAGTGTTTCGGGGTTTGCCACACATAGTGCAGTGTTGGGCTGCTCTGTGTTAACCTCACATAGAGAGACAGAGTGCAGTGCTGGGCTGTAAAGTGTTTCAGGTTTACCTCACTGAGAGAGGCAGAGTGCAGAGATGCTCTGTTTACCTCGCATATAGAGTCAGAGTGCAGTGGGGGCTGTTCAGTGTTTGCTTCTTATAGACCCGGACTGCAGTGCTGGGCTGTTTAGTGTTCCAGAGTTTCCCCTCAGAGAGACGCAGTGAGTGCAGTGCTGTGCGCCTTGCGTTCCTGCTGCCTCATGCTATTAGTGATGCAGTGCGCGCAGCGCTGGGCCGTGTTCCTTCCACCTCCGTGTTTCTTCTGGCAGACACAGTGCGTGCAGTGCGGACTGCTCTGCCCTCCTGCTGCCTCCAAGTCGTACCTCGTACAGACCTAGTGAGTACAGTGATGTCTGGTTTTCGCTCACAGGGAGGCACATTGAGTGCAGTGCTGCACGGACAACCGGTGCAAACCGTGCTGCAGGAGGCAATGCTGCCGACACCGGCCCCCTGTGCCCAGGCAGGCATCCAGCTCTGGTGCTGTGGTGGGAGGTGGTGGCAATACACATCAGTGGCAGTGCACTGGAACACTGGGATTCCTCGAGCAGCCAGCGCCTCCCACTGCACACCGTGCTGCCTGAGGCAGTCCTGCTCACACGAGCCCATCCAGCTCTGGTACCTCCGGGATGTGGGCATGAACAGCAGGGGCAGTGCACTGGGGCAGCCGAGGGGTAGCTGCACACTTGCCCCGTGCAGCACTGGCGCCAGGCGGGGTCCTCCTCTCCAGAGGGGGCGGCGGGGTCCGAGGGGTCCTTGATTCCCCGTCACAGCTGCAGAAACAACTCTGGCAGCGTGCGTGCCACACATTCAGCGCAGCCCAAGTTTAGACCAGGCGGGCAGGGGCTGCCCTCTCTACCCGGCCCCTGCTCGCCCACAATATTCTGCCACGTCCAGGGCTGAGCTTCCAAGGCATCCAGTCTGTCCTGCAACACTTACTTGAAAAAAAACCTCTGCTTGTGCACTTCCACTCAGCAGTTCGGACAAAAAATAAATCACAAATGAGAGGTTCTGAGGAAATCATGTGTTTTTAAAATGGAGACACTTACCTGCCGAGTACAAAGAGGCAAAGAAGTCCCGCTATAAAGCAGCCAGAGCAATAATCCAATGTGGAGAGCGCCTCGGTGCACAAATCCAAGTGAACCCCAAAAAACAAGAAACCAGGAGGTATAAAAGCCGAGGGGAGCTCCGGTGCGCGCGCGTGCAGTGTCCGAGCCTGCAGTGAGCGCGAGGGGAGCGGGGGCGCATTCCACTCCTCGCGCAGCCCACTTCAAAGGCAGGGGCTGGAGCCTCACTTCGCAGTGGTGGGAGCGGGGCTGATGTCACGGGTGGGCGGGGCCAGCGCCGGCGTTCCATCCTTCCTTGTCGTGGAGCGGGCACTAGAGGGCGCCAGAGGTGCGAGGCTGCCAGGCGCGCGCCGCGCAGATTGCAGGATAGGTATATGAGCACAATCAGAATTTCAGAGTTATGACTCAGTTATGAGCTTTACTGCCTTTTTGGCTGCGCGGTGTTGTGGGAGGACAACACCTGAGGAAATCTCAATTTCTATACTGCGTTTTTTATTAGTCATAGTTTGTTTTTTCCGGAAATACTGTTAATAATTGTTAGTCTTTTGCTGTTCAGTCCCCGTATATCGCCACATGACAAAGCTTTTAAAATAATGCATTTCTTCCTCCCTGCCCAGGAAAGCAGGTAATGCAGTCAAAAATATAAAATACACGAGCGACTGTCGGTAGAGAGGCTGCAGTTAGACAGCTGGAGCTAGCTTTAAGAGACAGTGACAAACGAACAGGCACCCGGACGAAAGGAACGTTTTACACCGACTTCCACAGACAAGACGATATTCTGGGTGCGCCAGTTCATTCTGTACTGCGAACTAAATAGATCCAGACATCGATTTTCATTTTTCATATCAGTGCATTGTGGGGGCTGTAGTCTTTGCTGACTGTAATGAAAGCAACCGAACTAAACGACTTAATGATTGTTGTTTTGTGAAGTGACAGCCAGGTCTGGGTACAAGGTATTTAGCCCTAGTGAAACGATCTGGCGAGTTGACTTCGTTCACCCGCACTTCCACCAGCTATGCCAATTTCCAGTTCCACCAGCTATGCCAATTTACACTTCCACCAGCTATGTCAATTTACGATTTCCTCTAAAAGGTGTGTTTTTTCACGTTACGGGAATTGCCCATTTATTTACTTCAACAAGTTGGAGTTGGAAGACAACAGTGCGCCGAAAAACCTCTTGGGAACATTTTTGAAGCTCACTTTGTCATTTCCATGCCACGTCTGCTTGCGCAAGAATACGTTTGGTTTCCAAATTTTGTGTTTTCTTATAGCTAAAAAAGTTCCATACTATCCAAATCTTAGTAATGTGAACCATTGTTTGGTGATTTTAAAACTCCGTTTGGAACATGCACTGTTGTGCAATTTAAGGGCACCATATTACTAAGTAAATTGTGTCTTAGGTAAAGTAAGTCGAAGCTCAACTTAAAAGTTTAGACCTAATCGCTGAATCAGCCGCAGTCCCCTATTGTCCATTATCAAAGAGGGCGTTGAATGAACGGCCGCCTCGTTGTCACGCGTTTCTCTGCAGACGCTTTGAAGGAACGTGTACACAGTGTCCGAGGTGGGACACAGGTGATCAACAAAGTGGATGCATACCACCCCACCTCCCCCCGGGTGGGTGTGTGGG
Source organism: Lissotriton helveticus (assembly GCF_964261635.1). Taxonomy (NCBI): domain Eukaryota; kingdom Metazoa; phylum Chordata; class Amphibia; order Caudata; family Salamandridae; genus Lissotriton; species Lissotriton helveticus. Next base: position 1,703,497,997 of record NC_136067.1, read on the forward strand.
GGGATTTCTCTCTTTAGTAGAAGAGCTTTGTTTAGACTATTCCCGGAAGTGTGCTTCGGTTGATCTGGGCATGCTGAAGTTTGATTGACAGAGTAATCTGCTTTCATCCAACTCTCTGGAGGCCGAGGTGTCTTTTTTTTATACAACACAGTTCACCTGTAGCAGGGATGTCATTTAACTGTAGTCAGAGATCAGCTGTGTCTTCCGGCTTGCCCTTGGTACCACTGGCACTGCTGTAGCCACGGAAGAATCGTTCGGAATCCAAAGTAACGACAGGGGGGGGGGGGGGGGGGGGGGGGGGGGGGCTTCCTTAAAGGCCACTACAGGCAACTGCTATACTGTGCCACATCCAAATTACCAGCAGAGGGTGCTAAAGCGCAATACAACATTCCAAAGAAGGTCTTGTTGCTTCGGAAAAGGGAGCTCCCAAACAGCAACATGTCATTTTGCATTGGGTTAGACTAGCGTTTCCCAGGAGCTGTAGAGAGGTTTCTGTGGTTTCTGCTTCTTGTCCGTTCTTGAGCTCCAGTGCTTGAAACAGGAGCCTGTTGAGGAGTGAAAGGAGGCACAGGGGCTATTCGTGTGATTGCTTGGGGGAGGCGGGGTGTCAGGGTTGCCTGATGTCACTTCAGTCAAATCTGGCATTTTGGTGGATTTCCATCGACGACCATTAGCCAATCGCAATTCCCTTCATTATAATTTTAATGAAAATGTATTCTTTCCACAAGCCCTCTTATGTGATGCAATTTGAAATTTTTAGGGAAACACTCATCACTGGGGGCCTGGTTACCATGTGTTCTCTTTCACCATGGCCCGTGCAGATGACATCATCGTGCAAGACTTCTCTGTGAATTACAACTCCAACAAGGAAGCGTGACTGCAACTCCCCCGGGCCAAACTAACATTAACAGGACAAAGTGTCTGCCCTTTGAAGCAAAGGTGAAGAGAGTTTGATGGAAGTTGGACGACTCTCGGATTGAGCTGAATGAGGAGTATCCCTACCTGGGGCCGTTTCACTCTCGAAGAGTGGGTTCCACCAAGTAATGATCTCATTCTGCGGGGCAAGGACAGAGTTAATAGTAGATCATTTCATTTCATGTAATTACCTATTGGGAGAAATTCGCAGTAAGGTTCAGACACTATTGTCTTGCAGAGCATTGTTTGTGTGGGCCAGTGGAACTAGTACCATACACATTTGATGGGCGTCCACGGTGTACCTAGTAGTACTGCGCCACTTTCCCTGAAGATGGACACACCGATAATCCCAAATTCTATACAGGGCTCTGGCCTAAGAGTAGAGGGGGTCAAACACAGACTGATGAAAAAGAGAGCAAGGCATGGTGTGTTCGCTTAAATTGAAGGTAACACCATGCTGAATTGAGTAGCTTTTGATAAAAAGTGTTTTTCATCAGGACTGTACAGAAGACCCCAGGTTCCGTGTTTGGGGAGCTAGAAAAGACAATATAAGGGTCACCGAATGTTACGTGCTGGAGACAGCTGGGAAGCTGTGATTTGGTACACCTGACAACCAGTTGTCTGTGCATTAGACAAAGTTGCATACAAAGCTTCTGTCCATCACTCTGAAATAAAGCACCTGAATTGAACCGACATGTCAAACGTCACGCAACTCAGAATTCCTATGCCTTCAATCAAATCTTAATGCAAACAATATTCAAGCAGGCCTCTTTGGGGGTGATGGGTAGATTTGTACAACCCAGCTTAGCCTCAACTTAAGTGATTACTTCTCTAGAGTACGGCCAGTGGCGGCTCCTCCGCTAAGGCAGAGGAGCACTGCCCCCCTGCTTTTCAGCAGTATAAATAAAGGAATAATAAAATGATATTCACTAAGTTATTATCCTTTTATTTTTTTCCTCGTTGCAGTAGCTTTGCGGGCAGGGCCAGGCTGCTCTGCTGACAGAGCAGGGGAAGGAGAGGAGTGGTTTGCACTCCCTAAGTGCGCATGAATGGTCGGTCAAACAGCATGCACACTTTGCTTGTTCTCCACAGCAGGCTGCATTATATGCCCAGGCCCCCAGTCCCCATCTGAGCGCTGAACCACGGCGCTCAGAACAATCACAACAATGCATTGCAGGGTTGTGATTGGCTCAGGGAAGCCTGATGCTCTGTTCCTGTTTTGGAGACGATGGTGGAGAGAGTGGCGAGATACTTTTTTTTTCTTTATCCCAGCCCACCGGCTCTTCGATCTGTGCCAGCCACCACTGAGTACTGTAGCGATTTACACACACTCTCAAATGATATTCCTAATCATGCCAAGGGGATGCCACGGACTCCTCACCTGTAGTTAAGGACGAGTCTTGCTTTTGAGACTTTTTCAACTTTGTAGGCATTATATTTCTCACTTACAGGTAGGGGCCTATGAACAGGAGTTTGGTCTTAGATCTTGTCTCCCCATGCTTGTATGGTTTTGCCAATACTAGAAACATTTTGTAATTCCTTTTCTTTGAGGTAGTGGTTGTACACTGCCTACATTTTGCTGCTTGTTGACATGGTCCTTAAGAACCAACATTGCAAGTTGTTCAGAAGCCTGCTATTGTCTGGCCTTCAGTTTCTGGAGAAGATTTATGAGAGGCCGTCCTTCATTTACAAATTTGCACAGAAATAAATATTCTCTTTATAGTCCCATGTTTGTGTTCATGGCCTGGAGCGGAGACTGCCCTGGTTTATTTTGTTATGTTATGTTTTGTTTATTTGACTAGCACACAACCCACGCAGGAGGGTGTCCTGGCATTGGGGATCACTTGGTCATAGAGAACGGTGTGCGTTTCAACCCTCATTGCGTCTCACCCATCCTAGCCTAAACTTCAATAGAATTGATTTGTTGAACTACAGCAAACCCTAAGGTCCTTTCACCGTGTGCGAGAAATCACTCTTGAATAGATCTCATTTCTGTAGCTCAGGACTTGGCAGGTGTCCATCGACCTCTGTGTTTTGTTTTATGAGCCTGTTACTTGTGGGATAGATTGGTGTTCTCCGCCCCTTCTGGGCAGTGTGTGCACACGAGGCAGTGGGGATTTATCACCCTGACACCTGACTGTGGGCGTGTTGCAGACAGTCCTAGTTTGTCTTCTGTGTGGATTCCCAGCAGGTTTCTTAACTTGACCTCTCTAGGTTTCCATATCAAGGGAGCATAACTCGCTGTGGCGCAATCTGGACTGAATGTGGAGAAGTGGAGAAGTGGTAAGGAAGTGGCATACTCTGTGGGTGTCCCTTAATTCTTTGGATCTGTGAGACGCGATCCTCAGAATTGTGCAAAATTACTCTGATGTAACAGTATTGTATTGTAATTACATTTATATAGCGCTCTCTACTCCTGATGGGGTGTTGGGGCATTTTATTTGGTGCGTAGTTAGCTACTCTAGAACCCCTAAATGATTAGTGGTGAATTAGTATAGCAAAATATGAAATTAATTTGAGGGGTGGATAGGTTAACCAGTTATTTTAACTCGGAAGGATAGTGGAGGGATAGAAGAGGGGAAAAGGTATGCGTTTAAATAGTGCTTGCTACCCCTGATAAGATGTTGAAGTGCTTTTTTGGCGAGTAGCACGCTACTCCGAAACCCATAGACGATTACTGGTGAATTAGTATAGTGAAATATGAAATTAATTTGAGAGGTGGACATGTTAGTCTGTTATTTGGATTCAAAAGGATAGTGGGGGGAGGAAAGATGAAAGGATTTAGACTTTTTTTTTGGGAGGTCACTGCAGTAGGACGAGGCTTGGAATGAGTAAATGTGATGTGGAGGCAGAAGAGTCAGAGGGAAGGGTTTAGAAAGGCTTGTTTTGGGGGATCGGAATAGTAAAAGAAGTATGAGATGATGCAAGGAGGGGTAGAGTAGGGAAGGGTCTAAAAAGGGTTATTAGTAAAAATAGTGATGCTTATGATAACAACAGTAATAATACTAATAACGTGCCTTCCTATATTTCCCTAGATAATTGTTCCTATGCCTTGGCAACACTGTAAAGAATAGGTTTTATCATTACTAAGCCCAATGACATTTTACCGACCTTAGACCGAGTGCAGAGATGGACCTGTTGCGAGGCATTCCAACCAGTGATCAGGTGTAAACAGCAGTTAAGAGTGGCCTCTTTGACCTCTAAGTGGTATGGGGTTCCTCCTGGTTTAGTTTATCCCTGATCGAGACATTTAAATATTGGTTTTGGCATAAATCACATCCCGTGTTCTTTTATACTCTCATTGACTCTGATGGGGAGGTTCCAGCCTGAAGTAGCACCATTATACACCAGTGAGAGGCCTTATGCAGGTGTATCAGCCCATTTCCACAACACTTGGCGGGCATGTTGTTCAGCCACACAAGGCAGTGCAAAGCTGTTTCTCATTGCTAAATACAACATACCAAGTAGATAAGTCATATTAGAAAGTGCAACCACACAAAGGCTCCAAAATCCACTGCCTATTCTGTGAATTTCAAACATGAATTGATAAACTATTGCTCCAGCTCGTTTTAGGAAATCTTTCTACAAAATATCTCGATGGCAAAATACAAAAAACAACGAAACCACCTTGCAGCAAAACATACTGGTTATACAAACCAAGGGAATCTCGCAATTCTCCAAGTCACAGCAGAAGCAGATGGAACATTTTGCCTGTTTTAATGACAAACTTTATTGGCATTTTACTCTCAATAAAAATCTCAGTCACTATATATTTGCAGCTCCCACCTTCACCCCTCCATCCAATTTCCTTTAATTTATGGGCGTCTTTAAGCCAATATAATACAAACAGCAATGAAAGTGTACCTTATTTCATCTTAATTAGGGCAAATGAAAACGTTCTCTCCAAGCCCCCTACTGTTTTACATATTTCTCTGGGCGTCCCCTGGCTTGGTAGATTGAACACTCCATCATTAAACCCTTGCTCACGCCCTGTACATTGCTTCAGTTTCTTGTGTTGGAAATTCTAGGGCAGTACAGTAATGACCTCAGACTTTTCCAAGACTTTAGTGTAGTGCATTAATATCTGACAGTGCAGTAAGTGGCCGCTACAAATGCTTCAGTTCTCTAGCTCTGAAGCATGTTCTCTTGTATGTTCTAAGTAAGTGGAACGTTTGGTGCTTAAAAGCACAGACGTGCTGTGTGCAAGGCCTAGCTACCTTCATCAAGAGTCTGGAAATATGTCTGCTCGTCTGTGTTTACATTTTTATGTGACGTTATTATGCCTGAGCACTTCCAGAGTATCCCTGGAAACTTATTTTCACTTTTCTTCCCACATACTAAATTCAAGGACACATTCCTGATCTGCCACAATAGGCGCTTTGCACCTGCCCGTGAGGGCTCACTTTTAAATGGGCAGTCCAAAGAATGCCACCACAATACATCTCAAAACTCAAGCAGACGTCATCAAATAAAGCAACATTCAAAAATAAACAATATTATGGTTGATTGCAAGTGCAGTATGGGCAAAGAGGGCTATTCCACTGGATGCAACATGATAGAATGCATGGTATTGTGAGCTTGGCCACAATATCTGTGGTGGTGGTCAGGCCCGGACTGGCCGTTGCGGGTACCGGGCAATCCCCCGGTGCGCCGCATGGGTGGGGGGCGGTTTTGGCCCCCTGGGGGCCGTTTTTGTTCGAGGACCGTTTTTGCAAAGTGCTCGGCCGGCCCCCCCGTGGGGGGGGGGGGGGGGGGGGGGCAGCCAAGCACTTTCCCAGGGCCGGTTTTGGTTCCCAGTTCGGCCCTGGTGGTGGTAGCCTCTCTGAGGCCTGGTCTGATGAAGTTAAAATCACGGAAATCGGACCAAAATGTAGCAAGCACATTATTACACATACCACTGAATGATTGTTAGAAACCTCGAGTGGTCAGACATTTACTCTTCGTCGGCCAATTTGTGATCTGAGTGCACTGCATTATGTGACTTTAGTGGGCGTTAAAGGTGTAGATCTGTAAAAGGCAACAACACCAAAGGTCAGAAATCAGTTTAGGGCAACCACAGAAACACTGGACACTTGTCTCTTCAGTTGTGTATGACTGTTGACTCTGGAAGGTCGTTTCATGTTTCTGCACGTTTTTGCACCGACTTTTCTAAATGGTGCATTCTCAACAGAAAGCATTAGAAACTCTAAGCTATTTTAATTGCATCAGTAAACGTTAGTAAACAACAGTTTCATTATAAACTCTTATTAGTGCAACTCGTTTGTGTATTAGTATTGCCTTTAATGCAAGTTTTCTTATTTTTTTTAAGCAAATTTTGTCGGTGCTTCTACTACACTTGTCTCATTTTCAAGTGTCTAACGTGTGCAAATTGTACTTTCAGCTCTTCCTGTCTTAAATGAGTAAATGTGTCATGTTTTGAGATTTTTCAAAATAGTGCTACTTCAACATCCATGAGAACCTGCAGTGGAGTTGGAGACATCAAAGCAAAATTATTTCTGAAACTTTTCAGTCTATTAATTGTGGAGCACTTTAAGGCCACTCCGGGCATCTTGCACTGTGTCTAGAACCACAAAAGAATTGCACAGGACTGGTGTATTGGGTTCATTCGACTAACGGATGGGCTCTAAACCCAACATCTCTGTCTTACACATACTATAAAGTGATTGGTTAGGTAGCCAAAATCATACCTGCAGCCCAGAAACTGTCAGGAAGTAGGGCTGGAAACACTGCTTATATTTTAGTGTTCCTTGAGTGCATAGAAGGGGTACGCCAAACCCACTCAAACTTAAGTTCTTTTCAATGAATGAAAGGTTGGAGTTTTCATTGAGTGCTGGCTGGACTGCAGCTGTGCATGTGTGGCACATGCTGGCAATAAACTATGATTTCCAGAAGGCCATCAGCTACTCTCGCATATTTCATAGAGGTGATGGGCATTTTGGGTTATTGGGTATCATTTCCTTTATGTTTCATGGCACCAGGACCTCCCTGCATGGATTTCAGATTTTCCTTGCCAGGGCCTGTTGCTTCCTAAGAATGATTTAAATGGACTCTGAGAATACTGAGAAGAATTCTGAACGTTGTGTTGTTGAGGAAATCAAACTTTGAATTATTTTCTTGAGCATTTTTCTGAACTCCTTAAGACCGGCATTGTTACATTATACTATTGGTTACCCTTGGATAAAACAGGAACGATTCTTAGATTAGACGGTATTGCATATTTGTATATGAATGTCCAAGCTCAAGTTTTACAGACGTCAAAAGTTACTGAAAATACGACAACACATGTTGCCGCTCTGTGAAAGGGCCTTTGCAAAGGTTGACTGGCACCCTTTCTGTTGTGTATTGCTGTATTTGGGTGTTAAACTGTTACTGAGGTGAATTCTGTGCCCTGACAATGGTTAACCTGTGTAAAAATGACAGCGACGTAATACTATCACAAAATCTGCTGCATAATGCTCCATAATTTGCCTTTACTTGCCACATAATTTAGTCAACTCTGCTACATAATTAGGTTCTCCCCTGCCGCATAATTCCAGTGGCACTGACTACAGCTCAAGCTTATTAAGCTGCCTTGGTGCACAAAGAGAAAAGGACAGGCCAGACAGAGGCCGCCATCTTCTCAACGGCAAAATCTATCATTCTTTTTCAAAATGGCTTTCAAAGAATAGGCCATGAGCCTGTTTGTCTAGTCAGTGGTGTAACAAAGGCCCCTGCAGGGCGGGGGGGGGGGGGGGAGATGGGCTCTGAGCTCCAGGTTCCTCCACCCCCCTCAACACAGCACCCTTAAATGAGTCCAGAGGTCGCCCCTCCATGTACTTTGCAGGGGGCCCCCTTAAGTTCCGTTACGCCACTGTGTCTAGTCCATAAGAAGTGGCACAAACATCAGACGAGCGGCATATCAGTTTGCGCTTTGGGATTACCTGCTGCAGTAGGAATTTTAGAAGAAATTACATTGCTTTCCTTAGACTTGCCTACGCTGAAGAGAGATGCCTTATCCGCTGGGCAGAAAGGATAAGTGTCTATTTTAAATCACTTCTACCCTATTAAAAACGTTTGCCACCAGACAGTTTAAAGGTTCTGTCCCTAAATCTCCCTCATTGAGGTATCAACAAAATCTATTCATCTCTCCACCCTTACTGTGGCAATTTCACATGGACAGAGAAATTCACCACCGTGGGGACTTCCTACATATCGTACATCCATGCTACATTATGAGAATTTGCACCTTACTTTCATTGCAGTTACATTTTGCATCTGCTACTGCCTTAGAAGCAGTTGCCACATCATCCTCACAAAACTTTTAAAAACAGGGTCATTTTCTGTAAACTATTATTTCAGAGGAAATGGATATAGTTGGGGTGTGTAAATGGAGGAGATTTTACATGGGTGAAGAGGGCATAAGGAAAAGCAAGGGGTACCTAATCTTAAAACAACACTTTTTAAAAGAATGTTATTAAATAGTAAATTTATTTTTAAAGCGGACGCTGATATGGGGACTTCAGGAGATCTACTGAGTCTTGTTTGTGTAAAGAAAGATCTAGTCAATCCAGTCAGATCCTAGGACGAGATTTCGCCCCCTGTTTGGGAAATGCAAGCCATTCATTCCAACTATGGGGCCCATTAGGATGGCGGGCGGATTGCCCCCGCCAGGCTGGCGGTAGCCACCGCCAGCCTGGCGGGGGAAATACGCCCGCCATCCGCACCTAAATCCCCCCCGCCATATTAGGAAGGCGGGGGACCGCGGCGGACGGAAAGACCATCCGCCGCTTGCGACCGGGGCGTAAAAGGTTTAATATGGTGGCGGTGTCTATTAGACACCGCCACCATATTATGATGGGCTCAAACAGATGCCTTTCCGTGGTGGCAATGCCGCCACGGAAAGGCATGCGGTCTTCACTTCGGGGGCCCCCTGCGGGCCCCCATGGTGAAGGGGGTTGGGGGTGCACATGGGGGGTACCTGTGGTATCCCCCTGCATTTGCATACACAATGCTGCAGGCACCGCGCTGTGCCTGCCGCTTTGTGTATGCAAATGCATACATGCATTTTTAACATTGTGGCGGGCGGTGCTGAGAGCACCGCCTGCCACAATGTTAAAAATGCATGATGAGCCCGCCACTGTGGCGGGCGCATCCTTATGTGCAGTGCGGGACCGCCACTCAGCTCGCGGGCGGTCCCGTTTTCCTCAAGGGTGGCGGGCGGGCAAAGTCCGCCCGCCATCTTAATGGGGGCCTAGTTTTTTGAGCTGCACATGGAATCGTAGTCTTAACTCCAGCCTGTTACTTTTGCATGAATTGTTTGCAGTCCAGTTTTCACTTAAGTAATAAGAGGGGATGGACCAGCTTAGAAATCTGGCCAATGACGGTTTTACACCAGGGAATCTATTTTTGGTTGTACCGATTTCCACAACTTTTTTTCAGATTACCGAGCGGTGGTGTTTTTTTAACTCCACACTTCGCCTGTTTTTTCCTGGCGGAATGTCCACCAGAAAAACATTCCGGAGCGCAGAGTACCCGCAAACCTTGTACTGCTCATTCGGCCCAAGAAGCAATAATAAACACTGAAATTACGTATCGTTGTGTATCTAATAGCTGTTTTCACTTTTCTTGTTTTTGCTGTAGTTGCTACACATCACAATTTTTGAGTTATTGTGTGTGTTGGTTTTTGTGATGTTTATAAGACAATAGCAATTCCATCTGGCATTTGTTTTAGGGCCGTGGACGCAATGTCAAAATTTACATGATATGTTAATAGGCACTTCCAAATCACTGGATAGACGTTGTTTGCTCATAAAAAGTAGAAGTGAACTTTAGATGAGGATGAAAGCATTATGAACTTGATCTACGTGGCCTGCAAACATGCGCTCAGAAGGCGCTTCCATGCCTCGCTCTTAAGGTACCCTATGTATGACCTAAATCAGTCCCCCTCTTCTGCTGTCCTGTTTGATTGAGGGCTCCAGTTGCGTGCTGGTGTCAACTTTGGCCATACAGACAAATTATCATTTTGGGACAGGGTTAAAGGTCACTTCATCCATTTTACTTAGAACTTCATCAGCAATGTGAACTTTGATCTCCTGAAACAAAATCTGCATGTGCCTCCTCTGGAGTAGAATTTCTGAAAAGATGCCTGAAATTCAATGCCATGCTGCAAGCAGCAAGCCTACTGTACGTCACGGTGCTACTGCAGTCGTTTATGTTTTTACGTTGAGAATTAATTGTTGTTTTGTTACATAGTTCATGTTGGACCTGGCCCTCTCTGCGGGTCACCCCCAAACTTTTTTGCCATCACTCTCCTATTTTTCTGAAGCCGTTGTTGTTGGCTTTTCAGGACTTTGTGTACTTTACCACTACTAACCAGTGCTAAGGGGCTTGTGCACTCTCCTTAATACATGGTAACATTGGCTTCCACCCAATTGGTACATTTAATTTTCTTTTACGACCCTGATAAAGTAGTGCTACCTTTTTCCAGGGCCTGTAAATCAAAATGCTACGAGTGGACCTGCAGCACAAATTGTGCCACTAACATAATTAGCCTTTTAAACATGTCTCAAGCCTGCCACTGCAGCCTGTGTGCAGTTTTAAACTGTCATTTCGACCTGGCAAAATAAATGTTTTGCCAAACCCAAACATTCCTTTTTAATGCTTTTATATAAGTAACACATAGGGTAGGCTCTAAACAGGCCCTAGGTCAGGGTGCACTATATTTAAAAAGTTGGGCATGTACTTTTAACGTTTACATGTCCTGGCAGTGAATAACTCTTCATTTTTTTCCCCCTACTGCAAGGCCTATCTTTCCCACAGGATAACATTGGTTTACCTTATTACATTTAACAAGTGATCACTTTCAATTGGGAACAGCTAGGAATATTGATTTTTGGTGTCTAAACACTTGTAATTTAAAACCCTCTTTAATGGTAAAGTCGGGTTTTAAATCACAATTCTGAAAATGGCACATTTAGGAAGTTGCATTTTCTTGTCCCATCTATTTGGTGCCTGCAGCCTATATTTATCCTGGGTCACATGACTAGGTGTGGCTGGCAGTTGGTCCTTGTGGGTTGCACCCAGGCAATAAGGCAAAGGGGGAATAGGTTTTAGCAGGATGATCATCTCTGACTTGTTAGGGGATACGCCTTTACCTACCACACATGCAGTCTTTTGTGTCCTCAAACAAGCTGGGGGTCAACACAGGGATTAAGAAAATACTAAACACCTCTGTGGGAGGAACCCTCCAGAAACCTCTCCTACTTCAAAGCTGTCACTAAGGATAAATAGTGGACCTTAGATCCAACTCTTAAGTACACCTCTGGACCTGTAGAAGCATCACAATGATTGCTGTGCTGCTCTGCTGCAAGAAAGACTGCTACTCTGCTTCCCTGCTGGCTGAGAAGGAAAACTAGACCTGCTCCCTTCATTCCAGGCTCAAATGACTGACCTCCTGTTCTGAGTAAAAGGGTCATAACAAGCTCCCTCCCTGCATCTTACCTGCTGCCTAGAGCTGCAACTGGAACTGCCTGAGCCATTCTAGCACCTGCTGGAGTGAGTTCCCTATCCCCAAGAGGTGTCCCTTGGGTCCTGGAACCTTGGCATGGCATACGTTGAGCCCCACCCCTTCATGAAAAGGAGAAATTATGAAGTTTAGGGCTAATTGCAACCAGTAACAGGCCTGTTTATGCCAAGATCTTGCTGCCCAAGCTGAACGCCAACGTGAAGCTCAGGTGAATTCGACTATTTGCACATCAGCAACGACTGGCAAAGCAAGATGTGCACTTTGTGCTACAGCACATGATAATTGCCAATGCACATCTCTAGCAATTACTGTCTGCGACGCCCGGCCTGCAGTTTGCGCACGAGCGACAACCCTCCATGATGCCCTCCCTGTTCCTCACGGCACCTCCACTGCGAACGGAACTCTGTGCTCAACTTTAGAAGGTAACTCTTTCCGCGGGTCTAACCTAGACTGTATCCGGCCAGCTCTCCTTCATGGTAAGCCTGAATTTGTGACTTTCATCTGGTCTTGCACAACCAGATAACTGCGTGTGGTGCTTTGATCTTTTAGGCGCTATGCTAATCTGAACGGTTTAAAATTGCATTCCTCTATTTCTACTGTTTGAATTTTTGTCCTTTTGGTCTCAAATCATTTATCACATTTCACTCTATTTTTCTAAATTGGTGTAGGATTTTTCTTGTGTTTTCACTTTATTGCTGTTTGAAGTGCTGCTTAAATACTTTACACATTGCCTCTAAGTTAAGCCTGACTGCTTTGTGACAAGCTACCAGAGGGTTGAGTGCTGGTTAATTTGGGGTTTGCTTGCGTTTCACTCTGAAAATAATTTTGTTTGCTGCTCAAGTAGGGTTTCTCCCCCCTCAACCAGTAACACAATTTCCTACAGTTCATATACATGCAGAGACCTACCACAGTCACCCGCTTTCAGAATATTTACAAAGCTCAAGTCCTCATCTCTAGGTCTGCAACTAATGATTGTGACCCCAAACAATATTCTTTATTGGTGGTATGCTGCAGTTCAATGCTTTTACAATTCAGTAAATGCGTAAAAGGAGGAAGGTATTTTGAACCTGATGGCTGCCAGTGGAAAATAAGATATCATAAAAAATGTGGTTTCAAGTCTGTTGGTGCAAGTGTTACACTCCAGTATTTCAGGTCTTCTTATTATCACCGGTTTTCAGGACTAAATGGCTTGGGCCCACTCTTGAGCTCTCACCTACAGACAGCTTTTAGCTGTGGGGTTTGACTCCGCCTGTTGCTTGCCATTGGTTCTTGCCAGTCTCATTTGTCTTATTCGATGGCTTTCCTTCCTCCTCTGGTGTTTGGCCATTCCACTGCTGAGAACAAGGGGAGGGATAACAACATACAAGTATATAAGCAGATTCAGTGCGGTGCTTCCCTGACGGTAAATTATGAGTCTGTTCTGTCACATAAGGAATCCTCTAATGATGGCTGCATGTCATGGAATGATACTTGCAATGCAAGGTTACGTGGCAATGCCATAGAACCTATCCAGTAAGAGCAGAGGTGGTCTTCAACATTCTGCCCTTATTTGGCCAGATGCGTAAGTGATCATGATGTTGAGTGGAGTTTAGATTTGTTGGGCTGCAGCCTCATTAGAAAAGATTAAATACTAGTACATTGCAGTATTTTCGAATATTCTTCTGAAGAATGAACTCGCTTTATCTTGGCAACATATTTTTTCATTCTTTTTCTCTGCAACAGTAAATATGCAGTCCTCGGAATAAATATTCAAGCTGGATACTTAGTTTGCAATTCTGGCTTGTCTCCATCAGACCCGGTTAGTAGCATGTAATATATGGTTATTATATTACAGAATGCTGTTGCTACAGGAGTAGCTTTCATCGTCTTGACTCCAGCAACCAAGGCCACAAAGGACTCTCTGTTAACATTGATTGAATTCCCTCATTTCTGTATCCAGTAGAAGCCACCTAGAACAAGCAGCCCTAAAATGTATAAGATTTTCTGGTTAAAATAAAGTTGCTTGCAAAGTTGTAGACATGTATAAGAAAAGCAGCTCAGGTTCTATATTTATCTTTTTGCAAAGGTTTCAGGATACCAGCTTCCCTCCCCTTCGTCCTCTCTGCAGGAACTATTTATTGGTCGAGGATCACCCTGGAATGGTGGTCAAAAAGGTTTAGAAGGAAGAATAAACCTGAGGACTGAGCTTTGCATTACAGGAAGCACCATGATTCAGGCAGTGGGATGCCGAGGGACCCTGCCAGAACACCTGTCTAATTTTGTTAAGTGCTTCTGGACACAATCCCGGAATTACAGGCCGCTGAGAAAAACCAAGAAATAATGGATGGAATGATAATTACTCTGCATCTCATCGCAGTCCATTTTTTAAAACTCCCTTTGCCACTTCATAAAGGGACCAACTGTATACAAATCAGCCTTTACTGAATAGGAACAGACCAGACTGAGCTGATAGACTGTGTGTCCTCAGAAGTGTTTTCAGAACAAGACACAAGCAACCACAGCAGTCTCTCTTCAGTTTTTTGCTGTTAAAGGGCATGGAGGCTTTGACACAGACTACTCAGACTTTCGTTGCCTTGTTTGTTGCACAGATGGTTCTGGACACGCATGCCTTTTTTAGTTTTACATGTTGACTGGGGGAGGCATGCTAGCCACTGCATGGACACAATCAGCCAGTGGAGCCAGGACGACAGACGGAAGGTGGTGTCAGGCCCACTGTCTATAAGAGTGTATCACAGAATGAAAAATTTCCTAGCTATCGTAACAAAGTTTAAATTTTATTAAAGACTCGGAGGCGAGGATTATGCCTTCTATCAACAGCAGCCAATTTTAAACAAGACTACATTTCCCATGAACCCTAGGGAAATCAGTAGTCAAGGAAAAGTGTCCAATTAGTAACAGTTCTGCATCCTCTAATCAGGTCACTGCAACATCCACATAGTCTGTCCTCACTGGCCCTTCATTCCCTTTCGTCGCGCAAAGTCAGCCGTTAGATCACACTTATGCGTCCAATTATCCGCATCCAAACCTACAAGGACAAAGGTACATTGACATTCAATGAACAGGTATACGTTAAGCCTGTAAACCAAAACAGTGAGGCAGATTTTTACAAAAATGACAACAAATCAATACCCTCAACAGTTTAGAGTCAAACTGAGCTACTTACTCCAATACAGGCTGGGAAATCTTCATCCAAAACCCTAGGGCGGGATAATACTCGCCTCCGAGTCCTTAATAGAATAGAAACTTTCCGTTACGATACCTACGACATTTTTCATTCAATGTCAGGACTGGAGGTGAGGATTATGCTAGTTTAAGCTTGCTCACCATGAGGTGAGCCATGTTAAGCACTGGCTTGAAGTAGAACCTTTTAAAGGTAGAGTCCGAAGACCCATTCGCCACGTTGAGGATATCCTCTAAATGGGCACCCAATCCAAATGCTTTCAAGGCCAATGCCCCTTGAGCTGAGTGAGCTCCGAAGTCCCTGAGACTTATACCTGCCTCTTTCATAACCCACCTAAACCATCTGGCTATGATGGGAGAGGACACCGCCTTAAATGGTTTGCAAAGAGCAATAAGGAGTTGGCGTTCTCCTGGCGGTTATAACTCTTCCGTCATTTCTTCATAGGCTTTCAGGTAGCGAACCACGCACAATTTAGGTGAATCTGGGAACTCCAGATATGAGAGTACTCTTGTGTGACACTTAGTCCTTCTATGCAAAGTAAAAGTCACTACATTCGTAGTAAAAATCCTGGAGGTGACATCCAGAGCTCTCACACCAGACACACGCCTACAAGAAATAAGGCAGAGCAGCATAGTCAGCTTAGCCGACCGCTCTTTCCGTGACAAAAACCGGTTAGATTGCCAAGATAAGAACAAGTTAAGAATCTGTTTTACATCCCATAGGGCCGAATACTGAGGTTCTGGAGGCAGAGATAGCCTAATGCCCCGGAGAAGTTTGCAAACGAGAGGGTGCTCTCCGACTGCTGCATTTTTAAGCGGCAGGTGACCTGCTGAAATGGCTCAATGAAAGGTGTTTATAGACCTGTAAGCCAAACCACCAGAGGCTAGGTGGGCCAGAAAATTCAGGGTTGAGACTACATCTGCATCCAAGGGATTGAGACTCCGCCGCACACACCAACTGGACCATCTGCCCCAAGTGGACCTGTAGCGTTTCACTGTACTGTCCGCCCATGCCTGAGATATGAACTTCTCAGCTTTTGCCAAAAGGCCCGGGACTTCCCATCGTCCCCGGTAATCCTCTACGCCATGAGCCACAACGAGTTCCCCAGAATCAGCGGGTAGGGAACTCGATCGGGGTCCAGAAGAAGATTCAGAAAGAGGGGGAATAGGATTGGAGAATCCCAAGAAAGTTCTAGAAAAACCGGAAACTAGACTAGAGATGTCCGAAAGGGGGTGAGTATTACCAACTCTCTGCCTCCTGATCTGCGCCGTCACTCTTGTGATCATTGCGAAAGGGGGAGGCGTACCCCTTCTCCTGACTCCAGTCTTGGAGGAAGGCATCCGTGGACACTGCCAGCGGATCCAGTCTACAGTTAAAAAACCTTGGGGGTTGGTGATCGAGCCTCGAGGCAAACAGATCTATTGAAATGAGCCTCCAAAGGTAGTTCAACCTCCGAAAAACGTCCGGGTCCAGCTTCCACAGACTGGAATCCCTGAAGTTGCGGGATTGAAAATCCGCCAACAAGTTCTCCCACCCGGGAAGCTACTCCACCATGACCGACACGTGATGATCCAGACAGTACTGCCAAAAACTAGCGGCCAGATTGGAGAGGGCTTTAAACCTCATGCCCCCTAAATGGTTGATATAACAGACCGCAGATATGTTGTCCATTTTTAGAAGAACAGATGACTGAATGGATTCTCTCGTCCAACAGCGAATGGCGAAGGAGCCTGCCAGGAGTTCTAGACAATTGATATGTATTACTAAATCTGGAGTGGATCCAAATATTGCTCAGCCGTTCCAGGCCTCCATGTGTTGTAACCACCATTGGATCTCTTCCCGGGCTTTCTCGGGAAAGGATCACCTTGTGGGAGTAGGGACACCCTCTGCACCAATACACCGCTTTGAGGCGTTGCAATGCGGGGCCCTGGGAAGATGGCCTGGATGGAAGCTGAGAGTAGACTTACTATTTGAACGAGATCCCTGAGAGACACCTGACGCTTGGTGAGGGCCCGTCTCAATTAGTGACGAATCTTTGAGACCTTCCTGGCTGGTAGGCTGAGCGTGGAGGCTGTGAAGTCTATCACAAAGCCAAGAAATGTAAGAGATTGCGAGGGGGTGAGAACCGACTTCGCCTCGTTGACAACAAAGCCCAGGCTCTGTAGAAGATCCACCGCCATCCGAAGATGCCATAGAAGTTGCAGAGGACACGCATTCATTAGGAGCATATCGTCCAGGTAGACAATCATTTGTACGCCCGAGCTCTTAAACACTCCACCACTTGCTTGAGGACCTTGGTGAAACACCAAGGGGCCGAAGATAGGCAGAACGGGAGGGGTGCAAACTCGTACGTCGTCCCTTGCCAGATGAACTGGAGGAATCGTCGGTGGGGAGGAAAGACCGGAATAACCAGGAAGGCATCTTTTGGGTCCAGCCACACTATTCAGTCTGAGGGACGCAAAACGTCTCTGAGGAGATGGATTCCTTCTATCTTGAAGTTGCGGTAGCCCAGCCACTCGTTGAACCCGCTGAGATTGATGACGGGTCGCTTGCCCCTATCTGTTTTGTTCACCAAAAAGTTGTTGCTGACGAATCCCCTGGGATGAGGAGTAGAGGGAAAGATAGCCTCTTTAGCCAGGAGGGATTCGATCTCTGCATCTACTAAGGAGGCTTCCTGTTGGGAGAATTGGATGGGATGGGGTCTGTCCTTTTGGACGGGTTTGCCCATGTAATCTATGTGGAAACCCCGAACCGTTTGCAATACCCTTGGGTCCCCTGTGACAGAAGTCCAGGTCTAGAAAAATACCCCAGCCTCCCCCCTACTTTTAACCGGGAAGAAGGGAGAACACTCACCGGCATTGGATGAGGCTACAGCTCCTCGATATCCACTGCCCTTGCCGCGTCGGCCTCTTGTAGGGTAGAAGTTGCCAAAACGGGACTGGTCCTGGTACAGGCCCTGTTTGGAGCCTTGCCCTCTTGTCTGTTGGTTGGTAGCGCGGCCCCTACCTCGACCAGCCCCTCGGGAAACCCGGGGAAAAACCTTTTTAATGGTGGATTGCGCCTTGTCAAGGGAGGTAAAAGTATTAACAAATTTACCCAACTCCTTGACGAAAGGTTCCTTGTTCAACTGCCCCATCTTCTGAATCTGCAAGATCCCCAAGCTTGGGGCCAACTTTAATAAGCAAAGAGCGACAGTGCTCTGTGGATAGGGCACAATTAGTGTTGCCCAAAAACACATTAGCTCTCTGTGCCCACCCAGAAAAGGACTCAGTGGAGATAAAGGAGCCTGACATTTTGGCCTCCTCGGCCATGTCCAAAATCTGAGTGAGGGGCCCTAAAACGTCAAGGAGTTTGTCCAAGCACTCGCGCCAGGACCTATCAATCCATTTCTTGGGATCCCTTATAAACTTCTGCAAAGATGTTGCCATGCGGGCATCAATCTCTGGGGTGAGGGCGACTTTACCTTCTAGGGAAAGTCGAGGGCATTCTGCCCGAAGGCAGTTACCTGCCTCTTTCTTTAAAGGCTTCCTAATGCGTATTGCCACATAGCTGGCAACTTTTTCAGCTGGGGCCCAGTCTGAGGAGCGGGGGTGAATAATTTCATCAGGGCCGAACATGTCAGAGGCATCCTGAGGTCGGGACGGGAGCAAGGGTCTGGAAGGGCCGAGCTCAGCGTCCTTTTTTCCTGCGCCGTCTTTAGAGTTGGACAAATCGTCCCCTGCCTGTGGCAAATTTGGTTGTGTGGCTAGGAAAGCTTGTTTAAGCCTGTCAAAGGCACTGAGATCTACCCCTGTGTTACATGCGCATTTGGCGGGGGAGCAGGGTCTGACGTCAGGGGAGTCACTGGAGGCCCAATTTGAGGGACAGAAGCCATAGGGAGGCTAGCCAGTCGCGAGTTAACCTCTCTTCTAGGGGTGACGTTGTTTCGCCCACCGCTTTGTAGATAGAAGTATCCACAGCTTTGGAGAACTCATCATCCCAAGGGAGGTCAGCCAGGGTGTTTTACCCTCCCTGGGAGTCTTCCTCGTAGTCCGTTTCCATTTTATTTAGGACACAATGAGGGGGAAAAACAGCGCTGATGAGTCTTATCTGTGGTGTCTGGGGGACAGACCTGACTGCCTTAAACTGTAAGGCATTGTCTCAAGGGGGCTGGGTGTCAGCCTGCACTCCAGGGCGAGTAAACTCGCTGACATTTTAAGGGGCCAAGCCCTGGGCACAAGTATCTGGTGCAAGGAAAATATACATATGACAGAACTCGGCCTGGGAAAGGGCCCAACCGACGTTGAAACGCCTGAGATACAGACCCACAGGGGGCGTAGAGACGAAACAGCACTGACTCTGCTGCTTAGTGCCTGAAAACAGCACTCCACATCACTGGAATCAAGCTAGCCGGGCTGATGAGAGGTGTTACCTCGAAACCGGGCCGGTCCTCGGATGCTTGTTTCCGTTCTGGGAAGGACATGGCTTTTGTAGTTCGGACTGGACTGTTCCCATGGGGCACAGGGTCAGCGCTGATTTGCATATCGCCATTGTCTAACCCAGGGTGGTGTGGAGTGGAAAAACGATGGATTTGGGCCCAGATCTTTGGACTGGGGTGAATGTGTGACATTGATCCACATTCTGTCCATCACTGTTGTGTTTGAAAACAGCAGAGCGTGACAGAAACATGGATCGGCCTTTATTCAAATCGACTGGAACGATCCCGTACACCTCCATGAGGCGTCCTCCTCAGGCCGGTGCTCGCTTCATCTACGGCGAGCCATTTAAACCCCTCTGGATTTGAACACGCCCGCTGTTTTTCTCTGCCTCCCACGCCCCCTGGCGGCGGGAGGTCTGCGAGCACACCAGAAGAGCAGCGTATGAGCGGAATTGCTCCCGCGGCTCGATTCAGCAGGGATGTGGCACTCCGAGCGTCCAAGATAAACAGTATTGGGGAAATACCAATGCGTGCAAAGGCGGTGGTGAAGACCTAGTTGTAGAAGATAAAGGGCAATCTCGTCGCCGCCGCCTCAGCACGCACAGCTAGCTGTGAGCGTATTAAGCCAGTAAATACTTTCACAACAGCTCATCAACTTGCCTTAGTTTTGAAATTCAGTTTTGGAATTTTGCCCTTGTGAGTGTTTTTATTGCTGAGTGGTGTCTAAGGGCAGTAGGGCTCATTGTGTCTGTCCACAGAGGTCAGAGCAAAACGTGCATTTCTTTTCTTTTTATTGTACTGCCCTTTTACTAAAAACACATACGTTATTGGTTGAAACCACTATGCACATGATAAAATAGTCCTTAATATATATAAGGTCACACACACACACCTACTGGCGGTCGCCAGTAGGTAGTTATAGTTAGGACCTAGTTTCCATAGGAAATCCGCAACATTCTATTTGGAATAACTTTAACGCTGGTTGAAGAATCTTCGCGAAATTGTCCAATTAGGTGAAGGTCCTGAATGTGAAGCCACACAATTTGCTACAGCTAGGTTAATAAGCAGTGCTTAGAAAATTCAGACAAGGAAGTTCATCAAAGTATAGATGTTCGAATAACTTACATTGTTAACATTTACTACAGTCAGTA
Organism: Lissotriton helveticus; assembly: GCF_964261635.1. Lineage (NCBI taxonomy): Eukaryota > Metazoa > Chordata > Amphibia > Caudata > Salamandridae > Lissotriton > Lissotriton helveticus. The sequence continues at coordinate 1,703,518,165 of NC_136067.1, forward strand.
ATTTAAACTCTGACCTGTCTGTTTTGGGGAGGTGTTTTAGGTCTTTTGTACGAGTAGATCCTAGGCTTTTATATTAAAATAATAAAGTGGCCATATGTAGTATTACATGGACTTTATATGGTTATAATTGTGTATATTATGCAGTGAAGAATGCGAAATCTTTTACAAATGCACAAACTTTAATGTCTAAATTCTGTAGATTTATTTATGTATTTTATATGGCAAGTGTTTTTATGAAATATTATAAAAAATAAAATATATTGTATATCGAAACACAGTTGTTGCTTCCATTCCACACTACAAATTAATGTGTTATCATTGCCATACTTATGTAGTGCATACCTAGCCAGAAGGCAGTGGTGCGCTGTACCATTGTGGTTGCTATACATTACTATGTTCCGCAGCTTTATGTAATATTCCTAATTTAGCATAGACACTCCCTAATGCAATATCAGCACAGATAAGTCCGATAACATCTGCATATGTCCATCTAAATTATTTCCACAAATGTGTAAGTATACCCTTGCTCAATGCAATATATTTGTGCTTGTATCATAAAAGCCTGGCTTTCACAAGGAGTTCAGGTCACCGCTCACTTTTTCTGAAAGAAATTGTCCGGTGACCTCCCAGCACAATGACCAACTACACATATTTACACCACCTTTCCTATTTACACTGATTCTGTGGTTGTGTAAATAAACAAGCCAATCAGTCTCATTTGGTAGAGCTCCTTACACTATTGTCACAAATGTGCAGACTTGTACTTTGAGATAAGTACTTAGGCCCAGGTTTACTAACATTTTGTGTCGTGGTTGTGTCACTTTTTAGACACAGTCCTAATGAAAATTTTATTTTGGGATTCACTAAGCCACACAAAGCCAACATTGAGTGGCTTTGCATGGCGTAGTTAACAAAAGAAGTAATACAGCGCATAGCAATGCCTTGCCTTACTTGGCATCGATGGTGGGGGTGCACGGGTGTGGCAGTGGGCATTCCTGTGCATCCATCCATGGATTTTGATGCAAACACTGATTTACTAAAGTCAGTAATCCTGGGCTTGTGCCTAAATGATGCTCCTACCTGAGGCTGGCATAACAAGGAGAAATATCTTAATTTCTCTTCACTACTTCCTCTTTGCATGTGTGCTGTATTTTGTAGCCTACATAGAAAGAGACAACCCAGGCACTCCTGCACCATGGCACAAGTCTGTCTGTGTTAGCTCTAGGCACCCACTAGTGAACCACACCATATCCTTTTAAATATTTTGTGTAGGAAACTGGGCTATTTGTTGGGGGTGGAAGCTCCACTCCCATAACAACCACAATCCTTGTCAGAATGAATCACAAAAGTCACTAAATAAGCCTGTGCTTAATCTGCTGGTAACTAGGCACACAAGCTGTCAGGCTTAATTTAGAGGCAATGTATATAGTATTTATGCAGCACGCAAACAGTAATAAAGTGAAAACACAACACAAGAAAAATCCCAAACTAATTTGGAGTAGAGTACATTTTAATAAAATTATACTAGAACAACAGAAGTCCAAGCAGTAGAACCAGAGATACGCAATTTCAAAGTTTTAGTGAAAATAGCACCTAAAACCACAAAGCGCCGTTCAGCCATCTGATTGCACTAGACCAGAGGAAAGCCACAAGATTAGGCCGACTACGATGGGTCAGGTTGGATACAGGGACCAGGTTAGTCCAGTTGAAAAGTTACTTTTAACGTTCGGACCAAAGAGTTCCGTTCATGTTGGAGGAGGCAGAGCATCCTGGATGGTCGTCGCTATAGAGCGAAGAGCACGTTGGACGTCACAGACGGTCATTGTTGTCGCGCAAAAAAACAGTTAAGCGTTCTTAGAAGGTCATTGCTATAGCTTTCCATTTTCGGTTGTTGTGTGCTGTCGTTGCTGTAGTGCCAAGTGCGGGTCTTGTGTTGCCAGTCCTAGCTGGAGGTCGAAGTCGACTTGAAGAGCAAATCTCACTGGAGCTTCTTGTTAGCAGTCGTCGCGGGCAGCAGAGTTCTTGATGTGTACGATTTTAATACCAGCCAGGGGTCCAAGACCTGGGAAGGCACTTCTTTAGAATCAGGGACTCACTGCACTAGATGCCAGCAGGGCTCAGGCAGGTCCAGTTGCAACAGATCAGCTGGCAGTTGCAAGCAGGCCTCTGCAGCTTGTTTTGTCTCTGTAGCTCACACAGGAGGTCAGCTACCTAACCCTTGGAGTCACTCTGGTTAGCCTGGGATGAAGGCAAGCAGGTCAAGTCCTCCTTCTCAGACAGCAAGGCAGTCCTTCAAATAGCGGTGCATGCCTCTGGCAGCAGCCCTCTGTAGGTCCAGAAGTGTTCTCATGAGTGGCTCTGGAGGTCCACTATTTATAACTGGTGCCAACCTTTGTGTGGGTGCAGTCTGCCCTGCCCCCACACCTGGTTCTGGAACGTCTTTTCCTTAGCCTGTCAAGACTCTAAACTATCTGTCTGGGGCTGACAAGAGGCAGGGCAGGCCTGATATGAAGTTCCTTTGTGTGTGCTGTAGGCAAAATCTTTTCAAGTGCAAAGTGGACTGGGTACAGACTCTCCAGTCATCCCAGATGGCCGATCCGTCCACATTTATTGCCCATTTGTGTTACTGTCTGGAAGCAATTCACAAACCCCAATAGCAGAGCCATTCGCAGTCATGTGACCTGGGACGCTGGCAGAAGACACAAATAGGACAAGAAAAAGCCAACTTTCTAAAAGTGGCATTTTCAGAATTCTAAATTAAATCAGGCTTTGCCATTGAAGGGGATTTTAAAGTACAATTCTGTTGAGTGTAAACAATATCTCTACCAGCTCCCAATTTAAAGTTAACATTTATTAAATGTAGTAAGGTAACCCTGTGGGAGAGAAAGGCCTTACTGCAGTGGAAATGACTTTAAGTTTTTCACTACCATAACATGTAGAATTTAAGTACACATGTCCTACTTTTTAAATCCAATGCACCCTGCCCCAGTGCCCCAGTGCCTTTAGGGTCTACCTTAGGGATTACTTATTAATAATGAAGTTTTAGGCCTGGCAAAATGTTTATTTTGCTAGGTCGAAATGGCAGTTCAAAACTACAGTACGGGAACCAGTGGCAGGTCTGAGATATGTTTTAAAAGTGAACTTTAGTGGATGCACAAGGAGTGCTGTAGGCCACTAGAAACATTTAATTTACAGGCCTGGGTACATACAGTACCATACTTAAAAGTAAATTAAGCATTCCAATCAAGTAGATGACAATTGTACCATGTTTTAGCAAGAGGTCGCACAGACCTTACCAATGGTTAGCAAGGAAAAAGTGTACTGAGCCCTAATGCCAACAAAAGCAGGTTCAGCAACAGAAGGCAAAAACCTGGGGTTGACCCTACATAAAAGGGCTAGGCCCCACAAAGTGCAGTGTAGTTCTCTCCCCTTCCTACAGCATGTGCAGCCACTTGCCTTGCTGCGTTGCATTAAAGTTAGTAAATCTGCTCCTTAATTTGTGCACATGGTTGCCAATGGGCACCATCCACACTTGTTTCAGGGGTCGAGTACTCTTTTTTTTTACCTTCCTCACAGTCCCGGTCTGCAGCGGCTTCAATTTCCAACAGCAGGAAACAACAGATCAGTCACACTTTTATGTTCACTAAGGTCGTGGAAACAAAACGTGGACTGCTAATATGGTTATCCTTGATCATGCAATGTACTGTCACCCCTTGTTCTATTAAGAAAGATTGTCGTTTACTCTCCCAGACGGTGTACGTGCTTCTGCCCTCCCAGACTAATAGTAAAGTGAACCGGCGTGACATAGAAGTGGTTGACGGAAAATAAGGCCTGCATCCTCCGCATTCACCCTCTCAAGAAATTTGTGGCCCAGCTATTTATTTATTACAAATTAACCACTGATGATCCTACACAATAAAAACATAGCAATAGAATATTTACTTTTAATGATGCAGACTGAAGATGGGGAGAATGGCTTTAAGATTGACAGTAAGTTAATATCAAACACAACAATATAATGGACGAAGTGCTGAAACTTTTCAACCACTCACCCCCAGTCAAGAGATCTGGGTTTAATCCATCCTTCTTTTGCTCACTATGCCACCCGTTTGAACCCAGCCACATGCAAATCAGTCTTGACCCTGCTCCTCATGGGAACTTCATAGGCAGAGGATGATTTTGTAGAGATCAGCATGTTGCCTATTGACTGTCATTGTTAATGCTAATGGCAACTGCTGAGTATTTAGAATACAATTTTTGCTGTTCCACACACAATCCATGTTACTCTGCTTCCTCTTGCGTCAACATGTATTGTTTCTATTCCCATATTTCATTGCATGACACTGCAATTCTATCTCCTCTGTATTTTATAGTTCCATTTGTAAAGTGCTCCAACACCTTAGAGTATGGTTCACCCTGCATACAACTGCTAATCATTGTAAATAGAAACAGGCAAGTCAGCGGTGCTAGAAGTAGAATGTGGGGCTGCTGCAGTCCCCCCAGATATCCTATATAAAGTTCAGATGAAGAATTAGCACGATAGAAGTCATTATTTATTCGTCTTGGCGCATTTACTGCGCCTTTAAGCCCAAACACTCACAGGGCACGCAACTTCGTCTCACAAAGTGCTGCCAATTCCTTTTTCATGGAGAGCTGTATTTACTGTTCCTTTCTCCAGCTGCAACTTTATTTGGTAATTTTAACATGTGGCACGTGTTGACTCAGAGACAAGAGAATGTATCAACATTCCCGAGGTTTTCTAAAACGCATATATGTAAACCTGTGCTCACTTTTCAAAGGATAGTTCGAATAACCCAGATCAGCGTAATTGAAAGTACAAACGAGGCACTTAAGTCGATAGCCAGCACCTCCACTCGACAAAAGTGTTCCAGCACCACTGAGGCGCCTCAGGCAACTATAGACACTGGGTCTCAAAATCTTATTCGCTTGCCAAATATTGTATGAAGTGGTATCGCACAATCTGGCTAAAACGTGACAAGAACTATATCTTGCTAATGCACCAGATCACGCATGTGCTAGTCTGGTGGGGGTGACCTGCTTAATGAACGTCCGGCCCATCGAATACAATGATGGTATCACTAGCGCTCCCAGCTTGAGGGTTTGTATGTTGTTGTGGAGAGCCCTCTCCCCCGCCCTCTCTCTTCCTTACCTTTTCTGAGTTTCTGTGCACTTCTGCAGACAGTGGGCTCCCGCCCTAGACAGGTGTTTGGTCACGGTCTCCTTACTAACTTAATTTAGCTTATCTTGTCGGAGAGTCTGTTAGATAACTTACTGGCCTCCGTGCGCCTCATTGGTAGCTGGTTACACTATCAGAGTTGGAAGGCTTTCCTGATAAGCGCTTTATTGACATCAATTGTTCACTGATTGAACCTTTGTTCGCCTCAGGGTCTAGTGTCATCGGGCTTAATTTAGATCAGGAAGTACCTACATTTCTCTGACTGGAGAAGTTCTTACATTTTAAAGGTATTATTTTAATCACGATGGTACATCAGCAATTAACGCATCTAATTGATGTGCAAAATATGTGTAAGTTTAAAATCACACAAACAAGTAAAACCACTAATTTACAGGCTTCTTAGGAAGAATCGCATAACATGCCAGTAAACATGGTAGCTGAAACATTTTTGTTTAATTTGTTTTGTTAATTGAATAGCAGTCCCTATTGTCGAATCTATATATTTTCCAAGTGTAGCAAAACCAATACGTCCCACGCCAATAGACAATGAGAGCAATAATCTTTTTTAATCAATCTTCTAACATTGAAACATTTACCTTATTTCGTAGGAAACTACTAGTCATTTGTACATATGTATGTTATGCTGCCAATACGCCGGATCCTACGTGGACATGTGCAGCTGTAATCCTTCCCAATTTGGTAGAGGTTTGTGAGCTTGGCAACATAACTGCAAACCAATGTGAAGAAATTCAAATGTGTGCTAAACAAAAATCTGGATTGTTCCTACAAATGTGTTGTTGTCAGTAAGAAAACTTGAGCAGAATAGAGTTGCCTTGTCGCCAGTTTCAGTGATTTTCAGGAAAATGTGAGTCCGAGTACGCACAATGTAGGAGTATCGTTTGCTAGATGGGAACCCTCAGATGACCTTCCTTAGATGCTTTGGTTCCTTCACTGTTATCTTCTACCAAGACCTGTATTGGAAGACATTGCTCATGGTACTGTTGGGGATATATGCTGAAGAAGTGTCCCTTATGAATCGAATTCAATTTATAAGGCACATTTCTCAGAGGTTCCGTAACTCAACAGTTACATGTCTCAAAGTGTGGTCACGTTCCGTTAGGTTTGAGGGGCCAGTTATTTTTGCAGGAGAGGTCGGCGATGTCAGCAGAATAGACCCAATCTTATAACAAGCATCTGCAGTGCAATAGGTCTCACATTTACAAGAGTTTGCGCTATTGGCATTGTAAATGACTCTGCTCCTTGCAGGAGTCCTAGGCATATCAGTGTTATTAAATAACCAGTTTTCAAAAAGATGATTATCTGGGAAAAACAACATTTCCTTAAAACGGCAAAGACTGCCTTGATGGAGTTTGGTTGAGTAAAAAAAATGCGGCAGTGCTGCTGGGCTAAAATTACAGTTATTTTGTTTTAGTTTTGTCGTTTAATTACTGCCCATTGGGTGGAGAGTGCATAGGGAGTGGAGAGTGCATAGAGTGCAGAGTGGGGAGTGCATAGGGAGTGCAGAGTGCATAGAGTGCAGAGTGGAGAGTGCATAGGGAGTGCAGAGTGCATAGAGTGGAGAGTGCATAGGGAGTGCAGAGTGGAGAGTGCATAGGGAGTTCAGAGTGGAGAGTGCATAGGGAGTGCAGAGTGGAGAGTGCAGAGTGGAGAGTGCATAGGGAGTGGAGAGTGCATAGGGAGTGGAGAGTGCATAGGGAGTGGAGAGTGCATAGGGAGTGGAGAGTGCATAGGGAGTGCAGAGTGCATAGGGAGTGCAGAGTGCATAGGGAGTGCTAGAGAGTGCAGAGTGAGTAGGGAGTTCTAGGGAGTGCTAGAGAGTACAGAGTGAGTAGGGAGTTCTAGGGAGTGCTAGAGAGTGCAGAGTGAGTAGGGAGTGCTAGAGAGTGCAGAGTGAGTAGGGAGTTCTAGGGAGTGCTAGAGAGTGCAGAGTGAGTAGGGAGTGCTAGGGAGTGCTAGAGAGTGCAGAGTGACTGCAGAGATTAAGCTAATGGCAATGTAAATGACAATGCCATTTATTTATCTGTTTTCAAAACCAAAACATAAATACAAATTTTGTCATTTACAATGCCAATAACTCTAACTTTTCCAAAGGCGAAACCATTGCATTGTAAATGCTTGTTTATGTTTTGGTTTTTAAAACATAAATAAAAGGCTTTGTCATTGACATTGTCATTGACCGGAAGATAGGAGCCCAGGAACTGGCTTGCACCGCCCTTGGTCGGCTCTCTACCGGGTCGCGAGGGGCCCGGACCACAGAGGTCTGAGTCCTAAGGGTCGCGCCCTTTCTCCCATGCAGGGAGGCGCACTGTCCTTTATTAACCAATATACTATAGAAATTGCTTTTCTCAGAAGGGGACTGTAAAACCAGTATGAAGGCCTTCTATACAATATTTAAGAATAATAAGTAGATGGAGCCATGGTGACTTAGTATACTTCCCTATCCCACTCGCACAAGTGGCACTTTAGTCTTTAGAAAAGAACGTTATGAAAGCATTATTGTCTAGAGAAATTGGATTACTAGGGCTTATGCCATTCTCTTTTGCTTTGAATTTTGGTCATGCAAAAGAGGAAGTCCTTTCTAGATGTATTTAACGACCTCCTTATTGTTTTTTTTCAATTTGCAGTGACACGTCATTCATGAAAACACATTGGGAATAATTACTGTGGGGGTAAAATCATTAAATGCGTATCATCCATAAGGAAGCAGAAAAAGAATCGAGAATTATTTTGGTGAAAGGCAAACTAGTATTTGTTTTTGCCATCAACATCTGCTACTACCCTAAAGATCTGTTGTCCTTAATATTCCATTTCATTGTTTAAAAAAAGCCTTAGATGTTAGCATTGCATTACTCAACATTAAAATAAAATAGCATAGTGTGGGAATGAGGCTAGGAATGTATTACAAACCTTCGGAAAGGAAAGATTTTAAGTCAAGGCTTTATAAGAAAAGCAGGTGGCTCATGTCACTGGAATGGATATAGCCAGGTATTGCGGAGTCCCCCCCCCCTCCCCTCTCCCCCAAACACAGTTCCCTTCCCATGGACCCCGTGGTTCCCCCGTCCTCTCCCGCCCGTCCCCCCTCCACACACAAAAACATTGCATTTCACTTTTTTGGGTTAGGGGTCGTACAAACCAATGAACACACATAAAATACACAAAAAGTTATATTTAAATACGCTGAAAACCCAACATAACAATCCAGCATATTCATAAATCAATTGATTTTGTTCACAATTTATTTGCAAGTGTTTGTGGATGGCTAACCTTAACATAGATTATAATACATAGCCATTCCTAAACTAAAACTCAAAATGTGTACATTTGTTTTCTTGGGTAACCCATTGTGGCCCACGGGCAAGGTCATGACTGGTCCAACTACATACTAGCCCCCCACCGGAGTCACCATGCACAGGAGGCCTGGTTGCCCAGAAGGTTACTTACCTCTGGCACCCCCTACACTCTCAAATACCACCCCCAAGGGGCGGCGCGGTTATGCCAACTTGGCACCCGCGTGCCTGTGCGACGATTGGCCGCAAGGGCCTACTGGAAGCGTGCACTTCCCCAGCACCCTCCAGCCAATTGGCCTTAAGCACCTCCTCGAGTTCCATGAGAGACCACTGTCCCACCAGGCATTCCCAGTTACAATGGTGATGCCTACGAAGGACTGTAAATGCCCCACCAATCATGACCTTACCACTACAGGCCAGGATAGTTGGCCAACTATCTTGGCTTCTCCTTCCAGGAGATGTCTCAATCATGCCCTGTCTTATGCACTGACCAGCCATGCTAACAGTTTTCTAGGAAAATTTCATTGCCTAGCTTCAAAGGTGCATGCCATCCTGCAGGAAACCCCCTCCCCCGTCTGCACCCATGCAAAATATTTGTAATTTTGGGGGACCTGAAATAACTTGTCGATCTCTTTGTTAATTATTTTAACCAAATGATTCAGGGCCCAGACTGACCCCCCCCCCCCTGCCATTGCTTTGGAACCTGGGGATGATGTGGAACCAGTCTAAGCCAGACTGTAGGCACCTCTCTGCCAACTATCCGATCTCCGTGATCAGTGCCTCAAACATTTCCCTTCCTGCCCAAATGCATATTGTCGTTGCCACCCAGATGTAATAAATCCGCTGCGGGAGGGGTGTGTGCCTTAACCAGCAGAAACTCCAACAAGTTCCGCAGCTGCCCTAGGCAGAAGCCTCCTTGCCCATGCAAGGACACATTGAAACCTTCCTGACTGGCCCGCTCCGCATAGTTTCCTGTAACAAAGGGGTGTTTCAAGCTGTTCACGTACGAGTGACCTACTACCCATACTTCAACTTCGGCTGCCCCCCAGGCTGAGACCTGGGACAAACGAGGCTCCAACGACCGGCGGACCACAGCGAGCTTCCTTCCTGCATTACAGGATATGAAAAAACTGTGGGAAATCGAAGAGAAAAACACCATTAGACACTTCATAACTCAAAGCATGTGTAACCGCACATATAGTTTGTAACAATCGGAGGAACATAGACCAATCCTTTGCACTGCTTGCTCTGAGAGGCTTCCAGCTGTGGCTTCCGTGCCACTAAGATGCACTGCCCACAACCCTTGATTTGTCACGATTCAAGCCCTCCATGGTACTGAGCGTAGCCCTCCTCGTTAATGGCTGATACATGGTAGCCCGCCTGGCAGGCCTGAATCCTCAAAGCCACCTGTGGGAACAGACAATACTGAACTCGAAGAACGTAAGGATGGCCTATTCCCACCCTTCTGTCAACTCTTGCTACGTCGGCGTGCACAGAAGTTACACCAGAATACGGCAAAAGACTTGGCTTGCCGTACACAGCTGACAGCCTGTAAGCTTTTAGCTATGCAACGCAAACAGAAGCAGCATAAGAAACCATTGCACACAAACGTGCAGCCCAATATCAACACCACTGTAACACCTCTTGACCTGTGTTGACAGCAAGCTATGACGTCCCCAGCTGCCGCACCACCCTATCCTGTCCACCACCTGCATTGACAGGGAAATATTGCAAAGATAAAATTTATGGCAGAACATGCACGATCTCACAGTAGCACCTATAACTTCAAGGCTGTCAATAACCCTTGGGCTTGTGCATCTGAATGGTGTGACCCCTGCTCCATGACCTCCTAGAAATCCACACTAATCCACATGGTGCAGCATGCCTCGTCAAAACGGCCTGCAGGGATATGGCATTAATCACATTCTGAAGGAACTCAACTGGCTCTCCTTGCCAGCCTGCACTATCATCACAATTAGTTGTATCACTTATAAACGTGTTGTGACTGACAACAGTCTTTTGTCTGAACACACTCACCTTCGGCACATGTGCAGTCAAGACATGACATTGTCAGATAGCCGCTGTCCCTCTACTCACCCAATGGCCATATTTCAAGTGGATCCCCTCCGATATGAGGAAAACCGTCACCCAGGCCCTCGTCACCAGCAGACTGGTCTACGGGAACGCCCTCTACGCAGGAACAACAACCAAGCTCCTGAGACGGCTCCAACGGATCCAGAACGCCTCGGCACGACAGGTCCTCGACGTCCCCCGACGCAACCACATCACACCCCACCTGAGAAACCTGCATTGGCTCCCCGTCAACAAGAGGATCACCTTCAAACTCCTCATCCACGCACACAAAGCCCTACACAACGCCGTACCAGCATACCTTAACGGTCGACTCAGCTTCTACACCCCCACCCGCAGCCTCCGCTCAGCCAGCCTCGCTCTCGCCACAGTTCCACGCATCCGGAAAACCACCGCCGGCAGCAGATCCTTCTCCTACCTCGCCGCCAAGACCTGGAACACTCTCCCTACCGGCCTACGTCACACCCAGGACCTACTGGCCTTCAGACGACTTCTCAAGAGCTGGCTCTTCGAGTAGCAGCAGCCCCCTCCCTCCCCCCAGCACCTTGAGACCCTCAAGGGTATGTAGCTCGTTCTACAAATGATTGATTGATTGATATTTGCCTCTGTACCACGATGTTGCTGCCTTTGGCTATGCATACACTAGGCAAATAACACATCCTCATATTACATGCCAAGTCAACTGTGCCAAGAATCGATCCTTGACTACGAAGTCAGTGTGCATCTACCCCTCAACTATTTTACCAGTGCACAACACAGGTTATGGACTAGGGACCAGAGACTTAGCTCCTAGCAGACCATATGCTCGCGCCACCATTTTTTCCTCTTCGGATTGCCTTCTTCATGAGAATATGGTGAAACCCCTCACCCAGAGACCACAGATTGGGGGCTTAAAATCCGTGGGGATACAATCAGCTGTTTATGAAGGGAACATCCTGTAAGATATATAATTGGGATATTTGCAAGCACACAGCATTGTGCGAACTTGCTATCATAATTTGACTCCAATTGCAAATATGTGAAAACACAAGACATTTGTAGTGGGCGATTCTCAGTACCTTATAACACTGTACCACTCCTCACCACATCCTAACATTTGTGTTCACGTCACAACCGGGCCCAAAGCACTGTACCGTTTTGCATAGAACATGTCATGTTTCAGTTGCCTCTGAAAAAGCAGAAATGTTTGCTATATAGTACCCCACTGGTCCTTCAAGTGAAGGCCATGTTATGTCATGCACCTAAAAAGACATACATACTATATTTTATTTGGGGTTCTGGGTAAAACCCTGAATGCCACCGTGAGGTAAGTAGCCTCTGAAATCTTGGTAGAAATCAAAGATTTGACTTCATAAACACAATATCACTGAGGGAGGCTGAGTTTTAAATGAACAAGCCTAGAATTTACGCAAGTAGTATTCCTCACCAATAAAGGTATTGTATATTTTACAATGAATAAAATATACACACATGGGCTTTGAAAAAGTGTTTTAGAATTGGTTGTCAAACTGCATTGCAATGCAAAGTTTCAGCGAGATCATCAGGGAAATTAGTTCCACTCTATAGTAATTACCACTCTCTTTTTCACTAGTACTACATTGAAGAGTTGTCTCCTTTAGAGGAAAGTAGCAAAAGAATGGACCAAAGTGAGACCCATTTTTTGCCCCTTGTTGGTTGGGATCCAACACTGTACTCTATTGTAATCTTTTGACATCCAGGCAATTCATGTCAGCCTCTTCTCATAGCTGCATGATGTCACGCTGAAGAGTGGTAACTAAGCAAGGGCTCGTCAAGGCTCAAGCGGGATGTGCAAAGAAGGCTGTCCATGATAAACCGTGTTCCCACACATGGCGCACTTCGAGAAGATGCAAGGCTGGTGACAAACAGGAGTCACTCCGTGCCACAAAAAGAGAGACATGGGTCCACTTGGTGGATCCACCCGTATTTCTCTTCTGCCACTATCCATGCACCTCTAGATTTACAAAATGTAGAGACAGTGGTCCGAGCCAGCAACAACACCTCATCCATGCACCCCCCAGCAAAACTATCCCCTCACTGTGGACCCCACAAAGCATCCCACTGTCCTCCCAAGCTGAGGGACAGAGACGTCCCCTAGCCATGGTATGTGCGCAATGTTGGATGCAAAGCGCAACCGTGGCTGGGAAGCAACAAGAGTGCCAAACAGCAGGTGAGAGCCTGTGGTAGAATTCAAGATGGTTAACAATGAAAAAAGCAATCAACAAGTTCCCACTGTGTGCGCAGCAACGCGCACTGTAGAGATGTCTCCTCATGCTTCCAAATTGTAAGTTTTTCAGAGCAGGTGTGCCAGGCCTATATCACAGCATACCACCTGCACCTTGCGCAAGTCAAACTACAAAATATTCATAGGCGGAACCTAATTAGAACAGAGAGAACACAATACCACTTATTGTGCACCATGAACCGTTTACCACAAATCTTTCTCCCCGCAGGGAATCACAACGCGGTCGTTACAACGACCGCCTAGTGATTCTGTATACCCTTACTCCGCAAGTCGGAATAACGACTTGCGGAGGGGGGGGGAGGTGTTGGATTTAAAATCCAACACCTTCCCTATTGTCTGCACAGACTGGAGTTTAAATCGTAAATTATACTATTCCAACATCCAGCACCCCCCTCCGCAAGTCGTTGTTCCGACTTGCGGAGTAATGGTATGCGAAATCAGAACGCTGTCGTTGTAATGACCGCGTTGTGATGCCCTGCGAGGAGAAAGAAAGCGGAATAATGTCATACATTCCCATGAACCGCACTGAGCAAATGGCCAACAGAAGAGGTGTTTCAGCCAACTGATCGGCCCCTCACTGTCCCATGGACTCCGCAACTGCAACCTGTGCAATACAGCAACAGGTTCGCTCACCGAAGTGAGACCTGTCGGATCCCCGCTACCCACAGCCAAGTCGAGGAATTCTCAAAACAGCTGGACTGGATATGGTCCAATCCAACAGGAGCAACAGATGGTGGCCTCCCCCGACAAGGACAAGGCACCAGAACAAGGCTCGACCGCGCTTCAGCCTGCAGTTCTCTGGTGAGGTGCCTACCATTAAGGCATGCTCTGGAGTGGCACGGCACACACCCTCTGAAGGGGGGGGCAGCGCCTTGTGGTACAGAAATGCACAATCCAGCCAGAGTTGGTTGCTCCAAAGATACACCTCCATTAAACAGCAGCTTTGGAATCAAACGGAGCACAATGCACCCCTGGAGAAGCCGGATCTGGGCAGGGCAACTCGAGAACCACAAAACGCTCACTCTGCCATCATCTAGCCCCCAGCCAGCCCGCAATTAAGCTCTGCAGCGGTCATCCAGCTGCGCCAGCCCAAGCGCCTCACTAAAACAGAAGTGAAACTGGAGTGAAACAAACCCACTGCAATCAGATGGTGTTCCAAATACCCTGGATTTCACGGATAATAACCCGCCCAGACCCACACCACAACCCCGCCTAGCATGCTTGTTTTTAGTCACATATTTTATGCCTATAAATACAGCACTTATGTTAACCTAAAGCAAGGTATTTGATAGTGCTTCAAAACAATCAGGGAAATACCTAGACACCAACATATAGATACATTAGCAGGGCCAAGTTAAATCAAATGAGATTGGAAGGGCGAGATTTTGATCGATACCTTATCACTATTGATCTAAACCTCGATCTGGTCGACTGAACCTTTGTTGCCTGTCATTGAAGGAAGAAAGTGCCTCTCTTACCAAGCTAGTTCACCCAATAAGGACTCCGCTCCAAAAGATCACAAACAACTTCTAGCTTTCAAAAGTTTATTGTAAGGTTAGGATAAGCTGCAAATACAGGCATCTCAGAATGAGATTCACGAGATACACAGGTCCAACTACATACATGTGCTCTCTGAAAGCCCTCAGACGAGCAACGGAAATTACCAGCACAAGTTCTAAGAATAATAAAGCTATCAGCATTGACGCATATTGAGATCTCTCCTTCATTTAAATTGGAGGAAAACACACAGGTTAGGCTGTCCCTACCCTGCTCTAGATGGTATCCCTACTTAACCAAGTCTCAACCTAACACAAGGTGTCAGCAGTGAATGACCCCCAAGGGAAGTCACTCACTCTTAGTCTCTTGGTGAAAACCTATAGTTCTCCAGTCATGACCCCTCTCTGCCTACCCATCCGCTCTCTAAAGGGTCCTCAGGCATCTGCTCTAACTCCACCCAGGGGTGCTGTCCCTAATACAAAACAGTCAACAACATTTGGGACGCCCCTCGTGAGACGCCCCTCACGTGGTGTAGCTTCTGGCTTTTTCCATGCTGCTTTGTATTGGGCCTCATACGTTGGAGTTGACCTTGCTTCTCAGACTCTTCTCCGGCCCGCTGATACCCCTTAAAACATTCCGGAACCCTCCTCCATGTCTGGGCCGTCTACTGAACAGACCTCTATTCATTTTATTAATAATCGGATCCTCCCTTTTCTCTTGCAGACAGACATCTGCAGCCAAGAACCCAACTCTCATAGACTTCCAAAAAGGTTCGCAACATTTCTCGGCCCAGACATGTACGTGTAAATCAATGTTAAAACATTTCAGGCCTACAGCATTTCTCATAATAATTATAGCATTCAACTTCTTCATTAATTAAAGCATGTTAATACTCTTATTCTATTATTCAGTAAACACATCTATAAATCATGGCCCATTAATGCAATGACCAAACATTAGTTCAATCTATGTCGTGAAAAGAAACACCTTCCCTTCTAGCTCTGGCCCTGAGGCCTACCACATTCTGCGTTTAACCACATGCCATCTTACATTTTAGCAGCTACACGACATGGATTCAGGAATAATCACATCTAATAAAATCATATAGTGTCACACATTTCTGTATTAGTTCCACTTCTACTTAAATCTCTACATTAGCTATACATTCAGAATATAATTGCAGATACTACTAGCACTCATGGCATTTCTCCTCATGATTTGTGCTTACTACGGGTAAGTGTGATGCACTCATACATTTAGGTCAGTTTGCGCTCTCTCAGTTCCCCCCTTTGATGACCTCTCGGGGTCATCACTAACATTTAAACTGCAGTTATTGCTAGCATAACTTGTCTCTGCGTTTCCAGAGCCCTCAGACTCCTGTACTGATTATCTTGTATGGCAGCCAATCTCTGCAGCTGCTCTCTTTGGGCCCTTTCTGACCTTCTTGCTCTGTACCAGTTGAATACCCTCACCAATCCCCACAATATGATCCCACAGATCAATATTATGATGATAGGTTTTAGTATATACCACACAAAGCTTTTGCCTAAGGTGGAGATCCACCCTCCAACTTCACTCATTCCGTGGCCCACCTTTTCCCAGACATTTTCTCTACTCAAGTCTTCGATCTCCTTGTGAATATCAGTTATGTTCCTAATAACTTTCGCAAGGGGCTTTGAATTGTCTGGAATGTAGGTACAACATTCCTGGACCTTCAAAGCCTTACAGACTCCGCCCTCTTTTGCTAGTAGGACGTCTAACGCAAGACGGTTCTGAAGAACCATAGCCCTTATCGATTGCATCTCTCCTTCTACCAGCATTAAGGACTGAGCAGTGCTGGCAGACAACCTGTCGACGACTGTTGCCAGTCGTCTAATTTTAACATCATTAAGGATTAGTCCCAAAAGAGGGAACATAGCTCCAAAGACATCTCCAACCATTTCTGCATCTCCTATATCTCTCCTTCCCCTCGATGATGTCTTGCCCTCGATGATCTCTAAGTCTTGTGCATGATATATTTTGGGGAAGACAATTGCTAGGTAACATGATCCATACCAGTTGTCAGGTAGTCTCACGTAGGCATTTCTTCCACATACAAAATACACATTTGGAATCACTTGCATTCCCTTCAGGAAATCCTTAGTATAGTACTCTATATTGAAAGCATGTTCACAGCTGACTTCTCCCACGTATACATTTTCGTAATACGTTTTGGCTCGGTGAAGACATAGCTTTCCTTTCTGCGTCTTATCTAAAGCTATTGGACCACTACTACCCTTTCTCTTGTGTGCCTTCTCTTCCTCGGTCCAATCTGTTTTCCATTGTCCTGATTTTTTCAAAATCTTTTGTCTCCTGTAACGATCATCCACCTGCCCTATGAACTTCTTCTCGACTTCTGACACTTTGCATGTCAGGTTATTTCTACGGGCATGTGAAGTATCTAAGGTAATCCAAGGAATGAAGAACTTGGCCAGTCTGTCTTCACTCTTCCAGTAGTCCCATTTGTTCATCTGCTTATAATTTGGGACTTCTGGCAACACTGAATCATAGTTGGAGAAATAGTATTCAAAACTATCTCTCCCATAAAATATACTAAGCAATAAGCTACATGTAATGCCATATGTCAGCGGGAGGTGATGATATCTAATGCCTTCATCTACAGACGCCGGCAACTGCATGCAGACGTAACAGTCCTTAACCTCCATGGCATCCACGTATTCATATAAGAGTTTAGCATAAGCATTTGACCTAAAGTCTCCTTGGGACTCATCTACGTGTAACCTGCGGGCTTCTGCAGCTAATAACGCTTTCTCTTGAGTGTTTTCCCTTTTCTCACCAGCAACAGTGGGTGTAAGCGTTTCTACAGATTTCACATCAGTTACCTTCGCCTCTTCCTCATGTCCCTTTACATAAGAAATTGTTACCACTAAAGCTATTAATATTATCACTCCTACTATTAGTGTACCTATTATACATTTAGCTCTGCGGTTCTGGGTGCCGGCTTCCATTTCGTCAGACAATATAGCTCTCCCTTATCTTGGCACAAAGTTCCTTTCTTCTCGTTCCTTTACAGTCTCTTTTTACTCTTTTTGTCTTTAAAATCCACACAACTGGAAGCTGACAACCTTCTTCGCAAAAGTCCTTTAACAGTTCAATAAAGACAACCCTAGCCCTTCTCCATCAACTCAAGGGAAGTTCCCTAATATTCTCTGCTTCCTGGGCGCTAGGTAATCTTCTTTTTCTGCTCGCTTTATTTACAAAGTCCTTTAAGCATCTACTATCAAGTTTGTGCCTGCAGCTTCGATAGCAAAGTTCAGTATTTCCAAACGAAGATTGTGCTCTTCATGGGCTGTTATCGTTGTACCAAAGTCGGGGAATTGCAATTCTGAGAGAAACATGTGTTTTAACTTGCTGAGGCGGGGAGGTCTGGGGAGCATGAATGTTAGTGACCCTTCTTGTTCGACTCCGGGTACCAACAGTCGTATTTCCACGGTGACGATGGGCTCAGAACTGGACACCACCACCGCTCGAATCCTCCCTGTCTCCTGTTTCAAAGACATTTGTCGCCAGATATGTCCACTCAGGGGTGGAGTATCTTCTGCTAGGCACACGCACTCTTCTTGACCTTCTTCGGTCCGGTGCTTCAGCGCCCTGAGCACCTTCTTCCGGGTCTGAGTCCTCTGATATCGGAGGAAGGGTTATCTCTGGAGTTGACCTCAGGCTAGAGCTCCTTCTTTGCGGCCAATTAGCTTCTCCACGTGCCCTTCTACTCCTTCTCCTTCTTGTCTGTTCTCGCTCTCTGTCAGACCTGTCAGTGTCTGACTCGTACTCCCAGCTACTTTCTCCTTCTGTAGCGTCGTCTGTTTCGCTGTTGTACTGACCGTCCTCAGCTTGGTCAGACTCGTTCCCTGCTTCCGCTGGCACCTCTACAGCTTGGCTAGCCCCCTCTATGGCTTCTCGGTCCTCTGCTGGACGTCTATCCGAGAGAGGAGCTGTTTCTTCCCGAGGTGCTGGAACCCTTCGCGTATGTGACGCGTGGATCCAATTGGGCAGGCCTCCCACCTTTACAGCCGTATTCGCGATCAGGATGATCTGGAAGGGCCCACGCCAACGAACATCCAAGCAGCTTCTTCTCACATGTTTTTTCACCAGGACCCAGTCCCCAGGGTACAGGTCATGGCACGGGCCCTGGCACGATGGAACCTCGGCAGCCTGCACCTGAAGGGACACAGAATGAATGGCGTCAGACAGCCCCTTACAATAGTCCAGGATCATATCATCTGTGATATTTAACAGTGCAGTAGTTGGGACAGATGGCAGCCTCATTGCTCTCCCCATTAACACCTCATGTGGTGACAACCCCGTTCTTCTGTCTGGGGTACTACGAAGGCTCATGAGGACCAATGGCAGGGCGTCAGGCCAACTCAGGGTCGTTGAGGAACACACTTTTGCAATTCTGGCTTTGATCGTGCCATTGATCTGCTCCACAATTCCTGAGGCTTCTGGTCGGTAACTGCAATGCAATTTCTGATCTATGTTCAGAGCCGCACAAATCATCTTCACAAGCTCGCTGTTGAAATGCGTTCCCCTATCTGATTCCAAAGAGGCCGGCACCCCGAAGCGCGGAATGAGTTCCCTAAGCAGTAACTTGGCCACTGTGAGGGTGTCGCACCTACGTGTAGGGTATGCCTCAACCCATCTGGAGAATACACAAACAATCACCAGGACATAGCGGAGGCGGTTGCACCTCGGCATTTCAATGAAATCTATCTGCATTCGATTGAATGGACCTCCAGACCTTCCTATGTGGCTTAGTGCAACTGGTGTTCTTTTCCCTACATTCAGCTGCTGACAGGTCACACAACGCTGGCACACTGCTTCTGCTGCTATTCTAAACTTAGGATTGTACCAAGTCTGTCTAAACACTCTCAGCATGGCGTCTCTCCCTAGGTGTACGGGACCATGTATGTGTCTGGCCATTGGGCTCACCATCTCATTGGGCAACACTGCTCTGCCATCTGCTGAGACCCAGAAATGGGACTCACCCACTACACATCCTGCCTTTTCCCATGTTTCTTTTTCAAAATCAGGAGCATTTTCTTGCATGTTTGCCAGTTCGTCCCAAGTATCAACAGTTTCCAATATCATGGCTAATTCAGTCCTTACATTTATTCCACCCACTTCCACCTCTGTGAAAGAGTACCCTTGTTCCGCGCAATACCGCGCGACTTCGTCGGCATATCTATTGCCTTTCGAGACGAAGTCCTCATTTCTGGTATGTGCGGTGCACTTTACAACTGCGATACCTGCTGGACATTGCAACGCCTCTAACAACAGGCGCACAAACTCTCCATTGCGAATGGGAGAGCCTGAAGAGGTCATGAACCCTCTTTGAGACCATAACTGCCCGTAATCATGAACCACCCCATAACCATATTGGCTGTCGGTGTATATGGTGACTCGAATTCGATTGCTTGCCAAGCAAGCACGTGTCAAGGCAATAATCTCGGCTACCTGAGCGGAGTGTACTCCTTCCAGGCACCCAGCTTCTACAACTCCAGTAATTGTACAAACAGCGTAAGCTGCTCTCAACTGCCCAACTTCGTCTCTTACACATGAGCCATCGACAAAGAAAATTTCGTCTGGGTCGGTCAGTGGCTCATCTACGATGTCGGGTCTGGGTTTGGTGCATAGTTCAGTCACATCGAGGCAGTCATGGTCTGTACATTCATCATCATCCTCGATATCATTTGGGAGTGGCATCAAGGTGGCAGGGTTCAAAACAGAGCATCTCCTGAGGGTCACATTCTCTGCAGCAAGAATAACTTGCTCATAGCGCGTGAGCCTGCTGTTGGTCAGATGCTGTGTTTTGGTCCTGGTCATCAACAGTTCAACAGAATGGGGCACGCACACCTCTAACGGGTGCCCCATGACGATATTTTCACATCTCTCAATGCTGACACCCGTTGCCGCAACGGATTTGAGACATCCGGGCAACGCTGCGGCTACTGGGTCTAAAGTAGCCGAGAAATAAGCAACTGGTCTACGGGCATTCCCATGGATTTGGACTAACACAGACAACGCGCAACCTTCTCTCTCACAACAGTAAAGCAAAAATGGTTTATTGTAATCAGGCATTCCCAATGCCGGAGCACGACACAGGTCCTCTCGCAGCTGTAGGAATGCCATCAAACAGTCTTTGTCCCATGGTACCGGATCGCTCACCTCCTTATGCGTCAGTTTTTGCAAGGGCTTTGCTTTCAGTGAAAAGTTCGCGATCCACTGTCGGCAATAACCCACCATCCCTAAGAACATCCTGACCTCTCTCTGTGTCTTAGGCGCATTCATTTTCATGATCGCCTCTATCCTGTCTGGTGACACCTTTCGTTTGCCTTTCTCTATTCTGTGTCCCAAGTACTGCACTTCTGTCAGGCAGTACTGCAACTTTCCCGGGGACACCTTGTGCCCATTGGCAGCTAGGTGATTTAACAAAGCAATGGAGTCCTCCCTGCAAGCTTCTTCTGTTTCTGACGCCACGAGGAGGTCGTCTATGTACTGGACCAGAACTGACTTCTGGGGCAGCACTAGACTTTCAAGATTTTTCTTCAAAAGCTGGTTAAAGATCGATGGGCTCTCTGTATACCCCTGAGGAATACGACACCATGTTAGGACGCGACCTTCCAGCTTAAATGCGAAAAGAAAATGGCTTTCTTCGTCCAAAGGGATCGAAAAGAAAGCCTGACAAAGATCAATCACAGTGAACCACTCAGCTTGGAATGGAATCTGAAACAGTATCACTGATGGATTCGGTACCACTGGACAACACGAAACGACTATGTTATTAATCTTTCGAAGGTCCTGTACTATCCGGAATTTCCCATTTGGTTTCTGCAGACCCATAATCGGGGAGTTGCATGGACTACCCACGATTTCTTTCAGTATTCCCTGTTTAATCATGGACTCGATCACGGGCTTTATGCCTGCAATCGTTTCTGGAGTCAATTTATATTGGGGTGTTCTTGGGAACTCAGCATGCGGTTTCACTACAATTTTCACTGGGTCCACCCCTTTGACCAATCCAATCTCTTCCCCAGTGAAGTCCCATACTTCTGGTGCCACTGTCTCTCTCAAGTCCCAGGGGAGCTCATCTACTGTCAAAGTAGGGTACAGCTCCACGCATATTCTTGAGTTTGCAACTTTGAAGTCTGCGTCATCATCATTGGTCAATACCTCCACTCCCTGAGGTGTACAGTATATTGTACAATTCAATTTACACAACAGGTCTCTGCCTAGCAGACACACAGGACTTGAATCGCAAACCACAAACTGGTGCTCATCGCTGTACTTCCCTATTTTCACCTGTACCGGTTCTGTCAATTGGCTGGTTATTCTCCTGTTTGCGACCCCCACCACTTGTATGGTCTCTCCAGACATGGGCAGGTCTGGAACTGCAGCTGATCTGATCGTGGATCTAGTGGCTCCTGTGTCCACCAGAAATGTCGTGGGGCACCCTGCTACTTCTGCTTCGACATAGGGTCCCCTCTGGTCCACCTCCAAGGCTGCCCCGAGGGTGCAGTCTTCTCTTTCCACTCTCTGTCCGGTTAATGGGTCCACATAATAGCACTCTTCTCCTTCTACAAACAGGGGCATCTGTCTATAGGTCTTACCCATATTCCCTACTCGGGGAGGTTGCGGGAACTGGGCTCGGGGAGGAGCCCCCCCCCTTTGAGCACCTTTCCCTGGTATGGCGTCACCCCTCTCGTAGGCGCTCTCTGGACCTCTTCCTCCTCTTCCTCTTGTTCTCCTATCTCTACATTGTAGGGACACTCGCGTTTCCAATGCCCCACCTCGTTACACTGGTGGCACCTAGTCGTTTTCTTCAAGGCAGCTATGTCTATTCTGGGTCTAAAGGTGGAACTCTCCTCATTGCCCTTGTTCTGACTGTACTGCTTCTTTCCTCCTGTACCTGTTCCTTGCTGCTGTTGCTGCTGTCCCCCCTTCCCTGCTGCCTGCATCTGTACCACCATCAATTTTTCTTTTAGTTTCTTAGCCTTGGAGTCTATCTCATCACAGCAGTACCTGGCATATCTCAGTATTTCGTCTAGGGGTCTATTTTGCCAACAAATCAAGTGTTGCTGAATCATTAAACTAATATCCGGTCTCAGTCCCAGGACGAACTTGGACACAAATTGCCCTATGTCTTTTGGATCCATTACATCCAAGCCGCTATACTGTTTAAACGCCTTCAGCAATCTCTCATAATATTCGTGGACTGTCTCTTTGGGTTCCTGTCTGGTTCGGTCTATTTTGACCCAATCTATGTCTTGCATTGGCACTTTCTCTTTCAGCCAAGTCATCACTCTCTCGAATTTTGCCATCACAATCTCGGACGGCCCATTAGTCTTAGCATCTCTCTCCGGCTCCGTTGTGGGCCACTCAGCGCTAACCTTGCATGCTGTCCACAGATCTCCTGGTACTACAATGTCAAACAGCGTGTTCAGATCTATCCATAGGACCTTTGAGATTTTTACAAATCTCTCAACTTGCTTGTACCACTCCACTGGGCTTTCCCGCAATTTGGGGAAGGAGGTGGTAAAAGCAGCTAAATCTCCCCTACTCCAAGGGACATGTACATAATTCCCATTTGCGACTTCACGCAAAGGGTATGCTTCTATTCCCTGCAGCCCTCCTGGTGTCGTACCAAGCGTGCTTCTCCTGACGGTCCCTTTCTTGGACCACCTCTCTTCCCACTTATCTAGTGCCCTCCATGTCCTTATTCCAGTGATCAGTTCCCTTATGTGCGTTTTCAGCCCGATCGTTCTCCTCTCATCTAGGTCTCGATCTGTGTAATGTAGCCTGTGGTTACCCTGTAATGCTTTGGTTCTTGACAGGTCCACCATATATTTGCCTGCTAATTCGACTAACTTCTCATGGATTGCTCTCGCCTTTCGAGTGATGTCCTTTGCCATATACAGTATTTCATCCTGCTCATACATTTCCATTCTCTCTAAAGGCAGGGTACCATCTATCATGTCATCCAGGTCTGACCTTAAGCTGGCGACATCGAGTCTCTTAGCTTTTATCTCAGCTCGCAATATGTCTTTCGAAGGGGGCTCACTGGTCTCCCTACCATCCCAACTCCGAGCTCTACGTTTGGGCTCGGGAGAGTTAATGAGTGCTCTCCCTTGCTCCCATCTCTCCAGGTCCCATGCTCGGCCATCCGATCTTGGAAGGTGATGGAACACGGGCCTGTTACCCCCACTCTCTCCTGCTTCTCTCCTTTCACCGTACGCCTCTCTGTTATTTTCCCTCTGGTCGCTACTCTCCCTTTGCCTAGTATCGCTCAGTATCCGATACGATCCTTCCTGGTTCCCCATATTCCCTGGGCTGCGCTCGTTTCCGTCATCACAGGGACTATGGTGCGACCTCTCACAACTCCCATTCAGTTCTCTGGTGCCGGGCACACAGTGGGTACACTTAAAGCTGTTTCTGTACTCTTGCGTTCTCCTCTCCCCTTCACTGAGTATTGGGCGCGCCACCCCTCCACTCCCGGGGCCCCCGTTTTCCAGGTCCGTTCTATCTCCACTCCGGGCCCAATGGGTGACTCCCCTACTATCTCTCTCTCTCCAGTCCCACTCCGGGCTGCTCTCCCCAGCCCCACAGTGAGTCCGAGCTCTGCTGTCCTGACTTTCCCTTTCAGCTTCTGCAGCTATGATGCTCTTGTGAGCCTCCACTGCCTCATCCCACTTCTTCATGTACTCATTTAGCTCTTGAAAGGATTTTCGTCCAGATCCCCTCAGATCCACTGGACATCTAGGGCCCCCGGGATCCCCACCTGGGTCCCCTGCTGTGTGCATCGGGGTGCTCCACTCTCTGGGTATCGGCATCTCACTTGGGGAATTGATCGTATCGTTCCTCCTTGCCGTCTCTGCTCTTTCTCTGTCCTTCCGTTCCCGTTCTTCCCCTCTTGCTCTCTCTGGGTCATATATCGATACTATAGGACCTATGGTAACAGGTACCTGTAGTGCAGCTGGTAATCCGTAGGATGTGGCGCACTCCGTTTCCGGCGCTCTTTGTACCACAAACCTCCCGACTACCTGTTGCACCTGACTAGGCTGGGACAGCTCTTTCTTTGCCTCAGGATCCCACTCTGAACTGGGAAGCGGTCCATGCTCTCCTGCATTGCCCCCCTTTTCTCTTTCACTATGCTCGACCTCTCCCCCTGCTCTATTATACGGGGGTGGCCTGTCTGTCAATAATCTGTTTATCAGGCTGTCCTCTGTTTCGCTCTCATCATCTTCTTCTAGGGGGCTTTTATTTCCGGGCACCTCTAACACTGGGTACAGTTTATTTACTTCCATGTTATGCACTCTCCATCTTTTAGCATCCGCATCCCACCTGGCATCCTGCACTGCCCTTACCGATCGTTTCACCCTTTCCTGTCGTCTGTTCATATTTTTTTCATGCGCTGCCCTAATCCATGCATCAAGGGCTTCAAACTGGGTCGGTCTAGGCAAGGGTCTCATTGAGGTCATGACTGATTTTAATCGATGTAACACCTCTAATCTGAACGTCCCGTACTTCGGGAACGTCAGTTCCTCATTTCCTTCCGTAATCTTACTCCACTCTGATATCCAAAGGATCGTATGCAGCCCAACATTCACTGCCATGTAACGAGCCGGCGTACCCTCCGGCGGGGCTTCTTCCCCTTCATCCGATCCCCGCTTCTCTTTTTTAAACGCCGCTCTCAGCCATTTAAAACACTTCATAATTATGCGCACAATATCCAGCCTCGCTACTCTGTTTACTTCCTGATGACAATCCACCAATCCTAACGCGGCTTTGCTAACTTGGCCTATCGCAGCGCGGTCTTTCTCCGGTCGGCCAATCCCAGCTCGACACTTTCTGACGTCTTTGCTAGCTGGCCTATCACAGCGCGGTCTTTCTCCGGTCAGCCAATCACTGCGCGACACTTCCTGACGTCACTTTTCTCCGCTTCGCAGCAGCACCCCTCCTTTCTCAACTCGTCTCCCGGTCATGCATGCGTCCCATTCATACACCGAAAAATGACTACTTCCGACCAAGCGGTCACTTCCCTCGACTGTACGTCCACAGTCTATATGTAATTGTCAACACAACTGACAAAATGTCTATCGTCTCTCTGATAGGTTGCTTACACACACAGTAACCTCCGACCAGCGTCCGTTACTCACGCACTCACTCTTACGTTCCCCCTATCTCGGTCTTTCGGGTGATCAATGGTACCTCATGACCCCCTTCACACTAGTTGACAATTACTCTGGGTGTCCGATACACCCGAACCACTTAAGCTCTCCTTGAACTTAAGATTTCCACCGGTTGCGCGCGCTCACAACCTGTTCCACAGTCACTCTACAGACATTCAACTCCGCCAGACATTACAACATAGATACAATACAAAAACACCGCAATCTAACACGCATGACCCTTTATACTCACTCTCGACCGATACTGCTGCTTTTTCTGTCTCACGTCATCCGGATCTTCTTCGGCGGGCGGTTCTTCCGATCATCGATCTCTAGGGGCCTTGGGGTAAGCTAACCTGGCCTAGGTCACCGTCCTCAAGAAGGCAACCATCCTCTGCTACCAACTGGAAGGGCGAGATTTTGATCGATACCTTATCACTATTGATCTAAACCTCGATCTGGTCGACTGAACCTTTGTTGCCTGTCATTGAAGGAAGAAAGTGCCTCTCTTACCAAGCTAGTTCACCCAATAAGGACTCCGCTCCAAAAGATCACAAACAACTTCTAGCTTTCAAAAGTTTATTGTAAGGTTAGGATAAGCTGCAAATACAGGCATCTCAGAATGAGATTCACGAGATACACAGGTCCAACTACATACATGTGCTCTCTGAAAGCCCTCAGACGAGCAACGGAAATTACCAGCACAAGTTCTAAGAATAATAAAGCTATCAGCATTGACGCATATTGAGATCTCTCCTTCATTTAAATTGGAGGAAAACACACAGGTTAGGCTGTCCCTACCCTGCTCTAGATGGTATCCCTACTTAACCAAGTCTCAACCTAACACAAGGTGTCAGCAGTGAATGACCCCCAAGGGAAGTCACTCACTCTTAGTCTCTTGGTGAAAACCTATAGTTCTCCAGTCATGACCCCTCTCTGCCTACCCATCCGCTCTCTAAAGGGTCCTCAGGCATCTGCTCTAACTCCACCCAGGGGTGCTGTCCCTAATACAAAACAGTCAACAACATTTGGGACGCCCCTCGTGAGACGCCCCTCACGTGGTGTAGCTTCTGGCTTTTTCCATGCTGCTTTGTATTGGGCCTCATACGTTGGAGTTGACCTTGCTTCTCAGACTCTTCTCCGGCCCGCTGATACCCCTTAAAACATTCCGGAACCCTCCTCCATGTCTGGGCCGTCTACTGAACAGACCTCTATTCATTTTATTAATAATCGGATCCTCCCTTTTCTCTTGCAGACAGACATCTGCAGCCAAGAACCCAACTCTCATAGACTTCCAAAAAGGTTCGCAACATTTCTCGGCCCAGACATGTACGTGTAAATCAATGTTAAAACATTTCAGGCCTACAGCATTTCTCATAATAATTATAGCATTCAACTTCTTCATTAATTAAAGCATGTTAATACTCTTATTCTATTATTCAGTAAACACATCTATAAATCATGGCCCATTAATGCAATGACCAAACATTAGTTCAATCTATGTCGTGAAAAGAAACACCTTCCCTTCTAGCTCTGGCCCTGAGGCCTACCACATTCTGCGTTTAACCACATGCCATCTTACATTTTAGCAGCTACACGACATGGATTCAGGAATAATCACATCTAATAAAATCATATAGTGTCACACATTTCTGTATTAGTTCCACTTCTACTTAAATCTCTACATTAGCTATACATTCAGAATATAATTGCAGATACTACTAGCACTCATGGCATTTCTCCTCATGATTTGTGCTTACTACGGGTAAGTGTGATGCACTCATACATTTAGGTCAGTTTGCGCTCTCTCAAGATTTACCTCTTTAAATAACCCTGGAACAACAACTTAGCATCGCAACAACAGATACTGAAACACAAATCAGATCGTGGCTGCTTGACCGAACACATCCTCAAGACCAACCCAGAGCTAGCACTCCCCTGCGCCCACTCACCTCCACAGCCCAGCGTACCACCGGGCACACAAGTCACCAGGATGGAAACCCAAGTCAGGCGAGACCCCTCTAAAGCCTGAGCGGCCCCCGAAGGCAATCACTGGGCTGCGTCTGCCGACCTAAATGCGAATGCCCCCGTGGAGATGGGATACAGTCATTACATTGCATGTGTAACAACGCATTCGAATGCAACGCGCTTGTTACAACGACTGCGTTGTTACATCGCAGTAAGATTACAACGCAAGTCGTTACAACGACTTGCTGTAGGGGGCGCTCTAAGCTAAGGAATAGTATAATTTACTATTCCAACACCTTCCCTACTGTTGCACACACTGGAGTTGGAATAGTAAATTATACTATTTAACATCCAGCGCCCCCTATAGCAAGTTGTTGTAATGACTTGCATGGTAATGGTACTGCGATGTAAAAACGCGGTCGTTGTAATGACCGTGTTGTAAACGCTTTAGATGTAAAAGTTTATATTAGGGGAGATGCGAAGCAGGAGCACGACAGAAAGTAGGCGCGCAGCTCCTTGCTGTGTCTGGGCAATGTTTAGTATTTGGGAGCGGCGAGGAAAGACACTGTCTCGCCGCTCCCCATGCCTCTTTATAGGGGTGCTTTCCGGGGCAAGAAACCGGCAGGAACCAGCCAGATCTGCCCCTCTCGCCCCAGAAGCACTTGAGCGCTTCCGGGGGAAGCCATCAATTCCGCCGATCCAACACGAAGGTCGGGGCTAGTGCCAGCCGCGTCATCATTGCCATCACCAGCCCTGCCCCCCTAAGGCGGGCGGTGGGGATCGGCACAACCGCCATAGTTGCGGCTTGCCCGAGTCTCGGTTGTCACCTTGCTAACAGACTCTTTCTACAATTAAATTATAGGGACCTGCATGCACATGTAATTGAAGTAGAGGCAGAAACTCTGGACAAGTTTCAGAAAACAGTAAAATATAAGTATTCATTATATTTCAAGCTATACTTCTTTGGGCAGTTCCTTTGAAACATTGTGCTCCATATAGATGGTTGAAATTATTGAATATATACACGTCTCGTACATATATTCCATTTAGGAAAAAGCTGCAGTTTTACCTCTCTCCGCACCTGCACCCACAGATAACTGAATCTGGGAATGAACTTCACTAGACACAAGGACACTGCTATGGCTCTCAATCTCAATCAGGTACTTATCCTCGAAAAACATTTAAGGGTCTTTCTTTGAAGTCGTAATTGTGACCTCGTTATCTTGCACCTCTCTCTATGATTCGTATCCGTTTTACTGCAGTATACTTTAAGGACATTAACAAAATCCTCTTGAATAATGTCTAGACTGAAAAACATTTACATATCTTCCTAAAAATAAATATAACTTCTAAAACGTAAGATGTGGTGAATTACATCCACTGAAGAAAAAGCTAGATAAAGTGTACTAGACACAGCACGCACTGCTGGTGCCCCAAGGCTTCCAAGTACACACTATAAAGTAAAGAATGTTTCAAATAGTCAAGAAGTCTATACAATTCGTTAAAGAGAAACTCAAAACAATACTTTTTTCAATTCAACAAAAATGATTTCATGAGTTTTGCTTGAAGCGTAACGTCTTGTTAGCGAATGTTGCATCACACTTGCAGAAGACACAGAAATAGCATCCTCAATAGAAAAGACTATTCTTGGCTGTAACACGGAACCCAATGCATTTCGGGTGTGAATCACCCTTCATTAGGGGTAACTGTAATTAAAGAATCACTAATTACATATGAGGAAGAACTACAGGTTCAAACGCAGACAACAGACATTAGGGAAGAAAAAAAACTGACAAGCCAGCATCAGACAATGTGAACACTAATGTGTGAATACTCAGAGCAGTCTTCACATTGTCTGATGCTGGCATGTCAGTTTTTTATTAATTTTTCATGCATTGGGTTATGTGTTCACAGGTCTGAGCAAGGCTCGCTACAGCATTGCACGCTACGTCTGTATTCATTTATTATAAATTTGTATGAACAGATTTAATTGGTATAATTGAGGGCAGTACTGTCATTGTTATACAGAAATATACCCACTGCCAGCTTTACCATAAAGAATTCAGTTTCATTGAGTCCCTGCTACATAAACTCCTTCACCCTGGTTTAGCTTTCGAAAACCTATCAATGTAGCCATTTCCACTGGAAAAAATGCTGATATAAACAAACTTATTCTGGCACCCTAGCCCCACCCAGATACCAAATGACCTGTGGTAAACTAAACAGGTTAAATGGGATTCTTTGATTGTTGAAAGTATCTTAACATAGGATCAAAAGAGACTCTTAATTTCTCAATGTCCTCGATATGTACATGACATAAAAGATTTCAAGTCATGCAATTTGTTGAAGCTTTCTAACGTCTTAAACATCTAAGAAAGAATACACCCACCACCATGGGTAATACGGCTATTTTTGTTAAAAAGGTGGATGACATCTACAGGTCCTTTCTGACTGCACATAGTAACGTGGAGGCGGCACGGTACTGTCAAAAGGCTAATACCCTAGATACCTTTCCGCCAATCCCGGTTGATCAGTTGCTAGCACTGTGTAGTAGGATTGAGTCAGGATCTCCTGCAGACCCGCTTAAATCGGACAAATTCAGGAAAGTACTTCCTACAATCTTTGGGTCAGGTAATAAACGGATCCCTTGCCATGGCCACCATGCCCAGGGCATGGAAATAGGCTAAGGACATTCCCCTTCTTAAAAAAACCTGCGCTCGATCTGGCCAAACCAGAGAACTACTGCCCTATTTCTTTGCTCCCTTGGGTGGCAAAGATCACAGAGGCATATGTGAACTCCCTCCTGTCGGATTTTCTGACCATGAATAACACACTGGACCCCTCCCAGAACGGCTTTTGACCAGGTCACAGCACAGAGTATGCCCTCCTGGCCGTGACACAACATCTCTGGTCAGCACTGGATGAAGGGCGAACGTCGGCACTTATCCTGTTGGATCTGAGTGCCGCGTTTGACGCTGTGTCTAATGCCATATTACTGAGACGCCTGTAGGAAGTGTGAATTACTGGCTTGGCCCTGGAGTGGCTTGCCTCATTCCTCCATGAGAGGTCATTCATGGCAACAGCCCCTCCGTTTGCCTCAGGCGAACACTCTATTAAACAAGGGGTGCCACAGGGTTCCTCCCTTAGCACCCTGCTATTTAATATCTATGTTCAACCCCTAGCTGCAGTAGCCATGAGCAGGGGCCTGACCATGGTCTCCTACGCTGACGATACACAGTTGGTGGTGGCACTCTCAAATAACACCGAGCGGGACGCCCTTAAGTTTCAGGGCGACCTTGCGGCGGTCGCCGGGTAGATGACCACCAACTGTCTCCAGCTGAATTCTAACAAACTGGAGGTATTGTTAGTGGGAAAGGACCCCTGCTGGGCTTCTTTAATTCACCTACGCGCCAGGTTATCATTCAGGCATCTGTATTGTCTAGACTTGATTATGCCTACTCTTTATATCTGGTGCCCAATAAGACTGAAGTTCTGAGGCTACAATGGGTACAGAAAGTGGCAGCAAGAAGCCTTTTAGGCTTGCGCAGGTCCTATCCGGTGTCCGAGGCCATTCACCGTCTTCTCTGGTTGCCTGTGGCCAGGCACATTGAATTCAAAGCCTTATGTATCTCCTTCAAAGCTTTGAAACTGACCAACCCTACTATTTTGGCTAATCTCCTCTTGCCATATGTCCCTTCATGACATCTCCGCTCACAGGGTCAACACCTGGTGGTGGTCCCCCGGACACGAAGAGTTTGTGCTGGAGGCCGCTCTTTTCGCAGTAGAGCTGCCATCCCTTGGAACGCCTTCCTGCGCATATCCGTGGCCTTCGTAATATCTTAGAATTCAGGAAGGCCATCAAGACTCGCCATTACCCTGCATCATAGTCCTTGTCCGGTCCATCTGCTTGTGTCAGTCTTTTCTTGGTATCAGCGCCGGGACGCCCCTTTGCTGGGGCAGCTGTAGCGCTTTATACGTCTCAGTAACATAACATAACTATGACTCCATAGCTAGGCTCACTGAATTCAACTTCATCCACACTTAATTAATACATCTGTTTTTTTTCATTCGTTTGGAACCCAACAAAAGCCAGAGAACCATGGACCAGAGGGTAACGCTGCACACTGGAAAGAAAACATTTGTTGGGACCTTTCTGAAGAGGAATAGTTGATGCATTGTTTGGGCTGTCATCTTTAAATGCTCTTAATCTCCTTCTGTGACACATTTCCTTTATTCCCAATCTCCCAAAGCCATGTCGACCCCAGAACGAATAATGAGTTAGTGCTTATATATCTACTTCCTGTTGCTGGAATATAATGAAGGCAGCCTTACCCATTAACACATTTTGTTCAGCTTCCTGCTACTCGGCCTCCTACTCAAAGCCCTACTGACATGTAACACAATATTAACCATCCACCCAGCACTGAACCTTTAACCTTTAAATTCTCAGCAGAGAATTACATCATACTCTACAACAACCAGAAACACCCTTTGCATGCCTGTTGGTGGAATATGTTATGGATGGTTAAAGGATGGAAAAAACTCAAGCTACAAAAGTTGAAACTCTGAAAGAAGCTTGTGTGGTTGGGCTCTACATCTTTAAGAAAAAACACACTATGAACTCCTCAAGAGGTTCCTCATCTCAAGTAGTTCAGAAGCCTCTGTGACTTATTGTTACGTTGACCTCCCCAAAGCCATTTCCATAATTCCTGGCCTTGCTCCTGATTTGTCTCTGCTCATTTTGCACTATTTTATTTAATATTAAAGACCACACTACACTGATGCTATTTTATCTTTCCAGTTTATAAATGGAAGCAGAGCAATAGTGAGAAAGACGCCGGTGGTAAGTGGTAGCCAAATTTTGGAAACAGATTGTATCCACATCAGTGCTGTGCAATCCTTGTACAGTTTTTGAAAACAAGGACTCTACATAAGAAACAATGGGGTATTGCTTTGACTCTTTACTCTTGCACACAAGCATAAGTAAAATAGGGTGTTCAGGTCTCTCAAAGCATTAATATGTTTGATGAAGAAACTTGTATTAGGAATGAAATAGTAGTAAAATGATAGGATAGCGACTTTTGTAGGCTTCAGACTAATTTTCAGGACCAAGTTCCTTCTCCAGACAAAGGCATGGAAATCAAGAGCACAGGCCTTATGCAATTGCAAAAGCTTATCCTGCGGGCTACTAAAAAAATGTATGTTCTTTCTTGATTTCTCCCTGGAACTAGAAATAGAGTTTTACTTCACCACTTGAATTGTTTGGACTTGAGTGGAGTGGCTTTCAAAAGAGAAGTAATTCTGGGAAAACGTCTTGTGAATTCCTTCTGTGAAACCGGTCTTTGTTTGCTTTTATCATTAAGCACGTATGATATTGTTGCATGGTTACAACAGCTGACTACTCAAGCTTCAAGAGAGAAATGATATTTCTAGTGCAAAAAGTACGAAGTGAAATTTTATAAAGTATGGGATAATTGTTTCACTTTGACAAGGCAGAATTAGGAGTGTATGAATGAGAGGAGTAGAATTGGGTCCTCTTTTCCACTATTTACTCTGTTTTCAACACAGTGATTTATTTTAAAGGTATAGAAATAGTGTGCATGTTATTTTCATACTGCCTTTGGCTTGTATGCTACTGATAACATGGTCAGTACTACTGGTCAATGACCCATATTATTGGAGACCACTGCCGAATTGCACTTTTGATTTTCTTCTGTTGTAAACTAAGTTGATATTTTTCAATTTATAGTTTGAGATACAATTTTAGTGAATGGTTTTTTGATTTGTCTTTGTGGGGCAAAAATGCCATTTTTTTGTTTAAATCTGTTTATTGACATTTTTGCTTATTTAACAGATTCATCACCTTCAGACATATCTCGCATATGTTGTACATTTCCATTATATGCAACAGTATAAAACCGTTAATACAACGCATGTTCCTAGAGAGATACAAAGAGCTGTTTGCACAAGTTAATGGCATCCCAGTGGGCTCTGGTGTGGCGTGTGCATCTTAAGTTAAGCATAACTTTACTCAAATCGCATATGGTCCCCGCTTGTGTTGCCATACAATCCTAAACTGTGGAGGCGGGTAGTAACCTAATGAGGACAAAGTAAGATGAAGGAAGAGAGGGGACAACTAGTAAGTGAAATGCTGCTAGATCCTCCCCCATCCCATCCCATCAGGATAGCCCATCCATCTGCAACCTCGTCTCTGTGGAGGCGACTATCCGTGGTGAGGAGACCCCTGTCGGCCCATCAGATGTCATCAGGTCTGATAGAATAGTCTCTCATTCATTGGTCAGTGGGACCCTTAGGAGTCCGCACAGATCCTCACAGCACAGGGCAACGTTCTCTGCCTTAGCCCAGGTAAGTATGGAGCGACGCCACGCCAGAGTCTTTTGGGGCACCAGATGCCTTCTAGTGTTTAGTGATTAGGCGATTGGCGAGGTCCAGGCCTATGAAGTGGGAAGTGGCTCTGTGCTTCCTCCCCATCCCACGTACAGCCAGCAGAGTCAGACAGATCATACGACGCGTCCCTAGAGTGTATGACTGCGGCATCCTTGACTAAACCGAATTGACATGGCACGTCTCCAACCGGTGGGTGGAGCATAGGTGCCTCAAGAGATTTACCCTCACCATAGACCACAACCTCCCGGTGCTGGTCTACGTTAATTAAAATTAACTGGATAGTGATTTCCACTGATCCCTCCAAGTCGAAGAAGACCCGCCTTTGACGCATAAAAAACTGTGCTTTACTCCAGTGTCGAAACGTCGACGTCATTGTCACACTAGTCCATACGTTCTCCATGGCCCCAACCTAAAATCATATCTGGGTCATGTATTCATGTGTAAACTAATGGACAGAAAGAAATAAGCTCTTGAATCCACTACATATGTGTAACACATGTTTATCTTATTTGTATAGCACTGTTAACTACACTACACGTATCACTACATGTCATTTATCCTGCACTACAGTCACTACTGTTTCGCCATAATTCAATGTTTCTTTGACAGCCATACTGATAATTATTTTGTGTAAATAAATTAGTAAATAATTCTACTTTTGACAAATTTCTCTTACCTTGTGTGTGTTTCCTTCCTTTTCTCTTTGTGAAAAAATAATTTGTGGACTATTGGGAAGTGTAATTCCGAATTGTATTATATGCACAGATCAAAGAAACTGTAACTCCCCAACAGAACCACTTGTTTTATATATCCTCCCCATCACAAACAGATGAAGAATGAAGTCTCCCAGCTGAAAGGTATATCTCGCCCTGTGCAGTAGGAAATAGTATTGGCTACTTCACTCCCGTATGTAGCAAGTTTCGAGCACCGCCGGAGCATGTGTGAAATGTCTGCATTGGCTTAGTGACATCTGAGGCAGGCTGAGTCTGTGCAACAGAAGTATTTATTAATGTTGGCCGGGGTAAAGTATGCCCAGTGGAGTATGAAAAACTGTATTTGACGGAAACGCTGGTTACGAGGTACACGGGAGGGGCCCTCCAAGATTTCCGTCCATTCTGGTTTGGTAAGACAAGCCCTAGGTCATCCTCTCAGTGTACCGGTTGAGGGCTTAGAGAGATGCAGTTTGCTGGTGGAGTGATGCTGCAAACCATCTGACCAGATGACCCCCGTCTCCCATGATGTGTAGATATTAAATCGCATAGTGTTCAGGAGGCTCTGTGGCTACTGCACCCCACCTGGCAGATGGGGAAACTATAAGTGAGAGGTGTAGGAGGAAACTCCCTGGTTGAAGACCCTCCACTAGCTCGGCATGAGGGATCAGAGTTCCATTCCGAAACAGGTCCCCAGTGTCTTGAAGACCAACCGCTTCTCAGCCATGCAGTTCCGCAGCCGTAGTGACACGCAGGCCCCTGGGGATGCCTTGTAGGGGTACGGAGGGGGCATAGGGCTGTATAGCACGGATAATGAACAGACACCGGTGGAAACACTTATAAGCTACTGAAAGCAGCAGGTAGTCCATGCGTTTAGGGCGCTGCACGGGTGGAACAGGTACAGGAGGGCAGGGTGTGGTAAAAGAGGGAAAGTGGTGGCTGTATGCCCGAGATAGTGAGAGGCTAACCATTTGGCAATCCACTGCACCTGCGCAGCTAAATAATAGTGCTCGAAATTAGGGGCAGCAAGGCCACCCTGTCCGGTAGGTAGATAGAGCTTCTTAATGGAGACCCTACGTCTGGACGCCCCAGCAAATGAAATCTCAAACTATGTTTTCCAGCTTACCAAAAAATGCAGGAGATGGGTAAAGGGGCAGATTTGAGAAATAATAAAAAAGCTGAGGCAAGATCCCCATCTTAGCAAGCACAATTCTGCCTGATATGGATATCGGTAGAGTCTTTCAGAAGGGGATCTGAGACCGGATGGCAGTCACCGCCCTAGTTACGTTACCATCAAGCAGGTCTGCTTTATTGCAGTGTATGTGTACCCCTAGGTAGCGGAAAGTGCCAACACACCATGTTACCAGTTCGCAATTTAGTGAGTTGCTCGGGTCTGGGGTGCTCACTGTAAAAGGGAACAGTATCGATTTTGAAGCATTGATGCGTAGGCCCGACACCGTAGCAAATTCCGACAGTATCCGATCCAACGAAGGGTGAATAGCATGCAGGTCCCTGACATATAGCAGTATGTAATCGGCATACAAGGATATTGTGTGGGTGGCATCCCCAGGTGTATCCCCATTTCTGCCTGGGCCCAGGCGGTCGCCGCCTAGGGCCCACTGCCAAAGAAAACAGCAGGGGAGACTGCTATTGCCCCTGAAATATGGGGGCCCATTTTGACTCGGACAGTTGGATTCCTATAAAGAAAGTTCCAATGCCAAATTTTGCTAATGCGGCAAACAGGTAGTCTCATTCGAGAGAATCGAATGCCCGCTCAAGGTCCAGTACCGAGCAGCCTGAGTGTGGCCAATCGGAAAGGGCATACTCCCCGTAGCGACGGAGGTTAAGAGAGGTGATGTGTGCCAGAACAAACCCATTCTGATTTGTATAGACTAACGAGGGGGTGCATGGCTCCAGTCTATTGGCCAGGATTTTTGCCAAGATTTTATAATCAGTATTTAAGATCGACAGTGGTCTGTACGAACTCTGGGATGTGGGCTCCTTCCAAGGCTTCCGTAGAGGGACTAGGTTTGTGCTGTATACAAAAGGCGGGAGCGCAGTCTTCAATTGCAGAGGTAAAGGGTGTATGTAAATGAGGCACTAATGTGTCAGCATATGCCTTAACGTACTCTGTGAGGAGCTCGTCTGTCCCCGGCGTCTTCCCAGATGCCAGAGATGACAGCGCATCCCGCACCTCGTCTAGTGTGATAGGGGAGTCTAATGCCAGGTGGTAGTCAAGGGCCAATTCGGGTTGGTCGATCGCATCTAAGAAAGCGCTGATTTGCTGGGAGTCCCTTGCACTTGAGATGCATAGAGCGAGGCATAGTGACGAGTCATGGCTGTGTGAACTTCTGATTGCGTGTTTCACGTAAGCCCCAAGTCATCTCGTATGGCGTGTATAGGGCTGCGGGAATAAGGTAAGCAAGCAACTTGCCTCTCTTATCTGCTGTGGCATGTGTAGGCGCGGTGTGAGCTAAAAAGTTGTGGCATCTCAATTGTTCCAAAAGCATGAGACGCTCAGTCTGCATAGCCGCAAACTTCGCCCTAGTCTGATGATGACTAATGGAGGGACTTCTGCCGGAGGAGATTCCTCTTGAGGGTACTCAGGGTGGCATCCAGCTGCCTGTGCACATTCCACGGCAGGCCCAGACAGTGTCCCAGTGTCACAACCTTAAAGGTCTCCCACTCATTGGATAGGGAGTGTGTGGTGTCCGCGTTACTCTAAAGAAAAATCCAACAGGGTTGCACCCAACGAAGCACGTAATGGCATGTCCACCAACGCGGCAGGCTGCAGCCTCCAGCTGGGGATCGGGAGGGGGCCTCCTCTCCCAACTGGTTGACAAATATTGGGGGTTGTGGCCTGAGCGTGTGCGCCGTAGATACTCAGTGTTAAGAATCAAGAGATGCAGAGCAGGCGATACGAGGATACGATTATGATGCAAATGCAGGTCGTGGATTGGAGAGTAGAATGAATATATACGAGAGTCAGGGTTACGCGCCCTCCAAATATCAGATAGGGACCAGTGCTCCAACCCTGTACACAGAGCTTGCATGTTTGACGACGTCGCCGTACGCCCAAGGGGCGGGAAGGAATGATCCAATGAAGTGTCAAGTACGGTGTTAAAGTCGCCCCCCAGAAGCCAAGGGACATCACTCCAACGGGACAAGACCCTAGATAAATCACTCAGAAAAGCAGCCTGGTCTATGTTTGGAGCGTAGATCGAGCCCAGCACAGCAGATGTCCCGTTCTGCCTCTGTCATCACTTCTTCCTCCTCCCAGGGAACCCCGGCCCTCAACCAGACCAGTACACCCCGGGCCATGGATGAGACGTTTGTGCTGTACACTTGACCCCGCCATCTATGCCGCAGTCTGGCTGCTTCCAGAACGGTCAGATGGGTCTCTTGTAGCAGGGCAATATCGGAAGTCCTTTGATGCAGATATGCATAGATGGAATACCTGCCCGAAGGAGTGTGTATCCCCCACACATTCCATGTGGTGATTGATGTTAACCCGCATCATCTGGGTGACTTACGACTATATCTATGTGAGCAAGTGCATGTCGCAGTGTGTAAGGGCGCAGGGGGCAGCAGAGTCTCGCAGATAGCCATCGTACTTGAACCTGAGATAAACAAAATATAGCAACTGTGTCATGGAACTGCATAAGAACGAACCCCTAACGGGGGTTGACCCAAACTGGTACGCTGAAAATACGGCAACTAGCATTTAGCTAAGTGATTAGGCTAACAGGGGTGGGATGTACAATGGTAGTCGGCCTGGCCCATCCCTCATCCTGACGTTATAGAGCAACAAAGAGAAGAATAGCTATCTAGTAAGTGTGTTTGGCAGATGTGTGTATAGACGTTTCTAAGGGTGGACACTGTAGTTGTCGTAAGGAAACACAACCAATCATGTCATATCAGTATGTGTAAAGGTCAGCTGACCAGGCATGCTAAATTATAGTGTCAGAGGTTTAGGTAGTTACGTCAGGAGGGCGAGGCAATCCAGGATCCCTGAACCAGTACTGCATGGAGTCCGCATCGCCACAGGACCTGGATGGTGAGATCGTGGAGCTTGTTGAGAGCCAGCAACCTGAAGGGCCACTGCCACCTGAAGCGCTTCCTGCCGCTTCGTCTGGATCTGTACTGGGTCTGGTGCCTTCACCGATGAAGCACGGCTTCCCGCCCTTCCCCTGCATGCCCTCCGCCGGATAAGTCTATTTTGCACTCGTACCAGTTTCGAGTGAGGTGGCCTGAAGGATGTCGCCAGACCTGTCTCCTCTAGCCATTCCCACGCGTCCAATGGCGTGTCGAATAATCAGGTGGCGTCATCCTATCGCAGGTCCCCGTAGCTGATATTTCACTGCCCCAAAGGAGGCATCCTGTTTTTGGACTTGAGCCGTGTAGTCCAGGAAGAAGAGCACAGTCATGTTTTGCACCTTGACCCCAGGAGACTTCCGAATCTTTCTTAATATTGCGTACCTGTCCCTGAAGTTCAGGACCTTGAACAGGAACTGCCAGGAGCCAGTACTCTGTGGGCTCATTCCACCACAAATTGAGGGGAGAGGACCTCAGGCGGGAGCAGGTCTCTTAACCCCTTCTCTACATTGTCTACTGGATCTTGTCCCTCTGCCCCCACTAGGAGGCCAATCACCCATACATTGTTGTGACAGGACAGGCCCTCCACGTCATCAATCTTATCTTAGAGGGAGCAGACACGGTCCAATAGGTCCTGCAGAGTCTCTGTGTGATTGCGGGTCTTTGGTTGCAGATCAGAGAGTGTGAGCTCGGTTGTAAGTAGCCATTCTGATAATTTCTGCTGATCAACGCTGAGAAGTGTAAAGTCCAAGACCACTTTGTCGATCCTGGTTTTGAGGAACGTACGCGTCTGCGCCAGTGTTGTGCCAATCTGTGCGACTGATGCCAATACTGTGTCGATCTTGACTGAGAGATCAGGTTGATGCAAATCTGTGGATCCTGCTGCTCCTGAGGATGCCCCCCCTTGCATCTCAGGAGGCTACCCCCCCTGTGGAGCAGCCGAGTGAAGACGGCCAATGGCCAGCTGCTGCATGCTAGGCATCTAGGGGAAGAGCGACTGAGTGATAGATTTCCCCAGTGGGGAGAAGGCTCTGGTGCTTCATCACCAGGGGGGCCCCTGGTCCTGCCCCACCGCCAACCCCCATACTATACAGCAGGCAGACTTTCGAGACTCTGTCCTTCAGTGTTTCCGACGCCTCTCATCAAGATGGGTGGGATTTGTCACTGTCCAGCAACCTGTCATCTGTAGGCGAACCTGTAAGTTCATGTAATACGGTCTGCTAGAGTCAATGGGGCACTCCATGCCCAGACCGGCCCACACGTCTCTATACTAGTAGTCCAGAAGCAGAAAGGCACATAGAGTCAACGAGGCGGATAAAGCCGTGGCCTGGCGGCCCAGTGCAGCGCACCCCCACTTCTCAATGACCGCCAGAATCCGGTCTGTCCAGGTGGGCGACGGCGCTCCTCGGCAGTACAACCCCTCTCCCATATTCTTTTGCTATGTTAGTCTTTGTTGGGCCGACCTATGGAACTAAGCCCTAAAACCTCGCACCAGCAAGAATCGCAGGCTCCCAAGTGAGTGATCACTTGCAGTGGTCACATTTTAATTACTGATCTCTTCTTACGCTTAACCTTTCACCCAGGACAGGTAAGGATACTATTATTGGAGAAAGGGTGGAAGACCACAAGATGCTTTGTGGCCTCTACAATACTGCTGCGGGCGAGAACGTGTTCATCTGCTGCATCAAAACGACATGGTTCAGTTTGAACCCACTGCTAATTTGACCTAGGCTGGGACTGGGTGCTCAATGACCACAGAATGCGCATGTGATTCTGAAATGGGTGCTGTCAGCAGCCCATAGAGTGCCTGACTTAAAAAAGATATAAGTATTTACCCACCACGCACCAGTGAGTTGTTTGCTTGTGTGAAACAGTAATGTATCAAGTAGTTGGTAGTGATTGAGAATATATATTATATATCCTTGGGCTAAATCCTGGCTGTACAGCATACGCCCTCATCTGAGCACATTGGTCCACATGGACCTATGCGGCTTTATGCCCGCCCGGGGTACCAGGCACAGCCTCAGACGGCTCTACCTTGCTCTGGCGCACCGACAACAACTAACTCCTTATCTCTCGTTGCTCCTCGTGGATTTTGGGAAAGCATTTGATTCCATGGATTGGCGGTATCTGAAGGCGGTGCTTTCGGAGTTGGGCTTTGGGCCCCCCTTTCGCAATCTGGTCAAGACCCTACACTACAAGCCGCAGGCCTAGGTGATGGTTAATGGAGCCCTCTTGCGCCCCTTTCACATTGGGAGAGGCACAAGGCAAGGTTGAGCCCTCTCGCCCCTCCTTTTCGTGTTAGCGATGGAGTCCTTTGCTTCTCTTATCCGCGCGGACCGGCTACTCACGGGATGGCAATGGCCTGGTCTGGCGGAGGACAAGATTGCCCTCTACGCTGACAATGTCCTGATCTTTTTGTCGGACCCAGCACGCTCAGGGCCTCGATGTTTCCGAGCCCTACACCTCTTTGAGCGTGTCTCTGGTCTCAGATTGAATGCGGCCAAGCCAGTCCTGGTCCCCCTTCATCTGTCAAGAGTGTTTTGATCGGTAATCCTCGATCCCTCTCCGGCGGCAGTCGTTCAAGTACTTGGGGATCTGAGTGACGCTCCTTCCTGATCTTGCCTGGTCTCTTAACGTCAGCCCTCTGGTGAAGCGGGTTTGCGCGGATCTCCTTTGATGGCAGACGTAGCTACTGAACCTTATGGGCAGGATCGCTCTTTTCAAGACGATGGCCCTGCCCCATTTCCTCTATATGTTCCAAAACATGCCCCTTGCCTTCTCGCGGTCCCGGGTTCCGTGAGATGGATGGCTTGGCCATTAAATTCCTGTGGGGGTTTCGGAGGCAGAGATTGGCCCTCAATCAATGCAGGATTCCACCCTTTGATGGGGGGCTAGGAATGGCGAACCTACATTTCTATTATCTGGCGACCAGGCTTCTTACCGAACATGACTGGTTAAATGGCGGTTGGGCGGATCTGGCTTAGCGCCTGGAACTGCATGCGTTGGGTTTCTCTGGTATTTAAGGGATGCTCTACGGAACTGCTATCCCCCCACACTCTGCCGGAAGTTACGCGTGGGGTGTTTTTGGCCTGGGGAGCCGCCTGCGCCACACCCGCTGATCGGGCAGGTTAACCCAATATACCCCCTTGTGGTGCGAAACACAGCTCAAAGACGTTACCACTCTCTCTGGGTTTAGAGCTTGGTACCTCATTGGAATTTCCCAGCTGGGGGTTGTCTGGCGCGGGAGCCACATTCGCGAATTCTCAGAACTACTATCCCTTAATCTCTCCCGATTTCTCTCAGTTCTTCCGCTATCTTCAGTTGCGCATATGCACTTATATATGCACATCTCAGAAGGGACCTCCTTGTCCGGTTCTAGCCCGCCTGAAGCACAGGTTATGACTGGTAATTTGGGGAAGGGGGATTTCCCGCATTTACCATTCCCTCACAAATAACACCCCCAATTCCCTTTCCTCTCCGGGATAAATGGGAGGGTTGGATTGGTCCATTAGATGATGCTGATTGTAGGGAAGCGCTGATGTCCCCTAAAATAGTCACAGCTTCTGCGCGACTCTGATTGGTTCAAGTATACTATCTACACACGGCCTATCTCACGCCATTGCGCCTTCATCGCTCTGGGCTCCGGCCTGATGCTTCCTGTCCCCGCTGTCACTGCCCCTAAGTAGATTTTTTATCACATGGTATGGCTCTGTCCTGATATTATGCATTACTGGGAGCTCGTGACCGCTGACCTTACTAAGGTACTGGCCTTGGAGGTCCCGTTGAACCCGATGAACATACTCTTTGGAGTTACTGATGGTTTGGACGGGAGCAGGGCAGAGAAGCTTTGTCTCACCACGGCTCTGATGGTAGCTAAACGAGATATTGCAGCCCTTTGGCTGGACCCATTGGCCCCTTCCATGACACGGTAGCGCAGAGGGGTAGATTGGTGTGCAGCGCAGGAGGGCCCCATGTATGCTGCTCGCGGCCGCCCTAAAAAGTTGAGAAGGCTGTGGGGTAAATTGGGTCGGGTGGTAGAAGACTGACCTTCTTGAAGTTTCCCTGTAGACATGGTTGCGGACATTGTCGCTTGTTATTTCTAGTCGGACTCCTGTAAGTGGGGGGCTTACTCCCCCCTGTTTTGTCTGTCACTGTTGTGTACTGCTCACTGTGTGAAAAGTTGGCTATGTTTTCATTGCTGCATATGTATTCATTGGAAATCAATAAAATTGATTATCAAAAAAAAATCCTGGCTACACAGATTGCTATGAAAGGCAACCGCTTCACAATTTGAAAGCCACAATGTAGAGCTCCATGCACTGTACTGTTGTGGAATATCGGTTCTGTTTAATGTGTTGTCATGTAATTCTATGCATGCTAGTACTTTAACTTTAACCAAAGAGGTGCTTCAGACCTCCATACACTATGGTATTGTAGTTCCGGTACACTCTGATATTGTGGTGTTCAGTACTGGTTGATATTTGGGTGACTGCCTTCACTAGATAGGTAAGACAATATATTTGCCACTGCAAGGAAAATTAATGTTCCACTCAAGGGCCATTTTTGTGGTGATGTAATCTACTGTTGACATGACTTCAATCTTGATTGCCGTGGGAGGCAGTCGCCTAGTTTATCTGTTCCCTTGGACCAGCCCTCTCCATACAGAGCGCTTTTGTGTTTCCCTATTAAATCACGTGATGAGCATGCCCCTCCGGCAGCATTTCGCTAAAATGTCCGGGCTAGCGGAGATTTCCTTACACTCCTTGTGACTGCTGGTATCGCGGGATTGACCCATAGGACCTATCCCATTTGCTTATGAGAAAATATGGGGATGTTCAGGAATGGAAACTACAGAATGGGGCTTAATTGTCTGCTTACTTTATTCTTGACACTATTATCATGAGCCCTAATACTAAGGGTATCAAGGGCAGTGCTGAATTTATTTGACGTAAGCCGGAGATAGCAGCTATTGCCTCTGGCTACCCCGAGTTAAAGCCCATGGTCCCCTAGCAGGCTCCAATGATGTTTGGAGGCAAAGATCAGATAGGAAGTAGAAAGGTCAACAAAAGAATGAAAAATACAATTTGATCTGATTGCATTTAATCAACAATAATGTGTTGCTCTCAAGCGACTACGAGGCTAATGAGACATTTGAGAGTGCAATTAACACAAATTAAGAGAAGCAGAATATTTAAATTGCATTTATATAGCGCTTACGGCCCTTGACGCAGTGTTGAATGTTGGCAACAATATTGTCTTACCCAAATTTCACACAAAAGAGACGAAAAACATGTCCTTAAAAAACAGAAAATCGCAAGCTTTCGGTTTGTGCCGTTCAGTGGGCTAAAAAGCACCTTCTGTGTGTGGGAGACTTGATTTTTGTTTCCTTCTATACCAACAGAAATTCTT
The DNA here is from genome assembly GCF_964261635.1 of Lissotriton helveticus. NCBI lineage: Eukaryota > Metazoa > Chordata > Amphibia > Caudata > Salamandridae > Lissotriton > Lissotriton helveticus. Next base: position 1,703,562,339 of record NC_136067.1, read on the forward strand.
ATGCTTCCCAAGGAAGCCTCGATAGATTATTGCACAACACATAAAAGAAAAGGGGATTTTTATAAAGTAGGATTACACCAAGCGACTAAACTTTAAGCCTTACATTGACAGCCATTTGCTTGAGCAGTTCAAGCAGACTGCCAAAGTCAGTACAGTTTTGTAAAGAGCATCTTAGATAAAGTTTATTTTTGCATAAAGATTTCATCCATTGTTTCCCAATTTGCGTATGTATATGAAAGTTGAGGGTAATTGTAGCCATTCCATTGAGAGGGCAGGTAATTAATAATAACTTGTTTGTGTATAGTTTCATACTACAGTTCTTGGCATGGGAAAGGCTTCTTATAGTTGTATCCATTTCGAGGACACATACGTTTGCAATCCACATTAGGGACATGAAGGGTTAATTGGGGAGAACTGCTCGAGGTCTTGAGACTTGAGCTTTCTCTGTCCCGGAAGTGCATGTGCAGTGGTCCAGCGGCCTCTTCTAAGAAGGGGGGTTTACAGAGATGCCCTGCAGGGATAGGAAGAGGTGAGAGACTGATGGAGGAGGTCAAGTGACTCCGAGGTCGCGTGGGTCACACCTGGGAGCCCAAGGCTGATGGATATGGGCTCTCATGGCCCAAGGCTCCACCGAGTGACCTGTTTTGGCATTTGATGGATTTGTTCGTGCATGCTCCAGGTACAACAACCACAATACAAATGAACTGACAGTGCGGGCTGCAACATTCCATGAAGGTGCACGTGGGAAATTGCTCACCCTTTAATTTGAAATAGGAATAGATTTTTTTTCCTGGTGATTTGGCCGTTTTTTTAAAGCTTTTAAGCCATTTTGTGAAGGAGAATGTTTTGTGTGAGTTGCCCTTTCACCAACCTACGTACGAGCCACAGATAGTTTTAATATGAAAAGTTGTTTTGATGCATTTATAGGTCTGCCAGGGCAGTATAGCACCAAGATCTGGTAAAGGGTGCGTCGTGTACATGAGCACTATTAGCCAGGCGCCCAGCATGGAGTGCGGAATTCAAGTTTGGTTGCCTAGCACTTGGCCCTTCACTTAAACAGTTTAAAATTAGATAGGCGCCCCCCTTCCTCAAGCGCCAAGAAACCAACTAGTGAACAAGCGTTGAATAAATAAGTATTAACATCAGCTGGCCAACCCTGATCAAAAGACACATACATATGTGAGTGAGAGACTGACACCAATTTTCCAGAAAATTAGAAATAATTTGAAGAGTACTGAAAACGCTTCAAGGTTTTCCAGAAAAAAGGAACTATCTTGTGCTTGTAGGGCTTTAATGAATTTTACAGGAAAAGAAAAGGAATTTCTATGGTTTTGAAGTGCAAACATTTGCTAGGTTTGCGGAATACTGTATGTCGGTGTGAAGGGGCTCTAAACACTTCCTGATTTTATCACTGTACAGCCTGTTTCCTCTTTGCCACATTCCCTCGCCTCTCTAATCTCCCCTTCTCTCTTGCCTTCTCACCCACCACCCTCTGGGCTTTTCTCTATCTCCAGTTACTAATCCAGGTCAGAGTGGGACTAACGCAGCCAGGGATCACCCAGCACATGCCATCTCTGAAGAGGCCTCTCGCCTCCTGGAACACTACTCCCCTGACAGCAGGAGGGCGTAAGTAAGCTGTCTCTATTTCAGTAACGGTGGAATCAGTAGTGTAGCCAGGGCCCTACAGCAAGGAAGCAAAAAGCCTCCCTCGCCGCAGTTTGAACTCCGAATTACAGCAAAAAACAGGGTTGAGGGGGGGGGGGTTCTCATGACCTGGCCCTGATGCCACAAACCTGCTGCACCAATGGAAACTAGGCCCCCGTGTGGTATATCATTATACAAATTGATCTTGGACCCGGGTTACTGTGAAAATTCCTCCTGGCAGTAATAGGAGAAATGTAGGCAGCCGAAACAGTATGCAAAGGGAATTGAGAGCTGTAACACAAGTTGCAAAGAAGAATACCACCCCTTGGCCTGATGTATGAAAGGTATTTATATTCTGTGTCTGTGGGAACATTTATTGATACCTAATGGTCCTTGTTACCACTATATAGGAGGAAGTTGAGTTTGTGCACAAATATTTACTGATACCATGCAGTAATGGCATTTCTCTTTTTTTCACCAGATTTTCCAAGGTACAAAGCACAAGGCTGCTAGTATCCTGCTACGTCCTGCCTAGCTGTTACCCACTGTTAGTTCCAGGCCTGGAAGTGAAATTTCTCTTAGTTTTCTTATGGGTTTCCCACTGAAAGATACAAATGGAGGCCATAGTTCTTTTGTTTTTTTATCTCGGAATCCTAGTATCCACCTGGTCCCATGCCATGAATGGTACCTTCAGCCCTTCCTGATATATTACTCAACAAGACTGAGCATGCTGGTAATTGTATGCCCATACTCATGATGGGAAAGTGGGAAGACATGCCCAAAAACCCAAAGTGTTATTGCCTGAAGTTCCAGGACTCGAGTGAATGCAACTCTTGTGATGTGAGCCAGTTGGCTGCTAAGTCAGAACTCCTTGTACTTCAGTCACTCTCTTTACAACGTGACAGATTTCAGCCTTGGCTATCTCTTTCAGTAGGTTTTAGGGCTCTGGTCCTTATGACTTCCTTTTGCTATTCCTTTTTAAATCAATACAATACAAGCTATTAATTAAAAAAGCCATCAACTGGTTCCATGTCATGGGCTGACTTTCAGCGACCTCTCTTTTCAGTGAACACCACTGAGCATGCTGGGATTTGTAGTTTCATGTGTACTTTTATAAGTATGGACGTACAGGCGGAGCATGCTTAGCACGGTTGATGAAAAACCAGGCCTGGATAAAAGTCACCCCTTTAACATCAGTTGACAGGTACTATGTGCACACACACCTCTGCCTTTAAGTGCTATCAATCAATCAATCAAGATACTTATAAATCGCACTAGATACTCGTGAGGGTCTCAAGGCGCTGGGGGAGGTAGGGGTTGCTGTTACTGATCGAAGGGCCAGGTCTTGAAGAGTCTTCTGATGGCCAGTATCTTGGGTCTGCCGTAGGTTGGTGGGGAGGGTGTTCCAGGTCTTGGCGGCGAGGTGGGGGAAGGATCTGCCGCCGGCTGTGGTTTTCCGGATTCGAGGGACTGGGGCCAGGGTAGCAGAGCGGAGGTTGCGGGAAGGGGTGTGGAAGCTGAGCCGGTTGTTGAGGTATGTTGGTCCGGTGTTGTGTAGTGCTTTGTGTGCGTGGGTGAGGAGTTTGAAGGTTATTCTCTTGTTGACGGGGAGCCAGTGTCGGCTTCTCAGGTGGGGGGTGATGTGGCTGCGACGGGGGACGTTGATGATCAATCGTGCCGAGGCGTTCTGTATTCGTTGTAGTCGTTTCAGGAGCTTTTTGTTGTTCCTGAGTAGAGGGCGTTCCCGTAGTCGAGTCTGCCGGTGATGAGGGCCTGGGTGACGGTCTTTCTCGTGTCGGGAGGGATCCATTTGAAGATCCTGCTGAGCATCCGGAGGGTGTTGAAACAGGACGCGGAGACGGCATTGACTTGCTTGGTCATGGAGAGGGTGGAGTCCAGGATGAAACCCAGGTTGCGTGCGTGGTCGGTGGGTTCCGGGGCTGTGCCTAGCTATGTTGGCCACCAGGAGTCGTCCCATGCTGAAGGGGTGGGTCAGAGGATGAAGACCTCTGTCTTGTCTGAGTTCAGCTTCAGTCTGCTGTCCTTCATCCAGTCGGCGACAGCCTTCATTCCTCTGTGAAGATTGGCTTTGGCGGTGTGGGAGTCTTCGGTGAGGGATACGATCAGCTGGGTGTCGTCGGCGTAGGAGATGATGTTGAGGTTGTGCTTTCGTGCGACGTGGGCGAGAGGTGCCATGTAGATGTTGAACAGCGTCGGGCTAAGGGAGGACCCTTGTGGGATGCCGCAGATGATATCGGTAGTTTTGGAGCGGAAGGGTGGGAGGCGCACGCTCTGGGTTCTGCCGGAGAGGAAGGATGTGGTCCAGTCCAGGGCCTTCCCTTGGATTCCGGCGTCATGGAGGCGTGTTGATAGGGTGCGGTGGCAGACCGTGTCGAAGGCAGCTGACAGGTCCAGGAGGATGAGGGCGGCTGTTTCTCCTTTGTCCATCAGGATCCTGATGTCATCGGTGGCGGCTATGAGGGCGGTCTCGGTGCTGTGGTTGCTGCGGAAGCCGGATTGGGAGGGGTCCAGGATGTTGTTGTCTTCGAGGTAGCGGGTTAGCTGTTTGTTGACAATCTTCTCTGTCACTTTTGCCGGGAACGGAAGCAGGGAGATGGGCCGGAAGTACTTGAGGTCCTTGGGGTCCGCCTTGGGTTGTTTCAGAGGGGCGTTGATCTCGGCGTGCTTCAAGCTTTCCGGGAAGGCTGCTGTCTCGAAGGAGATGTTGATTGTTTTCCGGAGGTGGGGTGCGATGGTTGTGCTGGCAATGTTGAAAACGTGGTGAGGGCACGTGTCTGAGGGGGATCCGGAGTGGATGGAGTTAATGATTTTGATGGTGTCTTCATCACTGACGCTGGACCAGTTGGACAGGCGGCTGGTGTGGGTGGAGGTCGTGGGGATGGTGGTCTTGGTGGTGGGTGTGGGGGGGTCGCAGTCTAAGCTGTGGTGGATGTCTGTGATCTTACGGTGAAAGAAGGTGGCCAGGAAGTCGCACAGTTCTTGTGATGGTTGAATGTCGTTGGTGTTGGAGAGTTCTCTCACAATGCTGAAGAGCTCTTTGGTGTTGTGTGCGTTGTTGTCTAGGCGGTCCTTGAAGGCGGTCCTGATGAGTTGGTGGTGTCTGCGGGTGGCGTTCTTGTGGGCTGTGAGGCTGTCTAGGGATCGGTCGCGGAGCCATTTCTTCTCCAGCTTCCGGCAGGTGTGCTTGGAGGTCCGGAGGTCCTCGGTGAACCATGCGGCTTTCTTGTTGGTGTGGTTGGTTGTGGAGATCTTGAGAGGGGCGAGGGTGTCGGTGCAATCGCTGATCCACTGTTTGAGGTTGGTAGCGGCTGAGTTGGGGTCGGCGGGTGGTCTCAGGGCAAGGGTGGTGGTCAGTTGATCCTTGGTGACCTTGCCCGAGCAGCGGCGCGGTGGTGTGCGGTGGATTTCCTGAAGGTGAAGTGGACGCATCTGTGGTCGGTCCAGTGGGGTATGGTGGTGTGGTTGAAGGAGACGTGGGGGCTCGCGGAGAAGATGGGGTCCAGCGGCGTGGGTGGGTGTAGTCACGAGCTGTTTGAGTCCGAGGTTGGCGATCAGGGCGGTGGAGTTGGCGTCGTTGTTCTCGAGGTGGAAGATCAGGTCCCCGAGGAGGATGTAGTCCGTGGAGGCGATGGCGTGGCTGCTGACTAGGTCGGCGATGGTGTCGCTGAACTGTGGCCGGGGTCCGGGTGGTCTGTAGACGAGTGTTCCTCTGAGGGTCTTGTTGGGGTCGGTGTGGATCTGGAAGTGCATGTGCTCGGCAGTGGTGAGGGTTTTGTCGGTGTTGGTCGAGACTTTGAGGGTGTCTTTGTGGACGATGGCGATTCCCCCTCCGACTCAGTTGGTGCGGTCTCTGCGGGAGATCTTATATCCCTGTGGGATGGCTATGGCGATGTCTGGCGCTGAGGTGGTGTTCAGCCAGGTCTCAGTCAGGAAGGCGATGTCGGGGGCGATGGAGTCTAGGAGGTCCCACAGTTCGATGGCGTGCTTGCGAGCGGAGCGGGTGTTCAGGAGGATGCATCTGAGGTGGTTGGGTTCTCTGGTTGGTGGTTTGGCAGGCTGGATGCTGGTGTATTTGCAGTTTCGGCAGGTGAATGGCCCTTGGGTGTGCTTCGGGATGGCCTGGCAGCAGGGGTGGCATCGTCCGGGGTTGAGTGCGTGGAGTGTGCTGGGGACGTAGCGCAGTCTAGCATTGCGGGGGGCGCGGGGTGCAGGGGTTCTGGCGCTGCACGCCTCCGCGCGGTGGCCTCCATAAGAGGCGAAGTGGGAGGGAGGAGCAGCTGGGAGGCGGGAGAGGGGCGGCCAATGGGCGAGGGCACAGGAGACAGAAGGCAAAAGGGGGCGGGCCGCAGGGGAGCAGCGGCGGGGAGCGGGGGGATGCAAAATACGGTCACCTGGGTCGCACTCTCGGCAGTGGCGGGGCACAGTCACGGACACTCAGGAGGAGCCCTGCGGCGTGGGGGGCGACCTGACGTCAGGTCACCTTCGGTCTTCAGTGACTTTGCTCCAGCCGCATCTAGGCATCTGTTGGTGTGTGTTGGGCTGTCTAAGTCCGAGGTTGGTGATCAGGGTGTTGGTGTCGTGTTGTTCTCGAGGTGGAAGTTCAGGTCCCCAAGGAGGATGTAGTCCGTGGAGACGAGGGTGTGTGTGTTGATGAAGTCGGCGATGGAGTCGCTGAACTGCGGCCAGGGTCTGGGGGGGGAGGGGGGTCTGTAGACGAGGGTTCCTCAGAGGGTGGTGTTGGGGTCGGTGTGGGTTTGGAAGTGCGTGTGTTCGGCTGTGCTGAGGGTGTTGTCGGTGTTGGTCGAGACGCTGAGGGTGTTCCTGTGGACGATTGTGATTCCTCCTCCAACGCCGTTGGTACGGTCACTGTGGGTGATCTTGTAGCTATCCGGGATGGCTATGGCGATGTCGGGAGCTGAGGTGGGGTTCAGCCAGGTCTCCGTCAGGAAGGGAGGTAGAGTCGAGAAGGTCCCAGAGTTCCACTGCGTGTTAGCTGGCGGAGCGGGTGTTGAGAAGAATGCATCTGAGGTAGTTGGGTTCTTTGGTTGGTGGTTTGGTGGGCTGGATGCTGGTGTAGCTGCTCTTCAGGGTGGCCTGGTAGCAGGTGTGTTCTCGTCCGGGGTTGATTGCATAGAGGGTGCTAGCATCATAGCTACACACACACACCTCTGGCTTTAAGTGTTACACACACACACCTCTGGCTTTAAGTGCTATACACATTATACCAATCTGAGTGAAGCTACTGGGCTGTGCCATAAGCAACTAGATTATTTTGAAGCTAAACTGTTAAATGGTGATAACTGGATGGATTTCGTTTTTTTGTAGTGACAAAATAATTTAAATAGAACCCAAAATAATTTAAATAGAACCTAGCATCTCCCTTTCTCGGATACCCATTCTCCCAATCTCAGTTACAGCTGCACTTTCTCCCTGTCTAAGAAGCACACCCTTACTCCGTATGATGCACAACCTCCGACATCTCTGTATTCTAGCACCTAAACGCTGCTTCATGCCTGTATGAGGGGCGTGAGGCACCTTTTCATACAGATAACATGGTGGTTTGCCAGATTGTCAGAGTTGTATTTGTGATCTGGTGTAGGGAGCATTTTGGAGTTGTGCATGAGAAACCAGAAAGCTGCTTTTGTCTGGTGGCCCATTGCCCAGCAGTGATGGAGAAGGAAGTGTGAGAGATATGTGTGCAAATTATAATTACTTAGGAATAAACCATATAGGCAGCTACCCAGCCCTGGCATGGTCAGTGGTGCAGCAAGGATGCCAGGGACCCGAAGGCAAGCAGGCAGGAAGGGCGCCCATCACCTAGGAAATATAGCTATAATTGGGGTGCAGGAGGCCCCTCAAATCTGAAGGCCCACCCCCTTTGCTTCTGCTGCACTATTGGTAATTACGCCACTGAGCCTACTCTGAGGGATAGTGGAGGGATATGTGCACATTGACCATGCATTATGTCACCTTCCATGCATACACTCACTTCATCTCTGATGCGCCTACTCCCCCGCCTACGATACTTATAGTCCCATACCCCCTCCTCAGACGGACGCACATTCTCCCTTCGTGCAAATCCTCTTTCCGCCTCTGATGCACGTTCCATCCCCACCTCTGATACACATCCTTCCCCTACCTCTGATACACACCCTTCCCCCACCTCTGATACACATCCTTCCCCCACCTCTGATACACATCCTTCCCCCACCTCTGATACACATCCTGCCCCCACCTCTTAAACACATCCACCTGTGCAACACATTCAGTGTCCACCTCTGATACACACCCTTTTCGTACACATCTTCTCCACACCTCCGATACACATGCTTCCGCCACCTCTGATAAACATCCGTCTCTGATACACATCCACCTCTGATACACATCCACCTCTGATACACATCCACCTCTGATACACATCCACCTCTGAAACACATTCAGTGTCCACCTCTGATACAAACCCCATACCTCTGATACACATCCTTCCATATCTCTGATACACTTACATTCGCACCTCTGACAAATGTCATTCTCACACTTATTCACACCCCATACCTCACTCACTTCCGGTGCCCTTTCACCCCCATCTCTTATACTGGTGCCCTCTTGCAGGCCCCGAGCCCGCTGCAGGCGCCTCTGACTGAAAGTGATTGAGCGCAGTGAGGTCCGTTTTGCGGAAGGAGAGCTGTTGAATCCACTCCGCTCTGACTGAGCCGCGTGTTAACAGGACTCCGTCGCCGATGGGCTTTGCTTCCTCGACGGTGGCATCCCTTGACACCTCTTCATAGCCACAGGTTGTCACGGTATGCGGGGAACAAACAAGCAGCGCTCTCTGTAAACAGTCAGGCAGGGGCTCCCGTGTGAAGTCTGGCGGCGGTGGCCGCGCTCTCATGACGTCACATCTTCAGGCGGTGGACCTCGTAAGCCCTGAGGTGAATACGGCGGCCGCCGCTCTCTCATGACGTCAGATCTTCAGGCGGTTGATCCCGTGAGCCCTGAGGTGAATACGGCGGCCGCCGCTCTCTCATGACGTCACATCTAAAGGCGGTTGATCTCGTGAGGGCTTAGGTGAATTCAGCGCAGCCACCGCAGCGAGAGGCTGCTACATGCGCGAGCAGGTATCCTCTGAGTCTGACGACAAAGAAAATCTGTGTATTCCCGCCACAGCAACTCGACATCTTCACAGAGGTCCTTTCGGCTTCGCTTCCTTTCTGTTTACACGGCCTCTTGTGTTTATGTAGAAGCTGCAGAAACGGCCACCACGGCTGTTTTCTTTTCTCTCGCCTCTTTGTTTCCCTGAGTGGCCCTGGGGAAAGGCCTTGTCAGGTTTGAGATGCCCCCTCCTTCCTCTCTCCCCCCAGAGCCAGTCAGAAGAAATAAACAGCGCTGCTTATCAGATCATATATCCTACTGACAAAGAGGCAGGCCCTGTGAGTGGCAGCAGCGGAGGGCAGGCGTGTAACACCAAATATTTACCCGGAGAATATAATGAAAACAGAGTCGGAAGCTTGATGTACGAGTTGTCTTTAATTGGTTAGTGTGATAGGTGCTCGAAGTACCTTCAATTGGGTCCCAAGCATGTGTACAGTCTTGGATAGCGCTAAGACGTCAGGTGACTTCAATGCGCTACGACGGAGCAATTTATGATAAAGTAGTGTTAAAACAATCAAGTCTTTGCTAGGGCTTAAAACGTCACGAAATATTGTTACACTCAGTGGCTTTTGCCAATGAACCGCAGTCGTGACACATAGGCTACTGGCGATTGACTGACAGGAAGTGTCACATTTCATGAAATCCATCTGAATAGATGCACAAACTGAAGGCCCGCGTCGCATGTAGGATCAGCCGATCACCGGTTCACCCCTCAGAGACTATCGTTTTACAATTTAAGAATGACGAGTCCTCAAGTCAAGCATCCTAATTAAAATCGGTTTGTTCCAAATTGGATAACAATCTTGTCTGCAAGTGGGCTTTGGAGAGCCAGGTAGTCCTGGTACGTGAAGTGTCATGTGGCCACTTCACCAGCGTGGCAGCCATGTTATCAGGTTGTTTGTGGAATTTTAACTTGTGTCTACTCTGTATTACGTCACCTGTGCTTGTGCGCTTTTTGTCTCATATTTGCTTCAGGGTTGTCTGTTACCAGTTTTCAATCCTTTACAGAACAGGTGTAATTCCTGTAATTTAGGTGCTTACCTGTTTCTTTAAACTTCTGTTAAACGTGTAGAGAACATTTGATTTCATCTGCTCCAATTAAATAATCATTGCTGCCCTTAAAGTGGTTCAGTCATGCACACATGTTGGCAGCAATTATGTGGCAACTGTCACTTGGGGGGGATTACGAGTGATAGCTTGTTGAAACTAAATGTTTCGTATTTGCCACTTTGGCCAGATTGTGTTACTCCTTCCAGTTTGTGGTGAGTGGGACATCAAGAGGCCAAAAAGTGGAATTAGTTACATCATGTGCTGAGATTAGGGGAGCTGAGCAAAATTTACTTCATGTTTAAGCAGTGAAACTGAAAACCCTTGATGCTTTGGACTTGGAAGTTTTTATATCTCTTTTTTGAAAGATGTCCACATGCAAGCTTTTATACGACACATAGATCATCACAGTCTTGTTTGTGGGTGGGAATATATATTTATCATATAGTTTTGACTCACTAGGTGAAGGGACATGCAGTCACCCATGGTTAGAGCAGTTGTTGGTGCCAAAGGTTACAACTCCTTATTGCATTGCCAGTGATCTATCCCTATGTTTGAAGGGGATTGCAATTAAATGTCGCGCAAACCAAAACTTAAATTGGACTGCAAAATAGCATATCAATGAAAGAGCTAATCTTGGCAAAACTCAGTCCATTTCTAGAAGCCAAGTAGGCACCCAATTGAGCATCAGCCCATGTATGTGAGAATCAGAAAAGGTAGGTGTTGTTGTCATGCCTTCCTTAAACATTGTTCTTGTACTATACTGGCCCTGCATACATCCCTTTTACACTGCAAAAAAACTTTTTAAGTGTGAGAAGTTTAATATGAGTAACATGCCAGCACTAGTGTCCCGAAGAAATATCTGCTCCAAAGTGCCTTTGGCCTGTTCAGCCTACGTAACACTTAAAAGCTGTTAGTAGCAGTACACTTGCTTGGCGTGGCAGCAAGTAATCGGGGCTGCTGTTCTTTAACCATATACCTCTCAGTACAAAGTAGTTAATTTGTATTTAGCTGTGTTACAGAACAGCCTTAATTTGCAAGACCCTAGCTCAGAGCCTGACCCACTGTTATGCATAACTGAGCATGTGTGCATTACTGCTCTTTTGAGTAGAAGTCCACTCTCCAGAGACTATTACTTTAAATGCCATTTCTGTCAAGATGCTCAGACTTCATAGGCCCAAAGGATTACATTTGCAAATGTGCTTCTAGGCCACGACTCCAAGCAAGCCTTTGATTGCTAATTGTATGGCGTTCATTGTTTTTTCTTCCCTTTTGCATGCCATGCTACTAAATTTACCCGGGGAACCTTTCTGTTGGGGTGAACCTCTGAAACACAACCAGTGACTACTATTTGCACGAGCTCCTCCACCTTTCTGGTCCAGGGTTCCTCCAGCTTCTGGTGGGCTGTCTTGAATGAGTGTCAGACAGTTATATGTTGACATATTCTTTTTAAAGATTGCCATGGGGAGGAAATTGCTGGTGATGCCTTCACTTCAGATGTGGACTATGAAACTGTACTTCTAAATGCGTGATGATTCCAAAGGAACTTGTGCTTTGCTGTAATGACGAAGACTCCAGCTGATAACCAAGATCAAAAAGCAGATCTGGTTTTTGATGTGCAGGAGGCTGACAGCCAGTCTGCGCCGCTGCGTGAGGTGTCCACACAGGGGAGAAGGCCGAGCTCTTTGAAACACCTTATAAGATGACTGCGTCTCTGCTCTTCTCGATGTCCCTCTTATTCACACCCTGAATTTTAATAAGGATCTTGAACAACTCTTTGAGCTTGTTTTCCTATGATCGCCTCATGGTTTTCCATTGGCCTCCTCATTACTTTTTGACCTGGACATGCATGTAAACATCGAATCTACTGGCATGGGGTGTTGGTTTTGTGGAGATGGGGCTGAATTAATGCCGAATTTTATGTCAAAGGCCCGGAGGCCAACATTATGCATATATCCCTTTTATTACTGCCCAAACACAGCAGCAACAGCACCTAGAACTTAGAATACTATCAAACATTCTAGAACTTAGAACATGAATAAGTCCCCTTGAGCAGCAGCCATCTTCCTCTTTTGTTGCTGCTCAAACATAAGACGAGTACCATAATTTTATTCTCTGTTTGAATTTGGTTAAAAAGAATGATTGGTTTACTAATTTGAGGAAGAATTTGATTGAGATGTTAAAACGGTGTATGTTTGTTTAATGAAAGATATTGGAGATAGAAGAATAGCGTATAATTTTAGCAAACGATCGTATGAATCTGTATATCTGAGGTTTTTTCTTGTATTTATCAGGAATGAAAAGTACAATAGAAGGTTTTTTGGGTTTAGAGTTTTAAATATTAGATTATTACCTTTAAAAGGGTAAATTGTCGGTTGGTGTGGAGTGTCTCGAGCGCTTGCTGCGTTGTCACGAGCGCTCTCTCTGCGCATGCAGCGTGTTGTCAGTTGAGGACGCGCGAGGTGGAACGGCTACAGGCACGGAGAGAGAGAGACGCGGAAACTGACGCGCGCCGAAAGAAGAACGGAAAGCTTAGCTTTCAGAACATTAGGGGCCGCCGTACGTTCGTTGCGTGCGGTGGCCATTTTGAAAGATTGGGAAACAGGTGGTGTTTGGTGGGGAGACGTGGTCGGCCATATTTTGGGAGAATTTTCTTGTAGTCTGACTGAACGAGTGTCCGTTTCAGTCAGACAGAGTTCAGAAGGTCGAGAGGTGTGTCGTGTTTGAGATCGGTGAATTAGATTTGGGCATTATTTGGAGGAGAATACTTTGAGAGGTATTTTTAAGAAGGATTGAAGGAGGAGAAATAAATTATTTAATAATAAATTGAAAGAAAGGAGGAAAAGATGGAGAAAGAGGAATTGAGTATGGAGGAAAGGATGAAAGAGTTTATGGAGAAGAAATTTGGAGAATTTTGTGCTAATATGGAAAAGAAGTTTGAGAGCACAATTTCAAAAAAAGTAAAGGAAGGTAAAAACAGACAGGGAACTGGTGAGGAGGATGGTTTTTACACCACAGAAGAGGTTGAATTAGAAGCAGGTACTTCTTCTGGAGGAGTTAAAAGGAAGGAAAAGAAGAAGAATGTAATTAAGAAGAAAGTAACAAAAGATATGGAGAATAAAGGGAAAAAGGAGAAGGCTATAAAGGCCAGAGACAGTGCTATAAAGGCACAAAGAAAAGAACATAGTACTGTAGCATGTGATGGTAGTTCAACCAGTGGGGATGTAGAGCTCACATGCAGCTCTAATATGGATGATTCTGATGTGGAGGAAGTTAAGGTTACGAGAAGGAGGTTGGATGAGGAGATTAAATTGGAGTTTGAGGATTTTGTGGATCCTCAAGGGGAACAGATGTTTGATCCTTTGTTGATTCAACATCCCCTTTCTCCTCAGTGGTCCCCAATGGAACACGTTGCCAAGTACATAAGATATTGGATCAGGCGGGAAATGCCAAAAGAAATAAGAACTCGACTGAGGTCGGAGTGCCCGAGGCCAACACTAAATAGCAAAGTGGCCTTCACGCCAGAGTTAGACCAAAAGATGTTGACCTTTTTAAATAACAAAGGGGGAAGAGACCCGAGAAGGGGTCTAGACAAGGGATTGAAGGGATGTCAAGATAGAATGCTTGATATTCTGGGTCCCTTAACTAAGATCTTTGATCTGTGCGAGGAAGCACATTCTAATAACACTGGCGTTGACGTGGCAGAAATGCGTCAATGGGTTCAACGTGCTATATGTTTGCTGGGAAATGCTAACGCAGCACTCTGTTTGGAGAGGAGAAAGAGTATTTTGTTTAAAATAGATCCAAAACTGGCAGATTTGGCAGACAAAGAATTCGGTGAGCAGAGCAATGGGCTGCTGTTCGGAGATGATTTCGTAAAGGACATGTCTAAGTACGTGGGTACTTTCAATACTTTACAAAAAGCTCAGAAGGATATTAGGCGTGTTTTTGGTTGGGCCGGGAGAACAAGGGGTCGGTTCCCCGGCCGAGGAAATGGTGTTACCAGAGGTTTTTATGGAAGAGGTAACAGACCCTATGGAACAAGTTATGGAAATGGATTTGGATATGGTTATTCTGGAGGATATAGTTATCAGAGAACCAATCAAGGAAGTTTCTTCCCGCAAAGGCAGAAGGGAAGAGGAAGAGGAGGAAGATCAGATAGGAGATCGAGAGGTTTCTCAGGTAAGTTGCTCACGAGGCCCTTTATTTATGGAAGTAGAATTGGGCGGCAGACTAGCCCAGTTTGTTTCCAGATGGCAAGAGATAACTCAAGATCCGTGGGTTTTGGAAACTGTGGTTGGATACAGGATAGATTTTATCAGTGTGCCAGTTCAGGAAAGGGTTCCACAGGTGTTAAGGTTTTCAGGAGAGATGGAAAAGTTAGTGACAAAGGAAGTGTTGGAGTTGGAGAGGAAAGGAGCAATAGAGTTCGCAGAGGAAGTGCATGGTTGCTTCATAAGCAATTTGTTTCTTGTGGAAAAGAAAGACAAGAAGATGAGACCGGTAATCAACTTGAAGGAGTTGAACGATTGGGTTGTTTACAACCATTTCAAGATGGAAGGGATACATATGTTAAGAGATTTGTTGAGGAAAGGGGATTGGTTAACGAGGCTAGACTTAAAGGATGCATATTTAACGATCCCGATGTGTCAAGACCAGAGAGATTACCTACAGTTCAGGTGGTTGGGAAGGCGCTGGAGGTTCAAAAGTCTCCCTTTCGGATTGACGTCAGCTCCTTGGTGTTTCACCAAGGTGATGAGGCCAATTGCGGCTTGGTTGAGGTCAAGGGGAATTCGGTTGATTGTTTATCTGGACGATATTCTGATTATGGCAGAGGAGAGAGTTTTAGCGAAGGAACAAACAGAGTTTGCGGTGAGAGTAATAGAGGATTTGGGATTTGTTGTGAACAGGGAGAAGTCTTGTATGGTTCCGAATCAGGAGATGACGTTTTTAGGTTTCAAGATACAGACGTTGGATTGTGTGTTGAAGTTGCCTATGGAGAAAGTGAGGAAAATCAGGAAAGAGGTAAGGAGAGTGAAGTCTGCAGAGTGGATTACGTTGAGGCAGTTGGCACGTCTGTTGGGTCTTCTGTCTTCTTCGATTCAGGCTATATTCCCAGCTCCTCTACATTATCGTGCTTTGCAGAGACTGAAGGCACATTATTTAGGGAAGGATGTGAGGTATTCTCAGAGGATCATGATAAATCAGGAATCTCAGGAGGAGTTGGGGTGGTGGTTGACGAGTCTGGAAGCTTGGAACGGTCGAGCTATTTTTGGGATGATGCCGGAGGTGGAGATAGAGTCGGATGCAAGTTTGCACGGTTGGGGTGCTCGATGTGGAGAGGTTTCGACAGGAGGACAATGGTCGGAGATGGAAGGTCATATGCACATAAATTGTTTGGAGCTGTTGGCAGGGTCGTTTGCGATAAAGAGCTTTGTGAGGGACAGGATGAAATGTTGTGTTCTTCTAAAAATTGACAATTTGTCTGCGGTTCAATATGTAAACAAGATGGGTGGTCCGCGTTCAAGAGGATTAGCGGAAATAGCGAAGGAATTCTGGAGGTTTTGTCTGGAAAGGGAAATTGTTGTGCAAGCTCAATATATACCAGGGTTGAGCAACGTAGAAGCGGATTGGTATTCAAGATACCTGAGGGATGCGAGCAGTTGGAAGTTGAAGAGAGAGGTGTTTTTGAGTCTGGAGGACATGTGGGGGCCTTTATGTGTGGATCTGTTTGCAGACAGGTTGAATGCTCAGCTGAAGGAATTTTACAGTTGGAGGCCGGACCCGGAAGCCAAGGGAGTGGATGCTTTTCTGCAGAGTTGGAAAGGGTGAAGGTGTTATGCGTTTCCCCCGTTTTCTATGATTCAGAGAGTCCTGAACAAGGTCAGAAGGGAGGAAATAGAGTTGGTTTTGATAACTCCTTTTTGGAGAGCACAGGTATGGTTCCCGGATGTGATGAATTTGTTGATGGAAGATCCGATAGTTCTGCCAGATTGCAGGGAGATTTTGATGGATGTTCAAGGAAATTTTCACGATCTTGTGATCTCAGGTCAGTTGAAGTTGATGGCATGGTTGATTTCAGGAGAGTTTGGCAAATGCAGGGATTATCAAAGGAGGCTGAAGAGCTTGTGTCAAAGTCGTGGTCTAAGGGAACATCTAGGGTGTATGGATCAGCTTGGAGAAGGTGGAATGGTTGGTGTGTTGAGAGGGACTTGGATCCCATTTCGGCACCTGTGGTAGAGGTGGCTAATTATTTGTCAAGTCTCTTCTGTAGCGGTTTGGCTTATAATTCGGTTAATTTGAGTAGATCTGCAATTTCGGCAGGTCATGATTTTGTGGAAGGAGTTCCAGTGGGACAGCATGTTTTAGTTAAGAGGTTGGTTAAGAGTGTAAGGGTGGTTAATCCGCCAAAGGCAAAGTATGGTACACTCTGGGACGTTAATTTGGTGTTGAGAGAGCTTGAGAGTTGGGGTCAGAATTCGGGTTTGGATTTGAAGTTTTTGACTTGGAAGGTGACAATGCTTTTATGTCTGGTCTCTTTTAGGAGGGTGTCAGATGTTAGAGCTTTGGATGTGGATTCGAGGTTTTACCAACCAGAGGGTGTATGTTTTGAGTTAAAGAGGAGAACAAAGACTATGTCTAGGACGATTTTTTACCCTTTTTTAGAGGGTGAGAGTTCTTTGTGTGTGGTTAAATGTCTGAAGGAGTATGAGAGAAGGACTTTTGCTTTGAGGAAGAAGGGTTGTAGTTAGTTGTTAATTTCATATGTTAATCCTTATGGGGCTGTGTCAACTCCTACTTTGGCAAGATGGATTAGGAATGTGATGGCCAAGGCTGGTATAGATATTGGTGTATTTGGGTCGCATTCTGTTAGAGGGGCTATGGCTAGTAAGGCCTTTGTAAAAGGGTTCAGTCTGAGTGATATTTTAAAGGCTGCGGATTGGTCAAATGATTCGACTTTTAGAAAGTTTTACTTTAAGCCTGTGGAAAATGTTTTAGGGAAGGTTTTGGAAGAACTTTGAACATGCATAATGTTGGCCTCCGGGCCTTTGACATAAAATGCAGATTTTCCACAGTTTTAATGTAAAGAAAATCATGATTTTATTAAAAAAGGCACGGAGGCTAATATTATCCCTCCTCTGTGCCCGCCCTGTAATTAATTTGTTTGTTTTGTTTTAAGGATGAAGATGAAAATGAAGAAGGTGTTCGGGTTAAAAAAGAAAGTTTGGAGATGGAGTCTGGAGAAATTTGGAGTCAGAAGAATTTTGGAGTTTGTTACTTATTGTTTTTTTCGCAGTCACAAAAGAGGAAGATGGCTGCTGCTCAAGGGGACTTATTCATGTTCTAAGTTCTAGAATGTTTGATAGTATTCTAAGTTCTAGGTGCTGTTGCTGCTGTGTTTGGGCAGTAATAAAAGGGATATATGCATAATATTAGCCTCCGTGCCTTTTTTAATAAAATCATGATTTTCTTTACATTAAAACTGTGGAAAATCTGCATTTCAAGCTGCCCTCCATGTAAAGGAGTGTGATTTGTAATTGCTGTATGTAAATGTGTATAAAAAAAGATATCCTGGGAGTGTGTGATGAATCCATCGCTCCTCATCCTTCGGTGGACACAGATGCCTAGAGGGGTGAGGTTTCTGGTGGGAGGTCAACATGGTGCGAGCAGGGGATTAGATAACTTCAGATCTAGGGGAGTGGACTGTAGGCCCTGGCAAATTGTAATTTACCCACAGGCGAACTGAGGAAAGTTTTAAGCCCAGGATTGGCTTTGCAGCAATTTGGAGACCATTGGTCCCTTGCCCATAAATTCATACGGAAGACCGGGGCCATGACCCCCCCTAACCTATCTGCCGCAATAAGCCTCAGGTCCGTGAGATATAGGAGTTTCAAAGCTAATCAACACATCTTGCAGGAGGACGTTGTCAGTTTGTGTTGACCCCCTGTATGTAGAAATGCCAAAAAGAATCACTTGATGTAACAAAAAAATTATTTCTTTAAACAAAATCGTATCTATAAACAATTGAATTAGTTAACTTACATCCATGGTGATGCATCGCAAAACATGTTATTTTATCATGAAATTAACTATTTGCTCATTTTGATTCTGAAACTTTATTTATTTAAATAATGAATCATGAGACATCACCAAAATGATGAATTGTTGAAATAATGGATGAATTGAACATGGAATATAACATGTTATAAAATGGCGCCCACATTAGCAGTGGAACGCGAGTCCTTCCTTAATTTTGACCGTCGGAATGTAAATAAAATATGGCGTTTCAAATGTGTGCCGTAACATCGAGAAAGGCACTTCCGCCGAAACGCGTCTATTGCTGTAAATAAAAGAATTTTGCATTTGAAGCTGCCCGGCGTGCGGTTTTCCTTTGGTACGTTAGTACAGTAAGGATTTTGAGCTGTATATATATATGTGTCCTCTGGCTTTCTTCACTGAGGGGCCCGTCGTTTCATGTTTGACGTGCTTGCCAGCAGCACGTGAAGAGGACCCGTTCCGTTCAGCGTCCTGTGATTGTTGGCGACTTTGTTTGAATTATCCGCGGAATCGGAATTTGCAGGACCGCCCCATAGTCAGATCAGGCAAGTGGCCACTGTCAGGAACAGCCCGTGACTTCACGAGGGTAACAGGATCACGGCATCCGAGTTGCATGGCTCGGTCGGACTTTGAAAATGGGGCTGGAACGTTGGGGACTTAAGGAAACGCTAGGACTTTCACACACGGGGGCTCTCCCTATTTACAAAACTTGCACTTCTTGCTAGGATTTACAGCCAGATTTAAGATCGAACTTGGGCTCCACACACGGTACTTACCAGTTGCTGCATGATGGGAACTGCAGTCCAACAACTTTGAACTGCAGCTGAAACTCTTCTGCGGGTGGAGTCAGCTGACCTCAGTTAATTAGGAGGACCTGCGCATATCAAGACTGCAAGGAGGAGTGCTCCCGGACTAAAGCTTACGGCATCCGAAGAAGGCAACACGCCGAAATGCATCATGCCACTTTTAAGCTGTCATTAAAGTGTTTCCGCAAGCTCCCCTTGTGTCCTCTGGCTTTCTTCACTGAGGGGCCCGTCGTTTCATATATATATATATATATATATAGCAAGAAATCTTCAAACCTCCACTGAAGCGGCGAAAGAAGAGGCGGACCCCACGATATCCAGGCAGGTTATCTTTATTCACAAGCCTTCAAAATGCAACGTTTCGAGTACTGGCGTACTCTTGTTCACACACCACATTCGTATTTGGAATTTTCTTTTATGCTATTGGTTCTGACCCCACCTATGGGCCACACCTACCACACGTGCAACACATGGTCCAGCCTGTGGCCTGGATTGAACAATTTAAAGCAACAGTGCGCCACTGTGTACATATTTAAAATCACAGATATTGGACAAAGTCGCACTAAAAGCATTTAAAATCAATAGCGAAAATAATGCTGTTGATGTCAATTTCATCACAGTGATAGCCAATACATCGGAATTGATATATATTACTGTATTAATACATTGATAAAATATTTATCTTTGCTGCACAAATGCATGCAACTGATCCATTGACTGAATTTTGAATGATATGCTTATATGCATAACTCATAACTTAATCAGGTGAAGTCAAAAATGGAACAATCAAGTATATACATGTATAATGGCATTATAAACAGATTTAACCGCATGCGTGCGGGCGGAATTCCGCCCGTACGCTGGGTTTTTAAAATTCGCATGTTACGTGACGAGCTGGGCTCGTCATGAGCGTGCGAGGAGGCTACGCCATGACGAGCCCAGCTCGTCATGAGCGTCGAAGGGGTTAAATGCTGGGCCTAACCACAACACTGTTCAAACCTGATCCAGAGCTCAACTGGAACATGTGAAAAAAAGGGGGATATGCCACCCAAATGCACCTCAGTGTACAACCGTGACTTTGAGCTACAGTCCTATATATTTATTACAATTTATACCTAATAAATTTCAGATTTCATAAATATTAAGACCTATTTACAAAAGAGTATATGTACAAAAGTGAAAAAAGTGCTCAAGTATATTCACAGTGTAAATAAACCACCAAAAAAATAACCAATGATTATTTAAAAGACCGCATTGTTTAAAAACATAAACAACCAATCTAAAAACAGTAGTAGGACTGCAGGTCACCATAGTTAAATACATTATTGTATATTTCATAATGTTTAACTCATATGTACTCCATTGTGCTGTACACTATGAATGGTTGCTGAACCTCCAATATTGAGGTTTGGTGGCCTGACTGTAGTGTGTATATGATTGATCAACGGTTTTACGATATATATATATATTACGATCCCTGGTGCCCTGGTCGCACAAAAACAGGTACGGACAACTTCTTTAAGCTGGTGCCAGATTTTCTTTTTATTAAAGTTGCGTGCAAAGCTCCTTCATGACGCGTTTCGGGCCACTTATCCCTTGGTCACGGCTAAGTATATATATATAGTATTTTATATATACATAATATATTATATTTATATATAGTATTATCCACTAGCACATTCATTTACAGTGGGGAAATTCCCGTACGTGTAGTGTGATAAATCTGCAAAAAAAGCACACAAATCTACTTTATGTGTGGATTTTTTTACATTATCAACACAGTTTATTTACATTGGGGGGGGGGGGGGGCATTCACCCAGTCCTGGTGCTTGCATATGCCATTGTGGGACTTCAGCATGAACTAGTTCTCTGGAGCACTGCCCACCGCCACCCCTGTGAACTGATTGTGAAGACCATGCTTGGGCGCCCTTGAAGAACACCTCATTAAATCGCATGGGTCCCAGGAGACAGTGTCTGCTCGCAGGTCTGGTGTGAAACTGCTGCTTCTTTTGTGTGAAGAAGAAACCGCGAGGTGAGACATTAACCCACAAAAGCACCAGAGGATACTGCTCTGACTGATGGCTGGAGACAGGATGTGTCACAGTTTACTGCTTGCCGCGGGGATGCCAAGGGATGGGCTGTTTGTTTATTTACCAAGGCCTCGCCGAAATTCCCACGTGAGCATCTGGCGTTTTACTTGAGAGGAGGCCGCGAGCCGCCCAGAATCCTTTCTGCTAGCCGTCATTCATTTGGTGCGTTTATTCGTAGTCCATATCTGCGTATTATTTTCGAATATAGTTATTATTGTTGTGTTTGCAGAAGAGGAGCTTCTGATCCTGTTGCATTAACTTATGTAAGCTTTAAAAGGGGAGGGGGACTCTCGCTTAACAGCGAGAGCCGCTGACTTTGAAATTGGGTGATTGGTTCGAGTCTGGTGGGATGCTCAAGCATCCTGTGTTTCTGGGCAAATCATTTAATTTCCCCGTGCATAAAAAATGCCTGTGTCCGTCTTTAATGCAAGTGGTGCTCATGTAAAGCGCTCTGATACCTTTGGGTCGAGTATGCGCTATATAGAACTGCAAAAAATAAAAGCATTGCTTTCTGGAGGCCAAGCGTAAACTCCACGGCCCCACAGAGTGAAATGCTGCTCTGGTTAAAAATCAGATTCGGGGGCAAAATCAAAACTAAAAAAAACGGACTAGATCGGGAAGCAAATTAGTAGTGATGTGAAATGAGGTAGGGGCGTAATGTAGGCCCCTGCGATGCGTGGGAAACCCCAAACCTCCAAGGGCCACCATTCTTCAAAGGGGCCCATTCAGCCCAAGGGATATCTATGCGATATGGTAGACTTGGGTAGGGGGCTCATCACATTCTGCAAGGAGGCCCCAACATTTTGCATTACATCACTGATAAGAGGCAACGAAGTAACATAGCCCCCTGCAGTCGGCAGTAATGTAAGCGTTACTGTATATGCTGAATAAAGAAGTAAAAGGCCGCTTTTAGTTCGAACCATATGTGGTGGGCTGTCACTCAGTCTCTTGGTACGGGGGCACTCTTCTGGGGGTCCCCCCATTCCACCCAAGGTCTTGTGTGTCTGTAATTCAAGAGTTTCAGGCCCAGGGGCCTCACATTTGAAGTTAGCCACTGGTACTGACTATTAGCCGTTGTGTGGATTGTGAATTTAATTACCACAATAAAATTAATATTTTGAAGTCCGAAGACCCACAAAATGGGAAAGTCAGCTGTGCTGCCTCTCCACCATGTCTACAAGGTGTACCCTAAAGTGTGTCGCCTCTTTCTTTCCTGTCTGTCTGGTCCCTCTTTACCACCTCTTTACCACCCTCAGTGCTTCAACGTGAACTAAAAAAACGCACAATTGTACAGGAGATTATAAAGTCTGATTTTAACTGGTTCATGCTCGCTTAAGTGATCTGGAAAAGCAAAGGTGCAACCCAGCCCACCGCAAGAGCATCACTGCCATATTCTGGGACGGAGCGGTGCCTGCATTTAACATGCCCTAGCACATAGCTACATCAGCCCTCCTCCCATTGTTTCTTTGGAGACAGGAATGTATGCCTAGCCTCTTCCGTCCTTGTATGTAGAGTGAGGTCATTTCCTGCTTAAAGTCTTCCACTGGGCTTATTCTATGTACGCCACAACATACCTGCAATACCTGCTTGTGTTTGTTCTCCATTTGCATAGTGTCACCCAGTAGCCCTTGTGGAAGCTGGAATTCTGAAGCCTTGTACGATGCAAACGTCACAAGCACTCACCAATGGGTGCTGAGCCACAGGCTCTACCTTACCATGATGCCTGGCATCTTGCCACTACAAGCGTAACTGAATTTCCGCCTGACAACGCAGATAGGTTTTGACAAATTTATCTAGCCCCCATTTTCCTCCATGCAGATGCTACCTTTTTTCCTGTATGCATCTATATTTAAGCATCAGTGTTGTGGAAGCTGTTTTTTCTCTGGCAGTCTGGCACTGAAGTCGTGCGTATGAAAATAAATGGTTTTATAAAATAAGTTCCAAAAATAAACTTGTGTATAGATGTACATCAATCTTGTAAGGACACATTCTGCTGATCTGTCACGGCTATAGGAGGAGATGTGGTTAACGACAGACGTTTCAACTTGGGCCCTACATCCTGTGATTCTGGGCAAATCACTCATTTTTTCCATGCATAAAACGTGTAATGCAATCTGATACTCCTATAAAGCAATGCGCTCTAATGCCATGGAAGCAGGCCTGTGATATGTAAAACTGCAAAAAATAAAAAGTAACCGAGTTACAAAAACCAGTGAGAAAACCTAGAAGTGGTTCTATTCATTCTTGAATTCCAGTCTGCACTGTATGAAAGGCAATTCAATCCATCTTTGTTTCCAAATACAGAAGAATTCTGACAACAGGCATGGCTACTTTTAGCCTGCCTTTTTAAAAGTGCATGGGTGAAAGAAGTGAAATACGTATGAATTCAGAGCTTGGAATGTGCGACTGAGAGAAATGATATGGGTCGAGTTTCATCAGGTTGGCAGAGGTAGTAAAGTGAATAATACTAGAACTGCTCACGTAGATCAACCTGATCCATGTTTTCTCTAACAAATAGGGATTGAGGCATGCAAATTGAAGAAAATGTTTTTTCATTTTTAGGGCTAATTCATCTCCCTCCTGAAGAACAAATTTTGTCTTCAAAATGTATTAAGGGAAAGAGGTACAGAAGCACAATGGGGGCAACCCCCTGGTCATTGGTATAGGGGCAGACGCCCATGGGCGGTATAGTTACTGTCTCAATGTGAGAATCGCCTTTCATTGTGTTAGAAGATGGAATCTATCAAAGACATCAAGAGATCATTTATTGGTCACCCCCTTAAGATTTTTATTGCAAAGTATGATGTTTATATAGAGTTTGACAGATACAGACTATCCGCCAAAAGTAGGCTGGTGTCCTGTTCACACTATTGAGAGTCTATAGCCATGTATGTAGAGCCATGCCTATTTTTGTCTGCACCCTACAAACACAAAGGCCTGTATTTATTAAAGCTTTGCTTCGCCGTTGCGCCACGCAAAACCTAAGTGAGATTTATCAAGCCATGGCCACCTTGCATGGCTTGATAGCTCTAGAATAGTGCATGGCAACGCTAATAGCTGCCTTCCATTTCCCTGCCCCAAGGAGGCGTTCCATGGGTATAGCGTAGGTGTTCTCACGCATCCACCCTTGGATTTTGCTGCAGTCCCAGCTTTATCATTAGTGGTAGACCTAGAAATGTAAACAAATTCTACATATCCCCAGGTGAGGCATAACAGATAAATAACTTTATTTCTCCTTGTTTTTCCTCTTTCTATGTGTGCTGCATCCCTGCACACTTCGAAATAGAAAAATGCCTCTCAGCATTATTTGTGTGCAGGAAGGTATCCCTTTCTGCAAAGTACCAATCCTGCCTACAACGCAGGCACCCTTGCACCATGACGCATAGGTGCCTGCATTGGCGTT
Source organism: Lissotriton helveticus (assembly GCF_964261635.1). Classification (NCBI taxonomy): domain Eukaryota; kingdom Metazoa; phylum Chordata; class Amphibia; order Caudata; family Salamandridae; genus Lissotriton; species Lissotriton helveticus. Next base: position 1,703,586,560 of record NC_136067.1, read on the forward strand.
AGGCAGCAAAATGTGTGACTTCACTAGGAAAGGACAGGAATGTTCCATATAATATTAATTACGCTGTTTACTCCAGTATTGGAACTTTCATAGATTCACATGCCTGAATCATTCCCCGTCGTCGAGACGGGAGTCTCCGGTATATAAAAAAGCAGTGCTTAGTAGTATAGCTGAAAAGAGGCCTAGGCCCATTTCCCTTTTGCAACCCATAGCCTTTGTTATGTAAAAAAGGCACAAACTTTTCCCTGAACCAATCAGAGCTCCTCACCCTCTAGAACCCTCCTGAGAGAACCTTCTGCCCCTCAGATTTTTCTACCGCACGTTGTGCTAGGGAGTCTCCTTTGAGCTCTGCTCAAACTCTTTACTTTTACAGTATTTTGACTAAGATTTAGGGGTTTCATCTAATTTCATCTACCATGTCTGAGAAGGAGAAGAAAGGATTATTTAGAGCTTGTTCCACCTGCTCTAAGAAGAGGCTTTATACAGATGACCCTCACAAGGATTGCATCTACTGCCTCTATCCAGACCATAAGGCAGCAGATTGTAAGGTATGTCGTACCTTTTCGAATAAAACCTTGAGGGATCGTGAGGGAAGGCTGCTGATCTGGCTCCAGAAGGTTAAAGCCAGGAAAGAAATCCTCTCAAGTGAGAGTGAAGAGGAATCTGTGGCGTCTAAGAGATCTCAGAAGAGAAGTAGATCTCCTCAAAATCCCCTTCAGTTAAAGCTAAGGGGAAGAAGGGTTCTGCTTGTGAGGTAAAACCAGTGAAATCCGCCTCAGATCCACCAAAATCACCTCAGAAAATCAAGATTACCATCAAACGGACTTCTTCTCCGCCTTCTGAGGAGAAAGGTAGTGTCGACGAAAAAGGTATCATCGACGACGACAAAAACACCTCCGTCATCGACGAAGAAAGATGGTGTTAAAGCTGGTGAGAAAACAGCGTCGACGATTTCACCGTCGATGACGATATCGTCGACGGTTTTACCGTCGACGAGAACATTGACGAGCGCATGGACGACGGCAGCGTCGACGACGGCAGTGTCGGCGATGGCAGCGTCGACGAGGAGCACGACGTCGACGAGGACAGCGTCGACGGTGACTACAACGGTGGCGTCGACGGCGATGACTTGGTCGACGACGGCGATGGTAATCTCGTCGACGGGCTCGTCGACGAGGGAAAGAACACCAGAGAAAAGATTGGTGCCTTGGAAAAAGCCTATAACACCAGAAGTTACATCTCCGAGCAAGGTTTCTCCATTGCTGCCATCTCACCTGCTGGAAGAGGAAGATTCGGAGGAGGAAGATGACGAGTATGGAATTGCGAGTAGCCCTTCGCAATTGCAGGTCAAGTACCAGGAGGTGGATTCTGAGGAAGAATATGGGGGTTTTCAGGAACAACCCCAAGAACAGCACTGATATCGCCAACAGCAACGCGAGGAGATGACAAAAGTGCCATCCTCTATATTGAGGGACCTCCAGGGCATGTTGGAGGATTAAAGGAGGAGATACCCAGCGACTCCAGTCACTCAACAAGTCTCAGAGGTTGTTCTGCGTCCACGGTCAGTACCAGGGACACCGGTTCGTAGGAGAGAGATTTTGCCAGAGCCTACTGCTAGATCTCCACCACCGACGTCACATCACGATACCTCGGATGACGATCATGAGGATGGGGAGATTGCGGAACCAAGTGCAGAATGGAATGACTATCTCACCCCCTCACCTGCAACTCCTACGCCGAGACCAGTAGATTCTCCACTGGAGGACATCGGTGGTTTTCATAATTTGATGGAAAGAGCCACTAAGAGATTTGCACTGTCCATGACTGAGGAGAAAGCGGAATGTTTTTTATAAGACTTCAAGGACTCGTATCGGAAATCTGTGCGATCCCTGCCTATAGTGTCTCATATTTGGGAGGAAGGATTAAAGGTCATGGAGACGCCAGCTACGGTAACGCCGGTTCTGACCAGACTAGATAAAAAGTATAAGGCACCTATTGATGCTCCAGCTTGCCTTTTGGGTCATCCCAAACCGGATTCTGTGATTACTCAGGCGGCACAACAGAAATCCAGGAACCCATCTGCTCCGATCACAACACCTCCGGACAGAGAGGGCAGAAGGTTGGATAATGCAGGAAAATGGTTTTCCTTAATGTCGGCTCTGCTAGTGAAAGCAGCTAATGCCCTCACTATCTTGGGAAGGTACGACAGGCAGATGTGGTGTGACCTGTCTCCATACATTAACCAGGTGCCGGAACCAGAGAAGCAGGAGGCGAAGAAGATTCTCCTGGAAGGGGAGAGGACTTCGGCCGAAGTCATAGACTGCGCTATGGATATAGCGACCACGGCTTTTAGATCCTTGGGAGGAGCAGCGGTCCTGTGCAGGCAAGGATGGCTGCGAGCAACGGCGTTGAGGCCGGAGGTGCAAAACAAGATATAAGACCTCCCTTTCAATGGAGAAGATCTATTTGGAAAGCATATTGATGATACTCTGCAGAGTATCAAGAAGGATACTGATAAGGCAAAGGCTCTGGTGACACTGCAATACAGAAAAACCCTTTTTCGTGGCTCCAGGGGTAGAGGGCAGTCCTCGTATAGAGGAGGATATCAACAGGGGAAATATTCTTCTTATTCGGCCTCATCGCAGCCTTACCGTCAACAGTACAGTCAGCGTCAATCAGGAGGATATACAAAATCAACTCCAAGAGGACGGGGTGGCCGGGGAAAGGACAACACCCGTCGGCAATGACAACCTCCATCTTCAGGCTATGTCGGATGCTCCCCTGGGTGGAAAGATTGTTCACTATCTTCACAATTGGCGGAAAATAACAACGGACCAATGGGTCCTCAAAATAGTTCAATTCAGTCATACCCTAGAATTTCTTCAAACGCCTGCTTGTACACCACCGATGCACCAGAGAGCCAACCATCTGCATCAACTCCGGCAGGAGATTCGGACTATGCTCCGAGAGGGAGCAATAGAACCGGTACCGAAAGCCCAGGAAAACAAGGGGTTTTACTCCCGTTTTTTTTCTTGTCAGGAAAAACAAGCTCCAATGGCGCCCCATTCTGGATCTCAGATCCTTAAACACCTATCTCAAGAAACAATCTTTCAGGATGGTGTCTCTGCAGGACATCCTTCCGTTATTGAACCCAGGAGATCATATGACTAAATTGGACCTACAAGACACGTATTTCCACGTGCCGATCCATCCTACACACAGACAGTACCTTCGGTTCTTAGTAGCCGGAAGACATTACCAATTCAGGGTACTGCCATTCGGCTTGAAGTCGGCGCCGAGAGTATTCACGAAATGCCTGGCTCCAGTAGCGGCTGTGTTGAGGAAGCAAAAACATCAAATATTTCCTTACCTCAACGACTGGTTAGTCAAAGCACCATCAAAGGTACAGGCCAGAGCGTCAACACAGGCCTACATAGACTTGTTCGCCAAACTAGGATTGACTCTCCACAAGGGAAAGTCAAACCTCCACCCAGCAAGAGTGATCACATTTCTGGGGGCAATATTGGACACGGAATGCAACAAGGCGGTCCCCTCCGAAGAAAGGCTACTAAGGATTGTGTCCCTCTTCCAAGACTTTGTAAAAAGAAAGTCTCTTTCAGTCCGCAGGTACAAATCCTTGCTGGGCATGTCATCTTGTATTCCCCTGGTGCCTTGCTGCAGGTTAAGGATGCGCCCATGGCAGGAGCAGATCGATCTCCAATGGCGTCAAGTGGAGGGATCCGTCGACGATACAATATGGGTGATACCAGTGATGGTACAGGCAGCAGAGTGGTGGACACAAAAAGGAAATGTGTCTCAAGGTCTGACGTTTCTGGCAAGAGCGGCTCCGCTAGTGGTGACGATGGATGCGTCTTTAGAAGGATGGGGAGCTTTCCTTCAGGACCTTCAAGTCAGCGCTCGTTGGAAGGTGCACGAGCAGCAATTGCACATAAATCTGCTGGAGCTCAGAGCGATCCGCTTGGCATTACTAGCTTTTCTACCAAGCATAAGAGGTTCACCGGTGTTGGTAAGAACAGACAACACTACGGCGATGCACTATGTGAACAAGCAAGGGGGAACAAGATCTCTCTCCCTGTCTCAGGAAGCCCAGGAGATATGGGAATTGGCTCTTCAGCAAGGAATATCTTTGGCAGCAGAACACCTCCCGGGGGATCAAAACGTCAAGGCGGATACTCTCAGCAGACTCCAATCGTCCTGCCACGAATGGGAGCTGGACCAGGGGATCCTGGACAGCGTCTTTCGAAGATGGGGAACACCGATAGTGGACCTCTTCGCTACAAGGGAAAACAGGAAATGCCAGTACTTCGCAAGCTGGCTTCCCCAGAAGGGATCTTGGGGGAATGCGTTTTCCATGGCATGGTCCGGCGTCTTTGCCTACGTTTTTTCTCCAATTCCTCTTCTTCCCCGCGTACTGGTGAAGATCAAGAAAGAACGTGCAGGCTGATCCTGGTAGCCCTGTGGTGGCCCAGACAACACTGATTCACGGAACTACTGCTGCTGTCGGAGGACCGTCCAATTCGGTTGCGTCCAATTACATCGCTTCTGACAATGTCCAAGGGTCAGGTGTTCCATCCGGACCCGAAATCCTTGCGATTAGCAGCCTTTCTCCTGAACACTGTGAGTTTAGTCATCTGAACATCTCACACGAATGTAGGGAGATCCTGTCCAAAGCCAGAGCGGAGAGTACCAACAAAACCTACAGGATGAAATGGAAGAGGTTTTGTCTGTGGTGTAAGAGGCATAATGTTCACCCTCTTACTGCTGCACCTCATCAAATTATACCTTACATTCTGCTATTAGCAAAGTCAGGATTAGCACACGCTTCAATCAAGGTGCATTTGGCTGCGTTAATCCGCTACAGGAGGTCATCATCAGGCCCGTCCTTATGGTAATCAAGGATCATCAAGCAATTTATGAAGGGAATATTCAGGGTCTTTCCTCCAGTAAAGCCTCCACCACCACTATGGAATCTGAATATAGTACTATCTCAATTGATGAAACCACCGTTTGAACCGATACACAGGGCGGACCTTAAGTTCTTGTCCTGGAAAGTAGCTCTTCTCATTGCATTGACTTCAGCGAGAAGAGTAGGTGAACTACAAGCGCTCACGATTCAGGAGCCTTTCCTACAGTTTCAAGAGGATAGAATGATTCTCAGGACGAACCCGAAGTTCATTCCGAAGGTGCCAACTGATTTTCATCTGAATGAACCGTTGGTGTTGAAACGTTTCTTTCCTCATCCGTCAACAGCAGCGGAAAGAGTATTGCACTCACTGGACGTTCAAAGAAGTATGAAGTTTTACTTGAAAGAAACTAAGGCTTTTCGCAAGTCTTCTCAGTTATTCGTCGCTTTCAGCGCACCCAGGAAAGGTTTTCCGCTGTCAAAGAGGGGAATTGCCAGATGGATTTCCAGAGCGATTATCTACTGTCATCAAGCTGCTGGAAAGATTCTGAATGCACGAGTCCGTGCCCATTCCACAAGGGCGGTGGCCACATCCACTGCACTGTTTGGAGGAGTGCCAATCCAGGATATCTGCAGAGCAGCGACCTGGGCATCTACGCACACCTTCACCAGGCACTACTGCTTGGAGGCAGCCGCAGAATCGGATGCGGCGGTGGGAGAGGCGGTACTGCGGAATATCATCCAGTAACGGTGAGCCTTTTTCACATCCCTCCATCCGCAATTTCTCTTGTTTACAAAGTCACATTTTATATACGTGTATACATATATGAGATTATGCTTCATTTTCAAATCATATTGCATAATTATGAAATGTATCAGAGAAATGTGCTTTGGTTTTTCACTGCTCGCTATTCTGATTCAGGCATGTGAATCTATGAAAGTTCCAATACTGGAGTAAGAAAACAAGTTACTTACCTGTAACTTTAGTTCTCCAGTATTGGAAGCTTTCATAGATTCACATGCACCCACCCTCCTCCCCTGAGAGGCTCACCTCGGATTTAGCACAAGAAGTGTGTTATATACACAAGTTCGCGAAAAATCTGAGGGGCAGAAGGTTCTCTCAGGAGGGTTCTAGAGGGTGAGGAGCTCTGATTGGTTCAGGGAAAAGGTTGGGCCTTTTTTACATAACAAAGGCTGTGGGTTGCAAAAGGGAAATGGGCCTAGGCCTCTTTTCAGTTTGCTATACTACTAAGCACTGCTTTTTTATATACCGGAGACTCCCGTCTCGACGACGGGGAATGATTCAGGCATGTGAATCTATGAAAGCTTCCAATACTGGAGAACTAAAGTTACAGGTAAGTAACTTGTTTTCATTCCTGCCCTTTCCGGCAGCACAGCAAGGTGGTTTGCTGCATTGTCCTTCGTGAAAGATTGATAAATCTGATCATAAATAGCACCCTGTCTTTACTCAGAGATTTAAGCATTATCAGTTCATCTGTAAGTTCTGCTATGATGTAGATTGTGCATGTGCAAATTGCTAATTGAACTAGGCAGTTCAGCTTTGTGGGCATTTTTTGTCTTTCCCAATAAGTCAAGTAGGAAATTTACATTGGGTGCAGTGGGAGGCAGCAATGCTCCTTTTTAGTTTTAAAGAGATGTGTCATTGGAGCTTTAAGAGGGTCAGTGATGTGTGTGTTGGAAAAGGATTCTGTGACTGGAATGGACACAGGAACCGGTGACTGTGAGTAGATGTTACATGGCCTGACAATTTCAGTGGCATGGGGCAGTTGCAAACACCATGGCTTTACAGGTGACTATTGGGTGATCACATTTTGATCAAATTGGTTAGTGAAGTCATAACAGAGTGAAGGGTGGGATTTTATTGGTTTGCATCCAAAGCCGACTAAGGATGCAGAGAATATTGCCTCTTATAGCCCCTTGTCAGAATGCTGACTATAAGATTCTCAGTAGGGTATTAGCGGATCACCTACTCCCTCTCTATATCAGTTAATCTACCATGATCACAATGGTTTAGTTCCACGGGGAGCACATCCTTGAACATTCAGCAACTATTCAGTGTTAGTGTGTTTGCGTCACAAGCTTTTCCTAGGTCGGCCTGCTTTTTCCTAGAGCTTGAATAAGCATTCAACTTTCTTAATTGGGATTATCTTTTCAAACTACTCAGGCACATGGGGTTAGGAGGACGCATGCTTCATTACATAAGGGTCCTCTATATTTGCCCATCGGTGCGAGTTTGCTGGTCTGCCCCATCATGGTTCATAGAGGAACTAGATGGTGTTGCCTCCTTTCCCCACTCTTCTTCTCCTTGGCCATCGATCCCTTTGCCATTCAGTTGTATCGCAGATATGTGGACTGTGGCATTCTCCTGGGAGATAGAATGCACAGTTTTCTTATGCAGGGTTGATGTGCTGCTTTATATAAAGGGTGTATATACTGATTGCTCCAATATCACACAGGCCTTAATTGACTTCTGTCACATTTCAGGCCTCCATGCCAATTGGTAGAAATCTTGTCTGTTTTTGCTCCAAGCCTCAATTTGACCTATTCACGTTGACTTACCGGTAGGTGGCAGACCACTAAGGTGGCAGTCACACACATTTCACTACCTAGTTATACATATATATCACTATGGACAATACCTATGTGATGAGAATGTGTCCAACACGTTGGCAGGCTTCGCAGTAAGATGTCATTACCTTTATCGGTAATAGGCAGAAGGGCACCTTCTAAGATGGTCATGCTGCCCTGCTCACTTTATTACTTTGCCAATCTTCCTCTGCACCTTCATGCGAGGTGGTGTTGTAACCTAAGCATTCTTCTTAGTGAGTTAATATGGCGCACAAGCCGTTGAAGGGTGGCCCTGCCAACGCTTCACCACCCCACTAACTCTGGGGGACTTTAAGTTCCTAACTTTGAACACTACTATATTGCTTCACAACTTAAGTGGATCTATCACTGGTTTGGGGCTTGAAAACACTGCCACTGCACAGAAGCCTTGGTGGTGTCCCGGATACTGCATCTGTTTGACCCAATAGGGCACTTTTTGTCCCTCCACTCAACTCTTACAAGTCACCCGTACTTGCTTTCTGAGAGCGCTGTGCATTACAAGTGGGTCACCTCTCTGTGCTTAGGCCATTCCACTGCTAGGCCTGATACACCCTGATCATGCCCTTAAGTGTACTATCATTAGGCAGTGGCATACTCTGGGTTTAGAAACCCTCAGTGATTTGTTAATGAAAGGCACCTAACTTCGTTTTGAAGAGCATCCTGAAAAATGCCAGACACTCGAGAACACTTCCTGACTTACAACGCTCTTACTTACATACTGCAATGCAGATGGCACATAACATCCACAGAGCTGCTCACTCATGATGGTCTCCAGACTGGGCACACCATGTTCACTGGTCGCCATCTAGTTAAATGGCTGAATAGGGCACTGGCTCTACACGAGTCGAGTACCACTAGACCCTTTGTGAGCTTGATGGGAGTCTGGCTTGAGTAGGAAAATTAATGATACCAACTAGGATCGAGAACTCTCTCTCGTCCATCTACTGTTTCTCACAATGCCTGCTTTAAACACATTCAGTTACTTTCTCTTCAGAGGGCATACATAACCCTGGAGAAGATGAACTCTTTCTTTCCGGGGGGGGGGGGGGGGGGGGGGGTTCCGAGTGTCCTCGATGTTTATCTGGCGCTGATGTGCTGCATATGTTCTGGATGTGCTCAGCATTACAGCACTTCTGTACATCTGTAGTTGATCACTGACATCAGCTCTCAGGACATAATGATCTCCATAGAGTAGAGGCCTCTACTCATGCCCTCTTCCTGATCCCTCAGACATATAGCGCACCTCCTGGTTTCTAGATTCCGCCCTACTATTGGCAGTATGTTCCATAACCTTCCTTTGGAAGGCCTGCAGTCACCTCCTGGCGATAGTAGCCTGGCATCTGGTGATACTTTCCTTGGCCGAATCAGAGAGGGCACTGCTCCAGCACGAGGAGGCCGCAGTACTCCGTAAATACCCCTTATCATCAGTGCTTTAAATGAGCCGGTACTAAGTAACAACACTTATTTATTTATTTTGAGACGGAAGGTACCTGCACTTATTAAGAGTGACGTAATACTTTTAATTGGAGAGTACCGCCACATCTCAGAAACCAGCAGGTACTCTTGTACATGGTGCCTGCAATTCTATGTTCTCATTTCAAGCACTGGTTATCATCAAGCTGGTATGGGCTCCTCTAGACCTTCTGTGCACCTGGGAAAGCCTTCCGAGCCCTCCACGCTGCGACACAGCCATCACCTTCCTCCTCATAGTGAATATTCTGCGAAATGCAGACCTGCCTCTTTCACTGGCCCCCTTTCGCCACCAGCACCAGATCAGGGCGAGGGCAGAATAATCGAGCCTTGCTCTGCATGCTGGCGATCACTCAGTGTCTTTTTGCCTAACTGATAGTGGCTCAGATGCCTGACTGCACTTTAACTGTGCTCATAATAGTGATAACTGAACTCTGGTTTTTGGTTACTGTTTATTCCGTTTCTGATTATTAATATTTGCCTTAAACAGTTATTAAAAGGTGTTTTTTTAAGCACAAAAGGATTCGCTGATTAAGTGACCTTGGCTGCTTTTAATGATGGACACTACTGTATTGTAGCTCTTTTCTGCATCATTATGGAACTCCTCAATAAGCTCCCTCTCTATCGAGAGAGCACAGTAGCATACTTCATTATTTGGTACATTTGCCTTTTGCAACTATACTGACCTCCACCTATATAATAAATGTCTATTGTATTGTTCACACTTTAAATGTAAAATGTTCACTTAAAATATTTCCCATAAAAAGATAGACTGGAGAGTGGGTATCTGTTTCAGAGGTGGGAGCAATGATCGTAGAGGCTATGGGTGAAAGAAAAAGCAGAGGTGTGCGAGCAGGGTGATGCGTGCACTTTATTTTTCCGAATTGGAAAAAGTGGCTTAATAGGCGTAAGACAGTGGTGGTAAATGTGTGTGACTATAGCTATCCATGGGCTAGCAACGCTTTCATGGTAGTGATTCATTCTTAGTTCGACCAAATTAATTTGCTTGGCATGTTTTCCTAGATGCCCCATGGATGTAGGAGCATTCACAGGTGAAATGTTGGAAGAGATTTATTTGTCAAGCATTGACAAGTGATGAAATATCCAGAGATTAAAGTGATCCAAGACTGATTGCTCTTAGGAGCTCTTGGACTGTGTTTTTTATGAGATAACAAAGACGTCTGACCCGGAAGGTATCCGAGTTAATTCTGCGAGGAGAACTTCTGTGTAATGCATTTTTCAGTAGGTCTGCTCAGCCTGAAGCACGGAATTCAACAGAGGTGGTCCGTGGAGAGAAAACCTCAAAGGGGGCGCTAACACTACAGGTCAGTAAGTTGTTTTACATTTCCAAAACTGCTTCTCATGCACTTCTGCTCTCCCTCGATTTTGTTTTCTGCTATCGTTCTAAAATAATCAACATTTCTGAGGTCGCAAAATGCATAATGATTAGTAGTTATGTGCGCCAGGACAGCTTCATGGTGGAATAGCTCGAAGTGCGGTTTATTCTGAAGCATCCCTTACAATTTAATGACATGAATCATGTCGTGCTTCAGAGCGCATTGTGATTTGACTAGAAATGATTTGGGGAAATTACTGTGATTTTCATATACCGATTTCTCTTACAGAGATGATAAATGTGCAAGCAACTTGTATTTTGATAATAGAGGGAGGTTGTATTCACTTTTGAAATAGGTGTATTGGATTCAGATGAGGCTTAGCAGACATTATTATGTAGATAACCTAATTTTCACGAATTTGAAGATGTTAAAACACAATATAAACAAAGCACAACATATAAACAAACTCTGACCAAGCCAATAGGTCTCACCTTTGGAACCTATTGGTTTTGCTAGTTGTTTTTGGCAATGTTGTGCTGTGCCACGACACTGCATCATCATCATCATTGTCAAAATGAATAGTAAAATAAAAGAACGTTATGATGATGGTTGCGTCATTCCGCTGGCACTTGAGTCTATCGGAAAACCTGTGTACGCCAGCCTGATGACATAGGGCCATTTGCTTTGTTTCTTTCATACTGATTGACGCAGTCATTCACTTCCTGAATTCTGCAAGAAGCTGAAGACGGCTTTTCAAGTAGTCCATCTAGGCCCTAGGTGTGGCTAGACTCGATGCTCTGCTCAGTGCCAGGATACCCTCCGCAGAGACAGTGCGCACTACAAATCTGCATAACATTGATGATGGTGGTTCGCCATCTAAATCAATTAAATAAAAATATAAAGATTTTTTTAGCATGAGGATAGCAATAAAATAACAAGCATTTACAATGCAATGGTTTTGCCTTTGTTAAAGTTAGAGCTATTGGCATTGCTCTTGACATTATTTTTATTTATGTTTTTTTAACATAAATAAATGGCATTGTCATTTACAATGCCACTAGCTTTATCTCTCGCAAATGACACCCACAAACACACACACAGAGCCCTTCCACACACACACCCACACAGAGCGCCACACACACACAGCCACACAGAGCCCCCCCACACACACAGCCACACAGAGCCCCCCACACACACAGCCACACAGAGCCCCCCACACACACAGCCACACAAAGCCCCCCACACACACAGCCACACAAAGCACCCCACACACACCCACAGAGCACTCTACACACATTTACACAGCACAAGCAGGCAACAGGGGCACACGGAGGCACAAGCAGGCAACAGGGGCACACGGAGGCACAAGCAGGAAACAGGGGCACACAGAGGCACAAGCAGGCAACAGGGGCACACAGAGGCACAAGCAGGCAACAGGGGCACACAGAGGCACAAGCAAGCAATAGGGGCACGAAAACGGAGGCACAAGCAGGCAACAGGGGCACACGGAGGCACAAGCAGGCAACAGGGGCACACGGAGGCACAAGCAAGCAACAGGGGCACACGGAGGCACAAGCAAGCAACAGGGGCACACGGAGGCACAAGCAGACAACAGGGGCACACGGAGGCACAAGCAGGCAACAGGGGCACACGGAGGCACAAGCAGGCAACAGTGGCACACGGAGGCACAAGCAGGCAACAGGGGCACACGGAGGCAGAAGCAGGCAACAGGGGCACACGGAGGCACAAGCAGGCGACAGGGGCACGAAAACGGAGGCACAAGCAGGCGACAGGGGCACACGGAGGCACAAGCAGGCGACAGGGGCACACGGAGGCACAAGCAGGCGACAGGGGCACACGGAGGCACAAGCAGGCAACAGGAATCCTTGCAAAATTTGTTTGTGTGCTTTTCGATAGCATAATTTCTATGGGCATGTATTAAAAAGAGGAAGCAGGTTGGCACATAAGACGACTTAAAATTGACTTACATTTTTACTGTATTATGTATATAGATTAAATGATTTTTAACTTAATCTATATGGTAGCACTCTTAAGACTCAGGATTTAAGCTATCTTTTATAACGTCTTTTTTCTAAAATGTGACTGTAAATATTTTTATGATACTTTTATGATCTGTGTAAGATCGAATAAAGGATTTGATTGATTGACTACTGCTAGTCCACTGAACAACATTAGGCCATGTGTTAGTTGACACCTACTTTGGTATTATAATCCCCAACAGAACTGAGCCAGAAGAGTGTCCGAAGCTTAACTGCAATAGTGGATAAACATTTCACATTAAAAAAATTAAAGTTGGCTCAAAATCAGTGTTTCCTGCAAAGTGTCTTTTGCATAGAGACCATTTGCAGTTTGAGTTGTGCAGACTAACGAAAAAGCATTGGAATAATGAGCTCCAGATCATGCTGGATTTCAGATCCTGTATTTGGAAGGTTATCTTCGATGAAGAAGCATCATAGCAGCATTAAAAAACTTAAATGTGCAAAGAGAAAGGACCCTTCAACTTGACAGCATATTTTTCTCTTTTGCTAAATATGGCGAGTATGAAATGTAACGAGTCTTAAAACTGACCTGAATGTTTACCTAGACAGAAATATGGTAAGGAATGTGTGCCCTCTCCTTGTATCGAGATGAATCTAGTAATATGATCGCACCACCGAAAGACGCGACCTCCGTCAGCAAGCACTACTCTCCAGCCATGTAGCACCTGCGTGACTGTCCCTAAAGCTGGAGCAGCAGCCTATGAGCAAAATATTTATCCGGAGAATAAACTTCTCAGAAGAAAGTTCTCACTCGAGAAAAGCAGCCCATGGGCAGAAATCGAAAAGCACCCTCCAAGTTAAAAGGCTGTTGCCAGAGATTCAGTTCCTGATCATAACTTCAGATCTCTCTGTACCGGAGAGAGAAAAAAACAGGCCAGTCAGCCTGAGGGATTTCACCACCATAGAAGAATCACTTGGCCAAGCTCCCTGCACTCCGTCCCACAGCGGGACTTAAACACTTGAATTATCGATAGCAGCGAGAGCCGAGAAACAGCTCATCGGTAATGAAGGAAAAAAAGCACACCATGGCCGTCATATAGGAGTCCTCTTAGTCACATACGAGGCGGCTCAGACAGAACTCAAAGAGACCACTCAACGGGAGGTCACAAAATATCACGGGAGGGATGCCTGTCCCTATGAACTTCACCTTTAGTTCCATATCACATAAGACACCGAAGATCACAGAAGAGAAGCCCTGAGAGAAAACATAGAGATGAGAACCTTAACGGTTCGGTGCTATGTGGCAACTGCACACACAATGAGGAAGTCGTCTCACCCTCGAAGAGGCGCACGAAGACGGCTGTTCGGCAGCGCCCCTTTGCTCAGCACCCCTCGTCTCCTCCAGCTGAATCCCCAACACCAAGGAGGGGTCCCAGTTCCAGCCCAGCTGCTTGCACATCCCACAGGCAGTGAGGGGAGCGCGAGGCGACACACCCGGACGGCTAAGCCTAGCTGCTAAGCACCTGTTCACGCTCCTGTGCTTCTCACGTGCTTGTTTGTCTCCCCCGTCCCCTCCTCCTTGGCGCTCACACTCCCCTAGGCATACCTCGGTGCACACAGTCCCCTAGGTCTGCCTCTTTCCGTTCCCTCCTGGGGGTCCCGGGAAGCTGCCTCCTCCTCCTCCTCCGTGGGCTCCTCTCCCAGCGCTGCGGCCGCACACCTTTTGCCCAGCAGCTTCTTGGCGGCCTCGTCCTGGCCCAGCTTACAACAAACCGCAAACCGAGGGGAAAAAGGCAGCCAATCACCGCGCAGGTCGCCCGGCGAGCCTCCCGCAGCCTGAAGCAATGGCAGCGCGGCTCCCGGGTGACGTCGGCGGTTGTTCCCTCGGCTTCTCCGCGGCCGCGAGGCCAGCATCAGGCAACAAGCGGGAGGGGGCGGGAAAGGGGGGTGGAGAGACGCAGAAGTGCCGGCAATGCCGGACCAGACTCGGGGGCGTTCCCGGCGTCGCGTGACGTCGGCAAAAGGGAAAGAATGTCAGGAACGCCCCCGTGTCTGGTCCGGCATTGACGGACAGGCCCCTCGTCCAATGGCAAGGCTCCGTTTACGGAGCCAGCCAATCAATGACGAGGGCCGACCCAAAGCACCCTACAGTTCTCAACAGGATTTCGCCTGCGCGAAAAGCTGCGCAGAGCGCAGCTTTCGCTAGGCAAAACCTAAAAAGGACTGTGGATGTTAGGAAATTGAGGAGCGGTGGGGAGGAAGGGGAACAGCAGCACATGGAGGGTGGGAATAGCAACACAAGAGGGGGAACACACCGCAGAATCACACAGGCCAGAGAGATCAACACGGAGTGTGGGGTGTGAGTTAGAGAAATAGATGGCTGAGAGAGCGGCACAAATGAGGAGTAGAACACAGATGAGGAGTAGAACACAGACGATGAGTAGCATGGATTGGGAGTTGAATGACAAGCATACGAGAGACAACTGAAAAACAAATGTCCTCGTAAAGTGCATAAGCAAAAAAAAAACGAGAAAGCACAATTTTTGATGAAGAAAAACAATCCGATGAGAGATAGCAGCATACATTATGGGGCAGGGGAGAGAAGCACATGCGGAAAAGACAGCTGAGAAACACATTCACTCTTGTGGCGTACTTAAACAAAAATTAAAACTTTGTTCCCCAATAGTGACAGTGGAAGGACACAAGTAAAGAGGCTCGGAGAAACACAAGAAAGACCAGGCCAGCCTGAGAATAGGAAGCTAGCAAATGAGAGTGACTGTAAAGCCACATAAGGGTAAGCAATGGGCGGGTTTTAAGCCCACTGTAAGTTCTTGGTTAGCTGACCATAGCTCTTTAGCAACTAGAGAAGCTTGCATTGTCTGGTAGGCTCGACCTAAAAAGAGTCTGCATAACCATGAAAACTAGACCTTGGGGGCGTGGCTAGCAAGCCATCATGGCGGACGGAGGCTGTTAGAGCTCCGGTGCCGCCGGGAGAAAAGGTATCCTGTAAGCCGTAACGGGGGGTCGCCCTGCGCCACCAACGGTTGGATTCTACCGCTGTGGTGCCCCGCTCGCCTCGACGGACATTTGGAGGCTGCAGGAGCCGTGGCTGACCGGTGAACTGCGAGGACGAATTTGCGGCCTAGTCCCACGCTGCAAGCCGGGACCTCTAGTGCGGGCTGTGCCCGAGGCGCTGGGCGCTGCTTGCCGCGGTCTCGGAGGATTGCCCTGGTGAGATTGCCTGGCGCGCTGCCTGGCTGCCGGCGGAGCAACGGAGGTGTGAGCAGAGAACCCCCCCCCCGACGCCCCTGGGGCAGGGCTCCGAGGGACTGGGAGCGACTACCTGGAGAGAGGAGCTGGTACACGGAACTAGGCCCTGCCTGCGGGGCACCCCCCCGGAGCCGCATCGCGCTAGTGTCCCTGGACAGAGACCTGTAAGACTGCCGCCGAGTGAAGGGAGCACGACAACGCCGTGGAGGACACCGACCGGACCCCAGCTGACTCCCTCCCCCCCCCGCTGACATTGCCGCTGCTACTGAGCCTAGACGGCGAGTTTATACCAGTCCTGACGGCCTGAACAGGAACTAGGGACGCGGAGAGAGCCACCGCAATTACCCTGGGTGAGGAGGGGGTGATGGACAGAAAGGAACAGCCGGCCTAGAACCGCACTGCACCGGAGGGGTGAAGACACGAACGATCAACGCCAAGCCCGCGGAGACACCGGAACGGATCCGAGAAACGAGCAGGGACGCGAAGAAGGCCGCCATTGTTGCCCCGGGCGGAGAGTGCAAAGTCGCCTACCCTGGGACTACCGGGACGGCGACAGCTGACTGCCCACCCTGTGCACTGATCCCTGACACCCCACTGAGACGGAGAGCGGTGAGTGCGACCTGCGCCTTGGAAACTGTTTGCCAACCCTATGAACTGGTCCCTGATGCCCCGCTGAGTTGGACAGAGGTGCGAGCGGCCTGCACATTCATAAGTAATAGTGGCCTGCCCAGAACCCTGTCGAGTGGCCGATCGCCTTTTGAAGACTCGAGAGATCGGGGAGCTGCGACGGGGACCCGAGTGGAGGGAACGCGGGTGGCGGTGGGTGCCTGTCCTGCGACATAGCTCCGGCCGCTGTGTGGACCCCCAGACGACAACCATGGTGCGGAAAGGTGCAAAGGCCACGGATGGCAAGGAAGGGACGTCTGCGGGGCCTACTCCGGATGCAGGCCTGGGAGGCTCCACGCCTCTAACGCTGGACTCTACCCGCTCGGAGGAGCAACAAGGGGACAAACTGGATCTTATACTCAAAGAAATCAGAGACTCCAGGGCCGCAATGGAGATGCAAATGGGCACCCTGACCACTAATCTCTCACTGCTTAAAGCCGATCACGATAAACTGGCGGACAGAGTTAAAGACCAAGGCCCCGACGGTGGCGGAACACACCGATTCCATCCAACAAATCCAACACCAGGTAAAGACTCTTATGGAACGTGTGGAGGACGCAGAAGGTCGCAATCGACGGAATAACATCCGCGTCATTGGACTTCCGGAACGCAGTGAGGGGCCCCACGCGGCGGAATTCATGGAGAAGTGGTTCCGAGATAATGTAGCTGCACAAGGCCTGTCCCCGTTCTTCTGTGTGGAAAGAGCACACAGGATCCCCACCGGTAGTCCGAGACCGGGACAACCACCACGGCCGCTGTTTGTTAAGATTCTTAATTACCGGGATAGGGACGTGCTGCTTAGACAGGCCCGACTAAAATCCATCATAGAGTATGAGAACAAACGTATCTCACTCTATCCAGACTATACCAATCTAGTGCAGAAGCAGAGATCCTCCTACTTCGAGGTAAAAAAGAAACTCCAGGGGGGCGTGGCTTAGCGGGCGACGATGGCGGTTGCAGCTTCTTAGAGCTCCCGCCAGCCCGATCCTTATCCGACCTATTATCCTGGCCCCCGGACCCAAAACTGCAGACCACTTGTGGGGCAAGTGTAGCGGGTGGTACCGGGAGTCCTCCGGTTCGAGAAGCGGCGCTCCTGGACCGTGCAGTACGGCTGAGGCGGCGGCCAGCGGCCTAGTCCCGACCAGCAAAGCCGGGGCCTCGATTTGGCGCCTCCCGGCCGGAGGGCTAGTAAGAGGGCCGGCCGCGCTGCCAATTAACCTGGACCTGGAGCCTCTTGGAGACGACGAAACGGCAGACAAGCCCCCGGTTGTCTCGCCTGGTGCAGCGGTGGTGATTTGCGCACGGAGGACGCCTGAGGGGAACAGAGGCCTGCATTGATTCTGTGCAGCCGGGGCCTCGAGTTTGGTGGTCCCCGCCCGATGGGGCTGGCGCCTGACTCCGGCCGCGACTGAAATGCGGCGGGGCCTGCGGAGCTGAGACCCCTGGTGTGTGGCCTTATCCGGACAACTGGGCATAACGCTGTTGAGCCTCCTCTGGCAGCGGACTGGTGTGTAGCCGGACAGACCAGCGAGGATCGTGCTCATGCAAGGCGCAGCCCTGAGGCGGACTATAAACAGTGAGTGACTCCCCTGGGGGCCCCATACCGGTGTGATATGCTGCTGGGCATGGGAGGACGGCTACTGGAGTGAGTGGGGCCCGCAGCACCCGGCGAAATAGTGCTGTGCGGCCAGAAGCAGGCTGGCCACGAGACTGCGGGGCCACGAAGTCGACGGCGAGGTGGGGGCAGACCGGGGACCTGATTGAGACTGGCTTGAGGCACGGGCTCTAACTTCGACCAGGGAGCCAACCCGGTAACCGGTGGTAGCGGCGAGAGAGACATCTACACCCAGGGGCAGAGGAGGCGCTGGGTTAGCCTACATTGAACATTGCTGGAGGTGCGAGGTGCCTGCGCTAGTACAAACGCTCATAACATAGCAGCCCCACGGTTGATTGCCCCCATGACCAGGGGCGGCGGCGGTCCCTCCAAACAGGGGCCCATCGATAAATTCACGGGTCATCTGGAGGAGGACATGGAGCAGGGCCGGACAATGCAGCGCTAATGGCAGCAATCACCCAGTTTAGGGACATGCTGGACGCCAAAATTGGGGCAGTGGGTGCGGATGTGACCCTGCTGCGTCAGGACCTGCGGAACGCAGTGGCGCGAATTACAGAGACGGAATCCAGAATTTCGGTGGTGAAAGACGACGTCGGGACCCTGAAGCGGAAAATGGTGGCGATGGAAAACATTCAAAGGGGCCTTGCGCTCCGTGTGGAAGATGCTGAAAGGCGCGCAAGCAGGAACAATCTTCGCTTCGTTGGTTTTCCGGAGAGGTGTGAGAAGGGGAACATGGAACTGTTTCTATCCCAGTGGCTGGAGAGCTGGCTACCCACGGGGGGCCTATCCACTTGCTTTGTAATTGAGCGTGCTCATCGGGCTCTGACATAGAGGCCACCGGAGGGTGAGCGGCCCAGGCCAGTGATCGCTAGACTTCTGAATTAGCACGATAGGGACGCAATCCTGCGGGAAGCAAGGACCAGGGACTCCATTTCATTCGAGAATCAGAAGATCATGATATTTCCTGACTACACCCGGCTAGTGCAGCAACAGCGACATACATTTATAGCCGCCAAGGCGAAACTGCGAGGCCTGAAAATCCAGTACTCCCTGCTCTACCCAGTCTTCCAGTCGCGGACACATTTCTTCGATACCCCGGAGGACGTCTTTCAATGGACAGACGAAACGGTGAGGGTCAGGCCGCATGCCCAACCGGGACTGAACCCAGGCCATTCGAGAGGATCGTCGCAGGAATGGGGGGACCAGCCTACCCGGAGCAGAAGGAACCAGAGGTCCAGATCGCGGAAGCGTTCTTCTTCCGTCAGTGAAACACAAGATAGTGAGACTGTGGACTCTGATCACTCTGGAAAAGACCATTGAGGGCCTGGGGAGAACTGTGCTTATTTGTTGATGCCACGGGCTCCGACTGAGGGGAGTCGCATGGCCAGGTCCTATCGTTTGGATGGATTAACATTGCTTATATTGCTAGTTCTAAATGGTGCCTTGTGCATGTGTGGAACTGCGGGATGGGGTTCGGGTGGCTACTCTATAGGGGCTACCAGCCTCCTACTAGAGTGGGAGTTGACTGGGGGGGTGTTTCTACAGTTTTCAGGGGGTGTTGGGATCCATTGGTATGGTTGGCCTTGGGTCCTCTGTTTTGGGCCCGAGGTTGCCCATGCCGCGACAGGTACTTCAGAGTTCTATGAGGTATAGGGGTGGGGGGCATGGGGTGAGGGGGGGGGGAATGGGGGGAGGTTCGGGGCTGGTTTGGGTTGAGGTGGGTGGGGGGGTTGTGGGGGGGGACCTGGGGTAGGGGACTGCACGTGAGTTATTTTGATTTCTTGATGACGGTGCTGAGTGCGTGGGTGTGGCGCAGGGGGCCTCCTTGGTTAGTCCCACTCTAATATGGCTGCTGTGCCTCCAGGGCTCCCCTGTGAGTCCATGCGTGGGGTAACCTGGAATGTCAGGGGGATGCTCGACAAGATCAAACGGGGGCGATTTTGCGATGGGGGAAGAGGGAGGCTGCAGATGTGCTATTGTTACAAGAAACGCACATGATGGGGTCGAAGGTGCTTAGTCTGCAGACTTTGGCTACCACCAAGTCTTTCATGCCGGGTTTTCCAGGGGGTCTAGAGGAGTTGCTGTCCTGGTACATCGCAGGCTGGCCTACGTCCATGAGAGACAGTGGGCGGATCCACAGGGTCGCTACATTTTTATCAAAGGGATGGTGGGTACTGAACCAGTGGTTTTTGGGAGTGTCTACGCCCCTCCTCCTTTGCAGTGGTCTTTGTCTGAGAAGCTGTTTGCGGTATGGGAGGACATCCCAGAGTCTTTGGCTGTGGTGGGGGGCGATTGGAATGAGGTAATGGATGTAAGTATGGACCGTCGGCGATTACAAGGGATGCTAACGGCTGCCCCCCCTACCCGGTTAAATGCAATGGTGGAGGGGATGGGCTGGGCTGGGTGGATGTGTGGCGACATATGCATCCCAAGGTACACGAGTACACATATGTTTCTGCGGTGCATGGCTCCTTCTCGAGACTGGATTATGTGTTTATACCCAGTGTGTTCCTGAACAGAGTGCGGGAGGCGGGGATCTTGCCGAGAGGGTTGTCTGACCATTCCCCGGTGGTAGTCAGGGTCGAGCTGCTTAAGAAACGACAGCCGTTCCGGTGGAGGATGTCCTCGTGGCACCTTCAGCAGCCCGACTATATCCAGCATCTACGGGGTGTGATTGCCCATTACTGGCAGGAAAACCTAGTGGACGACATAGACGCGGTCGTAGTTTGGGAGGCAATGAAGCCCACCATACGGGGTATAGACATCGCGTGGTGTGCGGCGGCCCGTCGACGACGCCGGGAGACTTTCGCTGAGGTAGCTGCACTGGTGGAAACCTTGGTACTGCGGTGCCGGGGAGGGGGAGATGAGATTGCAGTAAGGTTGCTCCTGCAGGCACAACAGTCCTATGCGTCTGTGTTGCTCGATGAGGCTAGGCAGGCGTGGCTGGCCACACAGAGTAGAATATATCAGTGGGGGGATAAGTCCTGTACAATGCTCCATAGGTTATGTCAACGTACTCTCCAACCACTCACGCTGCCGGGTCTCACTGCTGGGAACGGGGTGGCGATTACTGACCCGGCTGAGCTGGCAGCGAGTTTTGCCCGCTACTTTACGGAGCAATATGCTCCGCGGGATTGTTTATCGGCGGATGAGGTCGCTAAATTTATTGATGACTTACCTCCGAGGGCGGTCTCGGATGAGACCAAGACAGCGCTGGACCTTCCCCTTTCGGCGGAGGAACTGGGAGACGCACTGGGTCAGCTCAACACGAGGAAGGCGCCTGGGCCAAGCGGCTTCCCGAGTGAATTCTATAGGAAATTTCAGCTCCAACTGGGGTCCCATTACCGGAATGCATTGGACGCGGCACGAACACGGGGTAGGTTGCCATCTGACTGGCGTCATGCCGAAGTTGTGGTCTTTCAGAAGCCGGGCAGACCCCCAGACAGACATGACTCTTATCGCCCAATATCCCTGCTCAACATAGAGGCTAAAATACTGGCTAAGGCACTGGCAAACCGCCTACTCCCATATGTGACAGACCTGGTCCACCCGGACTAGGCCGGCTTCATGCCGCATAGGGCGACGCGGCACAACATTCGACGGGCACAGGCGGCGGTCGATGCCATGGGGGCCACGGGGGAACGGGCGGCTCTGCTACTAGCGGATATAGGTAAAGCTTTTGATTCGGTTAGTGCGCTCCTGCCTCGTCATAATCTAGGCCCGGTGTTTATTTCCTACATCAAACTACTATATACCGATATCACAGCATCGGTGCGGGTCTCCGGGGCGGTCTCAGAAAGGTTTCCGATTGGCCGGGGGACCCGACAGGGGTGTCCACTCTCCCATATTTATTTGCACTAGCGATGGAGCCTCTGGCCTCTTGGGTGCGCATTGACGCGCAAATGCGGGGCTTTGAGTGGAGTGGGAACCTCACTGATAGAATTGCATTATATGCAGATGACGTCCTCTTCTTTCTTACTGATTTACACAGGTGGAGTCCCCGAGTCTTGGAAATTATGCGTATTTTCGGAGAGGTATCGGGCCTCTGTCTAAACCAGCGTAAGTCCACTCTGTGGGTGTTGGGTGGCGAGATGGTAGCGGACCCTTGGGCGTCCGCGTTGCAGGTAGCAGCCGGGGGTTTGAAGTACCTGGGGGTGTTCCTCTCAGAGTCCGTAGATATTGCCTGGGAATGTAACATAGTACCAGTATGGGAGAGGGTCCAGACGGACGTGAAAACGTGGTCCCGGATGCCCCTAAATATTTTTGGTAGGTTCGCGATCTTCAAAATGGTTGCGCTCCCGCGCCTTTTATACCAGCTGCAAAGCTACCCACACATAATTAACCCCCGGTGGTTTCGGCAGGTCAACTCCGTCTTGGGCCATTTCCTGTGGGCTGGGGGTGCCGCCAGAGTGGCGCTGCGGACATGCTTCCTGTCCACGTATTGTGGTGGTTTAGCCACGTCGGACCTGTTGTCCTATTATCAGGCCTCCGAGTTACTGGTACTCAACGAATGGTGGTATGGGGACAGAGGAGACCCAGCATATGCCCTGGAGCGCTTGCTGATGGGGGACAATACACTCCATACGATCCTGTACTCGGCTAGGCTGCGGCGGACCCTGCTGTGTGCCACGCGAGTTGTCTTTGCTGTGTGGCGACAGGCGCTGCGTTGCATGGGCTGGTGGGGTAGATTAACGGCGGAGACTTGGTTGTGGAAGAACGGGCGGCTCCCCGCGCTAGCCTCGCTGGCGGGGTTTGATGGCTGGGACGCCTTTGGGATCTCGTCATTGGGTCATGTGCTGGTCACCCTCAAATCGTTCCAAGAGCTCAGTACTGAGTTTCATATGCCCAAGACCCAATTCTTTCGGTACCTACAGTTTCGCCACGCGCTGGCGCCTAGCATCGCAAACATGGAATCGCTCCCGGAATTTAGCCCAGTTGAAGCGAAGGTCTTCATGGGAGACCTTGGAGATAAGAAGGTATCCCGAATTTATCAAACGCTGGTCACTCACTGCTCCACCACCCTACTGCCCCTTAAGGAGGCCTGGGAGGGAGATGTTGGTCCCCTGGATGAGGATGACTGGAGGGAAGCCCTGGAGTCCCCACGAGGGGCTGCCGTTGCGATACGACTTAGGCTAATCCAATTCAAGTATTTACACAGGGCCTATTATACCTGGGAGCGGCTGTGGAAGGCGGGACTGATTGGGTATCCGGAATGTCTGCGCTGTGGAGCTGCAACAGGTACGCTGCTGCACACTGTGTGGTCGTGTGCTGGGCTGATCAGATTCTGGAGGGGTGTTTGGAGTTGCTTGTCAGAGGTATTGGGGTGGGATCTTCCCCGCACCCCTCGATTAGGGTTGCTCCATGTATTGGAGGGTGTAGGTGGAAATATATACAAACGCCATCTGTTGTTGCTGGGACTTGTTGTTGCCAAAAGGGAGCTAGCCCGAGCATGGAAGGGAGAGCGAGCCCCCCCCCCCTGTGTGCATGGAAGGCTGGACTAGACTACTTTATGGGACTGGAACGCCCGGTATTTGAAGCAAGAGGATGCCCCCGTAAGCATTTTAAGATCTGGAAGCGGTGGGCGGACTATAGGGGGTTGATACTGGAACCCCCAGTAGAGCAAGAGGAGGAAATACGGGTGGAGGATGCCTCACAGGCCTAGGAAGTGCGTCATACCTAGCACATTATGACCAAGTATTTAATGTTTTTTTTTTCTACTCACGTGCATGGGGTTAGGGAGGGATAAGGGGTGGGTAGAAGGGTAGTTGGGTGGTTGGGGTTGGTGGGTGGAGGTGGGGGGGGGAGTTCTTGTCTTTCCTCTTCTTATTGATTGGACTTTGCACTAATGATAAAAACGCGTCATGATGCTTGGTGGTGACCTCCTGACTGTGGAGAGCCCCGTGTCTGGTTTTGCTTAATCACTCAATAAAACTTGTTGTGAAAAAAAAAAAAAGAAACTCCAGAGTGTCAAACTCCGCTACGCCCTATTGTTTCCTGCACGCCTCAAGGTGATCCATGACAACAAAACTCACTTCTTTGAAAGCCCCACGGACGTGGAGGAGTGGCTGGACGTGATGGATATCGACGAGAACCCAGACCCAACCCAGGGATCATCGGCCAGCGGATTCAAGGACGGTCCAGATCGTGCGGAGGACAGTTCAGAAGCACGAAGAGCGGAACCGAAAAGGCGTAAACCAACTGCTCACCAACAGAAACGGGGACAGGACGACGCTATCGCAATGGTGGGCTCCTTCAGGGAGGAGCGATGGACAATCCATACGGACACGGAAGACAGCACTGTACACTCGAACTTGGAAAATAGTATGGTGCTGTTCCCAACTGTAACGCCTAGAGCGGCGGATGAACTCCTAGACAAGGCCCAGGAATAACTCCTCACATGGATGAGACCTGGGACCACAGGTCAAAGCGGTATCCTTTTGTTACAAACTGATTGTACAGCCAAGACGTGGTGGGGGAAGGGGACCTAGTGACGGGGTGCATGAATGTGTTTATCTGTTGATATGGAGAAACTTGAGGGTACCAAATTGTGCTTTCTATACACTGTCTCTGGAAAACGGGTCTTACGCACCCCACACTCCTGTGAAACACAGACACATAACACTGTATAAGCAGGAAATGTCCCCCCTCACTAAACGCGGCTACCAGTAATGGAAGGTTGTATGGTAACTCTCCCGGCGGTACCGTTGAGCCGACAGCGCAGACAAGTATGGCTCTATGGACAAGGCCCATGCTTAGCCGACCCCCCAAGAGCGTACGCATCACAGATTGTTTGGTTATGTTTAACAGTTTCATGTTTGGCACAGCAGGGTTCCGAGGCTGCGCCTCCAGAGTTTGTATTGGGGAAGGGGAGGGAATTGTCTCCTGGCTATCACTGATAATGTACATACTGTATTATGAAACGATGCCCGCTATGACACCTGTATTCGGATATGGCTGACGCGAAAGGGAAGTATAGGCTGGTTACCTGGAATGTGAGAGGGCTAGGGGCAGTGCAAAAGCGACATAGAGTACACGCCTTCTTGATTCGCCAGCGAGCGCACATAGTATTCCTACAGGAATCCCACCTCACACAGTCCGAGGCGCATACATTACGGAAGAAATGGAGGGGAACCATATTTTCCACCACGTACTCTGCCTTCTCCAGAGGGGCCACGATATGGGTGCGGTACGGTACCCCTTTCGTGGAACTAGAGAGGAGGGTAGACGAGCAAGGGCGCTACATACTGGTGAGGGGCACACTAGACGGTACACCGGTAGTTTTGGGTAGCATCTATGCCCCGAACTTTGATCAGGCCAGCTTCCTTGCAACCGTAGGTCAGGCTTTAGCAGACTGGATAGACGTCCCCTGGCTCTTAGGGGGAGACTGGAACATGATACTAGATGTGGACCTAGACAGATCGCATCCTCCCCTCCAGGCGGCAGGGGTGCACAAACTGACTGACTCATTTGGGACATGGCTGCGGGGATGGGGAATGACAGATGTCTGGCGTGCACTTCATCCAACACACAAAGAATATTCATATTATTCCCCACTGCATAACCTACATACCCGCCTAGACAGATTTATTTGCACCAACTCCTTAACGACCAAGTGTACGTTCTCAGGCTACCTTGCCAAAACATTTTCGGATCATAGACCGCTCACGCTAGACCTACACTGGGGAAAGATACCCTCACCAGTCCCCACCTGGAGGCTCAACCCCTCACTACTTGAGGACGGCCCGTTCCGCACACACCTTGCCGACACGTTAGCCAATTACTTCAGGGAAAACTGGGATTCCACGTCCACGAACCTGGTAGTATGGGATGCAATGAAGGCTGTGATAAGGGGAGCTGCGATTAGTCGGTTGGTGGGGGCCAGGCAAGAACTACAGGACAAATTTTGCGGAGTAGAGAACCGTCTGAAGGAGCTTGAGACCGAGGCAGGAATAGACCCTGAGCGCAAAGGCGACTTACAATTGTGTAACATTGAGCACGCAGAACTCCTGGAAACCTTGAGAATTATGGACTATAGGGAATATCTGAGACGCCAGCAGGCGGAGGCGGATAGATCCGGTGCACTGCTGGCTCGTCTGATCCGAGATTCCCCTGAGATCCCGATAATTAAGAGTATCCGAGATGAAACAGGCAGGCAGGTAAACACACAACTAGAAATTAACACTGTATTTAAGACCCACCTAGAGAGACTCTATGCTCCTCCCCCCGCAGATATTAGGACTGACATACTAGATTTCCTGGGAGGACTGACGATTCCAGCCCTGATCCAAGAGGTTCAGACGGCCCTGGCCAGACCCATAACGCAGCAGGAAATAAAAGTAGCTATACATACTCTTAACCGGGGTAAGACTCCGGGTATGGATGGACTGCCTGGGGAGTTCTACCAAATTTACTCTGAAACACTGGCACCCGTCTTGGAGAAAATATACAAAACTGCTTATGAGACCGGCCACCTACCAGTCACGACTATGCAGGCCTTGGTGATCTCCATTCCGAAACCAGACAGAGACACCCTTGATGTGAACAACTATAGACCCCTCTCCATGCTTTCCACGGAGTATAAAATCCTTAGCAAAGCTATCGCCTTACGAATACAAACCCATCTCCCTGGCCTGGTACATACTGACCAATGTGGCTTTCTCCCAGGGAGGAGCACTTCCCAAAACACGAGGCGGCTCCACGCCCTCATGTCGACCACCCCGCAAGATCTGTCGCATGCTGGCTGTATAGCCCTGGATCTCCGACAAGCGTTTGATTCCCTGAGGTGGGACTTCATGTTTGAAGCCCTAAAACGCTTTGGCTTCCCGGATGCCCTGATAAAATGGATTTGTTTGCTGTACACAAATCCAACGGCTAGAGCACGCACAGGCAGGCACACCTCGGCCAGTTATGACGTCCATAGAGGCACCCGTCAGGGCTGCCCACTGTCGCCATTGCTGTTCGTACTTACACTGGAACCCCTAGCGATTGCACTCCGGGCTAGGGCAGCGGAGGCGGGCATACCGGTTGGAGAAATCCATAATTTGGTCTCTATATATGCTGACGACATACTGGTGTTCCTCCGGAATCTGCAGGCTGACCATTCCAGTCTAGCGACCATCTTTGAACAATTTGAAAATGTCTCGGCCTGGCCATAAACCCGGGAAAATCCATAGACTTCTTTTTCCGGGAAGGACAGCAGCCTACCCACATACAGTTTGGCACACATGAGATCCAGGTAGCACCGACCACATTCAAGTACCTCGGAGTCAACGTGTACCGGGTTCCGGAAGACCAGATCGAGGGTAATGTACGCCGGGCAATCAATGGCCTCCGGAGTAGCGTGAACTTCTGGACGTCCCTTCCCCTATCTGTAATGGGCCGGGTAGCGATCTCAAAGATGGTCCTACTTCCCCGGATATTGTACTATTTCGTAAACCTGCCAGTGCTACTTCCACAGCAAATTTTTACCACACTAAATACATTATTAATCACCCTTATATGGGGATCGGGAAGATGGCGAATAAGCCTCAAGAAACTACAGCTGAACACCCGACAGGGAGGCCTAGGCGTGCCAGACCTACGAAGCTACTATTATGCAAGCCAACTTCAGTGGCTAACACGTTGGGGGGCGGGTAGAAACTTACATGAGATTGCTTTCACAGCAGACAAACTGGCACGCGGAGACCTGCATTCCCTTCTATTGCCCGCTGCCAAGATCCCCAGAGACTGCCACCCCTATTGCATGTAGCTCTGAGGTGTTGGAAAAAGGCACTGACGTACACAGCAGGGACTACTCCCTACGCAGATAACATCCCCCTCCTGGGACTCCCAACGCCACAAGGGAA
Source organism: Lissotriton helveticus (assembly GCF_964261635.1). NCBI lineage: Eukaryota > Metazoa > Chordata > Amphibia > Caudata > Salamandridae > Lissotriton > Lissotriton helveticus. The sequence continues at coordinate 1,703,614,315 of NC_136067.1, forward strand.
CCTGACACGACGCAGATTACAACCCTGGACAGATGCTTGGGTGGACAGAGTGGGGGACCTGTTCGGGGACGGCACCCTGCTGGATCACACCTCCTTCGCACAATCCACGGGTGCCCCGCCACGAATGTACCTTCTGCACGCCTCGGTGACCCTCTATATACGACATACATGGGCTCCACAACGCGCCAAGCCAGACCAGCACGAGCTGGTTCATCTCCTCCATTATATGGGGACGGGTGGACACCTAGTAAAGTGGTTATATGTAGGCATTAGAGAACATGCAGCTTTGCCCCTCACCACACTTAGGGAGGCTTGGGTTGCGGACACGGGGGAGGCCATAACAGACGGGGAATGGAAGATCATTCTGGGTCACCATAGGAGGGTGTCCAGAAACGTTAAATTCAAATTCATACAGGCAATGATCTTACATAGGGCATATCTCACCCTCCAGAGGCTCCACAGGATGTTCCCTACCACCCCCCACAACTGTCCTAGATGTCAGGAGGATGAGGCAAGTATCCTTCACATGTTATGGACATGCCCGAGAATACGTAATTATTGGGTGGCGATCAGGAACATATTGCACACTGTAACAGCCCTGCAGATCCCTGAAGGGGCACTATCCTGCTTGATAGGACACAGGAAGAGAGCCAAGACCTGTAAGGCACAACTGAAATTTGTAGACTTTGCCCTCTTGCTGGCACTCAGGGCTCTCACTATGAGGTGAAAATCGACCAGACCCCCAAATGTAGATGTATGGCGATCTGACCTGCTGAAATGGGGCAAAGCGGAAGCTGCGGCATTGCGTAGAGAAGAAGAGAAAGAACTGCGTGAATATCCTATAGCGCAAGACTGGGACGGAATGTTGATAGAGCTGGAGGATGTAGACCTAAACGTGCCATAAGGCCATACCATCTGACCGTACGCATGATGGGTAGAATGCCGGTGTGGACGGATGATTATGTACGATGCACCGGATAACCCAGCCTAATGACTGTAACACTCTCTGGAAACAGCTACTATATCCAAAATGTAGAGTATGTACAAGGACATGGCCGGGAGACAGGGAGGGGGAGGGAAGGGGACGAGGGGGAAGTTCACGCACAGGCGATATTGTAATTTGAATGCACGTATTAAAACTGTACTGGAATAATATTTGGATAAAGAAAACACGACGGAAAGTTGAATACGAAGAATATTACGCCAAAGTTCAAAGTTGAAGAAAAAGGAAAAGACTGATAGCATCTAATAAGATTGAATGTACCATGTAATAACTGCTGCAGTCACGAATAAAAAGTAAAAAAAAAAAAAAATGAAAACTAGACCTTTGTTCACTAAAAGTGGATACAATTTGTTTATCAAGGATGTGCGCTGACGAATGATCCGTGCATTTTCAGGGACTCCGAATTCTGTTGAGTTCACCATGGAAAATGACTCAAACAGTAGATTTCGAGATGTCCTAGCCATCATCATTGCATGCTATAGTGGATTTTCCCCATCACATAAAAATGCAAAAATACTTGCAACAAATGTTGTTCACTCTAAGTGGTAACTAGATTTCCTCATGGAGAAGCTCTTTCCTTGCAAAATAGAAAATATGAGCGTGTATTTATTCCGTACCTGCCTGGAATACAGAGCAGAAGTAGGTTTTCAGGGATGCTATGAATGTTTTTGATTGGCAGCTGCCTGGAACGCCACTGTTACACTTACTCCAATGGATCATCTGCAAAACAGATGGATTTTCTACACTTACAGGAGAAAACCTGCCCTGGGAACTGATATGTTCACTGTACTCAAACGAGGGAAGAGGGTTGGGGGATTTCTATCTGCAGGTAATTTTTTTATCCATTAACTTCTACATAAGATGCAAACACATAGCGTCAGTTTCGCTTTCCAAAAGACCATTGGACCCCATGGACAGGGATGCAGTGTGACGCTCAATGATGTGTTGTGATGGGATCATGATGCATTTTCTTTAATAATATGACTGTTCTTTGTTTGATGTATTTTCAGTACCTTCTTGATCTTAAGGCAGAACGTGTGTCCTTTGTACGCAGTTGAATCTAAACCTTAATGTTAAGACTTTTAATGATTTGAGGAGGCTTTTGTTTTTATCAGTGGAAATTCGGATACTCCCCTTGTCACAGCTGAAAAGTTCATATTGTGGGTTTCCATTGACGGAATGGCAACACAATTATTTTAACTGGCCCTACTGCTCATATGACTGGTAAAGCTCTGCCCAATTGACCCCCTGACCTTCACTCCCAGGAAACTCTCACATTTCTTGGTCGCCTCTTTGTGCGGCCTAACAATGTGATCCTGAAAGCTGCAGAGATTTAAAAAGTTCTCAGCACCGTGAGGTCAAACTTTGGTCACCATAGCTACAATTTTGACCCTCGGCTAAAGATCAAATAGATTAATGATGTCAGGCGCATTTCTAAGTGGTTCCAACACTGCTTCACCACGTGCTAAGCAGCTGAACATGTTTAATCTGCCTGCGGCCTCTTTAAATCTGGTTAATTGGAAGACCTTTGGAGATGTCTTTTAGTAACTTATGTTCACAGTCTTGGCGTCATTCATTTCGAGGCTAAAAAGTCCCCGCTAGCTAGCTTAATTTATAAGCTGTCAGAAATAGGGTTCAAAATGCCCCAGAGCACTTCATGGGAAGATATTTTCTTCACCAAAACATGATATGAATCTGGACCTGCATGGCCTCTGACCTAGCTTAGATTTTTCTTGCCCCTTTAGAATTGAAAATTCTCTACTATTGTTTTAGCATCTGAAAATGTTATTATCCATGTTAGTTTGGTGTGCATGTGGTCGAACTAAGGAATTGTGCCCCTGCACAATTGGCACATGTTATTCTTTGCCCTGCAAGGGGTGCATTTTTTGTGTTTTTGACTTAGCCTCAGTGCTCCTTCCGTAATACTGAATGCCAACAGGCTCTAGCCATGGGATTGTATTCCATTGTGGCCTTTCCTCAGTTTCATGGGATCATGGCCCCTAGCAATGAGGAAATTTCTATACCATGTACATGCTCCATATTACATTAGTCTGCGTGTGGGCAGACGGTCCTAGCAAGAAGTGGAGCACGTTTAGTGTCCCCCTCAGGTACCGTTTGAGAAGAAACAATGACCCCACTAGGTTTGGGTGTAATGATGCACTGCACTCCCTTGTTGGGAGAGTCTCTGGTCCCCTTCCAAATGCAGCCATGCAGTGCCCTTGATTAGACAATATCAGTGTGGCAAGGACTACAATGTATATATGTGCATAGAGGTACCAACCCACAACCAAGCATGGGTGCAGGCTCAATATTCATCCTTTTTCATGGTGTCTGTGGGCACCCTTTGAAGGATAGGTGTTTACTTTAACAAAAACGCATAGAGGTGGACAAGCAACCACTCTCTGTTTTTGTGGTCCAGTCAATTTGCGCGGTTTTCTCGATGAGGAGCATTGACTGACCGATATTTAGTGTTCCCTTTCACTTGTCCAAATTGTGGCAACATGTCCCTTTTGACCCACGAAAGTTTGTATTGTTTAGGATGGCCACAAACCCACTTTGCAGTACTTATGCCTTTGTCTATTTACAAGCAGAGACACATCCTGTTTTAATGCACATGGATCATTGAGCTTCAAGGGATATGATTGTTTGGCTGGTCCAGGTCTAACAAGTTCTGTAAAGTTAGTGGTTTGAGCCACATGAACGAGAAGTGATGCATCATCTTGTAAATGCCATCGCTAAAGGCTCCCCAATCCCAGATACCTGGAAGGGAGCTGAGTTAATCCCCATTTTTAAGAAAGAGGATCGCTCTGATCCCACAAACTATAGGCCAATTAGCCTGATAGATTGTATCCAGAAGGTGGTAGCCAGGCTCGTGTTGTCCAGGATCCTAAACTGGATAGATGACGTTGAGGTCTTGTCACCTCTACAAGCTGGGTTCCGTGCACACACGAGCACTGTGGATCAGGTTTTTAGATTTGTTGTTATCTATTGAAGGTGGGTAGTTCTTGGAGGTGGCACACTATACGCGGCATTTGTCGATTTAAAATCGGCCTTTGATTTAGTACCGCGTATGAAGATGTGGAGAGTCTTCCAGGAACAAGGTATGCCACTGGAACTTCTCGCTTTTTTAATTAAACTTCACGACAATAACTTTGCTCAGGTCCGGTGGGGTGAACAAGGTCAGGTCACAGATAGGTTTCCAACCTTGAGAGGTGTAAGACAAGGGTGTGTCTTGGCACCAACACTGTTTTCTTTGTACATTAACAGGGTTATCGACTACTACAAGGATTTTCCTACGGATGCCCCAAAGCTTAATGGTCTGTCGATACCCCTGTTAATGTTTGCAGACGACACCCTTCTAATTTCTAAGACTCAACAAGGGCTCCAGAGAGCAATCGGGCGCTTTGAAACTTTCTGTACTGATTATGGCCTCGCCATTAATGTGTCAAAAACAAAATTTATGGTCATGCATAGGCACAAGTTTGTGAAGGGAAGAGCAATAATGAACGGGGAGTTGCTCGAGCAGACCCAATCTTTTACCTATCTTGGAATCACATTGGGTTCAAGGCTCAAATGGAATCCCCACATTAACCATTTAGTCGTTAGACACGTCCAGTTGGCAGGAGTACTCCTAAGAGAATTGCGTTCCTCGGCCACTAAACCCATAGCTCCAGCACTAAAAAGTTATGATACTAAAATACGGGCTTCTGTACTGTATGGGGCTGAACTATGGGGGCCATGTAATATTTCAGCTTTGTCAACTCCCCAAAACAAGTTTATAAGGGGACTAGTGAGGCTCCCTCCATCTACGCCGCTCTTACCCCTCTATATAGACTTGGGATGCCAGGGAATTGAGGACGTAGCACGATTTAGACTGGTTGCATACTGACGGAGGATCTGGGTCACCCCGGAACTCTCCCAGTATGCCCAGGCACTCCTTGAAGCCAAGGATATGGATACAGCAAGCAGAATAACCTGGTTCAGAGAAGTCAAGGCAACTTACAATGCCCTGGGCCTGGGCGAATTATGGGATAAACTGCCTTCCCCTCACGCAAGACATTAAAAGAGCTTTTTTGGTCTATGGTGTCATCAAGAGACTTTCAAAGATGTACTGTTCCATCAATGTTAAGTGACTTTCTGGAGCTTAAGCATTTACCGGCCTATGAACCTTATTGGGACTTTATCACAACCCCTGAGGATAGGAAACTGTTCCACTAGTACAGGGTGGGTACTCTCCCAATTAACTCCTTTACCGGTAAATGGTCAATTGGTAGCGGTGGCTCGTGTCCTTTTTGTATTACCCAACCGGAAAGCTTAGCTCACATCCTTTTTATATGCCCTGAGTACAAGTCTCCACGCCATAGGTGGCGAAGGCCCATATGCATGCAGAAGGGCATTAAAAAAGGAACAGAGGCACTAAGGATTTTTAAAACGGATTGCTCTGAAAGTTTAATAATTGCTGTCGCTAAATTCCTGAATTGGATGTCGCTAAATTCCTGAATTGGATGTGGGCAATACGAAGGAAAAAACTAAAATTAGTTAATGCCCAAATAGATTAAATGTTCTTATCTATGATCCTTTACTACCATTAATGCATTGTAAATAATGTTTTTTAACTTGTATAATTTGTTTTTAAACTATTTATGATCTTAAAGTAATTATAACTGATAGGTATGGAACAATCAGAAGACAAGATCAATTAGCAGGATCTGTGTGAATATCCTTTCTCTTTTTACCACTGTATATGAACCAATTATGTATATTGTATTATCATGGTATTGTTGTTTCTTTTTTAAAATATGTTTGTCTTTTATGACATGTTGTCGAAATAAAGACTTATTTGACTTTGATGCATCATCTTGTAACACCTTATAGTTCAGGTCCTGTTGAAAATTAGTACGTTTTGGTGAACATTATCCGCGCCATCTTGCCTCTTCCCCTGATGCCACACTTTTGTCGTGCGCACCCGCCATTTTAAGACGCCCCGATCAGAACGAACCCTTTTGCATGCCGCTGGCCCCTGACATAGCCCTTCGCCTTCACTAAGCCTGCACGCTGACCACCCCCCTGCTTGCACCTGCCTTGAATCATAAACCCCTCTTCGGCGCTGCTCTGCCCCAGGCCCTCATCCTGTTCCCAGCGCGACACCTCCCTTCTTCCCTTTCATGATCCCCGGCCCTTAGATGCAAACCCCCTTTTCCCCGTGTGCCCGTTTGTCTTCCCCGTTCCCAGGCCGACACCCAGCTCTGCCGATACTATCCCTTGCCCCTCCCCGTACAATAGAAAGCTTCCCTCCTCAAAGGACCCCCGAGTTGATCAAAGCCCCCCCACCCCATGAGATCCGATCGAACCCCGCATTCCATGAATTGGCGGAATATCCAGCTGCGCGATAGTCATCACCTGCTGTGACCAGGGTGGGGATTTCTACTGTAGATATGTGTGGGAACGGGCCCGAAGGGGGATTCCTGGAATGTCTTTTCGTACATCAAAGCTTTATCATATGTATGTAAACTGTAATAAAAACCACAAACACTGTATATAAGGGGCCATGCCCCAAAACGTAAGTTAGAGCACCTCAGAACGATACCTTCTGTCCGTTTTGCTGTGTTCTCCTCCGGAGAGAATAAAAACCTTGTTTCCTGCTTTCCAGTCTCCAGCGCCTGCCTCTTCATTGATTAAATAACTAGAGGGTCACAGAGGCAATACCGCCGGGCAAATATCGATTGTCCCCGACCCGACTCAGGTTTCAACAATTGGCGTCCCAAGCGTGGGGCCCATCAGCGACTCGTGGATCCAGTGGGAGAGGTCCCGACGACAGAGTGAACGACTGCAACGATCGGGAGAGCTCTTGCCCAATAGACCCTCGTCTGGCAGCCGATCATCCGAACTTCACTAGTTCCGAACAGACCTCTCTCGAGTGATCTACGGTCCTGACTGGGGACCATTAGGAGTGCCGTGAGAATTACGAGAAAAAGAGGACGATCGGGCGCTGGATTCGGAAGACAAGAAACTGTCCACATGGTCCGGGTAAGGTCGTGTAATCACGACAAGGTGCGAAATGATTGCTTGATTGTTTGATTGCTTGATTATTTATAAAATACTAGTATTACTCTTTGTTTGACCTAATTGGAGATTCACTGTCTGCACACGGAGAAACAGTAGGCTCCTTCTCTTTTGCAAACGGTGAAGGATAGGTAACGTAACCGTCGCGCCTATCTTTCTCCCCCACTGACTCTATTATTTCTCAACGGTTTTTGGGAGACTCCCCACTCCCTCACTGATTAACTGGGTTCTTTAACCCCGAACTACTGTTCACAGATTGTCTTCTGGAGATTCTCTGTCTGCAAACCGGAAACAACAGCTTCCTCTTTGCGGTTAGTGAAAGGGTAGAGGACGCAGACTTTTGCGCCCTACTTACTCTCCCCATTGTCCTTTTTCTATCCTATTTATTTATTTATTAATTGCTTGATTGTTCCGCGTTCTTGGTTACTCTTTTTTATTTTTGTTCATGAGGTATTCACTGCCTGCAAACAACGTAGAATAGGAATATTCTGTCTAGTCTTTGCACCTAGTGATAAGATAGGCACTGCTGACTTATTAGTCCCTCGTTACGAGCCGTCATGTCTGTCTTCTCCCCATTGATTGATAATTGGTTCAGCCCGGACCGTGTATTAGAGGTGGACCATATAGCTCCACTAGAAGGCACCCCTAATAAGGACATGTTCATAAACTATGGATTAGTTACCATAGCCTATAATAAATTGTGGCACAGGTATACCAAAGAAAGTCAAGACAAACAGTGGCCACTGGCAGGATCCTTTGACCTTGATAAAATAGAAACGTTAGAAATAGCCCTTCGAAATAATAAGACAACGCCTATTATGCTCGACAGTCTCGGTATGTGGCGCAGAGAGGCTATGCAACGACAGAGAAAAGACGAGGACAAACCAAGTAGAGAAATATACCGACAGGACAACCCCAGGACACCGCTACCCACAACTTATCCCCCGACACTATGCAAAAGACGACCAGACTTAGGGCCAGACCAATGCGCTTTTTGTAGATATGTCGGACACTGGAAAGCCCAATGCCCGACTCTACTGAGCGTGAGTAAAGGCAAAGGGCCGACAGGAACGACAGACCGGCAGTACGAGAAAAAGCGCGAGACAAAGAAGAACCCGACTTACATAGGCAGACCAGATAGAACCACCACGTTTGATTATGCCCGATGGCACAGATTTCGCCAGGACAATTTCAGCGGCATGCTCAAGTTCTCCTAGGTCGGGCAACGTCAAGACGGGAACCCAGCCTCGCTTTAAAATTCACAGACGGAAAGAGATAATCATGACCAATAACTGTTTTATATTCGTCTTGGGTCTTTGTATGTCGTACTTGTACTGTCCCCCGTCTGAGTTTGTGTGTATGTAATGTACGAATCTGCGTCATCCCTCTACACGTGTTTCCGTGTTACTCGACCTCTGTTAGCAGAAACTTAGCATAAAAGCAACCTGGAAAGAAAGAAATGGCAAAACAAAATCCGTAGACCATTGATGAACTTGAACTTTTAATTTAGCACAACAAACAAGGAATAATAACGGTAAAACTGTAGAAAATGAAAGTCAAACAGAACATTCACCCCCCCCCATTCTGGAACCTTCCAAGGTAGGGCAGGGTTACGGCTACGCCCAACCAGCGACAACCCATATAAGGCGGGCCCCGCTGCCAACTCTTGGTCAGGAAATCTTAACGTATGGGGGAGCCGGAGGAGAGGCAGGAGCCAGCAGCCTGGGCAGTTGTAGGTAGTCCCGCCACATGTCTCCTCAGCCAGCCGCAACGGGCCTGGATAGACTTAAGTAGTCCCGCCACATGTCCAGAGAAGAACGAGGCACCTCTTTCTTTTCCCTTCCGTAACAGCCGCAGCAGCTCTGGACGGCGGGATGTCCTGCACATACCTCCACAACAATTTGTCCGAGTTGGGCTGGGAGGGAGAGGCGACGCGGACGAGCCTCTCCCACCTCCACCGATAGGAGGTCTCCCAGCCCCCGGCCCGACGCCGAACACCCCCAGTCAGGCGATGGTGCCAATACTTCCACAGCACCGAACACACCATGGTGGCACCCCAGTACTTGCGCAGCACCGAACGTGCAATGGTGGCCATATTTTCGGAACACCGAACCAGCAATGACTGCACTGATACTCGTGCCGCGCCGAATGCGCGCCACAGGTGGCCATACTCCCACAGCACTGAGCACAAGACTTGGGGAACACCGGATGTGGAGAGACCTTCATGCGGGGCGATGAAAAAGAACAGCATGGAGTGCACCGGGAGAAGGAGACGGCGCGAACGAGTCTCCCTCGCCCCCCCAGGTGGGGGCATCACAGCTGCACCCCAGCTGAACGTCCCGCTTTCACACAACAGGGACCTCTTCCTTTCACTCCGAAGGATCTCTCCCACTCTTGCAAAACTCGACGAGAGTGGCCCCTGTAGGGCCTCAAAATGGCGTCTGGGTCCGCTGGAAGGCGGGCCCCGGCCACTAGAGTAACTTTGACCAGCAATATAACTCAAACATTTGCCCGCTGGGGCACGAGCCCCCCATCTCCGACAGCATCTCCGCAGCCTTGAAGATCCTACAAAGGTCCCCGGCGGAACCTTCGGCCTCTGCAGGTTTCCGGTAAGGGACGGCTGCCTTGATCGCCAACGAAATAAACGTGACATTGCCACTCCCTCTGTTAGCATGAATTCTAGAACTGCCGAAAAGGACTCTGGTCCAACTGCCAGTAATGGGAACATTTCCCCCTGATGCTGCCTCCGGACTGAGCCGGCCCCGCCCAAGATGGCGCTGGTATCCATCGGAACTTACGAACACCTCGTGGTGTTCCTTCGCACTAATATAAACTTGATGTTCTGAGACTTTATATGATCCTTTGTACACTTGGCTAGAAAAGACAAGGAGAGCTCACTCGACGAACAGTATGAAAGGATCGCGTTACAAATGCTGATTACAAATGTACAATGTATTATATTTTTTTATAGCTGATGTATAACCTCATCTACGACGCACACATACGGTATACATATAGGAAATCTGATTGCAACTATTATGATTATGCTTCTAAATTATGAAAATAAATGCCCCCCCCCCGAACCCCCAGCCAATTAATAGACGTTTTAGTTTCTTACAAATGAATGAATAAAACTTTCCGATGTTTTTGTTGCCGCAAACGACACCCCCCACTGTACGCACTTTAGCCATTGCCACGACCGGCCAAATACGACCGCACCCTCATAATCCACGTGCTGAAATGATTTTGCAAAATAAAGTTTTTTGAAACTATGGACGGGTATTGCATGCTTTATTTTAAAAATGTGGGATCGGTGGGAAAGTTCTTTTCTGTGCACCCTACTCTGCTCTCTCTTTAAGGTTAAAAGAAGATGGTTGCCCAGCCCTGGAGGACGGGTCGGATCGACAACACGACACCCCGCCTTCAAAAGTACGCGACTGACCCATGAACTCTCGCGTAGAGGAAGGCCTTGACTTCCAAGGATGGGTAAAACGAACGGTGTAAATGAGGGAATGTTAAAGGAGGGTAAAATGAAATGGTGTAAATGTTATAAAGTACAACGTTCCAAGGTATCAGGGAACGGAGCTGACCCAAGAACCGAAGAACCTTAGAACGCCACAGCGTTGAAAGAGGTTTAAGGATCCCGATAGTGAGATACATCCTTTTGACTAGATACCTCGTACTAGGCACCTCTGGTTTCCTTTTTACGTTTTCCCCGCACACGACCTATAAGGGCACACTGCCCCTCCCCCCCTGACTCCAGAAACCATATCCCCGGGGACTCTGCCCCGAGGAGGGAAGACGAGTAAGAGGTGAGTAAAAAGGACTCTTGAATACATGTATTTAAATATGCGCGAATGCTGTCTCCCCCACCCCCTTTTTCCTTCCCTCTGCAGGTTACATCAGAGATTACAGCCGAGGTGTGGCGAAGATCCGAAGCCTTGCCATGTCTAATACACGGAGCAGACTAGCACCGCAAGGTGGTGCCTAAGCACGCCTGCAAACTACTCACGTATCGAACAAACCCGAAAAATTAGCACAACCTGATAAAAAGTGATCACCCTTAAACCAGACCGGACGAATGAACCCATGTCACATATGATGCGAAACTATGAGAGAATGTGTGTGTGTGACTGAGGCGTTGACCCAACTGGTCGAAGGACCGAGAATGCGAGAAAGTGCGACAAAATGGTACCTCCTTTCTTCTTTCCTTTTTCTCAAGGCGCGTCCCCTCTACCCTGTTTAATGCTCAAACTGCATGATTACAAGATTCTAACGCAGACCCATGAATGCCCTTTACTGTGTAATGCACTAAATAGCCTTTCTTGAATACACTGCCACCCTCTCTGTTGCACGTGTACTATTTAGCCTGCCGTTGCGCGCGCTCTCTCTCTCTCTCTCTCTCTCTCTCTCTCTCTCTCTCTCTCTCTCTCTCTCTCTCTCTCTCTCTCTCTCTCTCTCTCTCTCTCTCTCTCTCTCTCTCTCTCTCTCTCTCTTTTTGCACTCCCACTCTTCCGAGTGATTAGCCCCGAAATTGGCAGACTGCCCCCCCTAGCACACCACCTAATTGGCTTCAAATACCGTCAGTATTTGCACAAAAAAAAAAAAAAAAACTTGTCTTTAATACAATCACCCCGAGACCGCGTCATTACCTCTCCTTTTCCGCTAGAAGTCAATGAACCGAGGTTGGGCCGTAAGGGAAAGGACAGGAAAGACGACAGAGGTTCCCTAATCTGGCCCGTAATAAGGGAACTACATGTCAACGGCTCCTATGGTATAAGAAAGGACCTCAGAATACGCGACCCTCCCCACCCCGACTTGTCGCAATACCCAAACAGGAAAAATTATCACCCCTGTTACATCCCCTGTATCAGCCGCCCAAAAACGGGAGTTATGAAACTACCCCTCATTTCCGGTTGTGAGAGATGGGTCGATTTACGCCCTTACCACAAGTTTCTATGTCCCTAGTCGTCTCCCACAAAACCCCTGTCTTTTCTGATTAAGTACTCAGGCCGTAGGAAGTTACGTAGGACCTAGAATGATGTTTTACAAGGTTAACTGACTAGTCCAAGGTGAATCATCGAAATGAACCCCGTAGTAGTTGAAAAGCAGGATGCATCGATAGAAAAGAAATGTTTAGCCATGTTCGTCTCTCAGCAAAATGCCTGTGTAGTACCATGTTGACAACTCACAGTACCCTTTGTAAATGTAAAACTCTAGAGAACGGCATATCTTTGCCAGGTTCGTCTCACGAAGGTGGGTCACCATCAGATGAACTGTCGTGACTGTAATAAATAATTATGAAGGAAAGTCATAGTAGATCCAACAGGCCCGTCACCGGTCATTCATATGCCAGTTGTGAACACTAATATAACGGGCATTTTCATTCTTTGCCTGGAGCTGGGAGAGAAATAGACTTTTTGATTATCTTCATCTGCAAATTCTCTAAAGACTGTCTTTTCAAACTTGTTTAAGGGTACTGCTGTTGGAGGAGAGAAGGACCGGATGTGGGAGCACGAGGCCTGACTGCAGACTAAGGAACACCTGCGACATTAGCCAAGGCGAGACCACGACAGAAAAGAGCTGCAGGACGAGGCACTGTTTTCGACAACATGAGAAGAAAGGGCCGACCTGATGCCCCTGCTCGATGTCCAGTGTTTGCCGACAAGTCCCCGCTCTCTGAATTCGGTCACACGCCCGCCTATCTGAAGTCTCTCGTTCCCCTAGTCTGTTCCTAATTTGGCCTTGCTCCATCCCCCTTTTTCTCCGACCTACCCTATGGACTGTTTTGTACGCTCTTCTTCCATCTGAACTTTCTGACAATCACCTCAAAGGACACAGGGCGAAAGGGACCTTTCCGACCAGAAACGCGAGGAAAGGGCCGTGCCCTGCAACGCAGAACTTAGAATAGAGCTGGACCCGTAGCTCCATCGCCGGTGCTCCACAGCGCCAACGAAAGACCACAAAGAATAATGAGAACTCGTTAACTTCGAACATTTGACATCCTCAATCACCGTTTCTGCTATGCCTCATTTCTCTCCCAGCCGCCATTGTATTGATCCTGCTCCAATCCGAATCTGAGATATGTAATAACCTGCCAGTTCACGTTATGATATGTACTTGCTGCTCTCGCTACAGAACCGTTTTTTGTATTACATTCCTATGACTTTCCTGCTGAACAAGTTTATCAAAGTTTATCCAATAGGTCCAGCTCCTAAAAACTAGAAATCTCAAAATGTATTGTTTACAACTCTTTCATCTAGGGTTCCTACCGTTTTCTTTCTCATGCCCACCGCAATAGAACCAAGTAGAAAATGAACCAGCAAGATGTCTTGAATATGTTAAAGGGAGGACTGTTGAAAATTAGTACGTTTTGGTGAACATTATCCGCGCCATCTTGCCTCTTCCCCTGATGCCACACTTTTGTCGTGCGCACCCGCCATTTTAAGACGCCCCGATCAGAACGAACCCTTTTGCATGCCGCTGGCCCCTGACATAGCCCTTCGCCTTCACTAAGCCTGCACGCTGACCACCCCCCCTGCTTGCACCTGCCTTGAATCATAAACCCCTCTTCGGCGCTGCTCTGCCCCAGGCCCTCATCCTGTTCCCAGCGCGACACCTCCCTTCTTCCCTTTCATGATCCCCGGCCCTTAGATGCAAACCCCCTTTTCCCCGTGTGCCCGTTTGTCTTCCCCGTTCCCAGGCCGACACCCAGCTCTGCCGATACTATCCCTTGCCCCTCCCCGTACAATAGAAAGCTTCCCTCCTCAAAGGACCCCCGAGTTGATCAAAGCCCCCCCACCCCATGAGATCCGATCGAACCCCGCATTCCATGAATTGGCGGAATATCCAGCTGCGCGATAGTCATCACCTGCTGTGACCAGGGTGGGGATTTCTACTGTAGATATGTGTGGGAACGGGCCCGAAGGGGGATTCCTGGAATGTCTTTTCGTACATCAAAGCTTTATCATATGTATGTAAACTGTAATAAAAACCACAAACACTGTATATAAGGGGCCATGCCCCAAAACATAAGTTAGAGCACCTCAGAACGATACCTTCTGTCCGTTTTGCTGTGTTCTCCTCCGGAGAGAATAAAAACCTTGTTTCCTGCTTTCCAGTCTCCAGCGCCTGCCTCTTCATTGATTAAATAACTAGAGGGTCACAGAGGCAATACCGCCGGGCAAATATCGATTGTCCCCGACCCGACTCAGGTTTCAACAGTCCCATGTGCACTGTATGAAAGTGGCAAATGGATGCAGCAATACATGAAGGGAGAGAATTGGGGTGAAGGATGGGAGACACAGGTATTTTAGATTTCATCATGAGGGAGGCATAATAGAAAGCTTCATACTTTGAGGGAATGGCAACTGGGCACATAGTGCATTTTAAGTATGCATCCCCTAATTACAGCCACAGTTTAGTGGTTTATGTAAAATTGGAAACTAAAACACCAAATGTTATGTTATGTGTTATGTTACTGCCATTTGTATAGCGCAACAGCTGCCCCAGCAAAGAAACGTCCCGGCAAATGCATATAAAACAGAAATTACCAGGTGGCTGACTGGAACCTTCAACAACTATTTCCACCTCTGTCCAGAAAGTTAACAGTGCCTCTGGCCTGGTCATGTGCAACACTCTCAAAGCCCCAAATGAATATTCCTGCCTCATACCCCTCAACCCCCGCTGGACAACCTTCACGTTGTTTATGGCAGCCACCCACATTTCTGGAAGGTATCATGAAATGTTTATTGATTTAGTGCTATGGTTTGATTTGCATTACTCAACCTGCAGCCAATAATTTTAGACTGATTTCGGAACTAGTAAGGTGTGACACTGTGTGCTAGCTGCAGGTAGCTCTATTATTTCAGTTCCTTTCATAACTGGGCCTACACAAGCTGCTAAAAACTGCTATCTTTGCACGCATTTTAATTGAGGCGTTTGTTCTTACTGCTTTTACTTTATTTTTAAAAGCGCGTGAAAGTGAATGTAATCACCACATTTTGCCTCACCTGAGCAGACTCGCCTGACCTCCCCCGCGCCGTTCTCCCCGGTCCACCACGGGCTATCCCGTTTGAGTGGAGGGAGGTACTTCCGGCAGGGTGGAGGTTGCTTCTCTAGCCTTTCTATTCCCACATAAGAATGGATGGAATACGGAGCGTGCAGCGGGCGTGCCAAAGGCAAGCACGTCCACACCCGACCGTCGCCAGGTGCCAGGCACCCTGTCCGTTTACATCCACACCAAGGTACACGCTCTAATCTTAGATATTCCAGGACAGATCTTCTGCTCATCAGGGAAAACCGCCATTACCCATGCCACTCATGTTTTAGCGACTGGGCACAACACCTAAGCTACCTGGAAGGTTTCTTTTCCTGCTTATACTGCAGGTATCAGAGCATAAATTCAGTCTTAGCAACACCTAGACCAGACGATGCCAAAGCGTCGAGTAAACTTGGCACTGACACAAATAAATTAAGCACCAAGAAAGCAGCAGATTTAAATCTGAATTTTGAGAGTAGATATACCTCCCCCAGGCAAAGTTGGAAAGGCTTCCTGGGAAATGTGAGATCACTCCCTAAACATGCGACTGAGATCTAGGACCTACTTATCTCAGAAACACCTGACATAGATTTTTTAACTGAGACTTGGCTAAAACCTATCAGCACCTCCGCAATCACCATCGCTATACCAGAGGGTTACAGGATTCAAAGACTCGCCAGGCAGATCAAAATAGGAGGAGGTATAGCCATCATCCATAAAGATAGTGTGAAAATCACAACTCTAGAGCAGCGTAGCAATGAGAAGATCGAAATCTTGATTTTTAGGATGGATCTTTTGACACAAAACAGCTGGAAAGGGGCACTGGTATACCGCCCACCAGGCTCCATTGCCAAATTCTCTCTCCAACTCATGGAGCTGATAGCCCCTTATGTGATCTCTTCCAGCAACTTTATGTTGCTGGGAAACGTCAATATACACAGTGAAGGCCTTGACAAGGCAGAAACGTCGTCTTTCCTGGCTGACCTAGCTACACTGAACCTTACAAAAATCAATGATGGTCCAACCCACACAGCAGGACACACCCTAGACATTATTTTCTCTAATTCTCCTCTTCTCATATGTGGAGCCCCAAAACCCTTAAGCTGGTCTGACCACGCACTCATTGACTTTCAAGTGCAAGGACCCAGAGCCACCCGCCCCACATAATCAACCTTCGTGCAGACAATGGCACAAAATTAATCCAGAAACCTTTTCTACGGCTTTCACACCATCTGGAGGCATTGCTCATTGTAATATTGAAGAGAGTCTAGCCCATTTTAATAAAGCAGCCTTAGCCGCTATTGAACTGATCGCCCCTCTGAAAACTCGATCAAATAAACCCAGACAAACCCAGGCAACCTGGTTCACTCCTGAACTTCGTAAGGAAAAAAACCTATGTAAAAACCTGGAAAGAAGATGGCGCCAAACCCATCTAATAGATGATAAAGAGAAATACAGGTCATACCTAACTCTTTATCATAAAAACATTAAGCAGACTCGAAAAACTCATATAGCTCAACAACTTAGCCAAGCAGAGAAAATTCCCCAAAGCACTGTACCAGATCCTGAAAGCTTTTACTAGCCCTAAAGCCTGTGACTAGCAAGAAAACCTTTCTCAGTCTCTCTGCGATAAAATACGTGATATCTTTATACAAAAAATCAACACCATCTACAATAAGATCACCGCGGCAAGCTGTCCACTGTTGGCAGACACCACAACGGTATCCCCACCGAGCACAAGGGCAAATTCACTGCTGAATTTCCCCCTTTTATCCCGGGAAGAGACAGAAATATTAAGGTGTAAGGTAAAATCTGTCTCGCCTCTCGATGTCTTACCTGCAAGAATCTCAGATTATATAGAAAGTAGATAGGATCTGATAGCAGATTGGCTAGAGAGTCTATTGTTGATGGAAGGCCACCTACCTCCAACATGGAAGACAGCTCAGATCATCCCAATCCGGAAAAACACCAAAGCTTCCAAAGATTTCTCAAATCTTCGCCCTGTCTCCTTCCTACCTTTTCTGGGCAAAGTTCTGGAAAAACATGTTAATAAACATCTATCTGACCATATTGAATTGGCCGGCTTCTTGGATCCATCTCAATCGGGCTTCCGGCCAAAAAGTAGCAGGGAAACAGCCCTGGTGGCCATCACTGACAACATCAGGCTCGCACTAGATAATGACCAACCAACCCTTCTGGTGCTATTGATCTTTCTGCCGCATTCGATACGGTCGACTACCAGACTTTGCTCAGTAGATTGAGGGAAGCTGGGATTGGGGGAGTGGCACTGCAGTGGATGACTAGTTTCCCCTCTCATCATACACAGACTATTAACCTGGGTCCATACCGTTCCAACACGAAAGAACTGACCAAGGAAGTGCCTCAAGGCTCATGTTTAAGCCCAACCATGTTTAACATCTACATTGCCCCCTTGGACTCACTACTGAGTAACTATGGGTTCATCCCGATATCCTATGTAGATGACACCCAACTTACCTTCTCCTTCAACAAGACCTCTCAGACAGCTCAAGCTTCCTTCTCTTCCGGTATGCTGGCCATATCACAGTGGATGAGAAATAACTTCTTACAGCTGAATGCCGGAAAAACTGAAATCTTGCTCTTCCGAGAGACCCCACTATTGTGGGACACCAGACTGGTGGCCTATAGAGCTCAGAACAATTCCAGCACCAAAAACAGCGGCAAAGAACCTAGGGGTGCAACTTGAACAGACCTTAACCATGAAAGAGCTTGTAACACACACTGTTGGCTAATGCTTTCATGTGTTGGGCCTGCTGAGAAGAGTTTTTCTTTATCTCCCAGACTCTTTGCGAAAGACCCTCATTCAAACCCTGGTTTTGAGTAAATTAGATTACTGTTTACCTTATTGATCGCGGCCAACGAGTTCAGGTGGTACAAAACACTGTAGCATGTTTAGTCTTAAACACCCCTCAGAGATCCGCCTCACTCCCCCTTCTACAACAACTACACTGGCTACCTGTGAAGTTTAAGATCAGCTGTCTGACACACAAGCAATATGGGAAAATGGACCTGCCTATCTGGCGGAGAGGCTCCATCTATATATCTCCCAAAGGGACCTTTGATCTGGCTCGAAATCTTTGCTCAAGATTCCCATGTTCAAGAAAGCACGGACAGGAGGAAAGGCCTTTTCATATCAGGAGCCATCTCCCTAGAACTCCAAGGCAATGCCCAGACCACTTGAAATTTAGGAAGGATTTGAAAACTGCTCTCTTTTAGACCTGCCCACTGTGACAATTTTCTTTTGCAAGTCCTCGAGCGCTGAGATACCCCTTAGGGGGTGATTCAAGCACTAAATAAGCACACAAACTAATCTAAACTAAACTAGGAATTAAAGAGTTTCATATGGTTCGAAGTCCAGTTACTTCAATGTCTTGGCCCTTTCATATTCCCAAGCATATCGAAGTAATACCAGAAACTTTGATATCAATTTGTAAAGCTGTAGCTATGCCCAGACTGCCACCAAAAGACCAATGGTATACGAGAATGCCCCCTTCCTGACCCTACACATGTAGTAGTTTTTTGTAAAAATGTGCAACTATTGTGAGAAAATTATTTTTTAACTATAGTGGTTTTAGTGATGCTTAGAGTCGTAACCGATGAACGAAGAAGTTGCGCTTGAAACAAATTTACTGTGTTACTTGGAACTGTAATTAATACAGTGACATAGTTATGCCACATTTTCTTGGGAGACATCACTTATTTAAAGATGGATGCAGTTTTGGTGTTCTTGCTCATTGTGCTCCTACTTATTCCCCTTCCCAAATCGGTGTCCTGATGCAGCTCATCTCTCCCTTCATTTCGGCGGAGCATCAAGTGAATAACGCCAAAGATTTAAAGATGAAAATCGTGTTAGGTAGATTGTTTTGTTAATGATGCTTCCACCGTGTACCCAAAGTATAATTTTCAAGGACTTCAATTGGTAGTTCTGTTGTAGTCGTGTTAATTTCTATTAGGCATTGTGGATAAATGTTTAATTTTGTGAGGTAATTCTCCAGACTGCAGCTGCTGAAGGAGCAGGTGAAAGATTTATCTTACTTTAAGAAATAGGTTAGTGCTAAAGATTAAAAGTATTATGTTGCTGTTTCTTATTTGCAAGTGCGACCTTAACTGTGATAATTTAATGTTGAATTTGCAGAATCTATTAATAATTATAAGAATTTTGTATATAAACTCTTGGATCTTGGGATCTGTGGATTTTGGATTCGGCTCGGTGGACTCTTTCCCTTTCTTTGGGGATGACTTCATTTTATTTCTGAGACTGTCCATTTGTCTTAGATTTTCTATTGGGTTGATGTCAGTATTCTTTATGAGTTTGACTCTGGGGTGTTGGGTTTATAACTTTGTATTTCTGTATTTGGGCCTTAACGGCTGGCTATTCATGCATATTTTTCTGTGTGGATTTAATAATAATTCTTTAATAAATCCATTGTGCCTTAGTTCTGATCTAGATCTAATTTATTAATGCTTCCATACTTATTCTGCTAAATTGTGAATTTTTCAGATGAGCAGTGTAGTCTCTTACCTCAAGTTAAAATTTAGTTTATGGAGCTGAATTAAATAGGTAAAATTTGTGGTGTTCAAAATATTGGGGTTCAAGTGATTACTGGTGTTAGGCTCCCCCCCCCCCCCACACACACACTGACCAGTTCTGTTTTCTATCAATGGGCGTAACCTAGGATCTGCTTACCTTATGCTTCGTGATTATTCATTTCTGTGACACCCCACTCTATTTTTCTACCTGTTTTAAAAAAACTATAATCACCTGTTTTTTCTAGGTATGATAACTGGTGTTGTAATAGTTTGGTTTTAACCACGAGAGGTGTGTTACTGTTTGCAGCAGCACACCCGCCTCATACTTTGTGTATTCTTGGGGAACGCTAATAGCTCTTTGAAACTTTGCAGTCTTGAATAAAGAGCAGGTGACTGACTTTGTTCTGCACCAAAACAATTCTGGCGAATCACCCTTTGCTGGAGTCAAAACCCAAAAAGCTGCAGGCCTTTGGAATGATAAATTATGAAACCATGCAAAAGAGTTTTAATTGATCAGATTAAAGGATACGTTTTGTTTTTTATCAACAGAGATTTACAGGGTTGCCGAATCCCTATCTGAGTAAAGATATACTGTAATAGAATTTAGAGCCTTGAGTATGTTTTTAAATGCCCATACCTTACTACTAAAGCTCCTGTTAATGTTTAATCTAAATGCAATATTTTGTTAACAATTTGTTAAAATAATTGAATGTGTTACGTTAGTCTAAGTTTGTTGACATGATATTGCTGATGATGCACACTTTGGTGAAACAGAAGAATGGAAGGAAATAGTATTACAGCTTTGCATTAGAGTAGTATAGAGGAAGAAGTAAATGCAACTATGTATTCATTGTGTTAGGTAAGAAGAACACAGAAATCAAAGCATTGCCCCATACCATCTTAAAGTTGAAGTTAAGCATCTGTACATGAAAGAAATGTTATGTTAATTGTATATTGTAGTTTTAAGAGCATGCACACAATAAATTCTATCCAACATCTGTGAGAAATGGATGCATTAATGCAAACAAAGGATGATCTCAATAAACAGACGCGTTTGAGTGAATGATGAATAGTACATTTAGACATTTCTTGATTACATTATAAGGCCTAAAACACATATTGTGCTTTCAATACCCTGACCCTGAATGACTTAAAAAGAAAAACTTTCATTGTGGATTTATTTTGACTCCATAAGGTTAATTTCTATTCCTAAATTGGTGTATATTCTATCAGAGCTGTTTCTTAAGAACAGGCCTAAGAGCTGCTACTCAAGAGTAGCCCTTTTCCGACATGGCTGAAGCCTTGTGAAACATTTTAAACGTGGCCTACTCTGTACATTTCTCAAGTCATTTCCGGTCCAATGCAAAAAGGTCAACTTATTTCAGGACAGTCTAGGCATCAAACAAGCCATGGCCTTCCCCACATGTGAGATGTTATCCGCCATTCCACATGAAAAACTCAACTTTGTGTCTCAACAAAACAACTCTTTTTTAGTGTCCGAGAATGTCACCAAAAATCCTGGATTAAAGTCATTCTCCTTATCATGATCGCCTCAATGGAAATTATCCAACTTTATCTTGTGAAACAGTTTACTGAGAATTTCCTCAGGAAAACTAACAGTGGCAGGCCTATAGCTTGCTTAATCTCCACAAAGGCCCCAACAGCGCTGGGATGCCTGGCTTCACCTTGGGGGTGCCCAGCAGTGGACATTCCACAGGGAAAAACCAGGAAGGGTTCCTAAGCGGTATACGGACAGCGCCGGGACACCTCCGTTGGAGGTAGCTGTGCGCTTTACAAATGGCATTTACATTTACTTTAAGGCCTCATTAGAGCAACACATTTATCACTTTATCTCAAAATGTGCTACTGAGTTGCCGGTAACAACCTCACAGTAGATTGTATTTGACACATGTATCTTCTTTAAGGGGTTGGCAACATTCACTGCAGAAACGTCCAGTGCAGGAAATCAGAATCCTAACTCCACTTAAATATTTTTGAGTGGAACGCCATTTTTTGGCTACAAGTACCCTTCTCCCCCATCAGAATGACAGTGGGCATTATCTATACCGACATATCTCCCACCTACTGCATTGGAAAACTTCGAAATAACTATTCCTTCTTCTTTATATAGCTGACAATAGAGATGTCTAAATGGGCCATTCCACACAGGTCTTTTTCAAGCAGTTCATATTGTGGCAATGTCCAAATAATAAGCAGGCCGTCTCAGCAGATGCAGACCCACGTGCTATCTGGACACTTAACCAAGCACCTCACTGCTAGAAATTTAATATGTGAGGCTGCTCTACGAATGACATATTTGCAGCTAGTTTTGTTCCATATGACCACTGTTTACTTTACTGATCGGAAGATTCAAAACCATCTGGCAGACAACCAGAAGGTTCTCTATGCTGCTCCTTCACCACATGTTGCACCCAACATGCTTGTTACTTGGTACTTCAGATTTCTGAGAAAACAGTGACTCCGTGATCAGACATGCTCCATCTCAAACACACCATTGCTGATTAACTGGTTTTCTCCAGTCACAGCATGGCAGTCCCAGTCCTTTCCCACAATTTCTAAACCTCCAAGAGAGAGAAGACGACAAATCCTTTTTACAATCATTCATCTGTAGTGAGCTAAACATTCAATATAAATTAATATGATTTCATTTGAGTTTCACCCTTGAGACTCTGAAAGATCATCGGCTTATAGGAACCAATCAACACTTTCTTGATACAAGCGCAAGCGGGTAGAATTTCTCCACTTGGCTCGGACTAGAAGTCCTCATTCTCAAGCATTGGGGTGTCTTTCATAGATTCACATGCTTGAATATTCCCAGTCGTCGAAGTGGGAGTCCCACGGTAAATAACATAGCAATGTAGTAATAATGTAGTAATAACATAAGTATATACGTATATAGACTTTGCTGTAGAAATGGCAAAAGACTTTGTCCTTTTCTATCTCGGCGTGGATGGCACTGTGCTAATCCTATGCTTAAAGATTTTGATAGAAAAGCAGACATTTGAGGTGAGCAGATCTAGAGTGTCGCTGGTGTTGAGAGTGCTCTAACAGGAGCTGCTTTCCACCTAAACTTGAGAACTACCCAGAGTTCTCTCCTTCTTTTTTGCATAATTTATGCGTCACTCTATGCCTGAAAGGGTTTTGTTTTTTGATATATATATATATATATATATATATATATATATATATATATAAAGAACCATAGAGTTTCTATAGAGAGAAAAACTTGTCACTTCTATAACATATCAGTCATTATGATTAGTCCAAACTCCAGCCAATGAGGCGTCAGCACCCTCTTAGAATGTTCTCTCCAGAGGCTCAGGCCCTCAGATTTTTTACCGCACGTCGTGTGAAGGGAGTCTCCCTGAGCTCGGCTCAGTTTCTTCTCAAATTCTTCTCAGAAAGCAAACTTTATGATATCTACCACCAAGAAATCCCTCTTCAGACCTTGTGAGACTGTGGTAAACAGACTTCATTCTGAAGACCCTCATAAAAAGTTCATGTATTGCCTATATCCTGAACACTAGGTAAAGGATTGTAAAATATATAGAACCTTCTCTCAGAAGACTCTGAAGGACAGAGAAGGGCGTCTCCTTCTGTGGCTACAGAGGTTGAAGACTTCAGAGAACCCTCTGTCAGATGTGAGAGTGTCATCAGTCAAGACTTCTTAATTCTTGAAGAAAACCAGTTAGTATCAAAAGGTTTCTCCAAAACCTAAGGTGGTGAAGAAGCATCATGTGGATAAGCCCTCTATCCAACCTTCAACTTCAAAAGGGGTGATTTCTTCCCCTCAGAGTCTTTCTGCATCTTCTACGCCCCCGAGATCTGATTCTCAGGCGTCAAAGATTCCATCTGCGCAGTTTTTACCTCAGAAACTGCCTATCTCGCCGACGAGTTCGTGGGCACTTCCTCCGTCGATGAGAACTGCTGTTGTTGCGTCTACGTCGACGACTCCAATATCTGTGTCTAAGAAGCCGGCTATGATCCTGACGTCTGCATTTTCACCCTTGACGTTTGTATCCATTAAGATGAGGCCTTTTTCGTCTACGGTGCCTTTGACTTCGTCCACGGCATCAGCAAACAGAAGAAGAAGAAGCATTCGTCGACGCGCTCTTCGTCATCGACGATGGCTTCGTCGACGGCAGCTTCGTCAGCGGTGGCTTTGTCGACGGTGGCTCAGCAACGACGTCTATTGTCGACGGTGACAGCAACAACTGCATCCATGGATCGTGTACCATTGAAGTCTTCAAGCTCTTTACTTCAGCGGCGACATTCCTCTTTGGATACCCTGATGCCAATTCAAACTCCTTCTCAACCTCCAGCTGAATTATTTTCTTCTGACGATGATGAATCAGAGGACGATGACAGATTTCGGGCTGCTCGCAGTCCCTCTGAACTTCTTATAAAATGCCAGGACTCGGAGGATGATGACCTAGAGGAAGAAGATTTTTCTACTTGTGACACACAGCCTGCGCCGGATCATCCTATGGCACAGATGCCTTTATCTCTTATTTCCAACCTCCAATTCATGCTGGATGATTACTACCGCCGTTTTTCAAATTCTGTACAGGCCTCTCAAGCGCCTCTTCAACCTCCTCCTACTAGAGAATCAGTTGCCACACCTTCTGCATCGGCACGCAGAGTTCAACATCAGGATGCTCCTCAGGTCGTGGAGAAGGACAATGACGACAACGACGATAATGATGATGATGATGATGATGACAGGGAAGAGGATGAGCTGGATGACAGATCCCTTCTTTCTGAATGGGACAACTATCAAATTCAAACACCGTCTCCCACTTCTCCAACTCCTCTAGATTCTCCACCAGTTGACATCGGTGGTTTTCATTTACTCATGGAAAGAGCTGCAAAAAGATTCCACCTTCCTATGGTCACCAGAGAGGAGGATTGTTTCTTATATGATTTTAAAGATCAACCTCAGAAGCAGGTTAGTTCTATCCCCATCATCGATTTTATTTGGCAAGAAGGCCTTAAGCTCATGCAAAACCCTAATTCAAGTATAGCTGTTCTACTGCGACTGAATAAGAAATACAAAGCCCCTGCAAATTCACCTGCGTGTCTCATTGCACAACCAAAGCCTGATTCCATTATTACTCAGGCAGCACAACGTCGGGCCAGAAATCCATCATCTCCATTATCTTCACCGCCGGACCAAGAGGGTAGACGCCTTGATGTTGCAAGAGCTCCACTATGGTGGCAACTACGGTTCGGGCAGCCAATTCTTTAGCTATCCTTGGCCATTACGATAGACAAATGTGGTCAGACATATCATCCCTTGTAGATTTAATACCGTACGCATCTAAAGCAGAGGCGTTAAAAATTCTTCAAGAAGGGGAAAGGATTTCCTCGGATATTATTGATTGTGCTGTTGATGTGTCTTCTACTGGTTTACGTCTTTTGGCTTGTGCAGCAGTCCTCAGGTGACAGGGCTGGTTGAAGGCCACGTCCTTCCGTCAGGTGGTACAGACAAAAATATTAGACATGCCCTATGACGGGGAGTCATTGTTTGGCCAACATATCGGCGATGCCCTTCAGACAATCAAGAAGGACACCGACACTGCTCGTGCTATCGGAACTCTCCAGTTTAAAAAGCAGCCCTTTCGAGGCGCAAGAGGTCGTTGCTTCTTTTCTGGGAAATTCCAATCAATATAGACAAGGGCAACAACGTTACTCCTCCCAAAGTCAACAATCGTACAGACAACATTCTTCTTCCTACAAACAATACAGAGGTAAATCCTCTTACAGAGGAAAGGATTCCTCCAAGAAGCAATGACCTTGTCCATCCGTCATCCCTGACTCCTTCCGCTTTTTCAAAGGTTGAAGGTCGAATCTCCCACTTCTACTCCAAATGGTCACTGATTACTACCGATCAATGGGTTCTGGATATTGTGCGCAAAGGACACGCATTAGAGTTTGTAAAGATTCCTGCCAATTCTCCACCAAAAGGTCCACCTCCTGCCCACCTGAAAGAACTTTTAAATCAACTCACAATTTTATTAAGAAAAGACGCAATCAAAGTGGTACCAAAACTACAAAAGGGCTGGGGATTCTATTTGAGATTCTTCCTTATACAGAAAAAGTCGGGAGAATGGCGCCCTATTCTGGACCTACGTGCCCTGAACAAATGCATCTGAAAAACAAACATTTCACCTGCTGTCCCTTCAGGAGGTACTTCCTTTACTATCCCAAGGGGAGTACATGACAACTTTGGATCTTCAAGATGCTTTTTTTCATCCTCTCATTCTGCAGACACACAGAAATTTCTCAGATTCAGAGTGGCCGGGAAAGACTTTCAATTCAAAGTCCTTCCTTTCGGTCTTCGTTCTGTGCTCCGAGTGTTTAACCATGGTCCTCGCACCGGTGGCAGCTTATTTTCGCCTACAAGGAGTGCGAATCTTTCCATACTTAGACGACTGCCTGCTGAAGGAGCCAACCTAGACACCAAGCTAGCAAAAGCCTTTGTGTCTCACGAAAGACGTCTACGACTTTGCAATCTAGCGGCCTCCCTCAATTTAAAAAAGTCAGTTTCTGTCCGACAGTTGAAATCTTTCCTAGGGATGTTATCCTCCTGCATTCCTCTAGTCCCTCACTGATGCCTGAAAATGAGACCTATCCAGGAGGATTTGGACAAGCAATGGGCTCCAGTCTCAGGATCCTTCAACGATATGGTCAGGGTCACCTCTCGAATGAAAACAGCTCTACTTTGGTGGACTCTCGAGGAGAACATCTCTGCAGGTCGTCCATTCCTGGTGGACACTCCAAGCTTCACTCTCACAACAGACGCATCTCTCGAAGATTGGGGTGCACATCTTCAGGGTCTTACAGTAAAAGTAAAATGGAGCATTCATCAAGAGACCTGGCACATCAATCTGCTGGAGTTACTGGCCATTTTTCTGGCTCTGAAAGCTTTCTGCACCATCATACAAGGAGCCTTGGTGTTAGTCCAAACGGACAACACAAGTTGCATGCACTACATAAACAAACAAGGGGGCACAAGGTCCATCCTGCTATTCCTTCAGGCTCCGCAAATCTGGGATTGGGCGATTCAACATCAAATCACCCTCACTGCAGTGCACATTCAGGGAGCATCAAACATTCTTGCGGATTCCCTGAGCAACCACGAGTGGGAATTCAATCAACCCACATTTTTCAATTATGGGGTTCCCCGAATCTGGATCTGTTCGCAACACATCTGAACCGCAAATGCCTGTTCTACGCAAGTTTGCTTCCCCAACCAGAGTCATGCGGAAATGCCTTTTTGATGAACTGGTTGAAAATATATGCCTACGCTTTTCACCGATACCTCTAGTCCCCAGAGTTCTTCGAAAAATGCGGAAGGAACCCTGTCACAATATTCTAATAGCTCCCAGGTGGCCTCAAAGTCTGGTTTACAGAACTCCTGCTCTTGGCACAGTGCGACCCGATCATTCTTAGCCCACTTCCGAATCTTCTGACCATGGATCAGAGCGAAGTTTGTCATCCCGACCCCACATCTCTTCGTTAGCGGCTTGGAACCTGAGCATTATGAATTTGTAAATTTGGGCATTCCTTTAGATTGTAGGGAGGTCCTGGCTAAGGCTAGAGCAGCCTCAACTGTGAAAACATACAAGCTCAAATGGAAAAGATTCTGTCTATGGTGCAATGCTGCTCAAGTACATCCTATTCATTCCACGCCAGAGCAACTCTTGCCTTTCTTTTTACACCTGGCAAAATCAGGCCTCTCTAGCAGCAATTTCAAGGTTTCGTCATAATGGTGCTAACTCTCTTTACTCTTCTAGAGTAATTAAACAATTCTTCAGGGGTCTTTTTCGGATGTTTCCACCAATTTGTCGACCACCTCCTCCTTGGCATTTGAACATTGTGTTGACACAGCTCATCAAACCCCCTTTTGAGTCAATCCATAAAGCCGATCTTAAATTCGTTACTTGGAAGACTTCTCTACTTTTGGCTCTCACTTCCTCAGGTCGAGTCAGTGACATTCAGGCGTTTACTACTAAACCGCCTTTTCTTCAATTCACAAGGACTCTGTCTTGCTCCTCACCAATCCGGCCTTTATCCTCAAAGTGCCATCGGATTTCTACCTCAATGAACCAGTCGTTTAAAAAAAAAATCCTAATCCTCAAACACCAGCTGAGAAGACACTTCATACTTTAGATATCAAGAGGTGTCTGAAATGTTACCTTCAAAGGACGGCTACTATCCGTAAATCTGATCAGCTTTTTGTGGCCTGCGGGCGGATGCGAAAGAGGCATCCAGTCACCAAACAAACATTTGGACGCTGGATATCTACTGCGATTGAATTTTGCCATCAACAAGTGGGAAAACCACTTACTACAACTGTTCGAGCGCATTCTACCAGAAAGGTTGCCTCTTCCACTGCGCTGTTTGTTGGTGTGCCTCTTCATCACATCTGCAGCGCTGCAACATGGTCCAGCAGACACACCTTTAAAAGGTATTACTGTCTGGATGCCGCTGACAACGCTGACTCAGCTGTGGGACAGGCAGTCCTTTGTAAACATTTTAAATAAGGTGAGCCTCTGTTTGCTTCCCTCCTATATACAAGGTATTTTTTCTTTTATATATACACTTCAGTCTCTTTGTACTGGGTATTGTTGTTATATTGATTCATATGTACCTTGTATTGTTCTGATGCCACTGCTCACTACTCTTATTCAAGCATGTGAATCTATGAAAGACACCCCAATACTGGAGAAGAGCAAAAGTTACTTACCTGTAAACTGTGGTTCTCCAGTATTGGTGTCTTTCATAGATTTACATGGGACCCACCCTCCTCCCCTCAGAGGTTCTCGTCTACTATTTGAATCTATGCCACTCTTGTGCTATGAAAATCTGAGGGCCTGAGCTTCTGGTGAGAACATTCTAAGAGGATGCTGACGCCTGATTGGCTGGAGTTTGGACTAATAATAATGACTGTGATATGTAATAGAAGTGACATGTTTTTCGCTCTATAGAAATTCTATGGTTCTTTCTTTATATATATATATATATATATATATATATATGTGTGTGTGTATATACTTATGTTATTACTACATTGCTATGTTATGTACCGTGGGACTCCCACTTCGACGACGGGGAATATTCAAGCGCGTGAATCTATGAAAGACACCAATACTGGAGAACCACAGTTTACAGGTAAGTAACTTTTGTTCTTCTGTCCTGCTCAGTGGATTATTTGATGTTATGTCATAAATATACCTGCCATAAGGGCACTTCAGGCCTTAGACTCCTTCACTCACTACACATTCTTCTGTGTGAATACCTACTATTTAAGATGCTTCTCCCATGTATTCCAAAAGTAGATTGTTTAATCTAAGTGAATAAATATCTTTCCCACCTTTCTTTTAGCCTCTTCAGTTGTGAAAACTTGTTAAAACATTATTGCTCAAAACACTCTTAAATGTAATATTGATGGAACTCAAAGCTTGTTTTCCTCAGACCATGTCCTTATTACCAGTGCTGGACTAGACACAGAAAAACTGGTCTCCTTGACCATTGGTCCAAGACTGATCATCTTCAGCATCTGGACACAGTTTTTATACTTTGATGCTCTCCTCCTGAGGATGTCCATGCTCTTTCCAGGAGGGCTAAGATGGTATATGGTGGTTGTCAGAAGTCCTACTTGTTCACATTTCTCCCCTGAGGCGGAAAGCCGGGGGATCTTTGCTTTACTCTCTGTGTGCTTGACTAGACGCTGTTGATTGAAAAGAGCGTTTTTACAGATTGTAAATATTTTAAACAGACCGTTTTAAAAAGATAGCCCCTTATCTCGGCGCGAGACTAGCATCGCACCGAGGCTGAAACACAGGCTCTTCCTGTCCACAGCGCTTCTGATCCCTAGGCGCTTACACATCACTCGACCCACCTCAGCCGCCATCTTGAGGGAGGTAAGGGTTGCGGTGTAGTGGTTGGACCCTCCCGCCCTCCCAGAATACTTAAGGGGGTGGTACTTCCCTTTTGTGCAAATTCCTACTTGTTCACATTTCTCCCCTGAGGCGGAAAGCCGGGGGATCTTTGCTTTACTCTCTGTGTGCTTGACTAGACGCTGTTGATTGAAAAGAGCGTTTTTACAGATTGTAAATATTTTAAACAGACCGTTTTTAAAATATAGCCCCTTATCTCGGCGCGAGACTAGCGTCGCACCGAGGCTGAAACACAGGCTCTTCCTGTCCACAGCGCTTCTGATCCCTAGGCGCTGACACATCACTCGACCCACCTCAGCCGCCATCTTGAGGGAGGTAAGGGTTGCGGTGTAGTGGTTGGACCCTCCCGCCCTCCCAGAATACTTAAGGGGGTGGTACTTCCCTTTTGTGCAAATTCCTACTTGTTCACATTTCTCCCCTGAGGCGGAAAGCCGGGGGATCTTTGCTTTACTCTCTGTGTGCTTGACTAGACGCTGTTGATTGAAAAGAGCGTTTTTACAGATTGTAAATATTTTAAACAGACCGTTTTTAAAATATAGCCCCTTATCTCGGCGCGAGACTAGCGTTGCACCGAGGCTGAAACACAGGCTCTTCCTGTCCACAGCGCTTCTGATCCCTAGGCGCTGACACATCACTCGACCCACCTCAGCGGCCATCTTGAGGGAGGTAAGGGTTGCGGTGTAGTGGTTGGATCCTCCCGCCCTCCCAGAATACTTAAGGGGGTGGTACTTCCCTTTTGTACAAATTCCTACTTGTAATATTGATGGAACTCAAAGCTTGTTTTCCTCAGACCATGTCCTTATTACCAGTGCTGGACTAGACACAGAAAAACTGGTCTCCTTGACCATTGGTCCAAGACTGATCATCTTCAGCATCTGGACACAGTTTTTATACTTTGATGCTCTCCTCCTGAGGATGTCCATGCTCTTTCCAGGAGGGCTAAGATGGTATATGGTGGTTGTCAGAAGTCCTACTTGTTCACATTTCTCCCCTGAGGCGGAAAGCCGGGGGATCTTTGCTTTACTCTCTGTGTGCTTGACTAGACGCTGTTGATTGAAAAGAGCGTTTTTACAGATTGTAAATATTTTAAACAGACCGTTTTAAAAAGATAGCCCCTTATCTCGGCGCGAGACTAGCATCGCACCGAGGCTGAAACACAGGCTCTTCCTGTCCACAGCGCTTCTGATCCCTAGGCGCTTACACATCACTCGACCCACCTCAGCCGCCATCTTGAGGGAGGTAAGGGTTGCGGTGTAGTGGTTGGACCCTCCCGCCCTCCCAGAATACTTAAGGGGGTGGTACTTCCCTTTTGTGCAAATTCCTACTTGTTCACATTTCTCCCCTGAGGCGGAAAGCCGGGGGATCTTTGCTTTACTCTCTGTGTGCTTGACTAGACGCTGTTGATTGAAAAGAGCGTTTTTACAGATTGTAAATATTTTAAACAGACCGTTTTTAAAATATAGCCCCTTATCTCGGCGCGAGACTAGCGTTGCACCGAGGCTGAAACACAGGCTCTTCCTGTCCACAGCGCTTCTGATCCCTAGGCGCTGACACATCACTCGACCCACCTCAGCGGCCATCTTGAGGGAGGTAAGGGTTGCGGTGTAGTGGTTGGATCCTCCCGCCCTCCCAGAATACTTAAGGGGGTGGTACTTCCCTTTTGTACAAATTCCTACTTGTAATATTGATGGAACTCAAAGCTTGTTTTCCTCAGACCATGTCCTTATTACCAGTGCTGGACTAGACACAGAAAAACTGGTCTCCTTGACCATTGGTCCAAGACTGATCATCTTCAGCATCTGGACACAGTTTTTATACTTTGATGCTCTCCTCCTGAGGATGTCCATGCTCTTTCCAGGAGGGCTAAGATGGTATATGGTGGTTGTCAGAAGTCCTACTTGTTCACATTTCTCCCCTGAGGCGGAAAGCCGGGGGATCTTTGCTTTACTCTCTGTGTGCTTGACTAGATGCTGTTGATTGAAAAGAGCATTTTTACAGATTGTAAATATTTTAAACAGACCGTTTTTAAAATATAGCCCCTTATCTCGGCGCGAGACTAGCGTCGCACCGAGGCTGAAACACAGGCTCTTCCTGTTCACAGCGCATCTGATACCTAGGCGCTGACACATCACTCGACCCACCTCAGCCGCCATCTTGAGGGAGGTAAGGGTTGCAGTGTAGTGGTTGGACCCTCCCCCCCTCCCTCCTCCCCCCCCCCTCATGTATAAAAACATTAGACCATCCCGTCCGCGCAGCGGGCGGGCGCAGTGGGCGCGCCGAAGGCAAGCCCGTCTGCGCCCGTCCGCGCCGGGACCGGGCCTAGGGCCATGACCCCTGGTCGACCGCCGTGTAACTATAGCCGGCGGTATTCGCACATGTCCTTACTGGAGCTCCGACCACTCCCTGACCCGAGGTGTCCAAGGTTAGACCCTACTCTGGCTCTAAACGAACTCCCTATGCACTGCCCACACTGTAAAAGCGCCATACCCTTACACACTGTCTCCGCTCATACCAATCAACTAAGGAATATTAAAGAGGACACTATTGTAATGGCACTCATTAATGCCCGCTCATTATGCAAACATAGGCAGGAAATAGCTGACCTAATTACAGACTATAAATTAGACATTTTATTTGTCACTGAAACCTGGACCGACGAATCATCAGATCCAGACCTAGTTATTGCATTACCTAACGGTTACAAATCCTATCGGCAGGACAGAGTACGGAAAAGAGGAGGTGGCCTGGCCATCATAGCCAGAGAAAGGTTCACAGTCAGAACCGTCTCCATCCCATCCACCTCCTGTGAAGCAATGCAGTTTGGCATTAAGCTCTCCTCCTATTTTAACGTCAAGGGGATACTGATATACCGCCCCCCAGGAATAAAGACTGGTTTCCTCACCAATATTAACACCATAATGGAAACTTTAGCCACAGAAAATCTGTTTACGGTCCTTGGCGACTTGAACTTTCATTTAGAACAAGTCAATCAATCTGATACGTCTACGCTTATTTCTGATATGGAAACACTGGGGCTAAGACAACTAGTTTCCTCTGCCACTCATTCGGCAGGCCATACCCTAGATGCCATATTCTCAAACGTAGACGGTCTACAAATAACGGACATCTTACCAATGCCGTGGACCGATCACCATGCCATACTCGGTAAAATCACAATCAAGGCCCAGTTAAATAGGAAATCCACCTTAACTAACCAAAGCTCTTTCAAGGATTGGAAGAACATTAACCAGATTGATCTGAAAATACAGTTGGACCGTACTCGTCCAACGGTGTCTACTGACCCCAACATGGCAACACAACAATTCCAAACCTGGCTTGCTCAGGCCACCAATCACGCAGTTCCCATTAAATCCTTGTCTAGGAACAGATCTAAACCGACTGCCCCATGGTACACTGAGGATTTAAGACTACAAAAACAAAGGAACAGGAATATGGAAAGGTGCTGGAGAAAAACCTACGATATGGCAAGCATGAAATGCTACAAAGAATCATTGGCGCTTTACAAATCAATGATCGTTAAAGCGAAAAAATTATTTTACACCAATCAAATTGACAAAGCCAAAAACTCATGTAAGCGACTATATGAGATCACGAAAACACTGTCAGGTAATGCCCCCGACCTCATTCCCTCTCCATCACAAGCACTATGCGATGCCTTGGCTAAATTCTTCTTCACCAAGGTGGACGATATATACCAAGCCTTCACCTCTAAACAACCTACGGTGAATGCGGCTCCTCTTAGTTCACCTCCGGGAAATGCTTTTCCCAGCTTTCATGCACTCACTGACGACCACACAAGGACCATGGTCTTAACAATCAAAACAGGATCTGTTCTTGATCCCTGTCCTTTTTCAGTCCACCCACCAGTTATGGAGTACATTATCCCAGTAATCACACAAGTCTGCAACTCCATACTGTCATCAGGTATTTACCCCAATTCGCTAAAACACACCTTATTAAAACCCTTACTAAAAAAAAAACAGGTTTAGACAAAAACGAATTGAAAAATTATAGGCCTATTGCTAGTCTCCCTTTTTTAGCCAAAAGGCCATGAACTCTCTATCAGAATACATTGAGAGACATCGACTGCTGGATGACACACAATTCGGTTTCCGGAAATTTCACGGGATCGAAACGGCTCTTATTAAAGCCGCAGACGATGTCAGAGCTATCCGGGACCAAGGTGGGACAGCAATCCTGGTATTCCTGGATCTCTCAGCTGCTTTCGACACGGTCGACCATAACATCTTGGTCGACCGTGTCGGAAAGCTGGGCATTTGTCACTCCGCCAGAGACCTGCTTGCCTCTTTTTTGGCAATGAGAACACAAGCGGTTACTTTAGGACCTTTCCAATCTGCTCAACTCTCGCTGCCATGTGGGGTTCCCCAAGGCTCATCCCTTAGTCCGACACTATTTAATATCTATGTGTCGGACCTTGCTAATGTCATCAAAGCACATGGGATGAGCCTAACATCTTATGCGGACGATACACAGCTGGTACTCGCCATCAAAGGTGATGGAGGACAAGTGGCACAAAATTTTAAAAACGGCATGCTTGAAATTAGACAATGGATGGCTACTAACTGCCTCAAGCTGAACTCAGAAAAAACTGAGGTCGTTATTTTTGGACCTCTGTTACCAGCTTGGCCTTCCTGCTGGTGGCCAGCAGCCTTCGGTTCACCTCCCACCCCGACAGCCAAAGTCAGGAATCTGGGAGTTATCTTTGACGAAGGACTCAACTTCATGGACCATGCAAATAAGGTAGCTACCACGGCCCATTACAAGCTCAGAATGATCAGGAAAATTCGCCCCTTTCTTCCGGAGGCAGCGACTAAAACACTGGTCAGTTCTCTAGTTCTGTCGTCCCTCGACTACTGTAATGGACTTTTTCTCAATGCCCAGCTCAGGGTCATGAGGAAGTTACAGTCAATACAGAATGCTGCAGCACGTCTGCTATCTGGAATATACAAATTCGAGGCTATAACTGAAACCATAAAGGAATACCACTGGCTGACGATTCGAAATAGAATAAAGTTTAAGTCCTTATGCATAGTTTACAAGGCACTTAACAATCAAGGACCCCACTTTCTCAAGGATCAATTGAAACCCTACATTCCCTGTAGACAGCTTCGTTCCTCCACTCTAAACCAACTAGTGATCCCACGATCCAAAACAGTGTCTTGGGGTGATCGCCGCTTTTTAGTGGCTGCACCTAAACTATGGAATACTCTCCCGCAAAACATCAGGACGAGTTCCTCACTTCTTCAGTTCCGCAGTCTTTTAAAGACATGGCTGTTTAACCAATAAGACCCATCTCTTCTCTCATTAGCTTTCATCCTGAACAAGTTTGTGAATCGTTAGCGCAGAGACGCCTGCGGGTATTTGTTGCGCTCTATAAATGTCAAAAATAAAATAAATAAATACAATTCTTCATATATATCTCAATTAGTGTTATTTGTAGGGTCCCTGCCTGGGCTACTCCAGGTAATTCATGTGAGCGTTATTCACTTGACCCATCCTCAAATAGTGATTAACAATTCAGCCAACAATATTTACACCCGGCATGGCTTTGTCCCAGGGTGGTGAAATATTAGATGGATGTATATGCTCGAATAGTAGACATCTGTGGTTCACTTGTTCCTAAAGTACCAGTGGTGGCCCTTCTAGGATATGCCAAGAGTGTGTTGCCTGGTGCCCGCAGGCGTGTGGCTATGCTGCTGCTGTTTGCTAAGTGGAGGGTTGCGATGTGCTGTGGTTGGGGGGGGGATATTTTCCATGGTTCAGAACTGGCTTTGAGATGCATCTTAATGCCTAGGGCGACTGGAGATGTACTATACCTTGCTTGTTGCCGGCCCCCATCAAGACCCAAGAGAATATGGGCTTCATTACAAAATTTCATTTAACACAATTTAATTATGTGCATCATGCTTACCTCTCCCCACAGCACATTAAACACATATACCCATCCTTGCCCCCTGAGTGCCCCAGTTGCAAATTGCTGGACACTGTATTCTACCACATTGTATGGGAATGCTCAATGCTACAAACGGTTTGGCATGGGATTACTTTCACCATTGCCGAACTCGTGGAACACACCCTCATGCCCACACCTGAGTTATGCCTATTAAAACTCCGCCCCAAAGGCGACAGACACTGTCACAAGTTCATTGATCATGCTTTTGTCCTGTTTAAAAGGCAGATAGCGATGTCGTGGAGGCACCCACCCCCAGGCTCCCAGCGATGGCCTCCAGGGGGAGTCATCCACAGTGCCACTCGAACCAGTTTAGAGCTCAGAGACTCCTCTGTCTGCACCTAGTTGCCATGTAATAGCACCCATGAACACCACTTTCCTCGGACCTTTGGGGCCTCCACCAACCTGCCAAGTATTGCCACGTTGTAAAGACCCTTACTTAGTACTGTCGACTGTGCTCTAGGTACCGCACAACCACCCCAACTACACTTGTCTATATTTACCATTGGACGACGGCATTGTTAAATGAGAGAATTGTATGTAATACGAAAATGGGAGATTAATTATAAATTGTAATCACTCTGTTAGGTTTCTGTACCAATTGCAATAAAAAAGTAATAAAAAGCACAATTCAGCTAAGGAGTCAGAAGTAACATGTTTACATGAGATGTTTGAAGCTTGGTGCTTCTTTCTTAATATGTAGTTCTAATCTCCTTCCGAAGCAATTACAGTGGTAGAAAATTCAAATGAGCCAGAATGTATGAGCAGGAGGAAGTTTTCTTTGTTGACTTTTTTTGCTAAGCCTAGGGTTGTGCCTGTTCTCAACAACCTTCTACCAACTCCTTGCCAAATCAATTATGCGTGTTTGCTTTAAATTAGGGGAAGTAGTGAGGGAGAAAAATTGTTAAGGGGATGGTGATGAGCGAGCTTACTGCCAATCTAAAAGTGCAAACTGTTATAGTCTGGCATTAACAGGACTGTGAAAAAGTTTCCGATCCACCCAAAGGGTCTTCTTCCCAGTGTTTCTCAGTGTATGCCAATATGAAAGACCCCCTGTCTAGGAAAAGGACAGTTACCACAAAGCTAACGTACTCCATCTGCGACACAATATCCTGTAATAGGTTTATTTCTATGAATGAATTCTCTCACATTTAAAATTTAAAAAATTTGGCCTGGATACGTCTTCTAATGGCCAAAGCAGGTGCTTGGTTTGAGAGTTGACAGTAATGTAAAGAGTGACTTTTCAACTGTACTTTAAAAGAATGAAATGGCTGTTTTAATAAAGGTGAATTCACTGCAGAGGCAAAACCTAGGGTACATTTCTGCTGTGCCTCGAAAACGACGCAGTCCATGAAGCCAAACTGGGATGTAAACATTATGCCATGATATACTAAAAGTAGCTCAGAGGCTCAAAATTTAGTCAATCTCAGTCCCCCAAATTGTATTCTGCAGAGATTGACTTGTGGTGCATATAATACTATTGGTTCAAAGAGGTAGAAATATTCGCAGTTTATTTCTTGCATTAATTCCTCATTAGAGGTGGTTTGAGGGCACTGACAAAGGAGGAGGCATGGTAATGACTTGAGTTATAGATGATTAAGCAATGGCCACCCATTGTTTTACAGCAAATCAAAACCTTCAACTCTATACCTGCTGAGATTTCAAGCTGCAGCCGTACAAGGATTGCAAGAATTTGAACCACTAGTACAGCTTCGCAGAGAGGCAGGAAATTTAAAAACATGCTCATCCATTTTCTCTCTGTAAAGCAGAAATGTATACTCGCCCTTCTTCCAGTGGTAATCAGCAAAATGATGGTATCAGAATTTGCACTACAGCAATTTACCTGTGGATGCTGATTTATTTATCCCTGTAGCTTTATGCTGGATTCGCAGTTAGGTAGACTGTTGAGGAAATCATTTGATAATCACTTTGGAGGAGGAAGACCAAAGGCTGCATGTTGAAGGCGTTAATTTGGTGCATAAAAGGCGTTATTAATATTTTTGTTATATATTTATTGCATTTTTCATAATTGTTATGAAAAATAAAAAAGTAGCTAAGATGGACAAACACTGTGATAAAGGGCATATATCATTAAAAAAAAAAGGTAAACGAAATGTAATATAAGTAGATTTGTTCACATGATAACTTTGTTCTATGCATGCTTAAGTCTTCTTTGTGGACTGGGTGCAACATATTGGAGGGAGACAAAGCCCGCCATGGCCCATGACAGGCCCGAGACCCACAACATGCAAGGCCGGCACTGACTTATTTGCACTGATGCCCACCCTTCCCCGTGACGATGAACACCATGCCCACGAGACGCACTCACAACATTAATCAAACTTGAGACTGACCAGTCACCACCAGCTCAATTTCATGATATGACTCACTCACAATCCCAACAGATTCCATGGTTACTATTCTAATTTAGATGACTTAATCATCTTTTTTTCTCTTTCTTAAACGAATGACAAACGCAGTTGCAATGTCAAGACGTGATGGCATTTTGTTTATGACAAGTTTGATTGCATTGTTTCTGGATGCGTAAAGCACCGATGTCATGCCGTTTAAAAACTAAATAAACCACACAAAAAAAGTAATATATACGGGCGTGCCTGAGGCCCTGATACAGATGGTCAGAATATTCGATTAAGTAATAACTTTGCTACGTTTATGGATCAGTTTTTAAAGCTGCTGTAAATTATTCATTCTGTAAGCTGAATTGTATGTTTTTGAACCTACGGCTGTTCATTTATTATTAATGATTGTTAGTCTTATGCATGTGATTTTTATAATAAATGTGCAGTGTATTTTTATATTGTTATGATTTTAATTAACCACGTACAATAAAGATTACTATTCCAGTGGGGAAAAAAATAGTTCTGTAAGATTTATCGGTGACCTTTGACACTGTCAATCATGATCAATCATGATTGCTTCTGAAGCGCTTGCAATTGACTGCAATTAGTGGCTGTGCTCTGTCCTGTATCAAGTTATGTGCTACAGAACTCAAACTGCACAGAAGGATCCTTATCAATCAGAATTCAAAAAAGTATTAGAGGGCATTGCTCAGGGCCCAGCTCTACTTTAAAAAAATCTTTGTGTGCCCTTTGGTCATACTCATCTGTTTCTTTATCTGAAATGTATGTATTTTGCTGTTGATCTCCGGTTCCGATATCTCGAGATGAGTATCCTCAGGACTTAGTCTCTACTTTCAGTGCTGGCAGTTGTTGAGGAGATAAGTTCCAACTCTCAAACTAAATATGGCCGAGACGGAAGTTGTGGTCATTTCAGGGAGTAACTCTCCATGAGCCCTTCCTGTGACAATTTAGCCTCCTCTTCTTGGTACTGCTCGTACTCCTCTCCGCTGCCTATAATCTTGGGTTCCAGTTTGGCTAGGATCTTTTATTTGTTGATCAAGTCAGTAAACTTTCTTGCTCTCGTTTTTTTTTCTGATGAAATTGCTTCATAAAATCTGGATTTGTTTGCCAGCTCACACCAGTCCATTGGTAGTCCAGACCTCCATTCTAAGTTGCCTGGAGTATTTCAGTGGGTATTACTTGCTTCCATGTTATTTATTCTGCACAGAGTGAATTCAAAAAGAAGCGGCTCACCTTGCCCTCCAGTGCCCCAGTCACTCCTCTGCATCACTCTTTTTGAGTGAGCTACACCGATTATCGGTTTCTAAAAGGGTCATCTTAAATTCACCTGTATTGTTTTATTGGTTTACCATTGTTTTGACCTCACTTACTTGCAGAACAAATTTTACCATTATTGTCCCGCAAGAAATCTTAGCTCTTCAGAAGCACATGTTTTATTAGCCCCTAGCTTTCACTGCTGTTGGATGGGAAGTTTAGCCTTTTATGTCATAGCAGCTAAGACATGGAACTCCTGGCCATCTTATCTTTGTTCCATTAATAATCTGTTGCCTTTTTGCAGAGCCTTTAAACCTTTTTTCCAAGTGGTTGATGACTTATTCTTGTCTTTAGCATCACAACGCCATATTGGAAACGGCGAGCTTCACAAATTCCTTTTACATTACATTACAGAAGTAAGGAAAAAGCCCTGGCCTTTAAAACTGCGGTAGAAAGACACATCTTTGCAACATTACTTGGATTTCTTGTTAGGAAAAGTTCGGAATGTTTAGCAGTTCAAATGGTATGAAAAATGGATATAATATGAAAATGCATTCTCTTCCTAAACCCTCTTTGTAGAAAGACCTGAGATTATTTTTTTGAAAATAAAAGTCTTAAACAATAAAGCAAGGCAATGCGAAACACACCTGTTTCCTCACACGCATGATTGGTCACATCACATTGCGTGGAACCACCATCCCTTATTTACATTAATGCATAAAGGATGTTGCTAGCAAACCTCTTGTCTGCCCCTTGGTGTGGTGCTCTTTCTAATAATTTGACCTTTAATTCAAAATTTAGTCTGAAGCTTGTTCTGAAAGAACCCATCTTAACTGTATCTGTTGGGCCGTGCTCCATGCAAAATGTTTACAAAGTGCTCTGAATGCTCAGGCCTATTAAATCTGGGGCACTTGTGCTTCTCTCCATGCCACAAGTACTTTGATTTGAGAGGCAGCGGCATTTGAGGCATTTCGCGTCATTAGGTCTTGGGCATGGTACCTGTCTATGTTGCTTGTTTCCTTTAGCCAATTTTTGTGGTTTTATGAGAAACAGACAGTTCTGATCAGGTCGATCGATCTGGAGCCCAATAAACAGCAGAAGCATAGGAAGGGGACAATGGTGAAGTCACTCGATTTCATCAGAATTCCTGTAAGGGAACCCATGAAAAAATAAAAAAGCTCTGTTTGTAGAACAGCTAAGGTGCCAGTAGCAGACTGACATATGGGTGATTCTTTCAGACCTTCGAAGTCACAGCTTCCAACGACAACACTACTTCCGTTGTTGGAGAGATATAGGAATAAACTCAATTATAGACCTCCTGGCCAAGAACGCTGACTAAGCCTTTCAAAATTAGAGAGATATAAACATGCCAGCAAACTGTGGCACTGTTTCTTCCACTGCTTGTAAGGGAGTAGTCTTGAACCGTTGCAGGCGCAGTGCCAAGGAATTTCTATGCATGGGGTTAGGTTAAAATACTTTTCAGTTGTTGGATTCTTTTTTGGCACTTTAAAACCACTCAATCTGCATTCTTAGCAGACACACGTAGATGTAACCCTTGTTTCAAATCGTAAGCAACTACTAGAATGGCTTGTCCAGAAAAAAGAAACTCCACAGGCTCCTGCTTTTTGCAAACCGGTCCGAGGGGATATCATGTACTTGAATATGCACAAGTAAAAAAAAGTTCCCAACTCTGCAATGCGTTCAGAAGTATGTGAGAAATCTGGCTTGCTTTCTATTGACAACACAAGTAACATACATCAGACATCGTCTGTGTGAAACCACAGCCTAGGGTGACCAACCGTCCGTAAATTTCACGGACAGTCCGTAATTTCGGCCGTCTGTCCGTTGTCCGTGAAGGATTCTTTAACGGACGCCTTTTGTCCGTAATTTTAACCGGGCATAGCTTGCCCCCACCTCCCTCTTTGATTCCGATGCTGTTCCAAAGCTCCGATACCCCGCAGCATTGGAGAGGCACAGCGGGACGGCAGCCCTCACACCTCCAGCCCGTGATGAGCTGTTAAGAGGTGCTCGAAGGTGACTGAGAGGGAGGGGCGGCAGCTTCAGGAGTAGGGGCATCTATTGAGATGCAAACAGCCCTGAATGCCTCATGTCTCGGCCAGATTACACGGAGGCAGCACGTGCTTCTCTTCACTGAGCTTAATTTTATGGCAAGACCGGAGGCTCCTATTATGCTTTCTTATCTTGCATTTTATTCAATAGCAGCCAAGATAAGTGCAAGAAACTACAGTTCCCAGAGGGCCAGGCAACAACTGGGCCATGGGAATGAGAAAAAACGAGAGTACAGTAACCAATCAGCAGTCACATAATAGATAAGAGTACACACTGACTGCGTAGCTTCCTCTTTTCTTGCTGCTCGCAGTCAGATAAGTGTTCTCTTATCTATGCTCTCAGTTTTAATGTGTTTATTGACTATTATATGTTATATTTTAATTGAATACTGTGGTTTTTGTACTTCTGTGGGCTCGCCTAGCGCTTTTGCGCCCCTGGGTTCGCGCTAGTCGCGCGTTTCATTCCTCGTCCGGTTCTGTTACCGGCTCCTCCCTCCCCCCCCCTCCCCGCCCTTTTGGTTTCTCCCTGCTCCGCGGTCCTCGCGCTGCTCGCGTAGGCTTTTACCGCTTCTGGAGCTTTCTGACGAACGCCTTACCGCGTCTCTCACCGCTCTTCTCAGCGGTTGCTTCCGTGTCCTCTTGAGCTCCTTCTCCCGCTCTCCCTGCTCCGGGTCCTGGGTTCGGCCCGCCTTTGCACACGCCCTCAGTTACACGCCCCCTTCTCACGCCTACCTTCCTTCCTCTCAGAAATTAACCCTTACCTGCCACACTTCAAGAACATGGAACATGACAGTTCTTCTGAGGAGAATCCCTCAAACATGGACGATGGGTCTCTAAAAAAGGACCTTCACAGATTTATTAATACTTCTGTCGGGCAGGCTGTTGAAGTCTCCATGAAACGGATGTCAAAGAACATGGAGAATTCTATGGTCAGCATGTTGTCCAAGGTTTTGGCCCAATCTGCGGGGGATAGCAGAAAACGCAAGGTGGATCACTCTGCTTCTGTGCAAAAGTCTCAAAAGACGTCATTGTTGGTTCGCGAGTCTTGCTCGCCTATGGATGAGGACGACGTGCCTCCCAGGCCTCCTGCTAAGGAGGGGTTTGTCGGTTCAGAGGGCAAAAGAAAGCAAAAATCCAAGCACGCAGAGTCTCCTACTAAGAAATTAGTAATTTCCACCATCCTGGACACTGATGATGATATGCCTGATGCTGACGACTTGTGTGATATCTTTGACGTCACTGACCCCCCCCCCCCAAACTCCCCAAAAATGATTCCTTTACTTTTGATCCGGTTTATGACTCGGAGGGTCTACCTATGTTTGACCCGTCCTCCATCCGTCATCCCAACTCCACTGAATGGCTTCCATCTCATCACGTTGGCGAATACAT
The DNA here is from genome assembly GCF_964261635.1 of Lissotriton helveticus. Classification (NCBI taxonomy): domain Eukaryota; kingdom Metazoa; phylum Chordata; class Amphibia; order Caudata; family Salamandridae; genus Lissotriton; species Lissotriton helveticus. The sequence continues at coordinate 1,703,657,062 of NC_136067.1, forward strand.
TTCTGCCCGTCTTTGTCTTCCTCTGGAGACAGCGGTGCGGTCCAGATTAAAGTCTGAATGCCCCAAACCTGCCCTCCCTGATAAAATCACCCTTGTCCCTTCCATCGACCAACCTCTCCTTACCTTCTTTTCTAAGTTTGGTAAAGACCCTCGTCGCGGGGTTGACAAGGCATGGTCCACATGCCAAGACAAACTGCTGGACGTCGTGGGCCCTTTGGCCCGTATCTTCGACATGGCAGAGTCTGCCCGTCTTGAAGGTACTGATCTTTCAGCCGATGACATTTCCATGTGGGTCCAAAGAGCCTTCTGCCTTTTGGGCAATGCTAATGCAGCAATTACCCATGAACGACGTAAAGGTCTTTTGATTAAGTTGGACCCCAAGCTGGCTAACCTTGCTCCTATGGACCCCGGCTCTAAGGCAAATGGCCTCCTCTTTGGGGAGAATTTGGTTCGCGACATCAGTCGTTTTGTATCTACCTTTGCCTCTCTTGACAAGGCCCAGCAATCCATCAAAAAGACTTTCGCCCCTCGGGTTTTTGGACGGGCCGGACGAGGCAGGGGTCGCTCATCCGGCCGTCCCTACAATCAAGGCTCCAGAGGTTCCTACGACACCTCCAAGGACTACAAGCCGCAGTTCTATCCACAACGTGGACGTGGTTTCCGCGGCAGAGGTCACAAAGGTTATCGCAACTCCAACCCCAATCACCAAGGTAAGCCTTTCTTTTTCCCCTCCTGTAGGAGGTCGTTTAAAACTGTTTCTTCCAAAATGGCATTCCATAAGTGTGGATCCGTGGGTCCTCAACACAATTCGAGGCTATCTTATCGAATTTTACTCTCCTCCTGTCCAGACCTCTTTCCCTCCTCCTCTGGTGTTCTCTTCCCACCTGGCAAATCTCATCTCCACCGAGATACAGTCCTTGTTACAGAAAAACGCCATCAGGATTTTTCCCTACGACTCTACAGGCTTTTTAAGTTCCATTTTTCTAGTCCAAAAGAAAAACAAGAAGTTACGCACTGTCATAAACCTGAAATGGTTCAACCACTTTGTAGTGTATCGTCATTTCAAAATGGAGACGATCCTTCATCTGAGGGATACCCTTCGGCCAAACGATTGGATGGTTCGCTTGGACCTTCAAGATGCCTATCTTACAGTTCCTATCCACCAGTCTCACTGGAAGTTCCTTCAGTTCCAGTGGTCAGGAGTGACCTACTGTTTCACCTCTCTTCCCTTTGGTCTCTCTTCTGCTCCATGGTGCTTCACAAAACTTCTGAAGCCAGTGGTCGCTTTTCTACGTTCTCTTGGGATCAGACTCATAATATACTTAGACGATATTCTTATTCTGAACTTGGACAGACAGGGTCTTCTTGCAGATCTCCACACCACTCAGTCTCTCCTTCTGGATTTGGGTTTCCTTATCAATCTCGAAAAGTCTTTGCTGATTCCTTCTCAGAACACAGAATTTCTGGGCTTCCTTGTGGACTCGGTGGCGGCGTCTTTACGCCTCCCCCTTTCCAAGATCTCCAAAATCAAAGCGGAGATTGCCTCTGTGCTCCATCTTTCGGTCATCTCCCTCAGATCTCTGGCCAGGATTGTTGGTCTTCTTTCCTCCTCTATCCAAGCCATTTTTCCGGGCCCCCTGCACTATCGGGCCCTCCAGCGCCTCAAGATCAGACACCTTCGGCAGGGTCTAGCATATTCAGATGTTCTCGCTCTAGACCAAGAGTCCCGCACAGAACTGCAATGGTGGATAGACCATTTAGATGCGTGGAACGGACGCACTATCTTCGCCACCGCTCCAGATCTGGTCTTAGAATCCGACGCCAGTCTCTCGGGTTGGGGCGCCCGCTGTGGTCCAATCTCAACTGGAGGAGCTTGGTCCAAAGAAGAGTCCAGACTGCACATAAATTGTTTAGAGATGCTTGCTGGCTCCTTTGCGATCAAAAGTCTTTCCAAAGACAGGATCCGTTGTTCCATACTCCTACGCATGGACAATGTTTCTGCGGTCCGCTACATCAATCATCTCGGCGGCACCAGGTCCAAGCCTCTAGCAGATTTAGCGAAAAGCCTTTGGGAATACTGTCTGGCTCATCACCTCTCAGTGACAGCGGAATACCTTCCAGGCGACCTCAATTCTGTGGCGGATTGGCACTCAAGGTTCCTGCGCGATTCCAGCGATTGGAGGCTTTGTCCCTCCGTCTTCCATTCTCTTTCTCTTTTGTGGGGTCCCTTTTCCATCGATCTCTTTGCTTCTCGCCTCAATTCCCATTTGCCCCAGTTTTTCAGCTGGCGCCCAGACCCCCTAGCTCTGGCCACAGATGCCTTTCTCCAGGATTGGTCTCTTCAACTCCATTATGCCTTTCCTCCGTTCATTATGATCAACCGTGTGCTGGCGCAAGTCCGTCGCCAGGAATCCTCTCTAGTGCTGATAGTCCCCTTCTGGCAAAGCTCAAATCTGGTTTCCTGTTCTTCTGGAAATGGCGATGGATTTTCCTGTACTTCTGCCGTCCTTCGACGATCTTCTGCTCAATCCTCGAGGCGAACGTCACAGTCTGATTTTGGACTCCTCCCTCACTCTGTCGGCCTGGAAAGTTTCCGGCCTTCCCCTCCTAACGTCCTCATTTCACAAGAGGCTGCTCACTTTATCGACCAGGCCCGGGCTCCAGGCACTTCCAAAGCATACAAATCCGCCTGGTCTCTTTGGGCAGGCTGGTGTCTGGAAAGGTCTCTCGATCCCTTTTCAGCCCCTCTGAGTTTCGTTATCAATTTCCTAGCCTCTCAGGCCAGTGCTGGGAAGGCCTATCGCACTGTCAACCTCTATCGCTCTGCCATCTCTCTCAACCACGACCAGCTTGACGGTAAACCTGTAGGCGCACATCCTCTAATTTGTCGCCTCCTCAAAGGTGTTCGATGCTCTAAACCACCGTTGGCTAAGTATACCTCTTTGTGGGATGTTTCTGTTGTTCTTAAATTGTTTTTAAATTGGTCCTCTAATTCTGCTTTGTCTCTCAAAATGTAATCGGCCAAGCTTACCATGTTACTCTGTTTAGTTTCTATCAAAAGAGTTTCTGATGTTAGAGCTTTGGATGTTTCTTCTCGTCAATTTTCCCCTACAGGTGTGCTGTTCCAGATTCGCAGACGCACGAAGACTAATTTAGACTCTGTTTTTTATCCTTATTTTCCTGATCAACCACAACTTTGTGTGGGCCAATGTTTAAAGATGTACGAACAAAGAACTGCTGATCTCAGAACGCCCTCTTGTTCCCAACTCCTCATTTCATTTCGCAAACCCCATCTTCCTGTTTCCTCCCCGACACTCGCCAGGTGGGTTCGCTGGGTTATGTCCCTTGCCGGAATCGATGTCTCCGTTTTCGGAGCGCATTCGGCTAGAGGAGCCATGGCTTCCAAGGCCTTTTGGTCTGGCTCTCGTTTGGAGGACATACTGAGATCAGCAGATTGGTCCAATGACAGTATTTTCCGCATGTTCTACTGTAAACCTATTCATTCTGTTGCTTCTGATGTTATTGACTTGCTTTGAACAAGCATAATAGGAGCCTCCGGTCTTGCCATAAAATGTAGATTTTCCTAGTTATTATGACGGAAAGTCTTAATTTTATTAAAGACACGGAGGCGAGTATTATCCCGCCGCTACACTACTAACATGTGTTCTCCCTCCCTACAGCGAATCCGGCCTTACCACCGGCCTCATCATAGAAGATCTACTCTCCAACGGCTCCGTTCATCTCCTGCTTGGGTTTCCCCTCCGGTCCTTCCAGCTCCTTCTTCGGATCCTTTCCTTGGACTTGAGCTCTGGATTCCAGTGATCAAGGATTTCTGCTCCTGGACTTTGGCGTTCTTTCTGGTTATGACTTTTTTTCCTTTATTTTCCATTGTTATCTGACTATCTCTCAGCGAAAAGAGGAAGCTACGCAGTCAGTGTGTACTCTTATCTATTATGTGACTGCTGATTGGTTACTGTACTCTCGTTTTTTCTCATTCCCATGGCCCAGTTGTTGCCTGGCCCTCTGGGAACTGTAGTTTCTTGCACTTATCTTGGCTGCTATTGAATAAAATGCAAGATAAGAAAGCATAATACTCGCCTCCGTGTCTTTAATAAAATTAAGACTTTCCGTCATAATAACTAGGAAAATCTACATTACTGTCACTAAACTGTAAGCAAACCTCGGTTCTTCAAACATGCAGTCTATAGTGTAATAAAATAAAGAAATGGCACAATCGCACCCACACTGATTAACAAAGTATGGAGGACAATCAGTTAAACCAGTTCTCTTAGTATCTCCTGCAAGTACAGTACATCACAGTGGGGGATGGCATTTTGGACAGAGAGCCTGTCTTCTTGTTGTCTTGTGCAGGAGGGGGCGAGGAGCCCAAGATGATACTAGAATACTGCATGCCCACCCCTGTGCCTACCCTAGTGGATCCTGTTCCCCCTCCTGTGATGGCTCCTGTCCCCCCTCCCCCCTCGCCTATGATGGCTCCTGTCCCCCCCCCCGTGATGGCTTCTGTCCCCCCAATGTGGTGGATCCTGTCCCCTTCCCCCTCCACCCTCCCCCCCGCCTGTGATGGCTCCTGTCCCCCCGTGTGGTGGATCCTGTCTCCGCCCTGGGTGGCTTCTGTCCCAGTCCTGCAATGGCTCCTGCAGCGAGGGTGAAGTTCCTGATGGGCCTCTTCTCAAAAGGGCTCAGCTCAAATTAATATGGAAAGGTGGGCGAGTGGGTAAGTGGAGGGATCGCTGGATGAATTAGTGAAAGGGTGAATGGATGAATGAAAGATTGTATAAATGGATAATGAGAGAGGATGGATGGATGGATTGATGAGTGAGGGGAAGGATGGATGAGAGAAAATGTAAATAGCTGGATGTATGGGTGGAAGGGTAGCTGGATGATGGATGAGGGGAAAGATGGATGAGGGGAAGGATGGATGGATGAGGGGAAGGATGGATGGATGAGGGGAAGGATGGATGGATGAGGGGAAGGATGGATGGATGAGGGGAGGGAAGGATGGATGGATGAGGGGAGGGAAGGATGGATGGATGAGGGGAGGGAAGGATGGATGGATGAGGGGAGGGAAGGATGGATGGATGAGGGGAAGGATGGATGGATGGAGGGGAAGGATGGATGGATGGAGGGGAAGGATGGATGGATGAGGGGAAGGATAAATGGATGGGAAGGATGGATAGGTGAGGGGAAGGATGGATGATGCATCAAAGGAAGGATGGATGATGGATGAAAGGAAGGATGGATGAGGGGATGGATGGATGAGGGGAAGGATGGATGGATGGATGGATGAGGGGAAGGATGGATGATGGATGGATGAAAGGATGGATGGATGAGGGGAAGGATGGATGGATGAGGGGCAGGATGGATGGATGAGGGGAAGGATGGATGAGGGGAAGGATGGATGAGGGGAAGGATGGATGGATGAGGGGAAGGATGGAGGGGAAGGATGGATGGATGGATGGGTGAGGGGAAGGATGGATGATGGATGAAAGATGGATGATGGATGAAAGGAAGGATGGATGAGGGGGAAGGATGGATGGGTGAGGGGGATGGATGGATGAGGGGAAGGAAGGATGGATGAGGGGATGGATGGATGGATGAGGGGATGGATGAGGGGATGGATGGAGGGGAAGGATGGAGGGGAAGGATGGATGGATGGATGAATGAAAGGATGGATGGATGAGGGGACACATGGATGGATGAGGGGCAGGATGGATGGATGAGGGGAAGGATGGATGGATGAGGGGAAGGATGGATGGATGAGGGGAAGCATGGATGGATGAGGGGATGGATGAGGGGAAGGATGGATGGATGGATGGGTGAGGGGATGGATGGATGGGTGATGAGTGGGTGGGTAGAAGGATGGATGGATGGATGATGAGGGGATGGATGGATGGATGGATGATGAGGGGATGGATGGATGGATGGATGATGAGGGGATGGATGGATGGATGGATGATGAGGGGATTGATGGATGGATGATGAGTGGGTGGGTGAAACGATGGATAGATGGAGGGTGGGTGAAAGGATGGATGATAAGTGGGTGGGTGAAAGGATGGATGGATGATGAGTGGGTGGGTGAAAGGATGGATGGATGCGTGGATTGGATGGTGGGTGGGTGGGTGAAAGGATGGAAGAGTGGGTGGGTGGATGGTGGGTGGGTGGGTGGGTGGTTGGGTGGGTGCGTGAAATGATGGATGGATTGATAAGTGCAAGGGTGAATAAATGTACGTATGAGTGAAAGGGTGGATGTAAGGATGGATGAGTGAGTGAAAGGGAGGGTAGATGGACAAAAGGATGGATAGATCAGTGAAGGAGTGAAATGATAGATGGATGAGTGATAGGGTCAATGGATGGATTCATGAGTAGATGGATGGGTGGGTGGATGGATGGAAGGAAGGAAGGATGGCTAAGTGAAAGGGTTGATGGAGAGAGAAAGGGAGGATGGATGGATAACTAAAAGAGTGGATGAGTGGAAGGATTAGTAAGTGAAAGGATGGCTGGATTGGTGAAAGGGTAAATGGCTGGATGGATGAGTGAATGGATGGATGGGATGAAGAGTGGATGGATAAGTGTACAGATGGATAGGGTGAAAGGGTGGATGGATGGATAATGAATGGACGAGTGAAAGGATGAATGAAGGGATGGATGAGTGAAATGATAGATGGAAGGATACATGATGGATAGGTTTGCAAATGGTTGAATATGTTTGGAAATGGCTGGGCTTAATTATATACTATGGCGCGAAATCTGATGTGTCTGTAAAACTTACCTATTGTCCTGAAGTTTTGTCCTGAATTTTGACCTCCTGTCCTGAATTTGTGTCCTGAATTTTGACCCTTTGTCCTGAATTTTTACACTCACCGTCCTGAATTTGCACCAATGCCAGTTGGTCACCCCACAGCGTCTAGAAATTAAACAGATGTTTAAAATGTGCATAAGGCTGTATGATGCTGCATTGTGTCAGTACTTTATAAACACAGATTACATTTTGGCAGCTTCTGTGTCCTATGTCAACAGCATCTGAAATATTTTGATTCTGAGGGATCCATGCGCATGCAATCTAAATTAAACCTATTTAATGAATTTGGATTAAAATCATTTTCACTAGAATTGTTTGTTCCCTCCCTCACTGCACCTCAGTCCTTGCCAGTGGCAGGACAAAGCTCCATTTGAATTTAGAGGTGTCATTTTGTATTGCCACAGACCCAGCATTTAGGTCACGCAATATAGGTATTTTTCCTATTACTGCGATAAATTGAGGGAGCATATTAATACATATTATTACTGCCACCTTACTAAATTATTGAGTCCCACACTACATTTTCAAAATGGCAGACATGCTCATTCATTTCAGTAAGTGACTATAAAGTTTGGCAGCTTCATAACCTTCGTGACAATTTCCCCGCACCAGCAAAGGAGGGTGGTGCCAGCCATCTTTACCGTACACTTCTTTCAATGGAAGGGGGCGTTATAGTGTAGCTTCCTTGTGAAAGCGGTCCCTGCTTGCTTCTCTTTCATGGAAATGTTTGCATTGTAGCGATTTTGCAAGCTTGCTTCTAAGCCTGAGGAAAAAATGCTGACCTGTTCGCCGATGCCTGCAGGATACTCTCACCACAAACTAATCAGTACTTTTGTTGTGTCATTACGAAGCCAGCACTCTAAATCATTTTTTAACTACCGCCTTGAAAATCTATGGTATTTTAATACCAGATGTTGTCCCAGCGTATGTGTGTTCCCACTATGGTAATGTAGCTGTAACCCAAAGTGCATCATTCAAAACTTAGGAAGACATTGCAAGGGGAAAATTAAGGGCACTCCCCACAGGAAATGAAAGGGCTCTGCAGTTCTCCCAAATGGCTTTTTTAGTTAAATTTCCGAGCTGATTAGTTACAAAGTTTCCATATATAAAGGGCCAAGAAACCAGCAATTCATATTTACTAAAGCTTTAATATCAATAGGACTAATATTGCATTTATGCGAATGAAGAATATTACCTTTCTAAGAAGAAAATAATGTAAAAAAATATTATTTATGTATTTTCTAAATATATTTTTTAAATGCACAATCACAGTCTTTTATGAATGCAACACAAATACATAACACATAAACAATTTCACGTAGACAATAGAAGATGCATGGTCTATACAAGATGAAAGGAGGTTTAAGTCATGTGAATACTGATTTGTAAGTAAATGTCTCTTTTTCCATGATCACACCCAAAGTTTTGGACTGGTGCTGCTGGTTTTTCGACACTGAGTATGGTTGCATCCTTGCCCCCTTCCTGTTCCTTGTATACGTAAATGGATTGGAGTTTTTTCTACGGCAGAAGAATCTAGATTTTCCAAGGGCTGGTGTTTTTTTCAATCTCTTCACTTTTCTTTGCAGACTAGCCCTTCATGCTTTTACAGATGTTATGGAATCTTTAGATCGGAAAGTAAACCTCAAAAAATCCTAAGTAATAGTTAGTGGCCCAAAATCAAATAATTATTGAAATTAATTCCTCTCAAAATTAATGGTGCGGCAAGTCAATAAGGGTCGTGGAAGTACTTTTTCGCTTTACAACTAAGGTGGGCCAGAACCCTGCTAGTGAAATGATGATGTTGTATAGAGTCAAATGTATGTCAGTTGCTACATATGGGGCAGGAGTATGGGGGTACAGACTGGGCCAAGCTCCAACTCGCTGAGAATGCCTTCCTTAGGAGGCTTCTAATGGTCCCCTAGGGGTCCTCAACCTTCTTTTGTCACTCCGAAGTGGACTTGAACTACCTTGAGGATTGTATAACTCTTGCTCCATTATTATTATGGGCCCAAGTGTGGTCTACAGCTGAAATAGAATTTTCCTGGCAAATTCTAATTGATTGCTTGTCTACCTGTCATGTTGAGACGATCCTGTGGTTAAGATAAGTTAGATGCGTACTTAGTGATTTGTGCTATGTCACGGTTTTTGACGACCCAGTTCTTGTGTTGCACACCAATCTACGCCCCTGCGCCATTTGGCTTATGGGCCCAAGTGTGGTCTACAGCTGAAATAGAATTTTCCTGGCAAATTCTAATTGATTGCTTGTCTACCTGTCCCGTTGAGACGATCCTGTGGTTAAGATAAGTTAGATGCGTACTTAGTGATTTGTGCTATGTCACTGTTTTTGACGACCCAGTTCCTGTGTTGCACACCAATCTACGCCCCTGCGCCATTTGGCTACACTAGGTTGAGTAGGGTTTTTGCATGCGGTAGCTATGTCCCGTTTGGCCACCATAATGGCTGTACCCAAGAAGAGTTTGTCCGCCCGAGACCCGTCTAGACCATCCATAACTCCAGGAGCAAGTTCAAAGGATTACGTGGCGCCTTCTAGTCCATGACGTCTGTCAGCTCGGATACCAGTGCCTCCCAGTACGGGATGAGACGAGGACCATGTCAAAGAAGTCTGCAGGTTCAGACCCGCAGTGCGTGCAGGATGGGTTGGCCAGCAGGCCCGCCCGGTTGAGACGATTAGGGGTGAGATATGCACAATGGAGATAGTACAGTTGGTCCACACGGAGCCTGGATGACATGATGTTTTAGGAGCCATCAGGGCATCCCGTCAATCCTCCTCCTCCAGTGGGCCCAGCCATGCAGCATTGCCATTTTAAATTGTGAATGTTTAATCGTTCTGTGTTGTTGTAATTTACTTATGTATGGGTTGCTTTATGATTTCTTGAAATCGAATAAAAGATTATATGACTGACTGACTCTAACCAGACCTCAGTGCCAGTGTTCTACCCACTTAAAAGATGTATGCTAAATTGGCTACCCCCAGTTGGCATAAGCCGGCTTACTTATAAGTCCCCAGTATATAGTACTTGAGGTGCCCAGCATATGCAAGTCAGAATGTCCTCTCAAGGCTGCAGCTCTTATTGTACCACCCTGACTGTGACGAAGTACAAAATGGCTCCCAGCCTACCACTACAGCCTAGAAGAGCAGTTTCAAATTGCTAGTTTGACTTTGCCCTTTAATCCACTCGTAAAGCTCCCACTTCTCTTAACAATATGTATAGGTCTCCCCTAAGGAAAGCCTATCGAGCCCTTAGACGGGGATTAGTATATTATGAAGTGTGATGTGTACTTTAGTATGTTATTGTTATTGTCAGCTTATATAGCGCCAATTTACCTGCAGGTCTCAGGGCGCTTTGACCGCAAAACACAACAACCGGTTTAGCCGAAAGGGAGTGGAAGAACTGGGCAAGACTAGACTGGGCTGAGCGTTGCTCTGAAAAGAATTGTTTTTAAGGCTTTCCTGAAACGGAGTAGATTGCAATCCTTGCGGAGGGCCTCAGGCAAATCATTCCAGAGCTTAGGTAGTAGGACGGAGAAAGATCTCCCGCCCTTTGTGGCCAGTCTGAACCGGGGGCATACAAGCAGTTGGGCGTCAGAGGACCTGAGGCTTCTTTCAGGTCTGTAAATCTCTAGCCGTTCCTTAATGTACGCCGGGGCTCGTCCATAGATGGATTTGTGGGCTATACAGAGGCTTTTGAAGACTGACCTTTGCCCGACTGGCAGCCAATGAAGGCTCTGTAATAGCGGAGAGGTATGTGCTCTTCTTGGGAGTTTGAAGATGAGTCTAGCCGCGTTGTTTAAGACCACCTGCAATCTGTTGATTAAAGTTTTTGGTAGGCCCAGGTAGAGCGCATTTCCATAATCAAGCCTCGATAGTATGGTGGCAGAAACTACCGTGCGAAGCATTGACTGGGAAAGAAGTGGAACTAATTTGCGCAGCTGCCTTATGAGGCCAGTGCAGGTTCCAACCACAGTGGAGATCTGACTGACCATTGAGAGGGCACTGTCTATCTTAATGCCTAGACTTTTGACTGCGTCGGCTGGCGTAGGGGTCGAGCCCAATTCCTGAGGCCAATATAGGTCACTCCAGGGCGAGCAGTTTGATGAAACTATCAGCACCTCGGTTTTTTCGGGGTTTATTTTTAGGAGGTTCGTGGACATCCAATGGACTGTATATCTGAGCACCTCCTGTGCGTGTGACTGGGCCTGTATAGTGTTGTCTATGCTCAACAGTAACTGTGTATCGTCGGCATAATTGAACACACAGTATAGCAACAGTATAGCATCCAGATTGTTGTTTTTATGTGGCAAAATCTAGTAGCCCCATTGGCTAGTACAGAGGTCTGCTAACTTCTGATTGGGACTGGTAAAATGGGTATTTCAAGGTATCAAATTAATTTTGTTTTTAAACCTGACTGGATGCCCAAGTTGAATTTAATTTCACTTTTAAGGAAGTGCAACTTTTAGAAAGTTACCACTCTGATGCCCAGTTTATACGGTGGATTTTCACAGTTATTGGCCACCAGACAGGCTTCTGCCCTCCTGTCAGGAACAATAGAGGTGTGCCACATAGACAGGTGTTACCTCCCCCTTGCAGGAAGCCACTCAGAGTGTTGGCCCAAAAGGCAAGCTTCAAAGGTGAAGCCGCCTTTCGGGGGCGTGTAGCCCTGCGAGAGCCACCACACATGCATGCAGCCTGCATTACATAAGCAAGAAAACAAGGAGACTCAAAAAAGGTACAAGAAGGCTGTTAATCGCCAGAATTGCATCATAAGAAGATTGCACAAGGGCATACAGTTGAAGCAGCACTGTACAGAAGGAATATTGTGACAACCCAAGGGCACTTGGTGTGAAGTGATATATACAAGTGAGAAGTGACGACGCAAGTGAGCAGGGTGGACGACGCAAGGTGAACAGTGGTGACAAATTATACAAATAACAAATATCAACATAAACAGTCATTAATTATCATTTTCAATCAGAACAGAGGAATTGCGCCCAACAATTGCGCTGTGGTGTCGACGACGTTTCGACCCTCGTTACTTGGGGTCGTCTTCAGTTGCCCCCTGACCGACCACTGCGGACCTCACCTGCTGAGTCTATGATTGATAACTCCCACAGCACACCTATGAACTGACAACCCAGTCCTGAAGATAATGCAGTGACCTTGTTTTCAGCTACAACACCTGCAAATATCTTACCCAGTGTAAAAATATTACGTTTACAAATAATCTTTAAGAGTAATTTCGGCTCCTGCTTCCTAGTCCAAGCACCCAACAAGGGTAATATTTCTTTTTATTTTATAACGATGGGTGTTATGAGATGGCTGGATAGAGTGAATGCGGAGCTTTTTGCCAATGGACTGACCTATTGTAAGATAAGTGAGTTGGGGATTGTCCACGTGGATGTGTGAAACACACCCATATTAGTTAGAAGGGCCCCCCAAAAATGAGGCAGTAGTCTTTATGTCCTCTTTGTGTTGATAAACATCTGGGGGCCCAATGCCCGTGCTAATTCACGAGGGTTTAATATGTAAGCGTGTGCTGCAGGGCACATCAGGCAGAATTCTGGTGTCTCCTCCTGTGGGTGCTATCTTTTCTCATGGGGTGCACAATGCAGGGAATTCTAGGGTCTTGTGTGATGAGCCAGCATTACTAATTCACGAGTATTCTATTACCTTTCGGGTCCTCGAGGTTGTTGGCAGGATTGCTTGAAGTTGCACCAGGGCCTACGCGTCCTTGACTCACTACTTACCACAGACAATCTATTGGGCCACTCATTGCAGCTTGGCCTTTGCTGTGACCAACTAGATGTGTGCATCAGTCGCCTGACCTTGTGTCCATCAGTCCAATCTATGCTCTGTCCTACAAAAACTGCATGTATTTTGCTCACTTAATAAATTCTGTGTTTACACTTCTGTTTGTAGAGGTTAGACTTGCCTTCGCATCGGATGTTAATTTAGGTCTCCACTACTTCTCTGCAAAATAAGCAACTGAAAGAACACCCAAGAAGTGCAATATATTGCTGCCAAAAGCTCCTGGATGAATTAATCGGGATACCTGAAAAGCTCCTATATATTTTTCTGTGGAAAAGATCGATGTTACAAAAAGATTTGTAAATTTGCGGGCATCAATTTTTATTTTTTTGTAATCTTATTTTTTTCATTAATGGAATTTCTAATTCGGTATACAGCACTATAAGAAAAACTTAAATATGAATGCTAAAACAAGTAGCTAGAGTTTTAGGAGTTCAAACCAGGGCAGTTATAAGTACATATAGTATTTGCGGTTTCATTCAATTACTGGTGAAGTTCATTTCGTTTATTTTTGATTTTTTTTACAAGCAGCAGTACTTCCTACTAAAATTATAGGGTAGTTATATGGAACGCTCATCGCATATGAAACGTGACATTTTCTATGCCTGGTTTGTTATTCTTTTGTTTTTCTTGTGCATGCAAAATAAACAAGAAACACAAAACCAAATCGAACTTTAAGAAACTGGTAAGTGTAACTTATAATTACGAATCCATATTTACGGTGGAAGTTGAATTACCATTTAGCCAGAAAAGGATTACCAGAACGTGTAAAATAACAATCGTCGACTTAAGTTTCAAAGCTCTACACTACGTAATTTGAATACTGTGCAGAAGATTGACATAGTGTGCAAACAGTGATACTCAATTACGCCTCTCTGATGATCACAAGCTTTCATCTTTACTAGAGATACGGAGAATCCATGAAAGACGGGGTATTCCTCTACAATATACCGCATTTTCTACATTTCAAGCCTAGAGATCATCATTTCCTAATGTTTCTGTTCACACTTCGTGTACTAGAGCCTACTTCCTCTTTAACGAATACTGAGTACAATTAATGTTACTCTTATTAGAGTAACTCTCCCTTTTTGACTAGTCTTGACTGTCAAATCCTCCAAACTATGTTTAGCCTTACTTTATACGAAGTTTAAGATATTTCTTCACATTTTTGGGTTCGTCTTAGTTCTTTACATTTGCCCTCTATGTCCTGCTCACTATGAAGAATGTTTTAGAATGTTTTAATAAATACAAAGAACAGCCTACTATAAGAAAGGGGTATTTTCCTATTACCAGAGAAATTAGTTCTTCCCTGCTCTGGGCGCTCGAGAGCCCGCCCACAAGATGGCTGCACTTATCTGAGGCAACAGACCGGAGACGACAATCCTCTAGTTATCCCGCTAAACTGGGTGCATCTGGTATCTCGGGAATCATATTGCAACCACTTACTGTGGGCTGAGTCTGACAATTGTGGGCGAGTGTGCTGTGAGGACTCGGCCTGGCCTTTCTGTTGCAGCGGCTTCGCCGGATCTGAGGTTCCAGTGGCCATGACACTGACGCAGCTAGGTCGTCTGCCGACCCCCGTGGAATCTGCATGAGAGGTGGACTGAGCAGCTTGACCTGCAGAGGCACGGGCTTGTGCCGGCCCGCTGTGGATGCTGCCTGCAGCCACCATTTTGCAGGGAGGGCTGCAGGCGCTTTTTTACTATGCAGCTCGGCGCAGGATACATGGAGCCGCTGGGACTTGTGGTCCTTCGCGGAGGCACTGATCTGTTGGGGCGAGTCTGCTCCTGGCTGCACCCCGCCTCGGATTCCCCTGCTGGAGCCTGCAGAAATGGTGGCCCGCTCTGAAGCATCAGTGAGTGACTGGAGGAGCTGTGAGGCCTAGGCAGGCTGCAGCGACATGCATGTCCCACATGTTTTGGAATTCATAAAGATTCCTGCGAAGTAGTCTATAACACAAGCGAGTGGCATTGCATGGGTGCCAGCAGCAACCAGTGGGAACTTTGATTTCTCAGCAAGCTGAGCTCCGATGGGAGGACATAGATTATTGGAGATGCTAATACGATCTGCTATGTGAAGAGGGCGGTGGCAGCTGCTCAACAAAGCGCCTATAGCTGGTAGCTCCTGCCCCAGCCTTACTGACCCTCAAGGCTCAGAGCACACTACTCAGCTTACTGCACATGCTCCCCTCGGCTGTGTTCTTCATCATTAAGTGAATATTCTGCCAATTACTGGCCTGGTCCTAATGCAGCAGAGGGACACTTGTGGACCTCCTCGTGCCCCCCTGATATTGGGGTGTGGCAGAGTCTAGATTGACCTCGTGTGCCTCACTAGTTACTGCGAGCTTGCGACCCACATGGGTCTGCATACTAAGACACTATCTCAACTGTTGGATCTTTCTCACTCCTGGTCAACTCAGTTGGGCTCATCTCTGATCTGCTGGTGTCCCTTGTGACCATTCAAGGTGTGGCGGCGTCTAAACGCTGCCCTGGAACTACATTACATACTACTGTAGGTGAGCTATCAATAAGTGTCTGGCCTGACCTCACTAGAAACGTTGTAGTGGATGTAACCTTGTTCTGGAAAATAAGCATATGCTTTATGAAAACCATTAAGCTCCCTCTGATGGTAATGTATCTGTGGACTTGTACCCGAGGGGTTGGCTGAACTGTTCCGTGTTTGGTGTGTCCCACCTGAGAGTACCGGGAAAGGTGGCAATAAACAATCCAAACTCTCTTTTGACAACTGATGACGCACATGCCATGGAACTGCTCTCTGGAGATGCCCAGGGGACGATACTGGGGGCGAAAGGCCTGTCTCCAGTGCTTGACATCCTTCCCATGTTCCTAGACTTGAAGCAGAGCTTAACAGCAATCAACACCAAAATTGATCTTCTTGCTGACAAGTTTGATCGGCTGAAAGAGGCGGTTGATGAACACAGTGATCGTATTGACCAACTGGAAAGACGCACTTCCAATGCCAAAGACGAAGGCTCGACGGACATGGATAAGCTCCTGTGCATGGAAAAGGTATTTGAGGTGATAAGTAATAAGAATAAAGCCGAAAAGCTCGGTCCCGTTGGAACAATTTGCGATTTCTTGGTGTGTCGGAGCCTAGGGAAATAAGCTGAATGGAAGACTTTGAGGAGGAAATGCTGCGCACACTCTTTGGTACTGAACTTTCTCCCATGCTTATAGTCGAATGGAGGCAGGGATCCTAGGCCTCCTCCTGGTACTCTGCCTTGCCGCATCATTGCCCAAGTATTAAATTACTGTGATGGAACACTGCCCTGTGTCTTGCGAGGGAGAGTAGACCCTTTTATTACAAGGGAACAAACGTTTCTATTTTCCCAGATTTCACGATGACATTGCAGACTGCTTGCAGAGACTTTCTTACTTTCAGAAAGGATTTTTAAACAGCAGATCAAGACTTGGCTCTATGTGCTACTCACTTATTCTCTGATGCACCGCTCCCCCACGATTTTCTCAAGTTTGGCTAAGGGTACAAAGTCACATTCATTACTGCTTAGCGCCAGGATGCTCCTCTGGGAGTGGCAGTTGCGCTCTAGAAATACAATACCCATACTCAATCAAGCACGCCCTTCAATGCACTTACACTAACTACTCGCTTCTGTACCCTCAGAATATCATATACTGGAAAAACTGTTTCACCGACCCTAAGAAGGTCGCTAAGTTTGCTAAAAGCATCCCTTTGAAGGCAAGTGGTTCTCACACGAGGGACAGAGCAGGATGAGGCACATCTCAGCATAGCTGATTAGGCCCTGAATATCTTGCTGCTGGGAAGATAAGATATGACAATCCCTGGTGCTGTTCACATGACAGACCACTGTGCCTGGAATTGTCTGCGGAAGCCTCTCTCCTGCACCTGGACTGCAGTACTAAGCCAGCTGATCAGACAGATGCCTTGCCTGCAGACATTCCATTAGGCTGTCCCGGGAAATCTGCTTTCAGCCGTGGATGCCATCTGGCGCGAATGTCCTTGCCCAGGGTCCACGGTGTCTCAATTTTCAATTTCTCCAGTCGCCCAGCTCCTTGTGATTGGGTAGGGTACCTTTCCCCTAGTTGGCCTCTATGGGATGATTCCCAGAAATGTATAATCTCGATATTGTTGTGGTTTCCTGGATGGGTAGGTATGGTGCATTTGGTCCATTTGGGGGGGCCAAAGTGGGTGGTGGGTGGCCCTGTTTATTGTGGGTGTTAGATGTGGCTACCTCGACTGCCAATGTTTGTGTTGCTTCCTTTCTGAATGTCACTCAGTCTATGCCTCATCGCCATCACATGGGATTTAAATGTCGGAGCTCATTGCTTCTTTATCCCGTTACTGAACCTTCATGCAATCAATTAAAGCTGTAACTTAGAATATCCGGGACCTTAACAATCGCTCCAAGGCATACCTGGTCTTTGCATTTTTACAGAGACACTCCATAGATATCCGCTTTTCACAAGAGTTACAGCTTACCGATGGGACTCGTGCACTACGGTGATCTGAATGATCTGGGGAATGACATGTAGCCACTTACTCTTACTATAGCCACAGAGTGGCGATTCTTATTAGGAAGGGGCTGCCATGGCACATACGTCGTGTCATTTGTGACGCTCAGGGTAGATTTGCTCTCTTCTCAGTCAAAGTTCTCTCCCTCTATGGCCCCAACACCGACCCCCAGTTCTTTGCTGAAGTATGGAGGCTGGCTGGGACAGTAGGTCCTGGAGCGATTCTATTGCGTGGGGATTTTAATGTGGTGCTTGATCAGGAAATGGACAGATCTAGTGACTCCAAACGTCCTCACCGTCATCAAGCGACTCAGTTGCAACTCATTAATGATGATTTTGGCCTGGCTGACCTTTGGCACTCCCGCCATGCCAACCAAATTGAGGGTACTTGCATAACAAAGGCTCACCCCTTGTGGTCGCGAATAGATTACTGCCTGGCGTTAAAGGCTTGGACGGTACAGATCTCACACTTACCGAGTACACTCTCCG
The DNA here is from genome assembly GCF_964261635.1 of Lissotriton helveticus. Taxonomy (NCBI): domain Eukaryota; kingdom Metazoa; phylum Chordata; class Amphibia; order Caudata; family Salamandridae; genus Lissotriton; species Lissotriton helveticus. Next base: position 1,703,674,709 of record NC_136067.1, read on the forward strand.
ATCATGCTCCTGCCTTCCCGGAGTTGTTACTTCCAGACAGCCCCCGTGCTTTCACGTGGAAACTTGCAACTGGAGCCCTGCAAGATCAGGTGTTCTGGGAAGGTATTAGGGCAGCAGTAGTGGAATATTTTGAACACAATGACAATGATCAAATATCAAGACGTTCCCTCTATTAAGCCTTCATGGTTGTCATTAGAGGAGCATGTATCACTAAGCAGGCGGGTGTGCTCTGTACATTACGAGGCAACTGTGCGTGTCTTGAGAAAGAAATCAGGGAACTTGAACTTAAGTTTTTGACGATCACGATGTCTTCAAACTTGCCTCCATTTGAAGCAAGCTATTGGAATACGAGGAGGCTGCAAGTGGGAAACACACTACCTCGGTAGAAAGGCACAAGCCAGACACTTCAGGGAACAGACCGGATAAGTCTCTTGCTCAACTACTTTGTAAGTCATGGGCAAGCGATTACATCACTGAGATCCATGATGATGGCTCACACATACACTATGGTGTGGAAAATGACTAAAATCGGTATACATAAGCGGCGTTCATTTATGTTCACCACAGCCACTGTTGAAAGTAGAGCGACAATCATGAAAACAGTAGCCACGCCATCTTGTCCCTTTTAGGCCCCATCGCGAAAGTAGGTGGCAGCCATTTTTGTGTCACGGCCTCTCTGCCCACTGCCAATAGCATGCGCGCCTCTCCCCCTCACACCCCAGCCTCGCAAGCATTCCCCCGCGCCCCGACAGCCCCCGGTTTCTCCTGCTTGGACCATAAGCGCACCTCTAGCGCGACCCTGTCTCCGGGCCACATCCCGTGCTGAACCCCCTCGCTCTTTCATCTCATTCAAAGAACAGGCCTTTTTTGATAACCTCTTCCCCCCTGCCCAATTGTCCAGCCCGATCCCAGGCCATCACCTAGCCCGGCAGATGCAGTTTATTGCCCCCTACAGTAGGGCCCCGCCTCACATCAAAGGAGCGGTGGTTAATCAATACCCTCACACCTCCAGATCCGACCGATCGCCCACTTTCCCGTTCCCAGCAGAATGTCCAGCTGCGCGACAACCACCACATGCTGAGGTCGAGGTGGGAACTCTACTGTAAATATGTGTGGGAACGGGGGTGAAGCGGGGATTCCGAGGATGTCTTTCCGTACATCAAGTATTGACAAGAATGTGTTTCATGTAATAAAGCAATAAACCTGTGTATAAGAGGCCAGGCCTCAAGGATGCGTTTAGAGCACCTCGAGAAGATACCCTGTTGTCTGATTTGACGTGTTCTGCTCCGTCGGAATAAAACTCCTGTTTCCTGCCTTCTGTCTCCAGCGCCTGCCTCTTTGTTTGGTAATCTCGAATGGTATGAGAGGCGGCTAACGCCAGGCAAATACTGAAGGGTTCTTGGTCGAATTCGGCCCTACCTTTCGACAATGGTATGGAGGCTGTACAAGAAGCTATGGTTGACTCTTTCTCATCCCTGTATCGAACACGCCAAGGTTCCGTACCCCTGGACCTTCCGGCCTACCTTGACTTAATACAGCTTTTATGGCTAGAAGGTGGTCACTGACGATATCTGGATGAGCCTTTCACAACCAGGGAAAATATCAGGGTTATTGGTGCTATGCCTGCAGGTAGGGCACATGGCCTTGTGGCCTCACCACTCTGTTCTATAAAGAATATGTCCCCCTGCGTGCCCCACATCTGCTGGCCATGTATGTACAGCCTCTATCCTCTGGAGTCCTACCTCCCTCCCTGGGCGAAGCCCTCATTATAACAATTCTTAAACCCGGCAAAGATCCCCACAGATGCGATTCATATTGCCCACTCTATGATTAATACAGACAACAAGACCTTTGCCAAACATATTGCCTCACGCCTCCCCCCACCACTACCAACCAAGGTGAGCCCCGACCACGCGGGCTTCTGCCTGGCAGGTCCACTTCCCACAACTTGCGCACCTTCTTGGCAATACTCCACACCATTGATCCAACCTTGCATGCAGCAGCAGCTTTTCTTGGACACCACTTTTGCCTTGTTGACATGCCTAGGACTGTGCCCAACATTCATCAAACTAATTGGTCTGCTCTATTCTCATACAGCATGTTGACAGCAGAATCTCTGCCCCTTTGACAAGGGGTACCCATCTGGGGTGCCCCCTGTCTCACATACTTTTTGTGCTCACTAGTCACTTGTGGCCCGGCTTCACCAATTTTATATCTGAGACCTGCGTATACAGTTAAACCCTCTAATCCGGAAATTCACAAGATTCGGAGGGCTGTCGGGTATTGAGATAATCTGGGTGAAATCGATTATTTTCCCACTAACAGACAAGACGTTTCCAGTCACTTAGGATTTCCTACTGACCTGGGCAGACGCCCCGTAATGTATCTTAGGGTATGTGTCAGCAGAGAACTTGGTGATTTATGGAAACTATGGATGACTGTTTACATGGCTAATTGAGAGAGGTCCCCTTGTCCCTAACTGTCCAATTACTCATAGAGAAAATGATAACCCTCCCTAAATTCCTCTATCTCTTCATTAATTTACTGATTACCTTGCCACTTAACTTCCGTTGACAGCTTAGTGCGTACCTCGTTTCCTTTGCCTGGGCGAGCGGGCAGAGCCCAGAAGTAGGGCCTGCATTGAGCATCTCTTTGCTCCATCAGTATCGCTAATTAGACATCCTTCCTTCCCAATCATGCGTGACCCTGGCACATGCTCTAGACTGTGCAAACTGCACCTTACAACCATGGGTGGCATTTACCCTGATTGAAGGGCTTGCTGCGGTGAGAGAAAAGTGCAAAGTGATGATACTATCTTGCTTGACACTTTTACGTATTATCAACTACATGCTGCGACCTGTACACTCCATGCCTCATTCCCAGACTTTACGCTGGGATGCAGAACTCGGCTCCCTTATAACCTTCAATGAGCAGGAGCTCATGGGATACAGACATAACAACCCCCCCCCACACACACACACACACACAGATGAACAGTGGAGCTACTGCTGCGCCCAGGCACACTCACTCTCCCCAACTATCGCCTCATCCATTTTAAGTTGATCTACCAATTATACCACACCCCTGAGAAACTGTTCAGAATGGGCCTGGGTACAGACACCCTATTTGTGCGTTGTACTTTCCCTACTGCCAGTTTCATTCACCTTGCTAGGGCCTGCCCGATAATCTCCAATTATTTGGCTTAAGTATTTCTAATGATTGATGCCATTATGGAACGTCCTCCTGAGCGCTCTGCTAGGGTAGCGCTGTTGGGATATGTCTAGGAATTGCTGCCCAAGATGCTCATGTTGACGGTGATCCTCCTCTTGCTCGCCAAGCACAGGTTTGCGATGCGATCGGGTCGACGTGCATTGCAGCTTGCAACTGACTTTCTTAAAGATGCTTTATAAACAGAAACGGGGTTGACCCTGTGTCCCTCAGAACCTGGGTTAAATGGTAGTTCAAATAGAAATAGTTCTGTCGGGTACGCACAACGCTTAATTTCAGCGTTATTGTTTGATTTTGAACTAGTCATATAATCCAAAATACAAAACCATCTAGATAACTTAATGGCTGATCCTACCTCTGAAAGAAAAAGAGTGAGGCTTCATACAGTCAATGAAACAATAGCCTGCAATCAACTTTATATTCTCTTTATATTAAATGAATCATATTCTCGTCTATACAAAGACTGTCAATATCATAAATATGGTGCAAAGAAAGTGAAACAATGAATGGTGTTCACCACACGAAAAACAATAACATAAAAGACAACATATACATCATCAATACATTCAGGTCAACAATCTATACAAATACAAAGGTCGACACTTCCTACAGGCCCCCTAACTCTAGGACTCCAATGAAATAAAAGAAATTTAAAGGGTTCAAGAAGTTTTACAACAGTGGTTGGCCTTTGTGAAACTAGACCTTTGTATTTGTATAGATTGTTGACCTGAATGTATTGATGATGTATATATTGTCTTTTATGTTATTGTTTTTCGTGTGGTGAACACCATTCATTGTTTCACTTTCTTTGCACCATATTTATGATATTGACAGTCTTTGTATAGACGAGAATATGATTCATTTAATATAAAGAGAATATAAAGTTGATTGCAGGCTATTGTTTCATTGACTGTATGAAGCCTCACTCTTTTTCTTTCAGAGGTGGGATCAGCCATTAAGTTATCTAGATGGTTTTGTATTTTGGATTATATGACCAGTTCAAAATCAAACAATAACGCTGAAATTAAGTGTTGTGCGTACCCGACAGAATTATTTCTTAAAGATGCAGCATACTACCAGGAACAGCTCACCGCCTACTGGGAACTCATGCCCATACGTTCTTGACCTAAAGATATCTGTCACCCCCTTAAAATGTACCTTAGTGCCCGAGCGGACGCAGCGGAGAATGGACGATCCGATGCAGAGTCTGGGTCTTGAGTTCCATTAGATGCTGTTGCTGTGTAATAACAACCTGTCTTAAACTGTCCACAATTACTGTATTTTGCAACCCACTACATGACGTGGCCTTACTATACAGCCACCTTGATCGTAATGTTGTAGCATGCCTCTAATGAGTGTGTTTTTTAGGTCTCACCTAGCGAATGCAGCGCATGCGCTGCTTCGCCTTGGCGAGACTATTGTTGTGGGTTTCGTGCGCGAAGGGAGACAAACCATGTGCGCGCCCGGACAGGGGATGTGCACGTGCATGGCGTCTCCTCTCCGCACTCACACGCTCCCACTGCGTGCTTGTTAATCATGTTACTGATTTTGCGAATCACTCTCCTGTTGGAAAGCAGTTTTATGCTTCCACAGACCTTTCTGTGAACTTGCTCCTCGTGTGATCTGGAAAGGACACCTAAACCAAGCAAGCAACGAGACATTACCGACCTGGTCTCATCCTACCTAGATCCGACAGGATAAAAGGCATATATTGTAAAATTCTGCAGGTCACTCTAGTGTAGCCTCTTCCGTAAGCACTGGGTCTGCAATAACGCCTATAGAATGACGAGCAGCAAAGCACTCCCTCAAGAGGAGATGTATACATGCACGTAGAAGAGGGCTGGGATCGAAACGCAGAACGAGACAGGCTCACATTTAACCCAAACAGACAATTATGGAACTGTGCTAAGACTGTGCAACAAGAAAAACAACAGATTATGTATGGTATGACCAAAGAAATGTAGGCTCTAAATTGAAGTTGACTATAGCATTTCTGATTAAAGAAGATTTTCTGATTTATTGTGACAACTATTTTTAAAACATTAGCCAAAAGTGACACATTAGGAAATAACAAAGTATTCAATAACAGCATTAAAGGAAAACCCTTTTAATTTCCATTCTTAGAACCTTGAACTTCTTGTCTTCCTTGTTAACCCACTTCACCTCTTCTGTAACTACTTCCTTGCACACTTGACGTGCCTGATACAGACCAATATATTCCTCTTTGTAGATTAATATAAATACATACAGGGTATCTCAGTGATAGCAAACGTTTGCTCAAAATGTCAATCTGCACATTTCAAAAAATAAAAACACTATAATTAAAAAAAGCATATCTCACTTTCATCATTCCAACCTTATTTAAAACTTCATTAATGTTCAGAGGTGAAGACCTACCTGCACCATTAGATTATGTACCCACTCACTTATGCTAAATTGCCGCGTTTATTTATTTGTTTGTTTACTAGTATCAAAGTTGTCACTTTCACATTCATAGAGGCCGCGCCCCTTTCTTTAGACAAGCTGCGCCTAAAGAAAGGTGCGCGGCTGCTATTGAAATAAAAACGCAGCATGGGCGCTTTCACAAAAAAAAATCTGTTTGTCAACTTGTAACTCCAAGGATTACCCCTACCACTTCCAGCTAGCGCCTGGCGAGGAAGGAGACTCAGGCCTCTGCAGCAGATTTTCAGGCAAGAAAAACTTTATTTAATCACCTCTCACGACGACGCGTTTCTGGCTATGCAGCCCTTGACCACATTCAGCTTAAACTGCGCCATTTTTTTCTTTTTATACATATAGTGAAAGTGCACACCTGGGTTGCATTAAAGGAACAGTCACAGGGTCAAGAGACAGTGTAAAAAGACTTCAAAAGCAAGGTGTGCAGCGTACTTTTTCTATACCCTACACCAATACATACTTATATGCTATTCATTTAATTTAAAATGTTGGTGTATTTTGCATACAACAATAATTTTACAAATATAGCAATTTAAACAACTACAATCGTTTGGATACAATTGGGAACTGCACACAAATGCACAGAAATTCTCTCTGGATAAATCCATATTGTATCAACGTAGTTTTTTGATATTTCACACATGCACTGCCCATGAGCATTGCAATTCTAACCGGATATATATATATTCACTGAAAAAACCATAGGTTTCAGGCCTGATATAGTTAGGAATTAGCATTTAAAAAACCTTAGAAATTCACTGAAAAAGCAGTAGATTTTAGGGGTGTTATAGTTAGCTGGACATTTCACTCATACAAAACCATTGAAATTCCTCCGATATAGTTAGTTGTACTAACTATATCTCGCGCGCCCGCAATCCACTGCTGATGATGTCACATATTACATAATTCATGACATGGTCAGTGACATCACCCCTAAAACCTACAGTTTTTTTCAGTGAATTTCTAAGGTTTTTTAAATGCTAATTTACACCTCTCTGCAGCGCAGCCCCCGGGCGCGTTTGCAGAAGGGAAACAACTAGCCCACCTGGAACCTCCAGTATGCGCCAGGGGGCTGCATTGCAGAGAGGTGTAATGAGGCTATGCTCCTTTTTACACCTCTCTGCAACGCAGCCCCCTGGCGCGTTTGCAGAGAGGGAACTAATTCCCCTTGCATACTGGAGGTCCCTGGGGGCCAACTAGCCCACCAGGAGCCTCCAGTATGCGCCAGGGGGCTGCGTTGCTTTGCCCCAGGGGACGGTGGTGCCCGGGGCAGTGTGGGGGGGGATTGGGGCCCCTCCACACTTCTTTATCACTACGCCCCCGCGATTTGGTCCCCCTGGGGGGTAATTTGAAAAAAAACAGACCGGGTTTTTAAAAAACATGTTTTGGGCCTTGGGGGTCCTTGTGGGACCACCTGGGCAGGCCTAGGGGGTCAGGGTGTTTCTACCCTGACCCCTTTTTGTGTTCTACACGTTTGTTTTTCTGATTTCTTGTGCCTCGCTCTTCCGAGCACAAGATGGCTGCCAGCACTTCCTGGTTTGAAGTGTTGAAAGCCAATGAGCATGCAGCTCGTGCTGATTGGCTGCCACTGTCTGTCAACACTCCAAAACAGAAATTGTTGGCAGCCATCTTGTGCCTCGGTAGACTGAGGCACAAGAAAGCAGAAAAACAAACGTGTAGAACTCAAAAAGGGGGCAGGGTATAAGCACCCTGACCCCCTAGGCCTCCCCAAGGCCCAACATTTTTTTTTTTTTTAAATCGCGGGGTACGCGTACCGTACGCATACTGTACTGGTACGGTACGCGTATGGTGCGCGCACGGTGCACGCTTATAGATATATATTTTTTTTCTCTTTTGATTTTCTCAGGAACTACTGGAGGGATTTATACCATTTAAGCAAAAGTGTGATCTGCGAATCAGACTCTACCATTTTTCCAAATTTCTTGTAATTCCGTTCAGCCGTTCGGGCTGTAGCCGTGTCTAAACGTCAGATGGAAAATAACATGGGGAAAACACGTTTTGGGACCCCCCTTTTTTCTCAGCCCCCACTTGACGAATCCCCCCAAAACTTTCAGGGAAGGAGCGGAGCGGGCCATCTTCTTTGAGAAATTTGCGAAGATTCATCAACCGGCGCCAAAGTTATTCCAAATAGAATGTTGTGGATTTCCTATGGAAACTAGGTCCTAACTATATCTACCTACTGGCGACCGCCAGTAGGTAATATATATATCCTGATTTGTGTATCTTGTCATCACTATGATTCATGATCACTGTATATTGTATACCTATGCACTTTTTAAAACTTGATAAACTGAAATATATAAAAAAAAATCTCCACTATGCTATCAGTCTCTGTTTTGACGAATCTTCAGAATACAATGTCAAGCTGACTCCTGGATGGTGGCTTTAGGTCAGGATAATGGTGTACTCTATATAAGCCTTCATGCCAGACTCCCACTCAAGACCTGGCAGGAGCGATCAGAGAATGGATGATGATTAGAAAAGCTTGCGGCTCTGTGAGTAATCATGTTAAAATAGCTAGGACACAATGCTGTGCAATAACTGAGTCCAGCCCTTGCTTTTCAGCAATCATGGGTGAGGAATCTTACTTCTCTTAATTGTACGTGCTCTCCGCTGACTTGATTTGTCAGTTATTCATCATGATGTCTACATTTTGGTATAGTGTCCACATTAAGGAGAGATTGGTATTTCCCAGGTTTGCTCTTGATTCATTATGTTTGGATCCATATGACTTTCTGGACCTCCTATGAATTGTTGGGTTTCCCTTGTGTTCACTGGTCTTTAAATGGAGTGATACAAGCCAGATTAGACAAAATACTGGTAGAACTAATTTCCAATAAAGATCCTACAGAGAACCTTGGTAGAGGATGTGGTGTAACGGCCAGAGCTGCCGACTTTGGACCTGGGGATCCAGGTTCGAGTGTCCGCTTCAGCTCAACATCGTGTGATTTTAAGCAAATCACGTAATCTCCTTGTGCATAAAAAAATTTGTGTCCTTATTTAATGTAACTGGTGCTCATATAAAGTGCTCCAATACCTTTGGGTCGAATTTGCACAATATAAAACTGCAAAAAAATAGCTGTTTATACCCTCCCATTGCCTTTGCAGCAATGTTACTCTGACTGTTTCCCTGCTGTCCATTTGAATATTTTGTTACATATTTTAAACTATTTTTGTTAGTGTAAGAGAAAGTGACTGTGAGTTGAAAATGGTGTTTTTCTTCATCGCTCTGAACCGCACTAAGAGATGTAACTGATGTGAAATGGTCATTTGGAGCAATTATTCCTCTGTGTCTATGGGAAAAGCCTGCAGTGAGAGAAGGACAGGTTTTGTTGTGACGGATTGGAGCCTCATTAAATATAGTCCATATTATCTAAAACAGTTAAGAAATCGTGACTGGATCCCACAGGGCAGAGCGCCAATCACCCTGTCCAAAGTGCACAGCCCTGGGTCTACTATTACGTTCCTATTTGGGCAGAAATAGGTTTTATGGGTCTATACTTTGTCTGAAACGGATATTAGACAGCTGGTTGACCTTGTGTCAGTAGGCACTAGTCAAGAAGTCTGGATAGGTATAACTGATTAGTGACCTACCAACTGCAGTGGTGGACATTGGTAGGTGGCTCTCTGCAGAAAGTGAAGATCTGTCCTTTCCTAGAATTATTTCAAAAGTGTAGTCACAACCTCGGAGTGACACAGGCCTCAAAAGAAAGTCTCAGGCACATTGCTTTCTTTCTCCAGAGAGGACCACAGAATGTCCCAGATGTCTGTCGGTAGGCACATCCATGACCTTCCTTTTCAAATTGACTGTCACGTCTGCAGAGCCTATCTCTGAGGGGTAGGAAAAATTCTACTAATGCCCTTTGACCGAACCCTACCCTCTGTTTTGTTACTTTGATGTCGCCTACTTCAATGATTAAAAAATCTCTATCTCGAAGTTCAACATGGAGATTCCGATAAGACTCCGAAAGGTAACAACGTGGACTTCTGTGTGCGTGTGTGCGTGTGTGTGTGTGTGTGTGTGTGTATGTGTGTGTGTATATATATATATATTTATTTTTTTTCTTCACAAAGATAAAAAGAAGGATGAGTAGAAACCATTTCATCACCAAACAATTGCATTTTATATTATTCCAGAACGCACAAACATATAATGAGATTTTCTAAAGACTTAAGCAATGAAAGATGGCCCCAATGTATAATAAGCGTTGTCTTGGGTTTGGACAAACAGTAGATTGACTTTATTGGTATATGACAGTCTTAAGACTCATGTATGAAAACGTCTTAGTAAATTGGGCTTATGTTTCTTGAACAGTCTTTGAGCATTCTTCCAAATCCCTGGGAATTATTCTGTTCTTGCATAAACACTTCTTACGCCTAATTCCAGTATTCTGAGATGTGTAAAATGACTGCACAGCGCAGACATTCCCCATGCACACTTTGCCAGAAAAAAATTCAAAATATGACCTGGGAAAGACAGTCTGAAGGATGAAAAATTTACTTTAATTGAGTGTGGTAGCTCTGGCTCTGCAGGTTATCCCTTAATCTGAGAAGGAAGTCTCTGGCTAGGATAGTAATTCCACATCGGGAATATAATGCACTGTGTGGGATTGTTTTTGTGCTGGGATCGACTTACTGCTTGTTAGTTCCACCAGTAGCGGCCGGTGGTGGGAGTGCAGCGGGGCGGTGTGGGGGGTGGAGCCGGGTGGGAGGGGTAGTAAACAGATGGTGGAAGACAGATGGAGACAGATGGTGAAAGAGATTGCTTGATTGCTAGGCAGCTCTTGCTTCGTTCCATTTAGTTTTTAACCTTGTATGTTTTTAAAATTTGTATGAACTGTAGAAATTGAATTTGGGAATTTTAAAGCCAGCATTTAGCACACGAGCACTCGAGCACTTTAGAACGGGAACATAGAACGAGACTGACTGATTTAAAAAGCCGGCTTGCACCTTTATTTTAATTGTGCTGCGCCGTGCTGTAAGCATTTCCACAAACGTTTACAACTGTATTGTGTTGAAATTTTAAACGTGCCCCTGATTACCCAGTGGACACCCGATCCGTCTCGGCTTTTGCAGCGGGCACGGCGGGGTCTTTCTTCCCCCAACGGCGCTTCCGGTAGCCCACACTGGTCAGCGCTCCAGACTCCCCCCGAAGGCGGTCCCGCCCACTCCTGCATATAGCGGAGTGCGTAGAGCGGACTCGCCCAGACAGATGGTGAAAGAGATTGCTTGATTGCTAGGCAGCTCTTGCTTCGTTCCGTTTAGTTTTTAACCTTGTATGTTTTTAAAATTTGTATGAACTGTAGAAATTGAATTTGGGAATTTTAAAGCCAGCATTTAGCACACGAGCACTCGAGCACTTTAGAACGGGAACATAGAACGAGACTGACTGATTTAAAAAGTCGGCTTGCACCTTGATTTTAATTGTGCTGCGCCGTGCTGTAAGCATTTCCACAAACGTTTACAACTGTATTGTGTTGAAATTTAAACGTGCCCCTGATTACCCAGTGGACACCCGATCCGTCTCGGCTTTTGCAGTGGGCACGGCGGGGTCTTTCTTCCCCCAACGGCGCTTTCGGTAGCCCACACCGGTCAGCGCTCCAGACTCCCCGGAAGGCGGTCCCGCCCACTCCTGCATATAGCGGAGTGCATAGAGCGGACTCGCGCAGCGACGCGCAGGCAGCGCGCCTAAGTCGCGCCAAAGTCAAGCACTGCCTGTCTGCGCCTGTCCGCGCCAGGCCGGCGACAGGCCAACTTTTTATCGACACCCCGATAGCCTACGTCTACAAACAGGTACTATATTGAAACTAACACAACCTAAATATGATTACCTATACGCGCACAGAGCTCCTGTCCCTCAATCCGTCTCACCTAGCTATTGTTGCGCCTCCTACTAATCCTGGTCCCCTACCAACTCCCAAACCATTGACCTGCCTTTATGGAAATGTGCAGTCGCTCCCTAAACACTCTCTAGAGATCTGGGACATACTTGATCGAGAAGCCCCAGATCTTTTCTTTATATCCGAAACCTGGTTATTAGAAACATCAAGCCCAGACATAGCGACAGCCCTGCCCCTGATTACAAAATAGTCAGATTAGACAGAACGGGGAAACGAGGGGGAGGGACTGCAATAATTTACAAAACGGAGATTGAAATTAACATCATCGCCACGCATCTTGAGACCTGGGGAGAGTTTTTAATCTTTTCTCTTGTCCTCAATAGGAAGGAATCATGGAAAGGAGCCCTGATTTACCGACCCCCAGTTATCAAAGCCAATTTTGCCGCTCAATTAGTCGACATCCTGGCACCCCATATATTAGCCTGTAAAAATGTTCTACTGCTAGGTGGCTTAAACCACCACATGGAAAATAACGATGACCTTTACACAATGGAACTAATGAACAGTATTGAGTCCCTGGACCTGAGACTACTCGAAACTGACCCTACACATAAAGCGGGTCACACGTTAGACATTGTATGTACCAACTCCCAGGATACACCTATAAACTGACTAATTCCTGTCCTATGGTCAGACCACGTAATAATTAAATTTACCATTAAAACAAACGAGTCCCTACAGGTTCACTCTAAAGAAAAAATGCTGGGCCGTCCATGGAAAAAGATTAATTTAGAAGTGTTCACCAAAACCTTTGCTCCCCCGAGAGTAAGTGAGGACATAGAACTAGATAGATCGGTCCTAGACTTTGATTCCGCAATCAGTAAGACTCTGGATTTTATAGCTCCCAAACACCTAATAAACTTGCCGAAGCTGAAATCGCCCTGGTTCACCGATGAATTAAAAATTACTAAACAACATACCAGGAAAGCTGAACGAAAATGGCGCAAATCAAAAAACACTGACGATAAATTATCCTATAAATTTGCACACAAAGAATATATGAACAAAATCGCCAATGCCAAGAAAACCTATCTTGGGGAAAAAATTAAAGCAGCTGGTAATTCACAGAAAGAACTTTATGCGATTGTAAAAGAATTCTCTAATCCCCTTGCGTGCCAAAAAGTCGTTCAGGAATCCCAGGACTGGGCTGATAAACTAGCCATCTATTTTAAAGACAAAATAAACATAATTCATGAATCATTTCCCACAGAATCAGGCACAACAAGTGAGGCATGCCATACTGCCCTCCGCACCATAAACCCCATACAGCAAAGCTTAGCTGACTTCGGTATAATCTCTGAGGACGAGGTAGCTGACATACTAAAAAAGTCTAAATCAGGATCCCTCCCACACTTACCTCCATTTTCAATGCGTCCCTAAATCGTGCCACGTTCCCTACCCCCTGGAAAGAAGCCATTGTGAGGCCAATCCTGAAGAAAAACAACGCAGACCCTAAGCAACCGATGAATTACCGCCCCATATCTCTATTACCACTTTTTGGCAAATCAATGGAATCCATTATCAACGCAAAACTGGTAAAATACCTTGAAAGACACGCGCTATTAGATTCCTCGCAGTCAGGATTTAGAGCTTCTCATAGCACTGAGACTGCACTGATAGAGGTGGTTGACAACATCCGGTTGGCACTGGATTCCAAACAGTCGGCTATTCTCATCTTGCTAGACCTTTCGGCGGCCTGCGACACCATATCTCACCGAGTCCTATTAAAGCGACTGGCGGAGATAGGTGTCGAAGGCCAAGCCCTAGGCTGGATCCAGAGCTATCTTGCAGGGCATAGCTCTAGGGTCAAATCAGGACCTTTTTCATCAGAAGCTATTGACAATGACAAGGGAGTGCCCCAGGGCTCAATCTTAAGCCCAACCTTATTCAATGTCTATTTATCACCACTGGCCAAAATAATTAGGGACTTCGGCTTCGACACATTGTCGTATGCCGACGATACTCAAATTCTCATAACCCTTGGCTCTGAGCCATCAGAGACTAAAGTGAGATTCAGGAACTGTATGTTAGAAATAAAAGGCTGGATGACCAATAATTTCCTGATGCTTAATGCAGGCAAATCCGAAATAATGCTTTTTGGTGCGGCCAAATCCATCTGGTCTCATGAGTGGTGGCCACCAGAACTCGGACCCTGCCCATCCCCAAAAAACACTGTCCGGTACCTGGGCTTCACCCTTGATGACAAGCTGACCATGGCTCCTCACACAGACAAGCTAGTACATACCTGCATAGGTCTTATGAGGAGCCTAAGGAAAATATTCAAATGGCTACCCCTACCCTACCGTAAACCACTGATCCAAGGCTTAATCACTAGCCGCCTTGATTATGGTAACGCACTGCTCGCAGATGCAAATGAAGGCACACTAACTAAGCTGCAGACACTCCAAAATGCAGCAGCCAGATTGACTCTCGACCTACCCCCACGCACTCCCTCTGCCCCGTGCCTGAAGAAACTGCACTGGCTCCCAGTCAGAAAGCGCATAAGGTTCAAGATCTGTTGCCTAGTGCACAAATCATTAAATGGACAAGGCCCGAAATATTTAAAAAACAAACTTCAGGAATATCGTCCGGAAAGAACACTGCGCTCCTCAAACAAAAATCTCTTAACAATACCAAGAGTTAGCACTGTCAGAAATGGAGACAGGAGTTTCTCGAAGGTGGGCCCTATGGCAATGAATTCCCTGCCTACGGCCTTAAGATCAAACCAGAATCACAAAATCTTCCGAAGGGAACTCAAAACATTATTATTCAAGGCAACGGCTTGAACAACCCTTCTTTTTCGCTTTCCTCAAATCCTCTGTCAGCGCTGTGGGACCGAATGGTGAAATGTGCGCTTTACAAAAATAAATACATACATACATACATAGTAAACTATGGAATACCGCCCAACGGTGGTACGTAAACAAATAAATAAAAGGAATTTCGTTGCGCGCGCTGCATCGCATTTGGCAATGCAGCGCGCGCAATGAAATGCGTTTTATTTATTTATTTGTTTTCACACCTCTGTTGGGCCGTATTCCATAGTTTACTACCCCCCCCCCCATCCTGCTCCAACACCGCCCTGCCCCACTCCACTGCCCGCAGCATGCCCACCACCGGCCACTACCGAGTTCCACCCTACTGGTAATGCCCACACACTGGAAAAGATCAGGCCTACAGGACCCTACAACTTTGCTTTTGAAGAAATAAGCCCACAACTAAATGGGCCAATAAGTAAAAATAACAGAGTTCTCTAATTGGAATATTTTTTTGAAAATAGCTGATGCCCTAATAGTCGTACATATTATTCAGTATAATGGAAACCCCACTGCCTTAAGCTCAGAACTACATGTCTATGGTGACAGTTATAAAAAGTACATATTGTCTCCTGTTAATTGTGTTGGGCTATTTCTTACCAGCCCATCTCAGTCCACTTGTTGGGTCGAGCCTACCAGAAAGTCAAACTGTCTGGATGCAAAAGACGTATTGTGGGAGCTTAGAACATATCCTTTGCTTACCAATGCTTGGCTTTAGTGTCACTAATTTATTTGTTTTCTATTCAATGGCTTTTTTTGTCCCTTTTGAGTTTGTCCCTGCCCCGGAATATATCTTCTTTATTGTCCTCCTGACAGGCTGACTTGTGTCCTTACACTGCTTACTTACAGTGAACCTCTTTTTAGGTCTCGCGCCTAGCGGTGCACTGCGCAGCGCAAGACATTTTGTATGTGAAAAACGGAGATTGTGAGCTGACCTAGGAATCATTCACGCTCGTGCATGTGCGTTTCCTTTTGAGCTCCCCCATTGGCCTTTGCTTGCGTCTTATTCTAAAAGACTGCACGCAATTGGCCCGAGGCGCGCGCATAGCTCCTCCCATGGCACCAAGCGCGTAATAGACACCAATAGGCCATGGGTGGAGCAATGATCGTGCCCAGACACAGGCGTGACACGCGCACCACTTTGCTTCTTAGCTGAGCTTGCCTCTGGGTAAATCCCGCCCACTCCTTCCACAGCATCAGCACGGGCATCTGGAGTCACTGCACCCACGCTCACCCCCTCCCCCGCTTATGGATTTATGGCCCACACTTTTATGGTGATGAGTGTGTCATTTATAAGTGCCCGTGAAAACAAACACGGGTTCCTGCAGGGAGGTCCCGCGCTATCAGTGGCTTTTGAAAACTTAATTTATAGTATGGCTTCCAAAGAGAGAAGGGGAAGAGAGGTTTCGGGAGCGCAATGATCGTTATTTTTCATCAAAAAGAGTATTTTGACTTCATCTAAACACAACAACCCTTACACCCAAAAGCGACCTATAGTGAGTGTTCTATGCGGTATGATGTCATGGCTACTATGTACTTGGTAGGGTTGTCAAGCGTGGCTGTCCGCTCTCCATCTGGAAGCTGGCCCGGCGTGCACACGGGCGTGAGAGGCTAAGCTGACGTGAGGCCTCTGCAGATCAAGTGTTGTTTGCGCCGTGAGATAAAAGCTCCCGTTTGCATTAACATAGACCGCTTTAAAAGCAGCTCCACCGGCCTCACTGCGTTAAGATGTTTTACTCAGGCCTCCCTTGTTGGGACTTCCGGCTAGCTCTCCTTGTTTCATTACAAGCATGCGCAGAGTCCCTTTGTGCACCAGTGTTACACGCTGTTATTGCGCCAGTCAGTGAGTGCCTTGTTGTCAGATGTGCCTCTTTGAGGGAGTGCGTTTTTGTGGGGTACAAAATATGTTATCTAAATAGAACTAGCTACTCTTCCCTAGAGGTCTCTTCCTACAACCCACTTGTCTTCCTCATGCTTCCAGGAACTTTCTTCTACAGAGAGATTGTATCCCTCCTGGTTAGGCCTATGCAGAACTTACATAGAAATCACCTACATTTTGATGAGTGACCGAATGTGCTACTTGTATGTTGTGTTGAAAATCTGGATTGGAATTAAACCTTAAAGCGCTGTATTGATCTGAGTGAATCGATTTCACTGTCCTCAAGAAGCGCTGCCTCGGACGTCGACTGGTTCAGAGGAGACCCAAACATATACAATTTAAAAAGAAAGGAAAATGTGTGAACGAAACCAAGATGTTTCGCCTAAAACTCTACCGCGCAAAGGGCTGGCAAATAAGAAGATCCCCTTGGACAAGCCTTCCAAACTCCCCCAATGCGCTGGTATCGTATACTGCTATCAGGAAGGGCCAGGCTGACACTTAGTCATTTTCTCGGTGGGTTGCAGAGTAAGGGGGTCCTTAGAAAGCTGGATGGGTTGCTATCACCCAACTATGCTCCTGTTACTCCATTTTGAATGCGGTGTTGATTGATTTAAGATTTCAGTCCAGCTCTGCTATCAGATATGGATTCAAAATTGCCTGTAAAAAAAAAACTCAAATTCTGTCAAAGGTAACATGACTGAAAAAGCAAACTAGAGATTCCCTGTATCCACCAGATATGCAAATGTATGCAAAATATTTTAAGTTGTTTAAATGTTTAAATTGCATTTATAATTTGCTTACTACCCCTGGCGAGGTGTCAAAGCTCTTTATGATGTGTAACACGCTACCCAGGAGCCCAAAGTTAGCGGTAGTCCATTAGTTCGTTTTTCATACTTATTCCATGCATTCACACCAGTTTCTTTGCAGCACATTATTGACACATGTGATCATTAGAGAGGGATATTATGTAAGATGCAATTGATAAGATAGTTATGGTTTGCCAAAAGCACTTAAGACGGATAGGCATGAGATTTAGAGTAACTTGTATACAGAAGAGGCAGGCAGAAGGAAGAAGGGACACAGTGGCAAACCTAAACAAGCATTTGCAATGCAGTAGGTCTCGCATTATTAGAGTTTGAGCTTTTGGCATTGCTAAATAATGCAATACCAATTGCTCAAACTTTAACAATGCGAGACCTATTGCATTGCGAAATGCTTGTTTTAAGTTAGAGTGCATGATTTTGATTCTAGGGTTCTGGCTACCGCAGTGGTTCACAAACGTTTTAGAACCACAGCCCAATTTTTAGAATGACAAACTTTCATGACCCACCTAGCTTAAGTGGACTTGAGGTGGGCGATTTTTTTTAATGTAACTAAAGCATTGTGTGGTAGCGCACTGTCATTTACAGACAACACATTTTCAATTGAAATGGCCACTAAATTTGCCGGCCTGCAGTTTTACTGATAAAACTATACTGCACACAAATGACAAAGTGAGGAAATTCGGTTTCAGTAATGTTTGTGCATCACCAAATACAGTTTCTTGACTTCTTTTGATCCTTTTAAAATCTTTGTTTCCATCACACTTCAGATTTACAAAAAATCGATTCATTTTTTCTGTACTAACTGCTGAATGTGTACAGTCCATTTACAGTGCATATTGTTAAAAAAAGATATCCTGCTGCATTTCCTTTCACTTTACCTGTATCCCAGCAAGATTTTTCCATAATTCACTTTACTTTTCTTTCTCTGACTGCAAAGTTAGAGAAGTTTGAGAACACCAATCCCAGTGATAAAAAAAATAACCAGCAATTTGTCAGAATACATAGTCTGATATTTGACTTCTATCTTTGAAGCACAGCAAATGTAACAAGATATATACAGAATGTAAAAACATTTTTATTTATTGCTAGGACTTTTGCATCCCACCCAAAACTGCCTTGCAACCCACAGTTTGGAAAAAAAACTTTTCTCTCTCTCTCCCCCCACCCCTCCAGACCATCTCCCCCTCTCTCTCCGCCCCTCTTCTCTGTGTTGCTGTATCCCGCACATGCTTCTCCCTTGTACTCTCACCTGATCCCCTTCGCTACCCCCAACCAGCTGCGCCCGAACAGTTATTTTTTTATTGACTATTCCATGTGGAGCCCGCTACCTTAGACTGATGAAAAATGAAATAAACGGTGTCTGCATCATTCTGTAGGCACGGGCATGCTTGGTGACGCATGTACATGCCTACAGAATGAGAGTTGTCATTCATGGTCCCTTTTTTCTTTCCTGCAAAAAGCACTGCTTTTTGCAGATGCTCTTCAGCATCGCCAAAAAACATTGGCAAAATCAGTAAGTCCATGCTAGTGTTTGGTTTTAGGCTGGAACTGCTGTCCCCTCCGATGAGGGCTCCTAATGCCCTCAGAACACATATATGTCCTTCTGATGCGTGGTCAGCTGGTACCCCGGATGTCCATGTGCCCCACAGATGCTGGGACAGGGTATGGTTTAAACTGACTTGGAGCTGGAGAGAAAGACTTTGGGGAGGTGGTCAGAAGGACGTTTCACTGGCAGAATGCAAGCGTATCTGGGAGGAACAGGGAAACAAACGACCAGAGAGAGACCGAAGCAGCAGACAGACCAGTAGAACAAGATATAGATAGGCAGAGACAGACCGGTGGAAAGCAGGGACTTACCGGGTGGTGTGATGGCACCGGAGAACAAGGGGTGTGATGGGCACACTGCTCCCCAAATAGACATCTCTTCATTACCCAACTGTAGGCCAGGGGCACATGTTCCTTGTTTGTACTAGGGCAAGTGGCACCCTTTCTACACCAGAGATAGACCGATAGATAGATGGACAGTTAGTGAGGCAGAGACGGGTTGGCAAAGACAGTTGGATCAGTGTTGATAGAAATAGACAGTGTGATAAAGCGAGGAATATAGCTAGATCCAGATAATGATAGCTACATGGCTGTAGACATACATGAACCTATATCCATAGGTGTTAAGGTAGGTGGAAGGAAAGTAGATCGCTTGAGTTGATAGTGTGCCTGCCCTTTCTTTCTCTATTCTTCTCCCTCTTTTTGTATGTCTCTATCATGCCCTGTCACTGCCTCTCCTTTTCTTTTCCTGTCTTTATCCCACACTCTCTCTCCATTATTGATTTCTCCCAAACTCTAGCTACCCACCCTCTTCGTGTCTGTATTTCTCTTTGTCTCCCTTTATTTCCTGGACTCTTGCTTTTGCTTTTTCTCGCTCTTTCTTCCTCTTGCTCTCCCTTTGCCCCTCTTCACCTCCCTCTGTCAGTATCCCTGTCTTTCTCTGTCTCTATTACCTTCATCACTCCATTTTTTGCTCGGTTTGTCCTTGCTTCTCTTCTTTTTTCTCTCTATCTCACACTAGGTCTACTGGTCTTTTTCTGCCTCTCCCGACTTTGTGTCTCTGTCTTCTTCCTTCTCTCTCTCCCCATCTCTCTTGCTTTCTCTATCTCTTTTCCTTCACTTGCCTTTGTCTTCCTTTTCCATTCCTGACTTTCTCTACCTTGCTTCCAGGGTCTGTCTGCCCATGTCTTTTTAGTTGTCCTTTTCCATATATTTTTCCTCTCTGTATCTCTCCATCATTCTCAGTCTCTACTTGACTTTCTCTGCCTCTCCCTGTCTCTTTCTCTCTGGCTTTCTCTTAATGTCTGTCTTTATGAGCCTGAACCTGTTATTCCCTCTCTTTCCATCTCTCTCTCTTCCTCCCTTGTTTTCCTGTCTGTCTCTCCTTACTTCTCTCTGTCTTTCAGTGACATTGTCTCTCCTTACCCTTCTCTTTCTTTCTCCTTCCCACTCTTTCGGCCTTCTTCTTTCTCCATGTGGGGAGAGGATGTGGACTTAAGGCTAGACCCAGCCCACTTTGAAGCTGGGGAACCAGGTTCGAGCCTCGGCGTCTGCTCAATGTCCTGTGATTCTGGGCAAATCTGCCAGTGCCTACCAAAAATTAACGTGTTCTCCTGTAACCTAACTGGTGGCCATGTAAAGCGCTCCAATACCTTTGGGTCGAGTTCGCACTATATAAATCTGCAAACAAATATATATATCTGACAGTCCTCCAGTTCTGGGCCGTTCTCAATGTCTTGGTGGAACTATATTCTGGTGCGGAAAGATTTATTTTGTGTTGTCCGAGAACGGAACAGTTTCAGCTGTGGATGGCTTGGGCTGTAGAACCCTGAAGCTTTGGGTGTTCAGTGCTCTTTTTTATTTTTATTTATTTTAAAAGTTTTATAGAACGCTAGCTTGACCCGTGGGTATCAGAGTGCTTTACATATACACAGAAGATACATTTAGCATTACATAGCATGAACTAAGGAAGCAAAGAAATATATAAGCAAAACCATAATAATTAGGCTAAACAGTGAGAGATAAAGGTTGCATTACATAGCGTGATCTAAGGATGCAAGAAAGATATAAGCAAAGAACATAATAATTAGGCAAACGGTGCGGGGAAGGGAGACAAAATAAAGTAGGTGGTTGGCACAGTTCAGTAACCACCTATCCTTGATGGTCAAGTGAGGGGGGAGTCAACTAGGTTATCAGAGTCTAGGTTAGTTGACCTTGGTCGGTAAAGAATTTGTTGAGGAGATGGAGTTTAAAGTCCCTTTTGAAGCAGGAGAAGGAGGGGTTGCATCTGAGGTCTCTAGGGAGTGAGTTCCACATCCTGGTTACATTACCAGAGAAGGATCGACACTGAGTGGTTTTCCTTTTCACTTTAGGAGGGATGAGAAGAAGTGAATTGCAGCTTCTCCGAGTTCTGGATTTTCCTGTTTTTACTAGTTTGCTGTTAAGGTAGTTGGGGGAAGGTGAGTGAAGGGCCTTGTGTGTGATGCAGGCCAGTTTGTAAATACATATACCTTTATTGGGAAGCCAGTTGAGGGAGTAGAGAGCTGGTGTTATGTGATCAAATCTTTTTACACCCGTAATGAGTCGGTCTGCCATGTTGAGGACTGACCTTAGTGGGGCTAGGTGAGCTTTCGGTGTCCCTGTTAGCATCGCGTTTCCATAGTCCAGCTTTGAGAGGACTAGGGATTGTACTATTATCTTGAGATCATCTTGGGGAATGAAAGGTTTAATTTTCCTGAGTTTTTGATGTGGTCTTTCATTGATCCCACTACCTGAAGCATGAAACCCTGCGAACAGCACTGGCCCTTCTAATAATTCCTGCTGTCCAAGCGGAGCGCATACAAGAGGCAAGCTATTTTTTCTGGGTGCCTTCGTTCCTGGCATCCCTGGGGACAGCAGATCGTTGGTCTTTTAATTTTGATACCTTCATCCATTGTCGGAGCTAATGCCCTAAAATGTCCTAAGAAACCTGGGTTTGTGGACTAGATTAGTAATCCCCTGACGTCACCCTGCTTCTAAATGGCCAATTTTCACACATATTAAAAGTGAAAGATGTAAGTAATAGGTTGTGGCAGATGCAAAGGAGTGACTTATGTTTTCCCCTCTCATGTGCATGTCATGAGTGTTAAAAACAAACCGGCCATTGCAAAGGCAAAGCGACTAGGTGTATGGCTATTAGCAAGAGGGCTAGTTCTATTTGTCTGGAAGCAACTCCGTGTGAAATGTCTCACGGGTAAGCAAAGCCGAGGACCTGTCATTTTGGCAACTAAAAATTGCCAGTCTGTTATGGACAGGTCACAGCTTACATTTACCCTGTAGATAACATGGGAGTCGAAATCATGCTTTACCGTAGCCTTGATGGGCTAAAAAGGTTCTCTACGGTTCAATTCGGTTCGAACACATCCTGCCCTTGAAAGATCCTGATCGCACCCTTACCTTCCCATCGCAGCCTCAATATTTGTCGTCATCCTGTTGTCTGCTATTTACCTCTCCTTCCATTAACTAATTACATCTCTGATTGAAAGTTTTACTAAAGTCAATAAAGTGAACTTTTATCATCCCCTCAATCCAGAGTAAGTATCAACAGAGTACTAAATTTCTCTCTTTGTGGATTAGTTTAATCCCTGGCAATGTAACCCGTAAACCTCTGCTTGTGAAAGTCAGCATTTTAGCGCGGGAATATGCCTGGAGCCTCAAGAGCACTTTGAAAGGGCCAATATTTTGTTTCCTTTGCTGATTGCAGTCAGATGGCAAAAGTCTGAGGGTAGTGGGTGGCCCTTTATTTACAGCCAGCATACAATAGATTTCACAAAGCTCTGTTTGAAAGACGATTTTCCATATTCCGTTTGCACTAGTTTGTGTTTCCTGTGTCCCTCTGGATGAATCTAACAATCGGCGTGTTTCCATAAACAGCCTACCAAGCAGAACACAGTGTGCTGTCTGTGTTTTACTTATTTCCGTTTTAAGATGCGGGAGTCCGTGGACAACTGTTACACGCAAGTCCTGTCCAGCACCTACACGATGACGAACAGCAGAAGGAGGTCAGAGCACAACCCATACAAGGGTCCAGGTCGGCCAATCTGAAAAGACTCCTACTCAGGCAGCCCAGGATAAAGATGGAGGGCATGCTCATTTGGCCCTCACGAATGATCAGTTTAGCGCCATAGCAGAGGAGGAGGCTGAGGTTGCACTCAGCACAGGGGCTGGGTACCAAGATTGTCAATGCAATTTGCAGCAGTCCACCATCCGAAAGAGGAATCATGAGGCAGGAGAGGAAAACCACCTGCGGGAACTGCGGGCTGGAATATCACCCAGTGGATAAATGCCCAACAGCGGTTTGCACCGCTTCGGTGTGCAACAAACCCAATCACTTAGCACAGGTTTGCAGGAATGGTGAACGCAGGTGTCGAGCTTGTGGCAGGAGACTGCAGACGAAGTCTGTCTGTCACCTGAACATAAATGAACAATACCCACTCACAGGCAGAAGCAGAGACTGGTGGCAAGGCAGAGAGTCTGCTGATGAAGACCCAGAGGAAGTAGACGTATTTCTCATATCATACACGGCCCCAGGTACCACAAAAGGTCGATGACCGCATACCCTCTGCGAAGTGGCCATCACGGGCTCCACAATACCTGCCTTGATCGAACAGGGGCCCCGGTCAATGTGTTGACTTATAAGCAGTACTTGTTGCTGCAATCACGCCCGCCCCTCAGCCCATCGAGAACCAAGATATACGCATTTGGGGGCCAGGAATCGCTTCCCCTGATAGGAACCATGGTGGTGAACGTCCAATGTGGGGACAGAGAAATCCTAATGAGGTTCCATGTGACAGCTGAAGGTGAAGGAACACTAATTGGACCTCATTACTTTTTTTTGCGAGGGACGGCTACGACTTACAGGTAGATTGCAAATTGGATGATCAATTCCCTAAGATAATCCAAGGGCTAGGATGCAAGGAAGGAACCCCAGTTAAATTACACATCGACAAGACCACACAAGCCACAGCTCTCTGACTCCGAAGAGTGCCATTCCATCTGCACACATAAGTAAAAGCAGAGGTGGAAAAAATGGACGAAATGGAGAAACTATCAGGACCTATGCCTTGGGTGTCCACGCTAGTGATAACTGAGAAACCCAAACAGCCCAGAGCAATTTGGCTCTATATCAGCATGTGGCTGCCAAATCGAGCCATCCACAGAGAGCATCACATACAGGGCCTGACTGGCCATAGCGGGCACCGGGCAATCCCCCGGTGCGCCGCACGGGTGGGGGCGGGTTTTGGGCCCCTTTGGGCCAATTTTGTTACAGGGCCGTTTTTGCAGCATAGCTGCAAAATCGGCCCTGTAACAAAATCTGCCGAAAACCGGCCCCGGCAAAGAGCTCGGAGGCACCTCCAACCCCCCCGAGTGGGGAGGGGGGGCCGGCTGAGCACTTTGCCAGGGCCGGTTGTGGTTCCCAGTCCGGCCCTGATCACATAACAGCCACGATGGACGACCTAATCGCTGACCTTAAAAGGACGAAATGGTTTTCTAAATACTGGATAGCACCAACTCCTGCTCCATCCAGGCATATGTTTACCACATTCTCCATGCACCTGGGGCTCAAAAAATGTAAGAGACTCAATTTTTAAAATCTTTGGCTTCTGAAGTATTTCAGAACACAATCCGGGAGACACTGTCTGGCTGCAAAGGAATCCTCAATATCAGCAATGATATTTTATATATTCCACCAAACTGGCCTACCACCATAAATGCCCCAAGGCCACACTAAAGAGGCTGAAAGGAAGTGGCCTGACCCTTCACAAAGACAAATGCTCATTCTGTGATTCCAGTATTGGATTTTTAGGATTTTTATTCTCCAGGCAAGGGTTATTGGTCGACCCCAAAAAATCCATAGTAATAAGAGGCCCAAGAACAGAAAATGCAAGGAAAGTCCCCAGCTGCCTGAGTATGGCGACTTACTGCAGCAGCTTTCTCCAGAACTTAGCTACTCTAATTGAGCCCCACAGAGCTCTCACGAAAGCAGGTGTGAGATGGTTGTGTGGCCTATTGGAACAGAAGGCCCTGAACAAGATTCAAGAACACTCTCCTGGCAGACACTATGATGGCATACTTTTAACCCAGACAAAGCAACAGAACTGGTAGTGGACGCTAGCCTAGTGTGGTTATGAGTCATCCTAACACAAGAACAAGAGCCTGAAGTGTGGGCTCCTCTTGCATTTGTGAGCCGAACATTGAGGGCCATGGAAGCACGTAATGCGCAATTTAACTGGAGGCTCTTGCCATCAAATGGGCTTGGCACCACTTCCACTTCTACATATATGGGTGAGAGTTAAAGGTAGTAACTGAGCCAGTTTGCGGGAACAGTACCACACCCACCCCCCAGGATAGTGATGGGCCATGCATCTGTTGTCGTACAGGTTCAGTGTGTTGTATCAATCAGAAGCCACAGACTGTCTCATACAGCACTCCCCTTAACATGCTGATGGACCGAGTGGAGACAACAAACAGGTGGAAGTGTTTGCATGCATGGTCACCGTGGCCGCATGGTCACTATAGTCACGTTCTCCTAGAGCAATGATGATCGTCCACATCTGTCAAGTGACGGTGGGGGACAATGGACTCCGTAGAGTAGAAGAAGTCCACAGCAACAGCGCCTGGAAGCTCTTCTTCCAAGATGCCAATCAGGGGCACCCTGAGGAACGAGCAAGACGTCTGCACATGTGGAGGATCCTCAATGAGCTAAGCTTCATGGCTAAAGGAATAGTGATGACAGGTCACCACATCGTCATCCCAAAATGTCTACAGAGCAGGGTGGTCAAGCTGGCGCATGATGGACATCAGGGCTCCAAAAGGCCAAAAATGCGGACGAGAGGAAAAGTGTGGGTCCCAGGCATAGGCGCCAGGGTTGAGTTAGCCGTATGACTCTGCCAAACGTGTCCGATCACAGGGAGCCCAACAGCGCTCGCTCTAGTGATCACTGTAGACGCTCCCACCACGACATGGTAGACAGTGAGCTTGACTTCGGAAACTTCCCGGGCAGGCGGCTGACCATGGTTATGGTCGGTGATTGGTGAAGGGGCCAGGCTGGCAGTCAGCCCCGCTCGATGAAGCACCAGTCCAACTGAGGGGACAGAAAATGAATTAGAGAGCCATCCAAGCTCGACGGGCCGTGCCAGGGAGGCTACCGGTGAGAGATCATGTCCTAGTAAAAGATCCCCACCCATGCTGAAAGTTCCGCACTCCATTGGGGCGAGGCAACTGGATGGTGAGGCATCATGAACACGCTCGTAGACTGTGAGAGTTGACAACAAGAAACATCTCATGATTTTGTCCTACCTTGGCACCAGACAGGAAAGAGAAAGCGGATGAGGACAGGCTGGAAAACCATGACATGATGATACCAGAGAGGAAGAAGAAAGGAGAAGAAAGAGGAGGAGCCAAGACAAAATCCAAAATGGCAGCGTAGACTCCCGGCTCCGCTGTTCGCCCTCTCCCTCCCTAACATCCTGCAGCTGATCCTGTGTCCTTTCCATACCCTCACGCGTCTAAGGTGGTGCGGTGCCTGAACGTGCAACTCCGAGTTTGCCATCTCCTCGGATGGCCGAGAAATATCGTCGCTCAGATCCGGGCCTGTGAGGGACGTGAGCCGGGACCTCGGGCTGTGACGTGGCCGGGGTCGAGCTGAACAACAGCGGCCGCGGTCGAGTGGTGAGGATCGGTGGCCCCTCCCCCTCCCCCCTCCGGAGATCGCGACTCGAGTAATTTCGCTGGCTGACGATAACGGAGTGCGGCGCAAGTGCTCGACACCTCGCTGCACACATCTGGCCGCTTTTCTCCTCGCCTAAGAGTCCGGGCGTTACTCATACTGCCCGCATTAATTTTTGCAGTGGGATCCCCGGAGTAACCTGACATTCGGTGAAAAGTCCACCGGCAGAGACTGATGTCGAGTTGTGGGTCACCCTGGTAATGCGGGGTTGAGGTTGGTGCTGCTGTATTTTTGGTCGAGTCTCGATAACTTCACCCCGACCCCTACATAGACTGCCTGGTGCTACTATACTCCGGATTCCTGCTACAATGTTTGTTGACTCGCCTGGGGAGTCCCCGGGGGTGAGACACATGGTGGCCGACGAAGTTGCAGACGAGGCGTACACGCTGGGAGATGTCCTCTTGGCTCTCCAGGATTTTCATTCCTCCCTGGGTCATATGCTGTTGCCCCTCCGCGACTCGTCTGTTTCACTTGCTCCCGATATTGGGCTTGGGGGCATGGGCGAGAATGTGGCAGATCGGACGCTTGTCGCGGCTCGGGTGTATGTCACTACGGACTCCCCTGGGCATACAGGGTTACTAATCGAGGAAGATGTGCCCGGTAACTGGATTTGCGTTACTGACATTCACTTTGGGTCTCTCATAGATGTGCTCGTAACCGAGGGACATGGCCGCACCCTTTCACTATTGGACTATGTCGTAAATCGTCTGCCATCGCTGGACTCCTGGGTTGCTCCTGAGAAGAGGTTTTGGTCGCTGAAATCGCCTGCCTGTGGACTCGATGGACTAGATTGTTTGCCTCTTTTTACTCGGACTGGCCAGGGGTGAATACTGTATGATTGTTCTCTTGGCCTGTTGACTCTGGTGATGACGCAGGACTTTGCTTATTATTATGGTGGTGGGGGTATGTGATGGACGTATGATGATAGTTATCTCCTTTTTCGAGGAGCCTCCATTCTCTTCTGGGATGCGGAGGGGCGGGGGGGGGGTGACTGGGGCCGGGTACGGGGGTCCTCCTCCTTCTTTCTTTTCCTAACTGGGGTTTCCTGGGTGGGACGACAGGCATGCCTATAAGGGGGGGGTTGGCCATAGCCTTCTGCTGGTATGCGGGGTGGGGGTTGGGGGATGGGGTCTGTTTTCTTTCTCCTTTGTTCTATGGCCCTTATTCTTTCTCGATTTTCGCTCTTTTCTTCTTCTTTTTCTCACTTCTATTTGCATGGGGGGATCTGGCCTTGTTCTTCTCTGGGACTGGGATTTTCCTAGCTATGTTACATTCCTTTTACAATGTTTCTTTACCACGTGAATGGATATCGAGCTGCCGTGTAGTAATTGTACGCTGACGTCTTCTGAGTACCACGTTTTGATTTCCTGTTAGTATTGACAGCGACTGTCCCAATCCGCGAATGGCATTAATTGTATTCTGTCTAATCGTATGCTCAGATCCTTCTTCCCTATCATAAAATGGAACCTATTCTATCCTGATACTGATTGAACGCGCTTCTGGGCTATTTCGAATTTATTGCTTTATTGTGGCTTTAGACCGGGAGATGCGGAATTGTGATATTTTGCTATGTGATGGTTTTGATCTATCCCGGCCGGCCTGAAGGGTTGTAGGCCCACATCTGTATTGTTTGAAGCGATATGTCTGAGGTTTCCAAATAAAAAAAATAAAAAAAATAAAAAGAAAGGAGAAGAACCGGTGACCTGGATGCCGCATCACCAAGAGACTCTAGAGAACCACCAGCCCTCGCTGACTGGTCCAAGCCTGAACCGGGGACGGTGGAGGAGTCCACCGCCCTTCTGATTGGAAGGGGCCTCCGATACAAACTGAGACCAAACCCTACACCCAGCCAGGGACTGTGAGATTGTGTGTGTGCCAAAGTAAGAGTTGCTTCATCCATATAACGTTGGATGGGATGTAGTGAGCCTCCCGGGCTCATCGTGCATGGGGTGACCAAGGCATGCAACGCCTCTGCTGCATGTGGTTAGTCCTGACTAGCTGTAGTGGTGGTTGCATTAATTATTTTATTCTGGCATGTCCGGTCCTTACCTGGACCGATACTATTCTGTATTGCCCCGTTTACATACCTTATAAGACATCAGACAGCAGCTCCACTGTCAACCTTTGCTGGTGGTGCAGCCTGTTGGCAAATCTTAATGTTCTCATTCACATTATTTTTGTTTCCTCTTTCTGGGGTGTGTACAAATGTAGGACTTGTGATATTTTCAATTGAACCTGTACATATTAGATCTCTTGCTTTCAGATTCCTTCATTCTCACAATGTGGGAGCAGCACCAGCACAAATATACTTGTAAGCCAGTGAGTGTGTGGAATTGTATGGCTCACTCTGTTTTGGAATGGCGATAAGGATATTTAGTGAGCCGCTGGGTTGGAACAGCCTTGTTGATATCTGGGGATGTGATTAGACTGATGGGAGGCGATGGTCTCGGCCATATATCAGGTTTCCTCTTTTCAGGATTTAAGGAATAAATTCCTGACAACTTTTTATTTGAACATATATTCTTCTTTTTGGATTTGATGTGTCACAATGATTATCTCCTATATCAAAACATCCGAGTTCAGGACAGCATACATAACAGTATTGATCAAACTTGAACCAATAGAGACCTATGTAACTAATTTACTCCACAGTATGCAACCCTATAAACAACTGGTAACAGCATCATCATCAATACAACTACATTCCTTGAGAAAGCTCATTGACCAAATTAATTCTGTGAAGCTGGATGGTATCTGTGTAAACTATAATTTCATCACCTTGTTTTGTTGGTTGCCTTTATGTATTGCTTATCCCTGGAAATAGGGTGAGGTTTGTCATGGAATATGCCTTCATTGCCTTGCTTCTGAGCTAGCACTTTCTACAAACTGCTTGTCTTACCATCAATTGTATTTTTGCTCCCAACCCACGTACTGAGAGTTACCCTGCCTTTAAGTGTTTTATCAGGTTTCAGAAGTTGAAGTCGAGAGATTTAAAGCTATCACTCACCTGTTACACTTCGCTTCCAAAAGCAGCAGTGTCCAGGGCTGCTAGACCTGTTGGTGTCAGATCTCTCTGTGATGAACTTTTAGGTTCTTAAAGCGATGCCACCGGCTTGACAAGTGCACCGTTGTTTAATCAATCCCAGGCCTTTTCAGCAGGAAAAAAATTAGAGTATGCAAGATTTGAAGATTCTCCTTTCTCTGGATTCACTGGACTGCTTCTCTACTCTTTGTTCTCAGTTTATTCCAGCTGTTCGATAGTTGAACGCTCTATCCTCAACTGACCCAGCCCATCCTCTCAACCTAAGCTATCAGCCTATGCATTTCCTAAAGAAGAATGGTCATTATGCCAGGACACCAGTGCTAACCACTTCCAAATAAATTATTCTCTGCAGGTGCTGCTCTCAAAACATTGATTAACAAGAAAAGGAATGGTGTGTGACTGTGGGTTGAATTTAACCTTCTCACTGGTGTTTTCCTGTGGTTTTGACTATGGTCTTTGGGGCCAAAAAGTGTCCTCTGATTAAGTTATCCTGCTTTGATGCCCTTATCACTACATCATAATTTCACTGCAAATGTTCTGAAATTAAGAGATAAATGTATTTGGCCTGGCAGCTCCCTACTTACGCTCTCTCACCCTCCTTGAAATGACTGAGGCCCAGTAGGCTTTCACTGTAATCTTTAGGCTTTCACTGTAATCTTTGCCATTTCACCAGATAGAGAGGATATCACCAACAAAACGTGTTTGAGCGATATTATGAAGGTGCATCACGTACAACCCAATGTGTATATCAAAGTGGAAACCTAACTTCGAGTTATCATCCTATGAATGCTTTCAGTCTAAGGGCAGAGCTCAGATGAGTAGTAGCCAAGGCAGTACTTCCCTTAGCCCAGGATGCCACATTGGTAATGTAGTTTGGTCTGCCCTGTTCCCATGATGCACTGGGCCAGGGACAGACTAATTTGCATATAGCCAGGTTCTGAGCTGGGATGGGGCAGTGAGCTAAATAACGGTGATGGATCAAGCCCTGATCTTTGGACTGGGTAAGAGTGGTCTGCTTAATTCAGACACTCTGTTCATCGCCAGCCCCTTTTCTGAATCTGCAAGAGCTCAGGTCAGGATAATGGTACGGGCTTTGGGGTGTTTGGCTCCAGTCGGGGTGGCTCATGTTGTGGGCAAACGTTCCATGAAGTCTTTACATTGGATAGGGTTGTAGGTTCAAGATTGTGTTTTTTGGAGAGCACATCAGTTAGAGAACTCGTACTTTACAGTCTGCCTAATATTAAAACATTGAAACAAAAAGCACCACAGTGAAAAATTAATGTTCATATTTTTGATTTTTAATTTACTTTTAATCTAATGTGCCTCTGCCCCGACTAACCCCAGTGTTGTTTCATAGCCATTTCACATTTCATGTGAAACATAGTTCTTTTTGCAGGGTGTTAATTTGTTTTCAGCAGTGGCACCGCCATCTTTCTTTGCATACGAAATCGACTATCTGAGAAACTGTGATGCTGTTCGGTCTCTTTTGAACTTTCTTTCTTGTTTGTTTCTTTTATGAGAGCTGCTAAAACCGTGGAGAGCAATACAAATCACTTTGTTTACTTCAAAATGTTCTAATGAAGAGAGCTGTGTTTTTTTCATTAGTTGTGTTTGCTCTGTGGATGTTTCTACCATTGGATCTCACGAAAGGACCTTTTATCCAGAACAGATGTGTTTACAGAGAAAGAGCAAAAATGGTCTTTTCCACACAAAGTGCTGCCAGGTAAGGTCACGATAAGTGGACCAGATGAGAGGGAATTAACTATGCCCTGGATACTAGATAGCCATGGTAACTAACATCTGTTGATGCAAAATGTTTATAGGTAACACATAACAAGGGTATTCTAATTTCCCGTAGTAGTTGCAACATTTTCTTTTTTTTATACTTTAAGCTGTTTTTTGTATGGCTTACTAGAAGAAGCAAAATATTCACTTTGCTTTGCTTTCAGTCTCTTGAACTGTGGGGCATACAAGAGGTTCCATACAATTTATATAAGGTGAAATTAGGATTTCAGCTACTGCCAACAAAATAGTAAATGTACGAAAACTTGGAATTTTGTAAAGCTTCACACAAAAGATAGTGCAGATTGTGTGATCTGGCTTATTTGCCACACGCCCTTGGTCTCCAGCTCGATGATGAATCGGACCAACTACAATTAGAGCTGGCTCCAGAATGCTGGTCATACAACAACATTGTAACAGACCCTAAGCAGGTATTTGTAAATCCATGAAAATTCGGAAATAAATGCAAACCACCAACAAACACCCATGGTTAATATATTTTTGAATTTTCAAAAAGTCCTAGTGAGACATTAGCAGTTTCATTAAAGCTCCTTAAAGTCTCTGCATGGGAATAATTGGTGCCTTAAGTTTGACTTTGCCAAGTTTATGCTGACCAATTAATCCAGTCTCTAAAATCACCAAAATAGCCATCTGTCTATTCTCTTCGAATGGCACTTTTGAGATAGAGGAATGCTGTTTAGAACGGGTTGGTTTTAGGAACATCTCTGCTCTGTTTTGCAGGGAGGTTAGAATGTAGGCTGCCGAAGCAAGCAGACAAGGGACATTTCTACACCAGCATAAACGCAATTATCAAACGCAGCTTGGCCATCAAATAGAGACAGCAGCAACTTGATTGCTTTTCTACCATGCTGCAAAGTTCAGCATCTTGTGCTCATGGAGTAATACATTTAACATAACAGGTTATAAATTAATTTGGGAATGTGAAAGTTTCCACCATATTTAAAACTTTTATGAAAGTCAATTCTTTGTAGAATTAATAATAAATGATGGTGCTTGTCACCTCGGCTCTGTGAAGTAGAAATAAAAATAACTTCAGAATGTCTCTCTATTACTATTTAATCAGTTTGGGAGATTATATTTGTTATGTAAGAGTTCCTTTTGGGCAAGCTAATCTCCTTGTGTACATTAGAAAATATTAATCATAGCATGTGATGTAGAAATTGTATAAATATGGACAATATTGCCATTTACTTACGTGCTGAAGAAACTTGGAAGCAAAAACATTTTCCCGGTATTACTTGTATTTTTCAGGTTTGGCGAAGACAGTTGTAAAACAATGCTTTACGTTATGTGATTGTCATTTAAAAAAGTTAAAACAATTAATTGGTTACTTGGATTATACGTCTGCATCCAATTAATGGTTTGGCAACCATTTGGTTTAATTATTGTGACGTTGTTGATGGATTGCCTGCGACTGTGATTAGCACATACTTAGCACCCTATAATAACACAGAGATGTGAGCACCTGTAATAAGATAACCGTTCACAACTTTTAATGATCTACAGTGAAATACATTCCATATTTTTAGATTTATTTGTACAAGTCCTATTATTATTTATAAGGTGTTTTGCCTTTGTTTATGTCTGGTATTAGTTCAGTATCTTGCAGGATCACTGGTGTTATTTCTCATCCATTTTCTTTTACCGAGTCCTGGTTTACCTCGTGTTGATTGTCAACAATGGAAGGAGGGTTTTGAGGCGTATCTTGACCTCACTGAGGGCGAAGCTTTTACACAAAAGGAAAGGTATGCTTTGCCAAGGCAATGTCTAGATATGGAAGGAACACTTTTTCTCAAACTTTTACCTTGTGTAACTTTATTTGGTGAGGGCGATGTCAAAGATTTTGAGGAGGAATTCATTAGCGATCCGTTGGTGGAACACACCAACAATAAGTATTAACTCCAGGACGTTTTCCTAACCAAGCCTAGTTTTAACTCTAAGCAAGGTAGTAGAAGTGGCTGCTGGTATTGAGAGCACAGCTTCTTAAATGGCAGAGATCTCCATAGCTTTATCTCATAATGTGGTTGCTGTCGTACAGGACAAAAGCAAAAACGAAACAAAAAGTTGTTGGTATTATTGAATCCAAAAAACGTGCATGATATAGATGTGGCAGTTAAAGTAATTTATGTCATTCTGTTTTGTGCCTGGCCACTGACAAAGTGTGCATCAATTGTAAGAAAAAAAAATAATTTTGCTAAAGTTTGTAAGTCCAGCAAGAAAAAACAATCCAAGCTAGTCAGTGTTGTTGGTGAATGTGATGCAAATTTAGAAAGTTTGGACTCCAGTGAGGATAGTGTTGTGTTATGTATGGATAACATTTCTTTTGTGCAACAAGTTGAAGTGCAAACTGTATTGCTGATGGGTGGCATTCCTTTTAAGAGACCGTTTTGTCAAGTAGGTACTAGGGAGGACTTGATTGATGTAATGGCAGATTCCAGGTCACTCTTTACATGGATTTGGACTAGTGATTGAAAGAACATTAAAGGGTTCAATTCGAAATGTTCTAAGGTCACACCTGTAACATTTGGAGGGTGTCCTATAAAGCTTTAGGTGAATTTGACATTGTGGCATCTTTTTAGGTTTAATCTTGTTTTATTATTTTTCTTAGAGCAAGAAAATAGAAGACACGATTTTAACGCTGTTGCGGACTTTAGTCAAACAAACCTTAGCTGCCGCCATCGCCGGCGTGCACCCTGGCCACGCCCCTTCGAGGCCCCCCCCCCCCCCGCCCAGCTTAAAAAGGACACTGAAAACTAGCGTCTAATTGGAAGCTCACTCCTGAGGCGGAAGCCGGGAGCGCGAGGCGCGTTGTATTTTTAAATTTGAAAGTCACTTGATTTCTATGTGTTTTTAACTTCACCTTATTCAGCCTACTCTTGGGGCAGATACCTTCACTTTGCCAACTCGCACAGCCGATTTTAACGCTGTTGCGGACTTTAGTCAAACAAACCTTAGCTGCCGCCATCGCCGGCGTGCACCCTGGCCACGCCCCTTCGAGGCCACCCCCCCCCCCGGCGTCTCCCCTTCTACAATAAAATGTGTATCTACTGGAAGCGCAGCGGGAGCGCCGTTTGCGCGCCAAAGGCGCGCCTAAGGCAAGCCCGTCTGCGCCCGTCCGCGTACAGGGGCCACCCCCCCTGATCCCTCACACAGGATGCAATACAACTCTGCCACCCTTTTCACATTAAAACCCCCTTTGAAGGATTGCTGCCTCCACCGATATTATCCCCTTAACCTTCCCACCTATTGCCAACACTGTAAAGCGAACTTAAAAACGACTCAGTCTAAACAGCTACCGCAAAACTTTACCCTATTGCTTCTAAATTGCAGGTCTATGCCAAAGCATAAAATAGAAATCTCACTTCTTCTAGATGAATTATCCCCTGATGTTCTCTTTTTAACCGAAACTTGGTTAACCCCAGACTGCGACCCAGATATAATTCAAGCCTTGCCATCGAACTATCGAATTGAATGCCGGGACCGTCCATGTGGGAAAGGTGGAGGCATCGCCATTATCTATAAATCCACCTATCAATGCCATTGCACCTCTGACCCAATCCCGGACTGTGAAAGTCTGTCCTTCTGCCTCAAGCTCACTCCTAACGACAGCTTAACAGGGGCTCTTATTTACCGCTCGCCAGGCCCGTTGAACAACTTTCCCTCCTCTTTACCCTCGTTCGCTGCAGAAACTGCCATGTCCTCCTCGAACTTCACGCTGTTGGGCGACCTCAATATTCACTTTGATGTCAGCACCGACTGCACCGCCAGCGAGCTCGCTTCTAGTCTAGCCGCGATCCAATTACAACAACTATTAAAAGCGCCTACTCACGACAAAGGTCAATTACTCGACCCAGTCTTTACCAACTGCCCCACTCTAACAGTCGGCTCCATTACTCCCCTACCCTGGACGGATCACCATCTAATCCTCCTTAACTGGTCCATAGAGAAAGCCATCCCGCCCCCCCCTCCCACAACTCGGAAGATGAGAAATTGGTCGAAACATCCGTTAGAGTCGTGGTCTGGCCATCTCTCTAATTCCAAACCTATCCTCTCCAACAACTCTGAACAAATTAACATAACCTTCAACAAATGGTTGGAGGACTCCACTGACACCATCCTCCCCATAAGAAATACCAAACTAAAAAGAGCCAGAGAAACCGCCCCTTGGTACTCGGACAAACTCAGGGAATTAAAACGACAGTGTAGAAAAATGGAGAGAAAGTGGCGGCTGGGATACGCCCATACCGACAAAAAAAGATACAGAGAAAATATTAGAGCCTATAAAATAGAAATAAACGCCGCGCAATCCATCTACTATAAGGAGAAAATTATGGCATCTAGGTCCAAACCTAAAGAAATTTATCAGGTAGTTAAAACCCTTTCCAAAATCCCCCCACCTACAAACACAACCCACGACTCCATCTCCCATTGCAACGAATTAGCTGAGTTCTTCTTCCAAAAAATAAATAAAATATACTCATCATTTGCAACCCCTAACTCAGAAGTTGTCTCACTACAACCCGCATGCGCCACTGAACACCCTGCGCAAGTTCACCTGAATGAATTCCCATTATTACACCCAGAATCACTCAAATCTCTTGCACTCCAGGTAAAATCTGGTTCCCCCCTCGACCCTGCACCCCCTAAGATGATGAATATGGTCCTGGACTTACTTAACAGTTCCATTTCATCAGGGGTGGTCCTCCCCGCCTGGAAACAAGCAATGGTGAAAGCATTGTTAAAAAAACCGACTCTCACCCCATCAGACCCTAATAACTACCGCCCAATTTCCTTACTACCCTGGGCAAGCAAAATCTTAGAGAAGCACGTCAACTTCCATCTTACCAACTACCTTGAGGAGAACCTTCTATTGGACGCCTCCCAAACAGGGTTTCGCCATAGACACGGCACAGAAACAGCGCTGTTAGCCGTTACAGAAGAAGCTAGGAAGATCTTGGATCGAGGGGGGACAGTGGCAGTGGTCCTCCTCGACATAAGCGCGGCATTCGACACGGTATGCCACAAAACCCTGCTATCCCGACTCTTCGATCTCGGCATCTCAGGAAACGCCCTAGACTGGCTGAGCTCATTTCTCAACAACAGAACCTTCCAGGTCTTTGATGGCGATTCTTACTCAAAAAGCCGACCCCTAAACTGCGGTGTACCCCAGGGCTCTTCACTGAGCCCCACGCTGTTTAACGTGTACATGAGGCCACTGGCGGGGGTCGTCCAAAAATACGGTATCAAAATCATATCGTATGCGGATGACACCCAGCTGGTGGTCTCCCTGACACAAAAAAGCAGCGTGCTCCCCAAATCCGACCTGGCAGCCTGCATAGAGGATGTCAAAAGATGGATGACAAAGTCATCCTTAAAACTCAACAGTGATAAGACCGAGATTATGATCCTCGGCCCTTCTCCTCCCACCACCCATGACCAGCTGTGGCCCGCAAGTTTGGGACCAATGCCAACTCCGAAGGAAAATATAAAAAGCCTAGGAGTATGGCTAGACAACAAACTCACTCTAAACACTCAGGCAACAAAAACAGCTGCAACCTGCTTTGGGATTGTTCGAATGTTGAAAAAAATCCTGCCAATACTACCCTTTGAAGCCAAGCAGGTGGTCATCCAGGGCCTTGTACAATCTAGGCTGGACTTCAACAATGCTCTATACTTAGGAGCCCCAGAGTACGTGTTGGAAAAACTGCAAAGAACACAGAACTGTGCTGCCCGCACTCTCCTCCAGATCCCTCGCAGACAGTCAGTCAAGGCAGGGATCAGATCTCTCCATTGGCTCCCTGTGAGAGAAAGAATAAAGTTCAAAGCTCTATGCATATCGCATCAAGCATTTCACAGAGCGAGCCCGGAAATCAATCATTCACTTCTCTCCCCCTATTGTCCCGGTAAAACCCTTCGCTCTACGAATGCATTTCTTGCCATAGTCCCAAGAATTAAAAAAGCTAGAGCAGGAGGTAGGTCTTTTTCTCTGAACGCCGCTAAACTCTGGAACTCTCTTCCCTTCTCACTCTGATCCAACCCTACCCTCCTACACTTCCGCAAAGAACTTAAAACATTCTTATTCAGAAACTAATCCCCCCCTGTTCCCTCTTACCAATCCCCTCCTGATTCCTCCTTTTTCTTTCTTCCTCTCCTCAGAGTCTTTTTCCACTACCAGCACTTGGACGCCCTCGGGCAGCAGACGCGCTCTACAAAACCCCTTCACTTCACTTCACTTCACACTGCAGAATGTTTTACCTATATCCATTGGTCGGTGAGCACCAAGCAACAAATAGGGAGAATAAACAGAAAGGAAAATGAGAGAAGAAAGAAGGGACCAGGAGTATATGGGGAAGGAAGCATAATACAGCTGATCATTCAGGCTATGTCTACTCATCAATATATATTATCAATAGTGATACCACGTCGGGTCGGATGCAATGGTGGTTAGACCAATCAATCAGTGAGATGTTCTGTTGGTAGGAAGCGCAGTACACGTAGGTAGGCCAGCCATGTCAATTCTCTAAATTCCTCTGTAAGGTATTGTATGCAAGGACCCCAGGTTTTATCAAATTGGGGTAGCCAGTTCTCGGAGACCGCTGTGAGTGTATCCATTCCCAAAAGGTCCCAGATTTTATGGAGTCAATCGGTGTGATTTGGTATTTTGTTCGTGCCTCAGCGTGCAAGGAAGGGCCTGCTTGGGAGCACATAATGTTAAACTGATTGCCCGGCCCCTTACAGAGTTTAGAGGATAGGTTGGGCGTTGAGAAAGCCAAGGATAACATAGCTCGGGAATCTGGGAAGTGTAGTATCATACAATTGTTCATGGCATCTAGTATTCCTCACCAATAGTCATATACCTGAGGGCAGTGCCGTAACAGGTGAGTTAAAGATCTCCTATATACCCACAGCCTCCAACATTTTGCCCCCCCCCTTGCTTCCATTGTGCCGCATACTCGGGGGGTATAATACCAATAGTGTACCAATTTAGGAAGTGTCTCCTCACTGGCAGCACTGCGTGCCAAAGTGTTAGCTCATTTCTTAACATCTAACCGTTCCTTAGGGGTTAAAGGCCGTTCACAATTTTATTCCCATCTTAACTG
Source organism: Lissotriton helveticus (assembly GCF_964261635.1). Classification (NCBI taxonomy): domain Eukaryota; kingdom Metazoa; phylum Chordata; class Amphibia; order Caudata; family Salamandridae; genus Lissotriton; species Lissotriton helveticus. The sequence continues at coordinate 1,703,713,093 of NC_136067.1, forward strand.
TGCTTCTGATTTTTATAAATACTGTAGTATAATTTAAAGGCAATTCCACTCAATCCACGTTATATGTTGCAGAGTGTGACTCATCCCTGCTTGGGTGGTTTGAACAATGCAACCTGGGGATTATTTTGTATTCAAACTATCCTGAACAGGTGCCACTTAAGAAAGAATGTTTGAATGTGTGGGCTATGCATTGTTCTGAGTGAACGTTGACATTTTCGAGGGTGTTCTGTGAGACTCTTGGTAAATTGAAACATTTTAAACATAAAATACAACTCAGTTCTGGAACAGAACCTGTTGTACATAAACTCAAGCGTCCCTGTGGCCATTAAGTCTGAGTTGCCAATGGAGTTGAGTACATTATGTACCCAAGACATTATTGAGCCCTTTGAAAGCTCTGAATGGCTGTCTCCAGTTTTGGCATGCAAAATTAAGGGCAATTTAAGAATGTGTGTGAATTTAAAAGATCTTAATTCTAGAATTAGAGTAGATAGAACACCTCTAACCAACATTATAGAAATGTTATTGATGATCAAGGTAGCTAGTCTTTGTTTTACTCTTGAAAGTTCCTTGGCATATCACCAAATTGTTGTACATGAAGATTCACATAATTAAACGTCATTTGTTACTCCAAAAGGGGCCTTCTGTTTCATACGAATGCTGTTCCATATGATATTTGCTTCAACTGTCTTTCAGTGTTTAATGTAAACTCTTTTCAAGAATGTTGAAGGAGTTATGTGTTTCTAAGGCAATATGTTATTATATGCTATAGACTGAAATATTCATCCTAGCAGGCTAGTGCATGTTTTATGTATCTTGGAAGTGAAGGGCATCCCCCTAAAAGCCAAAAAATGCAAGTACGGAGTGCCTTGTGTTGAGCATTAGGGGCATAAGTTGTCTGCATGTGGCATTGAACCCAATGAGAACATTGGGAAAGCTATTGTGGAGGCACCTGTACCAGAGAACAGAGACCATTTGCTTTCATTTATGTGACTATGTGTGAATAAAACACGTTTGATGCATGGACTATTAAATTAACATGTCAGGTTTGAGTCGAGGGATGATTGCATACAGGAATTTAAGTTTATCAAGCTGTGCTTTGCCCAATCTAGTCTCCTTAAATATTTAATGCCTGATTGGCCGTGATTATCCTGTCTATTGTATTCTCCTTATTTGTCTAATGAACTGTGACCAATGGACTGACATGTTAAATGAAATGAGCACTGTTAATAGAAAGATTTAAAAAAAAATAATACTATTTAATGCCTGTGGTCCCAGTATTGTGGCAATGGGTGCCAGTCTGCAGCATTTGGGGGCGGTTTTGCTACAGAGGAGAAATGGTAAAGCGGAAGTAATGGCTTTTGCCAGTCAAAGTCTCAAGGGGATGAACCTTGGTATTCGGCCGTGGAGTGTAAGGCTTTGGCGTGTTGATGGGCTGGTAATTATTTTTGCCAATACCTATGGGGGTTGGCGTTTTTTGTACGAGTTAACCGTAAACCACTGGTTGATTTGGTCACCTCAAAAGGGGGTAGTAGGTGTACACTCAGAATTGGCAAGTGACAGTTCAGATTGCAGAAATTGTGTCGTTTTGAATATATACCTGGGTCAAGAATGTAATGGCTGATTCTCTCTCTAGGTTACCTTTAAACAGCTCTCTCATCCCCATTGAGTCCCTGATTGAGTAAAAAGGTCTGCCTCCTAGGCCATTTTCTGCTCATTAACTCTTTCCTTGGGTTGCTGGGAGCACACTGGGGAGACATGCACCAGGAGCTCCCGATGCACCTCAAACTCCAGTACCGTCATGTTACGGGGCAGGACGTAATTTGTGGTTTGCAGAACCTCTGCACATACACCCGGCAATACTGCTTACATCTTTGCACCGCCACTGGGAGACAGATCTGGACCACCCATTCACTGAATAGGAATATGCTGCTATACAGGAATATTCCGCTCTTATTACATGTAATACCCACTCCCACCTCATTCAGTACTATATACTGCACAGTGCTTATCTCACTCCAGACAAGATAAAACGCTATTATTGTCGCACTGGCACAGTTTGTCCTCTCTGCTCCTTGCTCAATGCCAATTTCATCCACATGCTTTGGGCCTGCCCATCACATTACAGTAATTGGCTAGGGCTGACCACACACTTATCAAACTGCAGAGGGCAATCCACACTGCATACATGGAAGATGTGCCTACTAGGCCTGCAACGCAGGGATGAAAAACACAAAGCCACTACTTGCTTTATTGATTTGAACACCTGATCACCTGTAGGTGGGAATTGCCTACTCCTCCTGTGGTCACTGCCTTGGAAAGTTCCATGCAAGCCTGGGCTCAGGCTGAGGGTACTGCCCTCCACAGAGAAGATATGAGAAGCCTCGTAAATAACCTCTTGCAGCCAGTTGGGAGATGTAAGAACCTGTCTCTTTATGTAACAGACCAAAACGAGGTACATTGTGTAGAGTCCAGGCAAACCCCAATTGGATTACAGAACACAAATGATACCCAAATTCTATCATTCTGGTAGTGTGGGCAAGCAGATAGAGGACCGTGCTAAGCATTTGTTATAGTCACAGAGGCAATAAATGAGACACACACTCAAAAATAAATCTGAGACCAATTTAGAAAAAATAACTCGTATTTTTACGTACAATTTGATACTGAGAACTTTGTTATCAAATAATTACTTTTTTAAATATGAATTTTTACAGGTAAGTAAATAGTTCAATTCAATGCGTCTTTACGCAGCAATGCTTTCCAATGGGAGAAAAGGCATATGTTTCTAGGGGTCTCCTTCAGGACTTCGGGATGTAAGTAGTCAAGGTCCAAAGAACCACCAGCAGTTACTTGTTACCTGCCCTTTGGTGTCTGAGTGCAGAGGTGCTTGTCAGGTTGGTAGATGTTCACTCTGTCCAGTGAAAATAAGGCGTGCGACCTAGAAACAGGCTGCATGGGGCGACTTGGGGACCAGTCTGGGGACTTCGAACCACCGGGGGAGGGGCTTCAGTCACAAGGATTGTGGGGACAAGGAGGCGTCTTAAGGCTTGAGGGGGAAAAATCAGGACAACTGGGCCACTCTGGAAGTGGGTCTCTGTGGTGCAGACGTCCCTCAGTGGCTGCTCGGTCTCAATGCAGGGGGGATCCGGATTGAACTCTTTTGGGCACCATTTGCTCTATGGGGTCTGGTACTTCAGATATTGGTCCTCTGTTGTCCGGTTGATTCCGGTGTGCTCCCACTTGGTGAAGGGAGAGATCTGACCTTCAGGAGCACAGAGTCCCTTTCCTGGGTGCTGCTGGGTCGTACTGGCTGGGGAGCAAGAACTCAGTAGACCGTACTTTGCATTTTAGTGCCTGCGGAATGCAGGGGAGTAGCTCCTCTACTCCAAGTGAGATTGTTTGGCAGTTTGCGAAGGCTGGCAGTCACCCAGGGTTCTTGGAAGCTTGTCAGCTGCAGGATGAGTCGCTGATGATTGTTGAGACTTGGTCAGGCAGGGTTTGGCACCCAAAGTCCACAGCAGCCTTCAGTTCTCACTTTTTCTTGCAGCTCTTCTTTGTCCTGTCTTCTTGATCCGTCAAATCTAAGTTCTTGGTGTCATGAGTGCCACCTAAAAACTCGATTTAGGGGTGTTACAAGGAGTGACTCCTGCCTTGATATGCTGTTTACTTGGCCATCCTGCTTGGAGGAGATGACAACCCCCTCTGGCCAGAGCAGGCATTGTTTCCGTGCTCAGAAAGCACGAGCTCTCACCTCAGAGACTCTGTCCCTCACCACCCCTTGTTGTAAATATTTGACAGGAACAGACTAATTTGCATACAGCCAGGTTCTGAAACTGGGATGGTGCAATGAGCTAAAAAACGGTGTTGGATCTAGCCCTGATCTTTTGACTGGGTGAGAGTATTCTGCTTAATTCAGAGACTCTGTCCCTCACCACCCCTTGTTGTAAATACTCACCTGCAGGGAGTCAGAAACCTGTCGGTGGTGGCAAGGTGGTCTCCACCTGTCAGTCAGTACACAGGTAGTCGGTAGATTTTCAAGAGGCACTTCTAAGGTACCCACGGTTGCATGTATAAATATATCCATCACTGGGCTGGAATCAGTGTGGGCTTATTAATATGAGATGTTTGATACCAAGCATCTCTTGTTTCAGTAGCTGGGCAAATCGTAAACCTCAGTGTCCAGCACATGTACTTAAAATGGCTTCCCTGTTTACTTGTGATATCGAAGAATGGACGTAGACCTCATAGGGGCATATCTGCTCATGCAGATATGTCAACACATGTAGTATAGTGCTCCCTGCCTTAGGGCTGTAAGGCCTGCTGTAGTGGTGCAGGCATGGCACTCAGAAGGTGTGCCATATTGTTTCTTAACTTTTCTCTGCACCATCGTAGCCTGCAATGGCCGTTTGCATGTCAGTGCTGAGGTGTCCCTTAGGGTGGCACAATACATGCTGCAGCCCCTAGAGACCCTCTTTAGCCTCCTTGCCCTAGGGACCAGGGGTAATATTTGCTAGGGTACAAGGGTGTAACGGTATTGCCAATTGGGAGAACAATTGTACAGTTTTAGGGAGCGGGATCTGGCCTTGGGTACACAGATAGCAGGAACCCAGTGCCCTTCTGTCTAAATTGCAGATACTAGGCAAAAAGTGGGGTGACTATGTCAAAAGGGGCACTTGTTACAAAGGCTATATTGGCTGACTTCCTGGCCACCCTGCTATCCATCATTGAATCACCTGAGGATGCTATGATTCTTGTCGATGCTGAGAACTCTGGTCACCTGCCCTCCAACAGACATATTGGACAATCAGCCGTGAATTCCCCTACCTATCTCATATCTGCCATAATATAGGTCATTGCTCTGTAATACTGCCAATTTATTTTTCTTTTTAGGTCTCGCCTGAGCCAATGTGCTTGCGCATTGCTGGCGAGATTATAGTAAGCGGAAAAGAACAGTCTAGCAAAACGGCGGATTAGACACAGTTTATGTGATCTATGCACGTGCACAAACCAGCGACGTCACACACCACCATTTGTCTGTGCCACGCATCAGACTTCAAAGGCTGCCGCGCCCCCGCCCGCCGCATCAGACTTCAAAGGAATGCGCTCCCGCTCCCCCGCCCCCCTGCCACAGCAATGCCGAGAGCTTGTACTTACACGGGATGCATTTTTTCTTTTCACTTTGGTCCCCCGTTAATATTTGTCAACTATAAATGCTGTTCATTTTGTTACTAAACAACAAATATCACGGGAACCGTAGGGCAACAATATTTTCACTTGTCCATAGTATCACAGAAATGTATGCTAAAGCGCTGTGTTTCTCACTGTTGCTCGAAATGAACTTTTGGACACTTGCTTACATCTATTTAAATGCATTCACCCCCAAAAATATATTCTTGAATTAAACTGGAACTTTTGTGCTACCAATTAGGCACTCCAGCGAACACACATGAAAAGACGGGCTTTTTTGGTAGCAGTGCGTCCATGATTAACGAATCTGATGTTTTGTCAAAATACACATCCAAATGTTTTCAACATTATGCAACAGCCCACCATTTGTCTGCCGCTCCCCCGCATCAGACTTCAAAGGAGTGCACTCCCGCTGCCCGACCCCCCGCCACAGATATGCTGAGAGCTTGTTCGCATTTTTACCCACAGCGTGTCACTGTATACTTCGCAGCTCACGGTGCACTTTTGAAATAAGAATTTTAAAAAGTGTTATACCTAACATCTTTTTTTACTTAATTGCATGTTTACGATATCATAAGTGTTATACCTAACATATTTTTTCCACCTTCTTGCATGTTTACGATATCGTGTATTTCAATTACCACTTTTGCAGCTGTATTTCGCAGTTTATTGATAGTTTGCAGCTCTTGTTTTTACATACAATGTTTTTTTATTTAACTTTACGCGCCCAAACACGTTCATTGTTTCCTTTCCTTCTTACATTTAGTATGCAACCAGCACTTCCGTCCCCCTTTTTCTTTCTTTCATCTTTTTGTGATTTTCAGCTTTGTGTGACTGACTACTTGACCTCGTGCCTATGAGTTTTTAATGCGTCTATTATATTTATTTACTTACAATGTTTTTTTTATTTAACTGTAGGCGCCCAAACACGTCCATTGTTTCCTTTACTTCTTTTGTATGCAAAAAAACCCCACTCTCTCCACAAACAGCACTAACGTCCCGCCTTTTCGTTCGCTCATCTCATCACCACCACATCACTCGAGGACAGCACCACATCACTCTAGGACAGCACCACATCACTCTAGGACAGCACCACATCACTCTAGGACAGCACCACATCACTCTAGGACAGTACCACATCACTCTAGGACAGTACCACATCACTCTAGGACAGTACCACATCACTCTAGGACACCACCACATCACTCTAGGACACCACCACATTACTCTAGGACACCACCACATCACTCTGGGACACCACCACATCACTCTGGGACACCACCACATCACTCTGGGACACCACCACATCACTCTGGGACACCACCACATCACTCTGGGACACCACCACATCACTCTGGGACACCACCACATCACTCTGGAACACCACCACGTCACTCAGGGACACCACCACGTCACTCAGGGACACCACCACGTCACTCAGGGACACCACCACGTCACTCAGGGACACCACCACGTCACTCAGGGACACCACCACGTCACTCAGGGACACCACCACGTCACTCAGGGACACCACCACGTCACTCAGGGGCACCACCAGGTCACTCAGGGGCACCACCACGTCACTCAGGGGCACCACCACGTCACTCAGGGGCACCACCACGTCACTCAGGGGCACCACCACGTCACTCAGGGGCACCACCCAGGGGCACCACCACATCACCCAGGGGCACCACCACATCACTCAGGGGCACCACCACATCACTCAGGGGCACCACCACATCACTCAGGGGCACCACCACATCACTCAGGGGCACCACCACATCACTCAGGGGCACCACCACATCACTCAGGGGCACCACCACATCACTCAGGGGCACCACCACATCACTCAGGGGCACCACCACATCACTCATGGGCACCACCACATCACTCATGGGCACCACCACATCACTCATGGGCACCACCACATCACTCATGGGCACCACCACATCACTCATGGGCACCACCACATCACTCACAGACACCACCACATCACTCACAGACACCACCACATCACTCACGAACACCACCACATCACTCACGAACACCACCACATCACTCACGAACACCACCACATCACTCACGAACACCACCACATCACTCACGAACACCACCACATCACTCACGAACACCACCACATCACTCACGAACACCACCACATCACTCACGAACACCACCACCACATCACTCACGAACACCACCACCACATCACTCACGAACACCACCACCACATCACTCACCAACACCACCACATCACTCACCAACACATCACTCACCAACACCACCACATCACTCACGAACACCACCACATCACTCACCAACACCACCACATCACTCACCAACACCACCACATCACTCACGAACACCACCACATCACTCACGAACACCACCACATCACTCACGGACACCACCACATCACTCACGGACACCACCACATCACTCACGGACACCACCACATCACTCACGGACACCACCACATCACTCACGGACACCACCACATCACTCACGGACACCACCACATCACTCACGGACACCACCACATCACTCGGGAACACCACCACATCACTCGGGAACACCACCACATCACTCGGGAACACCACCACATCACTCGGGAACACCACCACATCACTCGGGAACACCACCACATCACTCGGGAACACCACCACATCACTCGGGAACACCACCACATCACTCGGGAACACCACCCCATCACTCGGGAACACCACCCCATCTCTCGGGAACACCACCCCATCTCTCGGGAACACCACCACATCACTCGGGGGCACCACCACATCACTCGGGGGCACCACCACATCACTCGGGGGCACCACCACATCACTCGGGGGCACCACCACATCACTCGGGGGCACCACCACATCACTCTGGGGCACCACCACATCACTCTGGGGCACCACCACATCACTCTGGGGCACCACCACATCACTCTGGGACACCACCACATCACTCTGGGACATCACCACATCACTGTGGGACACCACCACATCACTCAGTCCAACCACATCATCACTCAGCACAACCACATCATCACTCAGCACAACCACATCATCACTCAGCACAACCACATCATCACTCAGCACCGCAACAGCATCACTCAGCACCTCAACAGCACTGTCCTAGCTTGCTACCAACAAGCATTGCCAGAGCCAATAGGACTTTATATTTTTTCAAAGCCAAAACATATTAAAAGTAAATTTAAATTACAATACAAATAGTTCACACTTTCCTAATGCAAACACTATTGCATTGCAAATCTTTACAAGGCACTGCAGTCATTTACGTGAGCCCGTGTTAGATTGTTTTTTTCCCCAATACTAATACAACCTTTAAAGATAATAGAAATACAGTTTACTGACAAGTCACTAACTAACACTGCCACCCTCTCACACAGACCACACACAATGCCCCTTCACACAGACTACACATACTGCCCCCTCTCACACAGACTACACACACTGCCCCCTCTCACACAAACTACACACACTGCACCCCTCTCACACAGACCACACACACTGTCCACCTCGCGCACAGACCACACACACTGCCCCTTTGCACACAGACCACACACTGCCCCCTTTCACACACTGCCCCCATTTCACTGCTCTCTCACACATTACCCACTCACAGTACTTTAGGCCACAACCCGCGCACACACACAGCCCGCACCCTTACACACTCACACTGTGCCCTCATACAACTCACCCTCACACACTACCCTCTTACACACTGCCCCTAGTTCGTACGATGTCAGTAGGTGCCTTTTCTACATTTTAACTAAAACACAAACGTTACAGGATCAAAGCGTTTCCAAAACGCATCATTAGACTTTTGTTTTTTTATTTGTGGTAATGTCTGTTGGTGATGTGTTTTCTGCTTACTTTGGAATTATTGTATAACTTTATTTAACAAATGAACGAAGTGCACGTGGACGTTTTGGTCGGAAAATGTGGTGGCACGCAGGCGCCGTGCTCCTCCTTTGCTGCCACACACATTTAGCTCACCAGGCTGAACACCCCCTCACTCTTTATATGGTCGCACGCCTTTTCTTTGATCTCCGCCGCACGTTCTCACAGACTCCTCTCCGCCCACGCGTCTCTCCCCTTCCGTGTAGTTCCGCCCGCCTTCTCTTTCTCTCATTTTGTTGTGATTTTCGGCTTTGTCTGACTGACAACTTGACCTTGTGCCTAGGAGTTTTGCATGCGTCGAACATATACTTTTTTACTTACAATGTTTTTTTTTATTTAACTTTACGTGCCCAAACACGTTCATTGTTTCCTTTCCTTCTTACATTTAGTATGCAACAAAAAACACTCTCTACACAAACAGCACTTCCGTCCCCCCTTTTCTTTCTTATCATCTTTTTGTCCCACATCCTTCTTTAAATCCATGTTCTCTAGGATGTACTGGGGATGGAGGTATGTACGTCTGGAGGCCCGTAGATGTATATTGAATATTTGGGAACCCACGGACCTGCATGGATTTCAGAAACAGTGGGTGACGTTGGCGTGTATGGTGGCGAAGCGTAACATCGCTCTGCTATGGGGAGCCAACCAGTCGCCGCACCCTACCAAATGGGCCCAGGACCTAGACTGGTGTAAGTTTAGGGAGAGGGCTGTGTATGTGGCCATGGGTTGTCTGGAGAAGTGGGGGAAGATTTGGGGAGCCTGGAATAGCCACCGTGGCGATCTGTGCACTCCACCAACGAGACCTATCACGGCTGAAGTGCTGGAATCCCCTTGATCCCAAAAATTCTTTATATTGTATTAGTGATTTTGTACGATTGATGATTCTACCCCTGTAAAAGTGTCATATGCCACTCACCTGATGCTTGTTTGATATGGTTTTATTTGTTTTCATTCAATAAAAATAAAAATAAAAAATAAATATCCCTGTTCTCTTCTCTTCACCTGTGCTAATCTGCTGCTCTCTTTCACACGCAACATACTTTAACTCCCTGTTATGTTCTACCGTGCTGATCTCCTGCTCTCTTCCACCCCGCACCTTCTCTAAATCCCTGTTCTCTTCTGCTGATCTGCTGCTCTCTTCCACCTCGCCTCCTTCTCTAACTCCCTGTTCTATTCTCTTCTCATGTGCTGATCTGCTGCTCTCTTCCACCCCACCTCCTTCTTTAACGCCCTGTTCTCTTCTGCTGTGCTGATCTGCTCCTCTATTCCACCCACCTCCTTCTCGAACTCCCTGTTCTCTTCTTTTCTCCCTCTGCTGATCTGCTGCTCTCTTCCACCCCGACTCCTTCTTTAACTTCCTGTTCTCATCTGCTGATTTCTTCCACCTCGCATCCTTTAACTCCATGTTCCCTTCTAATGTGCTAATCTGCCGCTCTCTTCCACCCCACCTCCTTCTTTAACTCCCTCTTCTCCTGTGCTGAGCTGTTGCTCTCTTCCACCCCGCCCCCATCTCCAAATCCCTGTTAACTTTTCCTGGGCTGATCTGCAGCTCTCATCCACCCAAACTACTTCTTTAACTCCCTGTTCGCTTCTCTTCTCCTGTGCTGATCTGCTGTTCTATTTCACCCCGCCTCCTTCTCTAACTCCAGATTCTCTTCGCCTGTGCTATTATGCTGTTCTCTTCCACCCGCTTCCTTCCTTAACTCCCTGTTCTCTTCACCTGTGCTGATCTGCTGCTCTCTTCCGCCCCACCTCCTTCTTTAACTCTGATCTTTTCTTCTGTGCTGATTTGCTGTTCCCTTCCATCACCTCCTTCTATAACACCCTGTTCTCTTCTCCCATGCTCATCTGCTCTTCTCTTACTCCCGCATCATTCTCCAACTCCCTATTCCCTTCTCCTGTGGTGATCTTTATGCAATCTTCATCCGCCTCCTTCTCTAACTTCCTGTTCTCTTCTCATGTGCTGATCTGCTGTACTCTTTCACCCCGCATCATTCTCTAAATCCCTTTTCTCTTCTCCTGTGCTAATCTGCTGTTTTCTTCCACCCGCTACCTTCTTTAACTCCCTGTTCTCTTCTCCAGTGCAGATCTGCTGCTCTCTTCCACCCACCCTCCTTCTTTAACTCCCTGTTCTCTTCTCTTCTCCTGTGCTGAACTGATACTCTCTTCCACCAGCCTCCTTGTTTAACTCCCTCTTCTGTTCTCCCGTGCTAATCTGCTGCTGTATTCCACCCGCCCCCTTCTATAACTCCCTGTTCTCTTCTCCTGTGCTGATCTGCTCTTCTCTTCCACCGCCTCATTCTCTAACTCCTTGTTGCCTTCTCCTGTGAAGATCTTTTTGCTCTTTTACATACGCCTCCTTCTCAAACTGCCTCTTCTATTCGCCGGTGAAGATCTGCTGTTCTCTTTCACCCACTACCTTCTTTAACTCCCTGTTCTCTTCTCATGTGCTGATCTGCTGCTCTCTTCCACCCCGCATCCTTCTCAAACTCCCTATTCTTTTCTCCCGTGTTGATCTGCTGGTCTCTTCCAACCGCATCCTTCTTTAACTCCCTATTCTCTTCTCCTGAGCTGATCTGCTGCTCGCGTCCACCCCACCTCCTTCTTTAACTCCCTGTTCTCTTCTCTTCACCTGTGCTAATCTGCTGCTCTCTTCCACCCGCCGCATCCTTTAACTCCATGTTCTGTTCTCCCGTGCTGATCTGCTGCTCTCTTCAACCCCGCACCTTCTCAAACTCCCTGTTCCCTTCTGCTGATCTGTTGCTCTCTTCCACCTCGCATCCTTCTCTAACTCCCTGTTCTATTCTCTTCTCCTGTGCTGATCTGCTGCTCTCTTCCACCCCACCTCCTTCTTTAACTCCATGTTCTCTTATCCCGTGCTGATCTGCTGCTCTCTTACACCCTGCCTCCTTCTCTAACTCCATTCTCTTCTATTCACATGTGCTGATCCCCTGCTCTCTTCCACCCCACCTCCTTCTGTAACTCCCTGTTTTCTTCTCCTGTGCTAATCTGCTGTTCTCTTGCACCCCGCAACCTACTTTAACTCCGTGTTCTTTTATGCTGTGCTGTTATGCTGCTCTTTTCCACACACCTCCTTCTCTAACTCCCTGTTCTCTTCACTGCCCCAGAGCTGATCTGCTGCTCTATTCAACCTGCCTGCTTCTCTACCTCCATTTCCTCTTTCCACAAGCTGTTCTGCTGCTCTCTTCCACAACACCTCCTTCTTTAAATCCCTGTTCTCTTCTCCTGTGCCGATCTGCAGCTCTCGTCCACCCCACCTCCTTCTTTAACTCCCTGTTCTCTTATGCTGTGCTAATCTGCTGTTCTCTTCCACACACCTCCTGCTCTAACTCCCTGTTCTCTTCTTCTCTCCCTCTGCTGCTGCTCACCTCCACCCGCCTCCTTCTTTAACTCCCTGTTCTCTTCTGCTGATCTGCTACTCTCTTCCACTTCGCCTCCTTCTCGAACTCACTGTTCTCTTCTCCTGTGAGAATTTTCCGCTCTCTTCCACACCACCTCCTTCCTTAACTCCCTGTTCTCTTCTGCTGTGCTTACCTGCTCCTCTCTTCCACCCACATCCTTCTATAATTCCTTGTTATCTTCTCTTCTCCCGTGCTGATCTGCTGCTCTCTTCCACCATGCCTCCTTCTCTAACTCCATGTTGTCTTCTCCACTCTATCTATCTATCGCCCTCACTCTATATATCTATCGCACTCTATCTATCGCCCACACTCTATCGCTCTCACTCTATCTATCGCCCTCAATATATCTATCGCACTCACTCTCTATCTATACATCTATCGACCTAACTATATCTATCTAACTATCTATCGTACTCATTCTATCTATCGCCCTCACTCTATCTATCTATCTGTCGCACTCACTCTATCTTATCTATCTATCTATCTAACGCACTCACTCTCTATCTATCTATCTATCTATCGCACTCACTCTATCTGTCTATCTATCTATCGCACTCACTCTATCTATCGCCCTCACTCTATCTATCTATCGCCCTCACTCTATCTATCTATCGCCCTCACTCTATCTATCTATCGCCCTCACTCTATCGCCCTCACTCTATCGCCCTCACTCTATCTATCTATCGCCCTCACTCTATCGCCCTCACTCTATCGCCCTCACTCTATCGCCCTCACTCTATCGCCCTCACTCTATCGCCCTCACTCTATCGCCCTCACTCTATCGCCCTCACTCTATCGCCCTCACTCTATCGCCCTCACTCTATCGCCCTCACTCTATCGCCCTCACTCTATCGCCCTCACTCTATCGCCCTCACTCTATCGCCCTCACTCTATCGCCCTCACTCTATCGCCCTCACTCTATCGCCCTCACTCTATCGCCCTCACTCTATCGCCCTCACTCTATCGCCCTCACTCTATCGCCCTCACTCTATCGCCCTCACTCTATCGCCCTCACTCTATCGCCCTCACTCTATCGCCCTCACTCTATCGCCCTCACTCTATCGCCCTCACTCTATCGCCCTCACTCTATCGCCCTCACTCTATCGCCCTCACTCTATCGCCCTCACTCTATCGCCCTCACTCTATCGCCCTCACTCTATCGCCCTCACTCTATCGCCCTCACTCTATCGCCCTCACTCTATCGCCCTCACTCTATCGCCCTCACTCTATCGCCCTCACTCTATCGCCCTCACTCTATCGCCCTCACTCTATCGCCCTCACTCTATCGCCCTCACTCTATCGCCCTCACTCTATCGCCCTCACTCTATCGCCCTCACTCTATCGCCCTCACTCTATCGCCCTCACTCTATCGCCCTCACTCTATCGCCCTCACTCTATCGCCCTCACTCTATCGCCCTCACTCTGTCGCCCTCACTCTGTCGCCCTCACTCTATCGCCCTCACTCTATCGCCCTCACTCTGTCGCCCTCACTCTATCGCCCTCACTCTGTCTATCGCCCTCACTCTGTCTATCGCCCTCACTCTGTCTATCGCCCTCACTCTGTCTATCGCCCTCACTCTGTCTATCGCCCTCACTCTGTCTATCGCCCTCACTCTGTCTATCGCCCTCACTCTGTCTATCGCCCTCACTCTGTCTATCGCCCTCACTCTGTCTATCGCCCTCACTCTGTCTATCGCCCTCACTCTGTCTATCGCCCTCACTCTGTCTATCGCCCTCACTCTGTCTATCGCCCTCACTCTATCGCCCTCACTCTATCGCCCTCACTCTATCGCCCTCACTCTATCGCCCTCACTCTATCGCCCTCACTCTGTCGCCCTCACTCTGTCGCCCTCACTCTGTCGCCCTCACTCTGTCGCCCTCACTCTGTCGCCCTCACTCTGTCGCCCTCACTCTGTCGCCCTCACTCTGTCGCCCTCACTCTGTCGCCCTCACTCTGTCTATCGCCCTCACTCTGTCTATCGCCCTCACTCTGTCTATCGCCCTCACTCTGTCTATCGCCCTCACTCTGTCTATCGCCCTCACTCTGTCTATCGCCCTCACTCTGTCTATCGCCCTCACTCTGTCTATCGCCCTCACTCTGTCTATCGCCCTCACTCTGTCTATCGCCCTCACTCTGTCTATCGCCCTCACTCTGTCTATCGCCCTCACTCTGTCTATCGCCCTCACTCTGTCTATCGCCCTCACTCTGTCTATCGCCCTCACTCTGTCTATCGCCCTCACTCTGTCTATCGCCCTCACTCTGTCTATCGCCCTCACTCTGTCTATCGCCCTCACTCTGTCTATCGCCCTCACTCTGTCTATCGCCCTCACTCTGTCTATCGCCCTCACTCTGTCTATCGCCCTCACTCTGTCTATCGCCCTCACTCTGTCTATCGCCCTCACTCTGTCTATCGCCCTCACTCTGTCTATCGCCCTCACTCTGTCTATCGCCCTCACTCTGTCTATCGCCCTCACTCTGTCTATCGCCCTCACTCTGTCTATCGCCCTCACTCTGTCTATCGCCCTCACTCTGTCTATCGCCCTCACTCTGTCTATCGCCCTCACTCTGTCTATCGCCCTCACTCTGTCTATCGCCCTCACTCTGTCTATCGCCCTCACTCTGTCTATCGCCCTCACTCTGTCTATCGCCCTCACTCTGTCTATCGCCCTCACTCTGTCTATCGCCCTCACTCTGTCTATCGCCCTCACTCTGTCTATCGCCCTCACTCTGTCTATCGCCCTCACTCTGTCTATCGCCCTCACTCTGTCTATCGCCCTCACTCTGTCTATCGCCCTCACTCTGTCTATCGCCCTCACTCTGTCTATCGCCCTCACTCTGTCTATCGCCCTCACTCTGTCTATCGCCCTCACTCTGTCTATCGCCCTCACTCTGTCTATCGCCCTCACTCTGTCTATCGCCCTCACTCTGTCTATCGCCCTCACTCTGTCTATCGCCCTCACTCTGTCTATCGCCCTCACTCTGTCTATCGCCCTCACTCTGTCTATCGCCCTCACTCTGTCTATCGCCCTCACTCTGTCTATCGCCCTCACTCTGTCTATCGCCCTCACTCTGTCTATCGCCCTCACTCTGTCTATCGCCCTCACTCTGTCTATCGCCCTCACTCTGTCTATCGCCCTCACTCTGTCTATCGCCCTCACTCTGTCTATCGCCCTCACTCTGTCTATCGCCCTCACTCTGTCTATCGCCCTCACTCTGTCTATCGCCCTCACTCTGTCTATCGCCCTCACTCTGTCTATCGCCCTCACTCTGTCTATCGCCCTCACTCTGTCTATCGCCCTCACTCTGTCTATCGCCCTCACTCTGTCTATCGCCCTCACTCTGTCTATCGCCCTCACTCTGTCTATCGCCCTCACTCTGTCTATCGCCCTCACTCTGTCTATCGCCCTCACTCTGTCTATCGCCCTCACTCTGTCTATCGCCCTCACTCTGTCTATCGCCCTCACTCTGTCTATCGCCCTCACTCTGTCTATCGCCCTCACTCTGTCTATCGCCCTCACTCTGTCTATCGCCCTCACTCTGTCTATCGCCCTCACTCTGTCTATCGCCCTCACTCTGTCTATCGCCCTCACTCTGTCTATCGCCCTCACTCTGTCTATCGCCCTCACTCTGTCTATCGCCCTCCCTCTATCTATCTATCGCACTCCCTCTATCTATCTATCGCACTCCCTCTATCTATCTATCGCACTCCCTCTATCTATCTATCGCACTCCCTCTATCTATCGCACCACCACAGCATCACTCAGGGGCACCACAAAATCACTATGCGCTACCACAGCATCACTGAACGTCACAGCATCACTCGTTGCCACCACAAGATCACTCAGCGCCAACACAGCATCAATCTGTGCAACCATTCAACAACAACAGGTTCAAATATATTCTCACAATCTTTCAAGCTTTATTAGAAATGTCACAAAAAAAGTTAATATTTCACTTCTGTTCTTGGATTTTCGTCTCAATAAAATACACAACATAATCTTCACAAAAGTTAATTTAAAAAAATTACGCTATTGCCATTATAAATTAAAATACCTTGTATTTAAGTATTACATTTTTTAAAACAAGTATAAGGCATTGTTATTTGTAATATCAATACATTAAAGTCATATAAAAACATGTTGCATTACAAATGTTATAGGTGTCACATTTGCAAAAAGTACAAGTATTGGCATTGTAAATGACAAAGCTATTATTTTCACTATTTTCAAAACCAACACATAAAAAAAATTGGCGTTTACAAGACCAAAAACAAAAACTTTCCTAATGCGAGACCTATTGCATTGCAAATGCTTGTTTCTCATGCTGTGAAATGGCGCAGTTTGTTTCCTTATTACAGTTTACTGTTTTACTTTTTTGTATTTGTTGATTACAAGCTCATTTCCAGTAACTCCACAATACCACCATTGGACAATTATATGTGTTATGTATATGTTGAAATGTGTGTAAATCCTAAACTCAATAAAAAGCTTCACATAAAGAGCGTTATGATAAGAAGGAGTTTTGTCAGTTACATGTCAAAGTTGGTCAGATTTAAGAAACCTTTCAAGGGTAATGAAGATAGTTCTCCGCTTTCGAAACCTAAAAGAATGTTGCGGTGCATAAATATTCTGTAAGATTGGGTGACATGGAAAGTGTTGGAATAAAGAAAAGGTTTTGAAGGTGCATGGAAATGAACGTGAGTTGGAAGTGAACTTTTCTGTTCTCATGCTACAATCCGGTGTGAAGCATTCTCGTGTCCAACCGTGACCTTAGAGGATGAGGTTGCTTCTGGCAAGGTATAAAAACCATGTAGTTCCCAAGTGAAGTATTTATGCATATTTGTATATTTTGTTTTTATTATGTTTTAAGGAGAGAAATGTGTTGGGTCCTGTAGAACCCTGTAATGAAACATAACAATGCTGTTTGTTCATCAGTTGCAAAATGTTATTGAGGGTTTACAGTGCTTGTCTTTGACTGTGCAAGAAACCGTTCTAGTGAGCCTGTTTTCCTGCCAGTCGCATACATGGTTGCTCTTTGCTCTTATTAAAGTTGAATAACTTTCCGTCAAACAGTATCAGTAGCTTCCTTTCAGTTGTGCATTTTGTTTACCTGAGTTTTTCACAAATATTACACATACACCCATGCGTACATCATGAAATGCCATACATGCTGCACAAGAACACACCTCTGACTCCCTGGAGAAGTGGATGGGGAAACAATTTCTAAATTAAGTGGGTGAAGATGGGTTTGATGGATCCGGGAATCCACTTCAATTTTCTGGACAGCCACCCTGATGCTGTAAGTTGCTCATGCGTAGAAGTTCAAGGGCACTGTGAAGATACTACAGTGTCCCTGGGTGATGAGCGCTGAGCAGATTCTAATTTTATGATTGGCAGGGCAGAGAAGGAGGCTGGGATCAGAACATGCTGCAGGATACTCATGTGGAGGGAGATAAACTGGCACAATACAGAGGAGTCTAAAAGCCGGGATCAGCACTTGGATGAAAGTCAACTAGAAATAGTCTCTTAGGCCCTCTGTTGATTTGCGTTTGTCAAGCTCCATGCTGAGAAGACTAGGAAGGGCATTCAAGAGTGTACACATTGCTGTGGTTCTACCTCCACCGTATCTTCTTATCTTGGATGGGCAAATAGCCAGTTAGTTAGTTGAGGGATGCCATCTAATTGGCTAGTAGAGATGAAAAACCTTCAGCAGACAACCAAGTTGATGGCTTTGGAACGCTTTGTTGATGCGATTCAGGGCTTATCCTTCAGAGCTGGTGTAATGTGATATTGCCACTTTCAGGCTAAACATGAGACGGGCTCCCTGAGCTTGTTGGCAGCCTTGTAGAGAGAGTTGCAGTGGTATTTCCAAGAAATTAGCAAAATGTTGTGTGTTTTTGTGGGGGAATACCAGGATGTAAGATGCACAGATGTAAATGTAGATGATGAAATGCATGCGTTATGCTGGCATGTATGGGAAAAGTGAAGGCAAAATAGCTATGTTCCACGCTCTTTTTTTCAATGGCTCCTAAAGGTAGAGTAGCTTCTATCCATGTCAAGTGAGGAAAATAGGAACCTTTCTGTTTTCTTACTGTCGAAACACAGCCACTTGTTTTGCACACTGTCTTGTATACTGTTTATACAATTTGTCACTTTATTACAGAGCCAGATCCCTCATGAGGTTGTCAAAAATATGATTTGAACACCAGCTTTCCCCTCCCTTAAGCAGCATTCCCTCCGCAAATTTCCTTTTCCATTTTAGGTCTCTTCTAGAGGCAGCTTTAGCTGGTTATTGTCGAAACGCCTTCTGTGTACAGTACCAATATGCACAGTGGGCTTTGGGTCATCCCCTTGCTTATTATTGGTTGGCTTTCATGTCAATCTCATTTGCTTTGTTCCTATTAAATGGCTTTCCGATCTCTACGTCCGTTTGTCCCTCAAATGGAGCCTAGTTTATTTACCATTCTTTTGATTGATTGACTTGTATCCTTCCACAGCTGACATTAGGGACTTCCTTTTTCTTTCAGTGCTCTATGGAAGTGCACAGATTTTCTTGATCTCTCCCTCGAGCGCTGCTTTCTTCTTCACATTCCCACCCTCTGCTTTCTCCATCGTGGTTCCTCCCCAGCTAGACCATTGCTTCCACTGCCCCTCCCTGCCATATTGTTTTCTAATGGCTCCTCCATTGCACCCCCACCCCTTTATGCTGCTAAATCCTCACCGCCACTCTGCTGCGTTGACTTGCCAATATCCTTTACCCCCTCTCCTCTATTATTCTCCCACCTCTTTTGTATCATGTAACTTTTTTTTTATTCGTATTGTTTTTCCGATGGCCAGCCAACAACAATTGCTACCTGCAAACAGTTTCTGTTTATTACGCTATCTTTCACTGTTTCTATTTTTTAATGTACTGCTCCAAGATTGTCGTCTGAACAGTAAAGGAAAAGTTAATGAGGAATGCATGTCTACACATTACCAGGCTGTTTTTTATTTGTGCTTTTCTTGCTGTGCAGCATCAGAAACAAGCATTTGCAATGCAATAGGTCTCGCATTAGGAAAGTTCGATCTATTGGTTTTGTAAATGACAAATATATTATTTGTGTTTGTTTATAAAGTAGCTAAATTAATAGCTTTGTCATTGACAATGCAAATAGTTTTAACTTTTGCTAATGTGACACCTATAGCATTTGTAATGCAACATGTTGTGTATTTATGTGACTTAGATGTATTGATCTTACAAATAACAATGTATTACAATTTTTTTAATTAATTAATTAATACTTAAATAAAAGTGATTTTAATTTATAATGGCAATAGCTAAAACTTTTGGAAATAACTTGTGAAGAATATGTTCACTGTATTTATTGTGAGGAAAATCCAAGAACAGAAGTGAACATATTTGAACTAGTTGTTGTTGAATGGTTGCACTGATTGATGCTTTGATGGCGCGGAGTGATGTTGTTGCGACGAGTGATGCTGTGGCGTTCAGTGATGCTGTGGTAGCGCATAGTGATGTTGCGGTGCCCCTGAGTTATGCTGTGGTGTCCCTGAGTGATGCTGTGGAGGCCGTGAGTGATGCTGTGGAGGCCCTGAGTGATGCTGTGGAGGCCCTGAGTGATGCTGTGGAGGCCCTGAGTGATGCTGTGGAGGCCCTGAGTGATGCTGTGGAGGCCCTGAGTGACGCTGTGGAGGCCCTGAGTGACGCTGTGGAGGCCCTGAGTGACGCTGTGGAGGCCCTGAGTGACGCTGTGGAGGCCCTGAGTGACGCTGTGGAGGCCCTGAGTGACGTTGTGGAGGCCCTGAGTGACGCTGTGGAGGCCCTGAGTGACGCTGTGGAGGCCCTGAGTGACGCTGTGGAGGCCCTGAGTGACGCTGTGGAGGCCCTGAGTGACGCTGTGGAGGCCCTGAGTGACGCTGTGGAGGCCCTGAGTGACGCTCTGGAGGCCCTGAGTGACGCTGTGGAGGCCCTGAGTGACGCTCTGGAGGCCCTGAGTGACGCTCTGGAGGCCCTGAGTGACGCTCTGGAGGCCCTGAGTGACGCTGTGGTGGCCCTGAGTGATGCTGTGGTGGCCCTGAGTGATCTGTGGTGGCCCTGAGTGATGCTGTGGTGGCCCTGAGTGATGCTGTGGTGACGCATAACGATGCTGTGGTAGCGCATAACGATGCTGTGGTAGCGCATAGTGATGCTGTGGTAGCGCATAGTGATGCTGTGGTGTTCCAGAGTGATGCTGTGGTGTTCCAGAGTGATGCTGTGGTGTTCCAGAGTGATGCTGTGGTGTTCCAGAGTGATGCTGTAGTGTTCCAGAGTGATGCTGTAGTGTTCCAGAGTGATGCTGTAGTGTTCCAGAGTGATGCTGTGGTGGTGCTGAGTGATGCTGTGGTGGTGCTGAGTGATGCTGTGGTGGTGCTGAGTGATGCTGTGGTGGTGCTGAGTGATGCTGTGGTGGTGCTGAGTGATGCTGTGGTGGTGCTGAGTGATGCTGTTGTGGTGCTGAGTGATGCTGTTGTGGTGCTGAATGATGCTGTGGTGGTGCTGTGGTGGTGCTGAGTGATGCTGAGTGATGCTGTGGTGGTGCTGAGTGATGCTGTGGTGGTGCTGAGTGATGCTGTGGTGGTGCTGAGTGATGCTGTGGTGGTGCTGAGTGATGCTGGGGTGGCGCTGAGTGGTGCTGCTGTGGTGGTGCCGAGTGGTGCTGTGGTGGTGCTAAGTAATGCTGTGGTGGTGCGGAGTGGTGCTGTGTTGGTGTTGAGTGACTCTGTGGTGGTTCTGAGTGATGCTGTGGTAGTGAGTGACGCTGTGGTGGTGCTGAGTGACGCTGTGGTGGTGCTGAGTGGTGTTGTGTAGTGGTGCTGTGGTGGTGCTGAGTGACGCTGTGGTGGTGCTGAGTGACGCTGTGGTGGTGCTGAGTGGTGCTGTGGTGGTGCCGAGTGGTGCTGTGGTGGTGCCGAGTGATGCTGTGGTGGTGCTGAGTGATGCTGTGGTGGTGCTGAGTGATGCTGTGGTGGTGCTGAGTGACGCTGTGGTGGTGCTGAGTAACGCTGTGGTGGTGCTGAGTGACGCTGTGGTGGTGCTGAGTGGTGCTGTGTAGTGGTGCTGTGGTGGTGCTGAGTGACGCTGTGGTGGTGCTGAGTGACGCTGTGGTGGTGCTGAGTGACGCTGTGGTGGTGCTGAGTGACGCTGTGGTGGTGCTGAGTGATGCTGTGGTGGTGCTGAGTGACGCTGTGGTGGTGCTGAGTGACGCTGTGGTGGTGCTGAGTGACGCTGTGGTGGTGCTGAGTGACGCTGTGGTGGTGCTGAGTGACGCTGTGGTGGTGCTGAGTGACGCTGTGGTGGTGCTGAGTGACGCTGTGGTGGTGCTGAGTGACGCTGTGGTGGTGCTGAGTGACGCTGTGGTGGTGCTGAGTGACGCTGTGGTGGTGCTGAGTAACGCTGTGGTGGTGCTGAGTGACGCTGTGGTGGTGCTGAGTGGTGCTGTGTAGTGGTGCTGTGGTGGTGCTGAGTGACGCTGTGGTGGTGATGAGTGATGCTGTGGTGGTGCTGAGTGATGCTGTGGTGGTGCTGAGTGACGCTGTGGTGGTGCTGAGTGACGCTGTGGTGGTGCTGAGTGACGCTGTGGTGGTGCTGAGTGACGCTGTGGTGGTGCTGAGTGACGCTGTGGTGGTGCTGAGTGACGCTGTGGTGGTGCTGAGTGACGCTGTGGTGGTGCTGAGTGACGCTGTGGTGGTGCTGAGTGACGCTGTGGTGGTGCTGAGTGACGCTGTGGTGGTGCTGAGTGACGCTGTGATGGTGGTGAGTGGTGCTGTGGTGGTGAGTGATGCTGTGGTGGTGAGTGATGCTGTGGTGGTGAGTGATGCTGTGGTGGTGAGTGATGCTGTGGTGGTGAGTGATGCTGTGGTGGAGAGTGATGCTGTGGTGCTGAGTGACGCTGTGGTGGTGCTGAGTGACGCTGTGGTGGTGCTGAGTGATGCTGGAGTGGTGCTGTGTAGTGGTGCTGTGGTGGTGCTGAGTGATGCTGAGTGGTGCTGTGGTTGTGCTGAGTGATAATGTGCTGAGTGGTGCTGTGGTGGTGCTGAGTGATAATGTGGTGGTGCTGAGTGATAATGTGGTGGTGCTGAGTGATAATGTGGTGGTGCTGAGTGATAATGTGGTGGTGCTGAGTGATAATGTGGTGGTGCTGAGTGATAATGTGGTGGTGCTGAGTGATAATGTGGTGGTGCTGAGTGATAATGTGGTGGTGCTGAGTGATAATGTGGTGGTGCTGAGTGATGCTGGGGTAGCGCTGAGTGATGATGTGGTGATGCAGAGGGCAGAAAGGCACAACTAGGCTGGTGCAGACCCCATAGGGCAGGGGTTATGAGAGAAACACAACGATGGCCGGTCTCTGGGACTCCGGGTTCACATACTAAACATCTCTAAGAAGAATTTGAAGCATTCGACCTCGGGAGGATGACGGTCT
The DNA here is from genome assembly GCF_964261635.1 of Lissotriton helveticus. Classification (NCBI taxonomy): domain Eukaryota; kingdom Metazoa; phylum Chordata; class Amphibia; order Caudata; family Salamandridae; genus Lissotriton; species Lissotriton helveticus. The sequence goes on from NC_136067.1 coordinate 1,703,736,082, forward strand.
CAGCAAGCCGTTGTCAGCAATAGAGTGGTTATAGCGGTTTGCTGTGGGGCCCTTAGGCGGTGCTTGCTTTCACTTTAGGAGCTTCAAATGTCCCATCTTTGACGCAAACAGAAAAGCTCATTCTAATGTGAATAATCATAACCTCTCTTTTATGTTGAGCAGCCTCGGATTCCCTAGCAATACTACGGTAAAAAAAATATCTGTGCAAACAAAACGAGTTGGGGGAGAGGGATTGGTGATGTGTGGCCGGCATGGGGAATCACACATACAAGTTATGAATTCTAGGGGCACAAACAATTCGCACAGGATAGTGATCAGTACTAGTGCGGGAGAGTAAGAGGAGGGTTCGGGGGGGGCAAAAACAGACGGCGAACGGTTAAGTGGAGCCCTAGTGCAGAGAAGCACACGTGCTTCAGGGTGACACGTATAGCATGGTGGAGAGAAGCATACAAGGGAAGCCACTGCAATACATTCAACATTCTCTAGGCAAATCATTTATCTCCCCGTGCCTAAAATAAAATGTAAACTTCGCGTTTGTCACATAAAAGCGATACCTCTTTAAGAAGCCATCACCCAAATAAAAAAATTCACGTAAATGAATGAACGTGGAAAACCACAACATGTAGCAGGGGCAGTTTAGGCGGGAAGAATTAGACATGTTGAGGAAACAGAGGTATGCATTTATAAAAGGCACAAACCCAAAAAAATGAAAACAAACAAAACAACGAGGGGTGGGGGGCTGAAGCAGGAGAGGCTATCCGAGCGGCCATTATGAGCCGTTGTCAGCAATAGAGTGGTTATAGCGGTTTGCTGTGGGGCACTAAGGCGGTGCTTGCTTTCACTTTAGGAGCTTCAAATGTCCCATCTTTGTAGCAAACAGAAAAGCTCATTCTAATGTGAATAATCATAACCTCTCTTTTATGTTGAGCAGCCTCGGATTCCCTAGCAATACTACGGTAAAAAAAATGGGGAGAGGGATTGATGTTGTGTGGACGGCATGGGGAAGCACACGTGCTTCAGGGTGACACGTATAGCGTGGTGGAGAGAAGCATACAAGGGAAGCCACTTCAATACATGCAACATTCTCCAGGCAAATCATGTATCTCCCCGTGCCTAAGATAAAATGTAAACTTCGCGTTTGTCACATAAAAGCGATACCTCTTTAAGAAGCCATCACCCAAATAAAAAAAAATCACGTAAATGAATGAGAGCCTAACAGGGGCAGAAAAAACGCGGCCGCGAAATGAAAGTAAATAAACGCGGCCGCGAAATGAAAGCCTTTGATGCAGCAGGGGGCGGAGCGGATCCCTTTGAAGTGAAGCTTCTGGCGGCACCACGCTGGGGAAGCAACAGATGGCTGGCTTTGATGTGGTGATGCGAGGCAGGCAGGCAGGCGGATAGAAGCGTGTGCACGGGACACATGCACTTCTGGAAATCCGCATTTTAGTTTAGCTCTTAGTTTAGCCCCAATAGTCTCGTCCTATCCATTCCTTGCGGAATGGGATAGGCGAGGCGTGAAAAAATGACACAATGTCATGAAATGTTCCACATGGCCACTCATAGAGTATCATGCTGGGGCCGGCCATGTTGGCATTAACATTTTTGACGATGATAGTCAGTATCGGCAAAAACCACTGGCAAAGCAAAAAGGTTGTCTTCCTGCTTTTAATACAAATACATACTTTGGCTTACCCAGTACTTGTTTGTAGTGTACTTTGGTGAGATTTCCATTCCACCAGCTGCAACGTGTTTCTGATGAGTCTAAAATCAGCATTTGTTTTAGAATTAAACTATACCCATATACCTGGGGGAGGACAACAGAAATACCTCTGGTTAAAAATTCAAACAGAATGCTACATGAAACAAGCATTTACAATATGAGCGATGGGACCCCCTCAAATAGATAGATTGTGGCCTAGGAACAGAGGGGAACAAGAGTACACAAAGAGGAAAGAAGTTCCTACAGTGGCCATATACTTCAATTGTGTGTATACATCTATAAGTATCCAAAAGCAGTGACAGAAAAAGATAAAGTATAAACAAAGTTTATTCAAAAAATATTTAATTTTTCTTTTTTATAAATATACATTCATATAAATACTGTTGTAAATCAAAAAATTCAATAGACAATACATCTGTTAATTGAGAAAATTCATAAGAAACACAAGAGAATCATAAAAATACAACAAATAAAGAATACCCCTGGAAAGCAATCATACTAAGCAACTCACTCACGTGCTACCAGTCATACTACATACACACCACATACATAGATGGAAGAAGGAACTGGATTCCAATTAGCAAGGTAACAAAGCTAATGTAATGCAAGGGCACCAAGATGTAATTGTTGGCCCTTGTAGCGGGTCTACGCGCGTTTCGGTGGATCAAGCCACCTTCATCAGGACCTTGTTCATCGTATTGTGCAGAAACCAGGGGATCAAACAACAAAAGTGGCCTAAAAAAAAGAGATAAAACTGTCACTGTCACATACGCAAACAAAAAATTATTCAAAGGACATTTATACATTCACTGCTGGGCTGTGAAGCGAGAGCTCATCACTGTGGCTACAGTAGTGGAGTCTACAATTTGATATGGCAAGTATAAGGATAGGAAATGGTAGTGTACCTAATCAAAAGGAGACACATTAAAGGCGACAGGTGACTAGTCACTCACAGGACAAATTACAGAGCAGAAGTGTGAATAAGAGATTAAATCAATACACAGGTTTGCTCTTTACACTAGAGACAAATCTTATAATAGAAGTATATATACAAAAAGAGTACGTCTATTCATGTAATATACTTACAATGTAAGAGATCACCTATCACTAAAGCGTGTTCTAATTGTGATCAAGAAAAAGATCACATCAGGTGCACTGCATCTGCGAGAAAATTTTTGAGAGGCTATCAGAGAAGTTGTAATGAAGAAACTAGCTAGGACTCTTATATTACCCATCATCGGTAAGCTTACCCATCACGCCATTCAGTATTGAATTCATAAGCCTCAGAACTTCATCTAATGGATAAGACGCTATGTTCCATGTAGATACTGTAAAGGAAATATACAATACCCCAATATCATAACAGGTATCTAAAGATAATGAAGATTGAAGAAATATATATCTGCCAAATGACCGAACTCTCCTAATTCAATACTAAAAGTGACATACCAAAGCGGTCGTGAAGTGTCCGTTTTGGTGGGAATTCCAAATAAAGTATGCCTTTTGTTTCGTGTAATCAAGGAGAAGGTCTCAGAGAGATGCGGTCAACGTTGGAGTTTGCTTCTGTTACTTCCTAATCTCTGACGGGATAGAGAAATATCGAAAGGTCTCGTAAAGTATTATAAACAATGAGCATAATCAAAGTCCGAGTATCAGGACAGTGGCCAGGCAATTGAACAGAATGGAAACTTACTTTTAAAAGCGGTGAAAATGCCTCCCGTAAGTAGATAATCTGTAGATAGATTGCACTATCTTGCAACAGCGACCCTAAAAACAAAAGCAATGTGCGTATAATATATTCGTAGGGCAACTAGCGTCCTGTCTAATATAATGGTTCAATAACTCAATATGGTTGGAGAAAAGAATAAACCCACCACTTAAGGCTAGGTCAGTAAGGGTACACTCGCGCTAGGAGAGTCCCATCTCGAAATATGGGGGAGCGGCTAACCCAAGCTCCTACGCCCAAAGCGGTATAACGGTGTGCTCACCTAGAGATACGACGTGGTGCGACAAAGTCCCTCCGCGTTGCTGAGACCCTCAGAAAAGGATTACTGGGACCCACCATTTCTTATACACCCATCAACTAGCTGGAATCCCGTGGGAGGTGTACGGAAACCGCGAGAGGTTCCCCCATGATCATAAACATAGGACTGACTAGTGGCGGCCATCTTGTTGGTATCGAGCAAAAAAGAGCTAGAAAAGCGCTTGGATAATTTAAAGGAGGGCAGGTAACCGCTCACGCTACACGGTTGGGTCGGTCTTTTAACTGAGAATCAAAAAATCGACCGATATTTATTTTTACATGAAGTGCTAAAAACGATCAAGAATAATACTAGATATTCTCGAAGGATTACAAAATATAACATTTTATCTATTACAAAATATTACAACTTCAATAAGACAGTTCATTTCTGTTATTTTGGCAATACAATAGCCAAAGTTTCAAGATCGAATATTAATATGCTTTTCCAAGTGAGGATCCCCAGGGTAAGAAGGACTTGGTCACAACACAAGAATGTGGTGCTTACCCGATAAAAGGGATCTCAAACCAATAACATAAACAAAGGACTACAACAGAATGTCAATCTCTGTAGTGATGAACGAGTCCATGCTAATAAAGACTCGAATAGTGATCAGCAACAACAGATGTAAAAATTGGACCATCCAAGAGCAAAGAAATTACTAGAACGGCACATATTTCAAGAAGGGTAAGTCAAAATTGAAATATATGCCGTTCTAGTAATCTGACATGAATTTCCTTAGATTTCCCACCTTAGCGATTGTGGGTTTTTATTCATGGTGAATTTGTATTCCATCTAAGCAAAGAACCCTCCCCTTGACTTACCCTTCTTGAAATATGTGCCGTTCTAGTAATTTCTTTGCTCTTGGATGGTCCAATTTTTACATCTGTTGTTGCTGATCACTATTCGAGTCTTTATTAGCATGGACTCGTTCATCACTACAGAGATTGACATTCTGTTGTAGTCCTTTGTTTATGTTATTGGTTTGAGATCCCTTTTATCGGGTAAGCACCACATTCTTGTGTTGTGACCAAGTCCTTCTTACCCTGGGGATCCTCACTTGGAAAAGCATATTAATATTCGATCTTGAAACTTTGGCTATTGTATTGCCAAAATAACAGAAATGAACTGTCTTATTGAAGTTGTAATATTTTGTAATAGATAAAATGTTATATTTTGTAATCCTTCGAGAATATCTAGTATTATTCTTGATCGTTTTTAGCACTTCATGTAAAAATAAATATCGGTCGATTTTTTGATTCTCAGTTAAAAGACCGACCCAACCGTGTAGCGTGAGCGGTTACCTGCCCTCCTTTAAATTATCCAAGCGCTTTTCTAGCTCTTTTTTGCTCGATACCAACAAGATGGCCGCCACTAGTCAGTCCTATGTTTATGATCATGGGGGAACCTCTCGCGGTTTCCGTACACCTCCCACGGGATTCCAGCTAGTTGATGGGTGTATAAGAAATGGTGGGTCCCAGTAATCCTTTACTGAGGGTCTCAGCAACGCGGAGGGACTTCGTCGCACCACGTCGTATCTCTAGGTGAGCACACCGTTATACCGCTTTGGGCGTAGGAGCTTGGGTTAGCCGCTCCCCCATATTTCGAGATGGGACTCTCCTAGCGCGAGTGTACCCTTACTGACCTAGCCTTAAGTGGTGGGTTTATTCTTTTCTCCAACCATATTGAGTTATTGAACCATTATATTAGACAGGACGCTAGTTGCCCTACGAATATATTATACGCACATTGCTTTTGTTTTTAGGGTCGCTGTTGCAAGATAGTGCAATCTATCTACAGATTATCTACTTACGGGAGGCATTTTCACCGCTTTTAAAAGTAAGTTTCCATTCTGTTCAATTGCCTGGCCACTGTCCTGATACTCGGACTTTGATTATGCTCATTGTTTATAATACTTTACGAGACCTTTCGATATTTCTCTATCCCGTCAGAGATTAGGAAGTAACAGAAGCAAACTCCAACGTTGACCGCATCTCTCTGAGACCTTCTCCTTGATTACACGAAACAAAAGGCATACTTTATTTGGAATTCCCACCAAAACGGACACTTCACGACCGCTTTGGTATGTCACTTTTAGTATTGAATTAGGAGAGTTCGGTCATTTGGCAGATATATATTTCTTCAATCTTCATTATCTTTAGATACCTGTTATGATATTGGGGTATTGTATATTTCCTTTACAGTATCTACATGGAACATAGCGTCTTATCCATTAGATGAAGTTCTGAGGCTTATGAATTCAATACTGAATGGCGTGATGGGTAAGCTTACCGATGATGGGTAATATAAGAGTCCTAGCTAGTTTCTTCATTACAACTTCTCTGATAGCCTCTCAAAAATTTTCTCGCAGATGCAGTGCACCTGATGTGATCTTTTTCTTGATCACAATTAGAACACGCTTTAGTGATAGGTGATCTCTTACATTGTAAGTATATTACATGAATAGACGTACTCTTTTTGTATATATACTTCTATTATAAGATTTGTCTCTAGTGTAAAGAGCAAACCCGTGTATTGATTTAATCTCTTATTCACACTTCTGCTCTGTAATTTGTCCTGTGAGTGACTAGTCACCTGTCGCCCTTAATGTGTCTCCTTTTGATTAGGTACACTACCATTTCCTATCCTTATACTTGCCATATCAAATTGTAGACTCCACTACTGTAGCCACAGTGATGAGCTCTCGCTTCACAGCCCAGCAGTGAATGTATAAATGTCCTTTGAATAATTTTTTGTTTGCGTATGTGACAGTGACAGTTTTATCTCTTTTTTTTAGGCCACTTTTGTTGTTTGATCCCCTGGTTTCTGCACAATACGATGAACAAGGTCCTGATGAAGGTGGCTTGATCCACCGAAACGCGCGTAGACCCGCTACAAGGGCCAACAATTACATCTTGGTGCCCTTGCATTACATTAGCTTTGTTACCTTGCTAATTGGAATCCAGTTCCTTCTTCCATCTATGTATGTGGTGTGTATGTAGTATGACTGGTAGCACGCGAGTGAGTTGCTTAGTATGATTGCTTTCCAGGGGTATTCTTTATTTGTTGTATTTTTATGATTCTCTTGTGTTTCTTATGAATTTTCTCAATTAACAGATGTATTGTCTATTGAATTTTTTGATTTACAACAGTATTTATATGAATGTATATTTATAAAAAAGAAAAATTAAATATTTTTTGAATAAACTTTGTTTATACTTTATCTTTTTCTGTCACTGCTTTTGGATACTTATAGATGTATACACACAATTGAAGTATATGGCCACTGTAGGAACTTCTTTCCTCTTTGTGTACAAGCATTTACAATGCAATGGTCTCGTCCTTGTTAAAGTTAGAGCTATTGGCATTGCTCATGACATTATTTTTGTTTTGAAAACATATAAATAAATGGCATTTTCATTTACAATGCCAATAGGTTAATCTCTCGCAAATGCGAGACCTATTGCATTTGCACCCACACACACACAGAGCCCCACACAGAGCCCCCTGTAAAGCACAGCTAGCTACCTCTTGCATCCCCGAATGCTCACCTAAATGTATAATAATCAAATTGCGCCTATCTGCAATCTGCCAGGTCTGACCTATAGTGCCGGGGTTGGACTATTTTGCATGTACAGGGCATGCGCAGGGCTCCGACGCTGTCCAAGCTTAAAATAGTGTCGACCCCCTAATTTCTGTGCACGTTCGTCTCAAGTGACACGCGTCGCGTCGGCTCCACTTGCTCAGAGGCAGAACCAAAGCCACCACTGATCACTGCCACTCACGGCGGACTCCCATGCAAGTCTCGCTCAAGAAAGCAGAATGCCTGCACAGCAAAGGTACACAGGATCTACCGGGCCCAGAACCCATAGCTTAAGGATAAACACAATCTGGATTCGGAACTATTAGAGATGGACAGAGCGTGCAAGGCGGCTTAACAAATGTTCCTGTCTGTGCCTTAGTTGTGTCTACACCGGCACCGCAGCAGCGCTTGTCCACATGGTCTACATCTCAGGGAGCTACAACATCCTACAGGGGATACAGCAGCCTCCCGTAATGCACCATCACACCTGATCCTTGAAGCTTGATTCTGGCTGGGAGCGGTGGGGGTTCTCAGCAAGCTGTCTTAGTGAAAAGCAGAGCCACCACTCACATCTAAAGCCACCAACCTCTGTGCCCCACAGCATGAACACTGGTGGACTGGGAGGGAACAGCAGTCCTGGACGAAGAGCGAAAACAAGGCCAAAACGAACTAACACTGTGCAACCACTCCGCCGGTCCTCCGCCTTCAATCGCGCACAGGGAGATCGGCCACAAGGTGCACAGCCAACAACAAGGAGCAGCAGCGCGCGCCCCACCCCCGGGCATCCAGGCAAGTTGTCCACCATAGACACTTGCACAAGTGCCACCATTGCCTACGCATCGTTTGTTCCCGTGCCTGAGTGTCCAGCAATATTGCAGTACTCTACCCAAATGTACCCCGATATCTCTTGTAACCTGCACACCCGTCACCCTTTCCTCCTGTAATGCACTGAATGCTGCCGCATGCAATCCGATTGCTCAAAATTGTCACCATTACCTCATGTGACATAACGTCTCCCCTGTAAGTTGATCACTTGTAAATATCTGCCCCCCTTGCACGCAACATTTGTTCCCGTGCCTGAGTGTCCAGCAATATTGCAGTACTCTACCCAAATGTACCCCGATATCTCTTGTAACCTGCACACCCGTCACCCTTTCCTCCTGTAATGCACTGAATGCTGCCGCATGCAATCCGATTGCTCACAATTGTCACCATTACCTCATGTGACATAACGTCTCCCCTGTAAGTTGATCACTTGTAAATATCTGCCCCCTTGCGAAACTCTCCGACGCCCTCGCACAAAGCCGCGCTATATAAAAACGCATAAACAAACAAATAAATAAGGAAAGGGGCAGGCGGACACGGCACCAGCTGGCCTGGTGAACGGGAAGGCGCACGAGATCGCAACCCCAAGAGACCCGCAGGCCAAGGAACAGACCGGACCGGAGGCGGGGCCGCGCATGAAATCACCAACCCCCCCCCAGAGACCCGCAGGCAGGACGGCCGCACCGGGCCCATGTCGCACTGCTCCCCCCCCCCCCCAACACAGTCCCCTTCCCAGAACCACGCAAGACCACATCCGCATGCGAACTCAAACACCTCCCCCCCAGGGACCCACAGGCTGAAAGACTGCCACGCTGAGCCCAAGCTGCACACCCGCTCCAAGGCCCACCCCCCAGCGCGACACCAGCATGAGGAGCGCACCCCCCTCCCCGCAACACAAGGCAACACAGTAGAGGCACCCGGCCAACCCCCCGCCCGGGTCCCTGTCCCCGCGACCGCAATCCACCCCCACACCCATTAGGCAGCTCACGGCAAGCGAGGAACAAAAGGGGGGGGACCCAGGACAGGGAAAGGGGGGCGGACCTGTCTCTCACAGCCGGTAAGACAAGCACTCTGTTGGGGCGGAGGACTCGGCGACTTCTTCCGGCGGCGGTCGGGGGAAAATGGCAGAACAAAAGCGCCACCATTTTTGCGATTCCGTGGGCGTGTATTTAGCAGTTGAGTGATGGATGACGTCACGGCTTAAAAACTGCAAAAAACACGCCCCCGAATCGCAAAAAGACGGGGCTTGAAGTGAGTGATGCCCCTCTCCTCCAATGGCTGGCCTCCGTTTAGGAAGCCAGCCAATGGAGAAGAGGGGCGGGTTCAAGCCCCCATACTGCCAAAACAAAAAATCTCGGACTCCGCCCACTGCTTACGCAGTGCGACGCTAAAACAAAAAATCTCGGACTCCGCCCACTGCTTACGCAGTGCGACGCTAGTCCGAGACCTAAAAAGTAGTTAACCCCATTAACTTATTTTAGCAAGCAGCTGTAAAAAACTGACATGTATGTATATCAATTCAGTCATTGCCCAAAAAGGCGTTTAACACTTGATGTGTCCAGTAGAAACAAAGTTAACATGTCATCTAAAATCTCTACCTAGGTTGCTCCGTTCAAACTCTTACCTATTTATCTGGATTGTCTCAAATTCATTGACAATGCAAGCAAAGACAATAGAACAAAATATGGGTGCCAGTTGGCCCAGAGCAAGCTGTAATTTGTGGTTAAAATCTAAACACCCAACAAATACATAATATGTTCATTATTGACTGGTTTGAAAAAGAGCCATCATTAGTAAGGCATGGTTCACCTTGATGCCACTGTGGTGAAATGTATACATTTTTTAGCAGGTCATTAGAGAATGAATGGCCGCATCGTTGTGTGCTCAAGTACACACCACAACTGATTTGTTTCATTACCCTCCATTTGTTAGGTGATCTGCCGGTACCTGGTTGGTACCGAAAAGGTGTTGCGAAAGGCATTCAATATGGTCTCTCGTGCATCACTCTCCCCACCCTCATCTCTGATGATAAATAGCATACCACAGTCTGAACATCTGTACCAGGCTTCTCCAACGAGTAGCTTGTGACCTACGGGTAGCTCCCCCCCCCTGTGCAGCCTGGCCTAATAAATAAGAAGCTGTTGCTTGGTTAAATTGATACAGCTATACCAAAACTAAAATGTGCATGCTAGAGATGTATATGAGTGTATTTTCAGAATGCGTAAGCGGATGTTTGGAGAAAAATGGCTGAATTTACAAAATATATTTAAACCATGCAGCGATGGGGAGACTTATTATTATTGTTATGTCCTGGCAGCCAGGAGTACTACACCCAACTCTGTTATGCATTTCCCACGTAGGGGTATTTGACATTGACATTGCCTTTTCTACATTATAGCTGGCAACGGTGCCTGATAAACTGAGGTGAATACTGCTCATAATCTTGTAAAAGGCGGACACTTATGTCATCTTGTCTGAAGTGGTCACTATTACAAGTCGAATAATATTGGTGGCTTGGGCTTATTTTCACTGGATTTAAGTAGCTCTTACTACCATAAAGGTTGGAGACATCTGATCTATATATATGGGATAAACTACCCCATGCTGCACATTATAAGGACATTACAAGTCACCGTGGATTTCCATGGCCATCCAAGTTCCTTTTTAAGGTTATGGAACTCCGAGGTATAAAGAAATTAGAGACAGGCTTTTATACAGGTATTGCTGAATCCCATGTATTATATAAGTAATAGAACACATTCATTGCAAGGCAAGATGTGTATGTTTTGTATATGATGCAGAAACAGGTAAAATGCAAAATCTGAACAATAAATAGAAAGATCCACGTTTAACTGCAAGGTTAATATCTTAAAAAGCAAGACAGTAATGTATGGGAGGTGAAATGTGATCAAGTCGAATGTCTGAATTTTGATCAGGCAACACTTTGAGGAAATCTGTATTCATATATGCAACCCATTTCTATTTTTGAAGTATATTGTTTATATGTTATTTTGCTTGCGGTGAAAGCTACCTAAACTGTTTTGACTGTCAGTAGGAAAAGAAATGCTCTTGCGTTGACAAAGCCCGCTGCAGAAAAAAAAGCATTCGGCGGCACGGACGGCGAAGTGTGTCTGGGGAAATGCTGCATAATTTCACGACTGTAGGTGTAAGCGATCAGCTGGCGTAAGCTTCTCTGTGATCTGCCCAAGCTAACCATTTTAATTTCTGGAGCAGCCTTCTGAGAAAAGCAAGTCCGAATAGCTTCATAAACAAAAGCCGGCTGCTCTTCTTTCTGCTGTCTCTGCAAAGCTGCATGGCAAATTAGTTCAGGAAAACGGAAGTATTAATAGCCGCAAACACTGTCAAAAATCTCGCAAAATATAATATACTTGTATTGGTAGATTTGGTGATTCTGTATAGTTAAGAGAATCCTTGTCTCTGGGCACTTGCAGGTGCGAGTTCAACTGTCTGATGCAGACCACTGAAAATGGCAGACCTTCACAGACGTGTTCTTGCACTTTTAACCCTTGACTGTCAGCAGCTGCACTGTTGCTGCGCAACACTGTACTGTTTCTGCTCTACACACATGATACAAAAGCACTTTCCAAATTACCCACACTCAGTGGCGGTGCGTCCATTGGGGCGTTGCCCCACTAATGCCACATGGACGGTATAGCCACATTTCCTCTCCACGTCACTTACTTCACCGCCCTGACCTGACTCGAAATCCACGCCCGAGTCTGTCGGTTGGGACGCTGAAGGGGTTGGGGCTCGTGTTGTGTTTGACTGACACTGACAGTAGGCAGGCCCAGTGCGCATGTTCGTGTTTGGGCTGGTCACTTTTCTGACCAGCCCGAACATGCGCACTAGTACTAGCCTGCAGTGCTTCTGCTGCACATTAGAAGAGCGAGCGAGGGCTGCTACTCGCCAGTGGCCGCAGCCCCCGGTCTCCTATGGGCCGGGACAGTCCCTGCTCGAGCCAATCATGGCACTGCTGGAACAGCGTCTGGATTGGCTGAGAGGGGTGGTCACCAGCCACTAAGTCAGAACAGAAGACGTTGAAGGCGCCATTCCGCCAACGCTGGCCCAGGAGCAGACGGCAGAGGTGGCGCAGACCCGGTCAGGTACGTTTTTTTTAAATGTATTTCTCCCCCCACCCCCGCCCTAACCCCCCTTCGAGTATTGCGAGCCGCAACTGCTTAGCACGTCTAATATAGTGCTAAACAGCCGACTAGGTTTTGTTACCTGACACATGGCCCTTAGTCACCGGAACATATAGACCAGGCATTTATTGTGCAGAAGAAGCAATAACACTGTGTCTAGATTTCGAGACAGGGCAGCGCGTTTACCCAGTGTTACCGAAGCACTTAGGCCGCTAGAAGGCAGCTGAAAAGCGCTCCCTATCTGCTGGCCGTACCTGCCTTTCCAGGTCCGCGCGCCCATGTTTCTGATCCCTTTTTAACAGGCCTCCTGGAAGGGAGGGGAGCAGGTTGTCCGTCTGAAATTGTTCGGTTAATTAAAAGCATAATTACACAATAAGTGTGACGGTCTCGCATCCCAGCTGCGCTGACACTAACATTACCTCTCGGCCGAGATGATAACAGCCATGTTTGTCACTGTTGACGTTCAAGATAAAACCTGACATTTGCACATTTATTGCATCTTGAAAACTGCTCTGCGCCGCCGATTTCCCTATATTAACTAAGTCCAGTTTCCGCAGTCTGTAGCCTTTTGTGTGTGTAACCTGCAGGTGATAGAGGCTGTAATTTCATACAGGGTTGATGTGTATTCTCCAGAGCTGTGTGTGCGCCCTGCAGTTCGTAGATTTCAATCCTTGTCATGTGGCTCAGTAGATGAAGTGCGCACCCCAAAAAATTGGAGTTATAATATATATATATAGCCCCCACCTATATAAACCCCATGCAGGTTTCACTTCTGTGCACCAGACACCAGCTTCACACCTAGAGGTTCTATATACTCCGCTGTTTCCAGCTCGTGGCCCAGGTTCTCAATAATGTAAATAGAGCACTTTATCTGTATCCAGTGTGTGGAATTAGTCGGAAATCCATGTTTAATGTGCTCTGCTGCAACGGCAGTCGTGTTGCGGAATAGAAAGCAGGCCTGCCGTCTCTCTGGTTGTGCAGACAGCGCTGGCATGGTGTAACACCAAGTTGTTGAAAGTGTCTCAGATGCCCGAGTCCGTGCCTTGCCCCTTTGATTCATGCTTTGATAGAAAGCAGGCCTGCTGTCTCTGGTTGTGCAGACAGCACTGGCATGGTGTAACACCAAGTTGTTGAAAGTGTCTCAGATGCATGAGTCCGTGCCTTGCCCCTTTGATTCATGCTTTCATAGAAAGCACGCCTGCCATCACTGGTTGTGCAGACAGCGCTGGCATGGTGTAACACCAAGTTGTTGAAAGTGTCTCAGATGCCCGAGTCCGTGCCTTGCCCCTTTGATTCATGCTTTGATAGAAAGCAGGCCTGCTGTCTCTGGTTGTGCAGACAGTACTGGCATGGTGTAACACCAAGTTGTTGAAAGTGTCTCAGATGCACAAGTCTGTGCCTTGCCCCTTTGATTCATGCTTTGCTTTGTTCTCAATGAATATGCGTACCATGATTTTACTTTCTTTAGAATCTAACGAATGTTTCAGCATGTGTGTGTTGTAATTTTTTTAATATAAATCGCACGGTAGAATTTAGGTTTTTTTTTTGATGGATGGGTGAGTACAATGTGTTTTTTTAAAATTTCTGTTCCTATTCTGTAGCTGTTTGGGTCGGTCGTGGTGTGAGAATCAGACGGTTGAAAACAGGGAAAATTATTATTTTAAACAAAAAACCATGTCAGAGAATCTCTGCTGTGTGACATTAGGCCATTATTTTACAGAGTCCAGATGGTAATGGAAGTTGGTTTAGTGCTCGCTGGTTTGGAGGTGGGAGGTGCTGTACATTAAGACCCTGCTGCCTTCTTTTACTGGGTGTGTAGATGAATGGTCACATGACAAGCATGCTTAAATATTGCATACTGTATTATCGAGTGACATTTTTGTTTCTTCTGCCTGGCTCTGTAAAGGGGTAACACCATGTACCTTGAGATCTGGTGCCATTCAACTTTTGCTACGCATGGGTATGGCAGTTCTGAATTGTGGCATGCATTGTTTTTCAAAGGAGACACTGAGCGGTGTTCACATGACAGTCAGTCTACTGACGCTTACGGCTGCTTGCTTCTCCAGCGAGAGGCTACAGGCAATTAGGAGAATGCTAGGCAGAGAAAAGCAGAAATGCATCAAACTTTAAATGAATGCACTTGATCTGATGTTTCTTCTCGCACCAGCGAGAAAGCAAAGTAAAAAAATAGCTTTCTGTGCTCAAATGCAGTGTCACAAGGTAAGCAAGCGCAGTCGGTGATGCTAACAAGCGTAGGTGGTCCTGTCATTCTAAGTCTTGGGGGTTCCTCTGAAGTTTATACTGAACAGCCTGCCCACCTGTGGCTCTGTACTGGACATGTCTTTGGGAGGGATCTTTATTAATGTAATAATCGCACTTTCACCATTGCTTTATTAACCTTCCTGCTTTATCAAATTTGCTTGAAAATGCACCATTTGTCCACTCTTTTTTCAAAATGTTCACGGGGGGAAAACCCCCCGAACCCTGAGTATGTTGTTCCGGGTCACTCGCTAAGCTCGCTCGCTGGGGTGCAGTATGAAAATAATTTTACGCTCACCTCTTTCAAATGTCACCAGCCGCCACTGCCCACACTGCACCCATACAGACACTTTCCATCCATACAATAGAATCTGGGGCCAGATGTAGGTAGCCAAATACCAGTCGGTAACGGCCGATTTCGGCCGTTACCGACCGGTATTTGGCTTTTGACATGTAGGTGGCTCGGAATTTACAGAATCTGTATATTTACCGATTCTGTAAATTTACCACTTCGGTATTTTTCCGAATCGGTAAATATACCATGTGACACACAGACATGCCCTTAGGGCATGTATGTGTGCCACATGGCACACAAGCCTGCAATTGGGGTGCTACAGGGTGTCAAAGTGACACCCCGTTCCCGCTTCCAGGATTCGGTATTTACCGATTCGGTAAATACCGAATCGGTATTTCCCATTGATTCCTAAGGGCTTCAAGGCCCATAGGAATCAATGGGAAATACCGATTCGGTATTTACCGAATCGGTAAATACCGAATCTTACAGATTCGGTAATTGTAAAAGTAAAATTACCTACATCTGCCACCTTCCAATTTACCTACTCTTAAATACCGAATCGGTATGATTCGGTATTTAAGAGTAGGTAAATCGGAATTACCTACATCTGGCCCCTAGTCCTTAACTGTCCTCTCTACCTACATTTTAGATATGGTTTTTGACAGCATAGCAGTCAATTGACATACTGCTCACAATTAACTTGGATAAAAATATTCACTTCGCTCCTGTTGGGACAGAGAAGTCCCTAGCATGGTGGTGGACATGAACACTTGCACTGAGCGCCCATACTGTATTGATGTCTGGATTCCTCATGCTGATGTTTTGCGGTCCTGGGTAAACATGGACCATGTGTGTGCACCATGACAAAAACTTGTGTCTCAGACTGTGGTCTTTTTTGGACCGGAAGGGGTGCCCAAAGTATTAACCTCATAGTGGGAAAAGGCTATTGCTTTTTCCAGGAGTTAGGCAGCATGCATGCTGTAATGGCAGCATACTGTGTAGTGATCAGTAGGATATATGGGTCCTTTTTACTTGTAGTACTTGAGTAAGTCCTACAGGCTCATATATTCAAAGTTCCACTGCTGCTTGCTTAACTCACCTAGGGCCTACATCGGTTTGGTTTGGAGTGCTGCTCTGTGCATTTGTGGTTCATATGTGCTCGATGTATGTGTGCCTGTGAATTGTTCTATACATGAAAAATTCTGGGCTCAACTTTGGGAGACAGGGTTAACTGCGGGAACAAGTGTAGTATAGTCACTAAACACCAAAGCAGCAGGGACACTAGGACCCTGGTGGCCGGAAGACACTCTGCAAGGGTCAAAGCCACACCAGCAGCGATGATAGTGCAGCGAGACTGGCCGGTGCAACGTAATGTCAGGAGCCCACCCCGATATCTTGATGGATGCTTCGTGCAGATGCGATGCTGGGGGCCTACCAAGGTCATGCTCTGGTGTGTGATGCACAGCCATACCCCTCCGAAGAGCACGCCTGAGGTGAGCAGTGCGCTTCTGATTCGGCAGCTCAACACGCGTCGTGCCTGTCTATAAAGTGCTGCACTTGCAAGACGGGATTTCCATAGTCTTGTGAGATTGAGTCAACACCTAGACCCTTTATGGAGAGCCCATTCTGAAACCAGACACCAGTTCTATTTCAATACAAGGACAACAGAGCGGCCATCCTGTAGCCAAGCAGCCCGCAGATAACATCAGAGACCCTAATTTGAATGCCCAGGTGACCTTTTTGCTGCGTTTTTGAAGGAATGCAAAGGAGGAAAATTCAGGTACTTGTTGCAAAGTTCTCTTTAGGGTGACAATGAACCGTTCCACCTTCCCATTGGCTTAGGCCCATGGGGTGATTTTCCAATGCCTGATGTTGAGATGAGTGGCAAATTCTTGTCCATTGAATTGGGGTCCATTGTCAGTCCTGGCAACTTTGGGAATGCCCCATGCTGTGAACACTTCGTCCAACACTGGGATCAGTGGTGGCTGCTATGTAGGGTGTGGCGAGGCGGGGGAAGCAGAAAAAAGAAAACACCTCAAAACACCTGGCGCTGCTCTCATAGCATGAGAGCGGCACCAGGATTGGCTAGAACAGGCTCTCTCATCACTCCTAAGAGCACTGAAGGCCTGCGCTTTCTCTAACCTAGTTGTCTAAGACAGCTAGATTAGAGAACTTTAAAATGCGCATGTCTGGCTGCAAAGAGAAATGCGCATTTTAAAGCGCACAACTATCTGATCTTGCCACTCGGCACAGCAGCACTGGCCCCACCATATCCTGTCACTTAGTTCAGGATGGGGCGATTGCTGAAGAATAAAATGGTAATAAATACACTTTATTACTATTTTATTTATTAGCTCTGGCCTGTGGGATGACGCTTTTCCGCTCAAACGGAGGAGCCGCCCGTGACTGGGATGTTCGCTGCCGCTTTGATGGAAGGCACCTGCCAAATCATGAGTATTCATCCATTATGACAAGTATGTATATTCCTAGTTGCAGAGAACCAAAGAAATCAGCGACCATGTACACCACACATCTTCTGGTAGTTCTAACATTTGCAGCGGTGGAGGTAGTTCCCCTCTGCTGACAACTCAGCATTGGGAGTCGCCTTTGAGCGTGGTTTCAACCATCTGATGAATGGTGGGAAACCAGACTCTCTCTTGCAGAGGTCCCTTTTGTGGCCACATTGGCCTGATGTCCGTTGTGTGCCAAATTCACTACCCTTTGGCGTAGTCTATTTTTGTATGACAATCCTCTTGTCCCTGACCAGCAGTCCACTGTCATCTACAATTAACTCTTCCTTGACGTATCAAAATGAGACTTGTTGTTTGTCGTCCACTCCTTTTCTTCTCTGGGCTCCTTCCAAGTGCCTCCATGTATCCATTCTAAGAAGGCGCACGATTTCCTGGGGAGTGGTGTTTTCTGCAGTGGCTTCTGTGATGGTATTGAGGGGAACTGCGGGAGGTCTTGCCTGGTCAATGTAAAAATAGAGATATTCCAAAGCCAGTGAGTCTTGTGTTTTGGACGACAAGTGAGGATGTCTCGATAAGTCATCAGGTTTTCTGCCTTTCCGGATTTGTGACAATGGTGTATGTGTATTCTTGTAGTCTGAAACCCCAGCATTCAATCCGGAGTGGCATCTTTGCTCGAGGGTTCCAAATACTGTTAGTAAGGCAAGGTGGTCCGTGATGATTGTCAAGTGCTTACCTTTGATAAATATATAGAGATGCTTACCGGCCCGGACTACAGCTAGGCTTTCTTTTTCTGGTTGTGAGTAGACCTTCTCAATATCCATTAGACTTCGGCTGGTGTAGGCCATAATGTGTCGTTCATCTTTCTGTGGTAAATCAGTATGGCTCCCAGCCCTACTGGACTGGCATCCACTATGAATTGCATCCTCCAGCTGGGGTTGAAGTAGGCCATGTTGGTTGCACTCCCAACTGTTTCCTTGATTTCATTGAACGCAGTCACACATAGATAAACATTTGAATGACTGCCTCTGCTTGGTCAGCTGTCCGAGTGGGTAGCTCAGAGTGACAGAGTCTCTTATGTACTGAGCACAGTAATTGGCCACCCCTAGAAAAACCGGAAATCTCTGATATCCCTTGAGCAAGGTGTCTCATTCAGTGCTTTGAACGTCTTGGGGTCCTGTCTCTCTCCATCTCCCGAGAAAATATGTCAGTTTGAATTTCAATGCGGATATGTGAAATTCACATTTGTCCTGATTGAGAGTTAGATTGGCATTGAGAAGCGTGTGACACATGCGATCCAGAGCTTTGTCATGTTCCTTGGAGGTGGCTCCGAACACAAGTATGTCATCGCTGCGGCTGAGAGCATTTGTTATGGGGCTAATACTCTTCGTATGGCCTCTTTAAAGATCCCTGCTGCCGATTAGACACCAAAGCTCAGGTGCATGTACATGTATCGCCCTTTGTGTGTTGTGAAGGTGGTAATGTATCTGGAGCTTTCATATAGTTCGAACTGGTGATATCCCTTTTTGAAATCCAACTTGGACGTTATTTTGACCTCATTCATAAGCGTAATCATGTCACTGATATGAGAACCCTGGAATCTCTGATCCACCGTCAGTGGCTGCTGATCCTAGTCTGCTGAGACTGTCTCATCAAACTCCATAAAACTGCCTGACTTAGTGAAGAGATATAACTAACCAATGAGCGAGATGAGTAACTCTTTGTAAATGGGGGAGATGTAGTGTTGTGACTGAACACCTAAGCACCAGGACACTAGGACCCTTGGAGGCCGAGAGACACCCTACAGGGTGGAGCCAGGAGAAGGAAAGGGAGGAGATCGGGAAGGAAAGTGAGGAGGGGACTGCACAAGCAGCCTGCAAGACCCGTTATCTGACGCTCCAATACAGATTGCTATCACCTGTCACGTGAGCTGTGTCTTTTTTTACTGTTGATAGCGACGTTCTAATGAGGACAAAGAGGAATACCCCCAGACAGATTGGGGGATTGCTGCATTCATGTGAGCTGGGTGGGACACAAGGGAGGAAGGAAGAGTGAGACTCTTTAGTACACTTCAAAGGGTGCTCTTTGAATCAGAAAAAGGTCACTAGGAAGGGGCCTGGGCACATCCCTGGAAGGTGATGGAGCTGATGAGAGAATAATAAAGAGTAGGGCTGGGGCCCTGGTGTAACCTTTTGATACATATATTACTGTGGCTGACATCAATGTGTGAACCTCTAATCACTTCCATTGCCCTTGTTGTGGGGTTATCAGATTTGGAGTTGCTCCTGCTGTGACAGAGTGCTTTCTTGAGGAAGGCCATTGCAGAGAGGGCACTTCATACGGAAGCAGACTCTCAATATATACTTCAAAGACTCATACTCTAAATCACATTTGGTGTCTGGAAATGGACTGTAAGACGAGGTGCTTGAAGCCTGCAAAATGTTCAATTGTCAAGCAGTCAGTTGGACTGTGCGAGGAGGAGAAGCTCTGCAAGACTTCTGCCTGTGACCAGGGCTGGGGATAAAGGCCTGACAGTGTCCCAAGTACCATCACTCAAGTACTTCAAGACCATACACCCCTGGAGCCTGGAGCACCAGTGTCTGCTTGCTTGCCAAGACGAGTGTGCCCTGAGAGGTAGAGGAGAGCGCTTGGTGGGAGTGAGGTTCAGTGGGTGAACCTGTTGATTGAATCCCAGTAGCATGGTGTTGAGGAGGTATTGCTGCACCAATTGGGTTGTTGCCCGTGTGCAAGGAAATGTTTTGACCCCCATGTGACAGATGAGGGCCACCAGGAAGTGAGCTGTGACCATTGCTGCACTGATCGGGTCATCACCCTGGTTGTAAGTCGCCAACCCTCTATGCCAGGTTAAGCTGCCGGGAAGATTGCTGTGGTGCCAATTGGGCTGTAGACTGTGTACAGAGTGGAGATGGTTCCCCCGTATGCTAGGGGTGTCCACCTGGACAAGGCAAGGAGTGTGGGTCTGGTTGGGACAATTGTTGTGAGAAGATCGCCATAGTTACCTGAGCGGGCCCAAGTCACGACTTAGGACCAGCACCAGTAGTGTTGTAACCTCCCCCCTCCACCTCCACATGTGGGAAGGATCACAAGAAACTTACGAGCATCAGAGGAGCATCGAGGAACCCAAGCAGCTCCCTCCACAGGACTATGTGTGTAGAACTCGAGGGCCCTTGACCACTGCCTATGCTGGGCTATGTGTAAGAAACCTACTGGAGACAGCAGCTGCAGGTACAGGATCCATAGTAGGTCGGGTACATCAGGAGTAAAAGGCCTCAAACCCCATGGTTGGGCCTAGTAGCTCCTACTTGCTCTGTGGCCCTCTGAATACGATTCTGACAGTGCATTTCAGCCATTGTGTCAGACATTTACAGTCAAGTCTAGGATCAGCCCAGTAGATTATTTATCTCTCACCTAACTCTGTTGGTTGTTTGAGTGTATTCTTGTACGTCACTCTAGGCATTTCATTAGACTGCAGTAAGGGCTACTTTATAACAAGAGCTCTCTATGCCTTCTCTTAATGGTTCTTTCCCTTCTGTTTCACTGTAATGTGCTAACGCTGCATGGTTAGCACATTGAACCCAGGCCTACTGGCTTTGCAAATGCTTGGCTTGAATTCACACATAGGTATAGCAATAAAACACCTTAGGAGCATAACATCAAAACATTACATCAAGCGGCCACATGGCAGCACAATACTCTTAGGATAGAAGAGTGTGTCGATCTGCCTGTAAATACATTTTATCTTCACGTTAGTGTATGACGCGCAATATTAATACATTTATAACTCAATGCAAGATAGAAAAAAAGTGATATTAGAGATGTGGCTTAATGAACCAATATAAAACCTACATTTAAAATCAGCAAGGACAGTTTTGACATAGGCAACTTAGCAGAACATTTTTTAGCAGAAAAGTACACCAGGTTATTAGCTGCACTGAAGAATCAATTGACACTGCACGCTGCATTAAAAGGTTGAAAGCCTACTCCCACTGGGTCTTTTCTCTTTGGAACTGTGCTGACATGTTGTACTGGGTCTCTTTTTTAAAAGGCTACCTGATAATGACTACCCTCATCAAGAGAAATGAAATGGAATATGAAAAAATTAATTGGAGTACGATGCTTTTGAAGTCGTTTGGTACAGCAAGTCTTTTTTTCTTTCTTCTGCCTTTTTAAGATGCTTTTTTAATTACTCTCCTGCCATGTATACTGAAACGTAATGTACACATGGGGGTGTACAAATTTATACATTTTCCAGTGTACATGGGCGAATTTCCACATTTTGGGAGCCTGACTTTCCTTATATCAAATAAACGGGGAAATACGAAAATAGAAAAAGAAAAGTGATCTCTGACTTACTAGTAAAACAAAGATACCCAATTAGCTTTGTAGTGAAATAGAAATTAGAATGTAAGTCATTTTTGTTTAGATCCTCTTGGGTGCCAGTGCAATAAACACATTTTGAATTTAGGAAAAATATTGTTTTTCAAAATGTAAAGCAGACCTCCGAGAGTTTTATTATGTATATGTAAGTCACAGTTCTCCTTACTGCAGACTGGAGGGATGTACTGAGGAGACCGGAGTACTTACTCAACAGACAAAAGAGAATTCAGTCAGAAGAGCGAGTAATGTAGCCAGTTTGATTTATTTATTTATGCGTTTTTATATCGCGCAAACTTTACCCGAAGGTGTCGGAGAGCTTTACAATATAACCAGTAACATTACATAAGGACTTCAGAGTACATGAATTACATAAAAGATACAAACAGATAAACTCTAAATTCACATAAGAGTGGTAGTGGGTACATAAATCTACTACAAATACTAGTGGTTAGGGTTATGCATATACAAGCTGCAAGTTACAATTGTTCGGTCCCACTCCTTGTCTTTATTTCTGCTGCAGAGGGTAGGATTATTATTGATTAGAATTTTTGCAGACCCCTCGTTCACCTTTTTTTGCAAGTGCCTTGGTGCCTTTGTTAGGGTCTGGTCTATAGGCCGCTCTAATTGATTCACCCGCCTTATGGAATCTCTAAAATAATACATCCTATTAATAGTAATATTACATACTGAACTAGGCTTTCGTCCAGTCACCTTTAGCAATTGGTTTCTTGGAATGCCAAGAAAATGTTGGGTCACCCCACTGGAAAGCATACATTCAAAGTAAGAGGTGGTCAGCCCTCTTTAGCTATTGACTTGTTTGGCAGTGTCTGTCTTATCCCCTATCATCCCACAGGCAGGCGTTTGGTAATTACGCTGTCAATTATACTGAGTAATTCATTTTCCTTTTGCACAGGAGTCCAGGATCTGTTTTACTCCTGTGTCCTTCCCCTCCTCTGGGCTAATTTAAGGGAGTTGATGCAGAGTGCCACATGTTCCTTTTGTCAAAAGGGGTGGGCGTCAAAGGTTGAAATATCAAAATCTTCAAACAGCCAGGTCTTGTGCCTCGTAGGGTCAATTTTCTCCTGGTGGTAAGCCCTAGCCACCTGGATCTTTTTCAACAGGCCTCGTGGCATCTAAAGTGCCCACTTTGCCGAGGAGCTGGTTTGACTGGCTTCCTGTGCCAGCTTTCTCCTCTCCTGGCTCCTGGTATTCCTCTCCCGTTGGTGGGGGCATCCTGCACAGCCCTTCTATTGCCAGCCAGAAGAGCTTCTGTGACCATTCAGGATTCTGGGACCATTCAAGGTCCCCAACCCTCAAGGGTGGCCTCATTGAGCCCATGTCAATGAATATTTATAAGATATGGGAGACTAAGGGGCCCCTAGTTACATCCTGCGGGGAGCCCCTTCATCAGCTATACGCCACTGGTATGAAATACGCAATAGGGCTGAGGTAAAGGTTAAAGAAGGTATGAAAAAAATGGACCTTTATTTTGTACCCTTATGTCAAGCTGACAATTGAGAGCGAGCAGAATGTTTCTGGTCTAAAATAAGAGGCAAACCTTACCCGTAAACTCAGATACAAATGTGGTCACAGATCTACAAGCACTAGCGTGCTGACATTACTTGCCTCGACCATCACTGAAAACTCATCTAGAAGAGATACAGGAAACAGTCAGTCCACTGAACTAAACAGGCGCTCACGTGCATTGTGTTAAGCAAGTCTGTGGACCTCAGGAATAGCTTGGTGTGGTCAGTGACTGTACATTTGATGAGACTGACTACAAATGACAATTTGTAATCGATTCTTAGTTAATTGAATTGCATGGATATAGAGAAAAAGTGACATGGCTCACATGGAGTCTAGTAATGTTTATGTATCATGGCTTGATAATCACAGAGAGTAATATCCTTTTTCCATTCAGGCGCCCAGAGGTGTTTCCAGTACGTGCTCTACAAAAATACTCCCACATATAGCTATAGTGTCTATTTGTTTCTTAATTGTTGTAACTTGGTGGTGTATATGTTGATCTTAACTAACATAACAGCTCCTGCTTGTGACACAGTTGTTTTGCTCTGCAGCACATAGAAGATGCAATTTCAGTGTTCCCATTGTCATCTCATCATGGTCAGTAAGTGTAGAATTTGGCCAATGTTCGCATTGAATATCATTGTAGTTAGTTGAGTTAGAAATGGAATGATGTCAAATTAACAGCTGTTGGCGTTGTAGGCATCTCTGCGGCAGGGTGTAGACAGCACAGTGATGACAATATTTCAGAGATAAAAGGTTCAAATTGAAGTGAGCGCTCCATTTCTGCTCAGTATTTTGGATAGCATAATTCCACCCCACTATACCAGTCGGGAAACAAAACCTAAGGCAGGGTCAGGACAACAGACAATAAAGCAATGGGGCCATATTCTTTTTTGCCTATGTTTTTGAGTAAGATTTCCATGATATAATTACATTAACACTTTAGAAATAGACCATTCACCAATTCATATCAATTCAGCCGCAAAAGAACAACCAGGTGACGTGGCAGCACCAGCGTTTGAAGATGCCCTGAACCATGCAATGTACCATCCTAGTCGTACACCACCAAAAGACTAAAGTAAAACACTAAGAGGTTTTTCAGCACATTTCTGTGCGTCTTGTGAGCATTTGCATAAGCTAGACGTTGGCCATCCTGCTTCAAGTCAGTACCCATCGCTTTTGTGTTCAGTACTACCTAACTCAATAGTATGCAGAACAAGACGCGCACCAGATGAAAATTGTCACTTTAAAAATATTAAATGATGTACATTTTTTTTATGTACATAAGGACTTTGTAGAGGAAAGTTGTGCTTTTTCGTCACTTACTTCATCATCAACCACCCCCAGGAGCAATAGATGCTTCACTGGGTAACCAGCCACAGTAGAGTCCTGCTAATTCTTATTTTTATTGTATTGTCACATTTATATAGTGCTTCGTAACCCTGATGAGCCACCAAAGAGTATTGTTCTCCTTTTTATTTCTGAAGAGTCAGCATCCTGTGAGTCTTTATGCCATTGTGAATGGTTGACTGTCTGGTTCCATCCTACTCTTTGCCTAGCCTCTTAATCAAACTAACACATATCTTTAATTAGCCAATGCTTTAAAGGTTCCATCAGTTAGTCTATGATGAGTAACTATACTAAGGTGTGCCTACTACTGGGACAATGGTCACATATTCCTTCTCTTCAAATTTCATTAATATGTAACCTTCATTTCGTCCATAGCCAGGAGGACGGCTCAGTGAGTTGAAAGTTTACTACTGGCTCTAGTTTTATTATGGAAGTCATGAATTTGAGACCGCCACGATCAAACTCCGCCTTCTGAGATCTATCTTCTGAGTACCACTGAATAGTGTTATGTACAGTGCTTATATACGATAGAAGTGCAATGTGAAACACCCTATATAAAGCAAGTTATGATTATTATTATTACTGTAGGTACTAGAAGTAGTAATGTAATAAATAGGTTCTGAATGATAGGCATACATTTCTTGGGAGGGTATCTACTTGGTGGTCATCAGTAGATGAAAAATTACAGGAGCGAAAACGGAAAGGGAGATTACTGGAAGCATATATATGAATGTGACAAATGTTACTGTATAGAGAGACATTGGATTCGGTAAATGTGTCTGTGTCATTGTTTTCAACTAATGAACCTACAGTGTCTCCAGAGTAGAATCTGCTAAGCTGACATTTGTCCATTTCTGTTTATATATATTTTTCTTTTAAAATACAACAAAATAGGCCTCCAGTGGATCTAGGTTTTGTCCAATAATTAACAAAATAAGCTGTTATAGAAAAGAGTGACCTTCCTGTACAATATAATTAAGATTGTACTTATCGGAATTGAAAAGGGAATTTCTGCTTTGCCTGCAAATCAAGCTGCCTTGAAACATTCCATAGAGGCGTTGAGCAGTAAGGCTGGGACATGCATGGAAGGCAGTACCATCCAGCATCAGTATACTAGCGGAGATGTCCTCTTGCAGAATATGGAAGGCAGTAGATTTTGTACCTGGGAGAGAGTACGGAAGAAATGTATGGATTGCCAAGTACTGGCATCCGAGTTTATAGCACTAGACTGACTTATGGGTCCTCTTTTGACTTCAGCCTTGTATTCTTTGTTCTGTCTAGCACTGGAAACAATTCTTAGGTATACCATAGATGGGTCGAGAGACTCAGAAGGTGTTGTTTATCTGACATTCTTCTTCCTTGCCGCTTAACTATTTCTAATTTCCTTTTACACAAAAGCGTTTTTTCCCATTTAAGACCAGCAGTCATGCTCTGGTCAGGGGCATAGCTCGAGCTATTGCCTCCCGGGGCGTACCCTGAGCTTTCCGCCCGTTGCAGGTAAGAACGGGGGGTGGTGGTTGGCAGATGACATGTTAATGAGGTGGAGGGGTGTGGAGGGATGGTAGTCAACAGACGACTTGCTCACCTCCACTGCTCCCTTAAAGAATGCTGTCCGGGGCGGACCGACCCTGCTAGCTACGCCACTGACTCTGCTGCCTTAATGGAGCCATTCATTGTAGAACAAGCATTTGCAATGCAATAGGCTTTGCATTTGCAAGATTTTAAACATTTGGAATTGTAAATGACAATGCCTTTTATTTATCTGTTTTGATCATTAACACATAAATAAAAGGCATTGTCATTTACAATGCCAATGGCTCAAACTCTTGTAAATGCAATACCTATTTCATGTCAAAGAAGCGGCCACTATGGTACCGAGCTGTTTGGAAAGTGAAAGCGCACATGGCGCGCTAAATGTTGCAGGAAAGCATGTCGTGCCTGCAGTAGAAAAACACTCATTAAAGGAAATAGTGCTTACAGACTAAATAAGACATACTGTGTAACAACAGAAGTAAAAGGACCAGTCCTTAAGCGAGGTTACAAATAAAGGCAAGGCTGTACTAAGGAGGGACCAACAAGCCTATTAAGGAATTAGAAGCTAGCATTTTGAATGGCAATGACACAAGCCAATGTAAAATATGAGTGGTGAGTGGGCTTAACTTTAAGTCCATCTCGAATACAGCATGCCTCGCAGAGCAGCGCTTGCGCTGCCTAGGCTCGACCTAAAAACGTTCTGCTTACTATGTCCTACTTCACTAACAATCATCATTCTCGAGCTCTACTTTGATGATGATTTGGGTTTAGAAACCTTTTGTGATGCCATTCACAGATTAACTAACATCCACCTTGCTGCTCAATAACACACATTGCTGTACATCCTGTTACCCGGATGTTTTGTAAAGAATCTTGGACTTGAAAAGAAGCTGGCTTCAAACAGATATTTGTTTTACAGAGAAGTTAGAAGCCGCAGCCATCAGAAAAAAAATGCACGATTTCTTTGGACTTTTCTGCTACTGCGGAGTGTGGCAATAACAGAATCTGTGGCAGACCTAATTTATCTTCCTCTTACTTCAAACCCCGTTCCGCGGTTCTCTTCCATAATGCATGTATTCATTTCAGGTAATTAAAATAAAGCGCGTATTGAGCGGCAACATGTTCTGCTACAGTAATCATTAGGTTGGCCAGGGCAATACTTTTTAGAAGATTAGTATGTGTGCAAAGAAAGGAGCTGTGGACTGTTTTATTAACAACCTAACTTTTAGTTGGAATAGTTTAATTGCCATAAACAACTTGAAACAACCTAGATTTGTTTTTTGTTAGTTTTTTTTAAATGAAAACAAATGATCATCTGCCGTTGCCAAAGAAACAAAGTCAGGTTCTCAAGGGCATTGTGCAGGCGTCGAAAATGTTTTCTTTTGAGCTGAGAGAAGTTTGACTTTACAGATTGAAACAGGTTGTAAATATTGTTCATATGCAATCTTGAAAATATCTGATATTATCAGTTGGGTGATCAGGGTCCTCCTTCTGCAGGGCTAGCTGTCTAAGGTTTAGGTTAGAATATACAACCTTCTGTGTGATCCTGAGGCCTCTGCTACTGAAAGCTTTAGAGAGTTGGCCTGGCTTGTTGTTTCCAGTAGAAAGTGGGCTTTGGGTCATGATTGGCTGTCTTTGTTGTCTATTTCACCTCCCTGGTCCTGCGTTGTTAGATTTCTTATCTATTCTTGCATCCACTTTCACTCGTCTTGATTCATGTGGATGCATGCTATTAGAAAACAAGCATAGACACCACCAATAGATTGGCATTTTGGAGACAAGATCTATGGACTTTGCCTCAGCTTGTTACTCTTTACAGTTGTGTTGAATCTGTGTGATCAGTGTGAATTGTAGACATCTTTTTAAAAATGCTCAGCATGTCCACCCCATTGTAGTGACCGTGTAGGGATGCATCGCGGTGGAACCAAGACCCAGGTATGGTTGAGATGAAGGCACACTAGAGTCCATCTTGAATGTTAAAATGTTTTGTATGTTCCTATAGAACTGCACATGGTTAGCACTTCCTTATTTTGCCCATAATCTCAGTTGCTATTGTAAATAGTTAAATTATGTTGCCAGTGTTTGTGTAGAGCATGGCTATCATTGGTTTAATTCTGTAGAACTTTCTTAGACTGAACGCACTTTGCAAAATTGGGTTTTCTGATAGCTGGAGCCAAGCTGGGATGATTTCCATGTGTTTGGTTGGAGAAATAATAGTCTGTCCAATGCACTTGCTTAATAGTAGCTCTGATTGGATAGTGACTAGTTAGAATGTGTGCAATAATATCAAAGACATCGTGTATTCTGTATTGTATTTAACCTTTACTTTTGTTCCACTGGGGTGGTGCCTGCTGCCCATTGCTCAACTGAAGGAGACTCATTTTAAGAAGCATCATTAGCTTATTCAGTGCAGTGGGTGTGGACTTTTTAGCAAAAGTTGCTCAGTTTGGTCAAGGGAGAGCTGGTGCGCTGTTCAGGTGCCATTGCTTAGCAAACCAAATGGTTTGAATGCTATGTTGTGTCCATGATGGTGCGAGGGCCGTGTCGGTCCATCTAATTGTACTTTAGGTTCGGGATGAAGTAAACATACCTGGCTATGGTTCTGTCCTTCAGGTGGCAAAGATAAATCCACTGTATGTGTTTAAAGTTTTCTGCACGAGAGAGGGCCACTTGTCTACCTAATGTGTTTTATGCTGGTATGTCGGGATGCAGAAAAACATATAGTAATAGTGTTAAAAAAACATATACGTAAACCTTGTAGTAGCTATTTAGTTAAAAGGCGATCGAAGTTGTACTGCATGTGTGCAAGTACACACTCCTCCTCGGAATTACCTGTAATGTCAAGGGAAGCACAGGCACCTTTCATAGTTTTTTTTTTCAGAATTCCATCACATACTGGAGTCTGATTCACTCCATGATGGTGTGCTATTAGCAGTGCATTTGGGCTGGTTCCTCTGTTGGTGGATGTGTAGCATCCAGTCAATGGTATATGGTGTATGTTTGATGGGTAAAGCACAAGTTCATTACCAAACTGCTCAAGTATGTTTAGGTTGTTAGGAATGCTCTTTGGCAGGAAGATGGATCTGTGTAAGCAAAGTGGTGGTAGCTGGTGAGCTGGGGCATAATGTCAGCTAATCTCATGTTGGCTATGTTGAGTGTAATCTAGAGCTCTGGGCCCACTTTCTTACCATTTTTCCTCCAATGGACCTTTTATTTTCCGACTGAGAGTTGATGGAAGATAACAGTACATCAGTCAATTTCAATTGACAGTTTAACCCATTTGGCTACACAATAAGGACTAGGCATCAGTATCTATGGTTAAGAAGATTTATTACAAATCAGCAATCAAGTTAAGGTACATGGTTCTTAGTACCGGGCTATGAAGATACAGAATAACAACTGAGAAACCTAACCTCCTAAAGAAGGTTGGGTGTACCAGTACTAAGCAAACAAGAAGTTCAGTAACCGCAATACAAAAGATTAACAAAATTATCTGATGCTGTGGACATGCACCTTTTAAGGCAGGAGTCTCCAACCTTTTCTGTAGTGAGAGCTACTTCTGCTCAAGGAAAGTCTTCCTGAGCTACTAGCAAACTGTATAACTGTAAAATAGTGACTAAGCTATGACCAACCTAAGCAGGATTATCAGTAGTTACCACCCAAGTATTCCTGGTGCGAGTACCATCAGAAATGCCAGGAAAACATTCATCAATATAAAATGCCTCCACCTGGCTTATGAAGTAACATTCAAATCTAGACATGCCCTATGGCACAAAGAATATAAATACAGCAGTAGGTCTCCCCAGCTCAGCTTGAATTATTATTCATCAGTTTCTGGAAGTGCACTTCTTTCTATCAAATACCACTTTCCACTGTGGGCAAACAAACTCAATTTAACAGAAGAAAATCCATTTTTGAAAACAAAAACTGCCTTTAAAATATCTGTTTTCAGATTTTAGGAAACCCACGGTCCCAAAACATCAGCTTTTCATTTTCATCAAGTACTGCCATGTACAAATGCCTCATATGGACAGACTACTTTGAATACCCAGGTATTACAGTCTTGTGCCACAGATTCTCACACAAATGATGGACGGAATGCTGAATGAATCATACATTCACCCCCAGTCAAGAGATCTGGGTTAAATCCATCGTTCTTTTGCTCACTATCCCAGCCTAGTTTAGACCCAGCCATATGCAAATCAGTCTTGACCCTGTGCCTGATGGGAACATTCCAGACCGAACTGCCAAGCCTTGTCCTCCCTGGACCAGAAACAAGCATCCTGGGACCGTTTTCAGGCTATGTCAACCTTCATCAGCCAGGCTAGATTGAATCCAGTGGCACAGTGAGCAAGGGACCCACGTCTGGGCATACCCATCCCACTTAGGATGAAAAGTGCTACGCAAACAAATGATGGACAGAATGCTGAATGAATCATATATTCACCCCCAGTCAAGAGATCCGGGTTAAATCCATCGTTCTTTTGCTCACCATGCCAGCCCAGTTTAGACCCAGCCATATGCAAATCAGTCTTGACCCTGTACTTCATGGGAACAGTCCAGAGTCCAGACCGAACTGCCAAGCCAGATCCTCCCTGGACCAGAAACAAGCATCCTGGGACCGGTTTCAGGGTATGTCACCCTTCATCAGCCAGGCTAGCTTGAATCCAGTGGCACAGTGAGCAAGGGACCCACGTCTGGGCATACCCATCCCACTTAGGGTGAAAAGTGCTACACAAACAAATGATGGACGGAATGCTGAATGAATCATACATTCACCCCTAGTCAAGAGATCTGGGTTAAATCCATTGTTCTTTTGCTCACCATGCCACTCCAGTTTAGACCCAGCCATATGCAAATCAGTCTTGACCCTGTGCCTCATGGGAAAAGTCTAGACCGAACTGCCAAAATAGGTCCTCCCTCGACCAGAAACACGGATATCTGTATTATGCCAATAATGCCCACCATTATACTAGGGCCACAATTGGACCAAGGCTTGAAACAATAAGGGTCAAGG
This sequence comes from Lissotriton helveticus, assembly GCF_964261635.1. Lineage (NCBI taxonomy): Eukaryota > Metazoa > Chordata > Amphibia > Caudata > Salamandridae > Lissotriton > Lissotriton helveticus. The sequence continues at coordinate 1,703,767,241 of NC_136067.1, forward strand.
CAGAGACCATATATCAGTCATGACCATTATTACGCCAGGAATACGTAAATGTATGCCAGTCATTCTCCCAGTATGTAAATGATGGCTGCCAGTATACCACAACTAGACCCAAAATACCCCAAATAGTCAAGGATGACCATTATTATGCCAGGAATGGGCACAATTATGTCAGAGATAACACCCTTATGATGGGGGCTAGCATAGACATTCGGTGGTCCTTGACACCAGGCGTAGATTTCAAGAAGCAATAGTGTTTATTAGGGATGCACATAAATGCTGATGAGTCTCTTCATTTTCTCTGGTCTGAATCATGCCCTGTTCTTCTCAGGTCTTGAGCTGGTTATACACCCAACTGACACATTTTCACTCTGACTCTTGCAGTCCCACACTTTGGTGGGTCAGCACTCATTACTGATACAGACTGTCAAGTGGCAGGCCCTATACGCCAATACTTTTTGGGTTTGAGTGTTTAGTATAAGTTACTGCCATAGGTTTGGCTGGCTGTCACTCTTAGGATCTTGAGATCAGCAGTGCTGCCTTCTTTAATAGGTGCCTACTCTCCGAATTTGATATTGGGCTTGGCTTTATCTCTGAGAGCTACTTTGAAGGTACTGGCGAGCTACCAGTAGCTCCCGAGCCACTCGTTGGAGACCCCTGTTTTAAGGGGTACACTGGTGCGGGGTCACCCTTTTGTCCATGGGTTCAAAGACCAACAAAATAGAGATCAGCACTGGAGTTGGAATAAATAACAAGTTTATTAATCACTCATGAGTGGGACCACATCCACACAGCACTCAAGTGCTGCAGAGGTAGTACACTGAATTCACAAACCGTTGTCCCTTTTATACTAGTTTTCTGCACTGTAAGCATGTGAACAGAAATAGGAAGAACAAGTTTTAGAAATAGTTATCAGCAAACAAGTGCAGCTGAATAACTACATGGCCAGCAAAGTGGGAGGGGGAGCAGAAATGCTTATGGTAGCAGTAAATGATTGACTATTAACAGCTGCACTGGCAGCTACAAATGCTCAGCACGTACATTGCTTTTAGCTGAGTCAGGAAGTCAACTAAAATAGATAACACAAGCAGAGTGAAAAGACGAGCAGCAGAGGACGGGAGAATTACGAAGGAAACTAAATGGACACCACATCCAAAATGGCTGTCCCTTATGCTAAGTAAAATATTGCACATTTCCACAATGCCCAGAGAAGAGTCTCAGATTTTCTCGTCTATATGTGGGTGTATCTAAATCACTAAAGTAAAGTCCAAGCTAGCGGATGGTTTTAGAGCCTAAAATTTCTAAACATTTATTGAAATTCCATAAAGGAAAAATAAAACAAAGCAGAAAAAAGTAAGTAGGAAGGTATCAGCTTTGCAGAAGCTCGATCAAGAGACTTCTTCTGCCGGGGGAGTAAGTGTTAACCTAAGTCACATTCAGGAAAGAATCAAAGGGAAGCCTAGAGGTCTAAACCTCTGAAAAGCCAAAGGAAAAGTCTTGGTGTGAATAACCGTTATTCCCATCAGGATCCGGAGAGCAACACCCCTCTGTTTTGTATCGTCAGGGGTCCTTTGTCCTCTTCCATTCTCACGTTGCAAACTGCAACATTAGCAAAAGATCCCAGACTGGACATGGGAACATCATCATCCTTTCTTACTTAGGCTAGGTTGTAACATTGTTGAATAGACTTTTCAGTTAAATCTCCGGCTCTGTATGTTCTTTCGTCATGTTTCAGAAACAACTAAAGTCCACCTACGCTGTTTCTCTTCCACGGCCCGTATACGGGCCGTATACGGGCCGTGGAAGAGAAACAGCGTAGGTGGATAAGCGGGGAGTCGCCAGTGATTCAAGGCTGGCGTGAAGAGTTTTCCCCCACCACGTGCTCAGGAAGTTGGGGTACAGGATAAATCAAATCCTGAAGGTGGAAGTTTTTCTCCTTCCATGCGCTAAGGAAGATGGTTAAAAAAAAAACGAATTCCATTTCCCTCAGAGATTAGAGGGCGAGCAGCGATGCCAAGTTGGTAAACGCGTATTAACAAACAATTTTCCACCAAGTGTGAGTAGGTTCCTTAGTGTGTGCCTCCCTCAAGGTGAGAAGAAATATTATTGGTCCTGAGGAATGCTGATTCGATAAGGACTCTTTAGCTGAAACATGTCGACCCCCTTTTTTTAGGACAGTGGGTTCAAACTGACTTAACCCTTTTGTGTCCGATTCTTTCACTTTGGTTTTTAATTGAGTTCGAATCACCCCTCTATTAAAAATGTTGGCAGGGGGAATGGTCTATACTCATTTTAACTTGCACCTTTATGTCATACTTATGCACTGACTAAAAACTGGAACCCGATGAAGACAAACGGCTACCGACCATGTGTGGGTGCCTGAGGGCTCCTTTTTCCTCGCTAGGAATTCACTACCTTTATTCCAAATTGACACAGTCTTTGTTTGCTTAGTGCACTTACGGGTGGAGGTGGTAGTGATAGGCTGTCTTACCTCTTCTTACCCTCTATTTTTATTTATTATTTTTTGTAGTTTGAGATACTCTTTAGTTGTTTCTGAAAGATTATCCTATGGGGTGTGAGAGTAATCTGCTTTACCCTATCTCTCTTGTTGTTTAAATATGTTCTTTCGTCATCGTCTTTTTCTCAAGCTCTCTCTTTCTATCACTAGTGCAGTAATGTATCTATTCTCAAACTAACAATGCGTGTGAATGCCTACAAGAAATGTCATGTTAGCAGAAAATGGAAAACAGTATTTTATGCAGCATGGAAAACAGGCATACTAAAGACAATTGTGATTCTCCTATTAACATGACCAGAGAATCTGGATTTCATTAAAGACACGGAGGCTAACACTATGCATTAATCTTTTAATCCAGTCACAAGCAGCCACACTACATCATAAGCAAAACAATTCTAGAATGCAGTTAGCACAAGGTATAAAAGGTATGAGGAGCAAACAGACTGCCTCTTTTAAATGAAACGAAGCAACATAGCAATAAACATTCCATCCAAGGGTGGGATAATGTTAGCCTCCGTGTCTTTAATAAAATCCAGATTCTCTGGTCATGTTAATAGGAGAATCACAATGTCATTACAAGACAGGAGGCTACAATATTATGCATGTTATTAGCCTTGAAGGACAACATTAGACATATGCTCGATAGGTTTACAATATTGATGAGCAAAAGGGGATGCATTTGACCAATCAGACACTTTCAGGATATCATCCAACTTACCACCAGACCAGAAGGATTTACTGGCAATAGCACCTCTGAGAGAGTGGGCTTGGAATTTAGAAAGGTCAATACCAGCGAGGTTCATTGCTGATTTAACCCATCTAGCTATGGAAGAGGAAGAGACTGGCTTAAAGGGTCTAACAAAGGAAATAAGGAGTTGATTAGCATCCTGAGGTCGAACATCTCTCGTCCTCCAGTCATATTCTTTCATACAATCTACAACACAAGTCGAAACGTGGATAAAAATAGAGTCTGACATAGTTTTGGTCCTTCTAACGATTTCAAACTTAACTCAATACATATCATAACATCTATTAGAAATATCAAGAGATTTAACATCAGAGACTCTACGACAAGAAATTAAACACAAGAGAGTTGCGAGTTTAATGGAAAGACATTTCCTATTGAGACCAGCGTTATCAGGCCAGGATGAAAAAAGGTCTAGGATAGCTTTAACATCCCACAAGGATTGGTATTTAGGTGTAGGGGGTCTCCTCAGTCTAATACTTTTCAGAACTCTACAAATAATACAGTTTTTACCTACTGATTTACCGTTGACAAGGGAGTGTCCAGCAGAGATTGCAGATCTATAACAATTAATAGATCTATAAGAAAGACCTTTGTCAAATTGTTCTACAAGGAAGTTGACAATATTCATGATAGGAGCCTCCACGGGATCGAAGTTCCTCTCCATGCAGCAACAAATCCATTTTCTCCAAATGTTATTGTACCTATAGTAGGTTCCTGGTGCCCATGATTCTCCGAGGAGAGTGAGAGCTGATGACGAAAGGCCAGACAGTTTGTTGGATTGCCTGACACTTTCCAAGCAAGAAGGTTCAAATTCCCTGAAAGAATTAGGTGGTGATCTTCTCCGTCTGCGTTTGAAACCAGACCGTTGGCCACTGGAATTAGGAAGGGAATGTCGCAGGACAATTCCAGGGTTGTCGGGAACCATGCCGGAGAAGGCCAAAAGGGAGTTATCAAGACCAAGGAGCATTGGTCTTGTCTCACATTTTGTTGGACCCTTTGAATCATTGCAAAGGGAGGGAATGAATAAGCCTGAAGATGAGACCAGCACTGGAGAAAGGCGTTCACGGCAAGAGCGCCCGGGTCCTGCATCCAGCTGAAGTACTTTGGAAGTTGGAAAGTCAATCTGCTGGCAAATAGGTCCACATCCAGAGGACCTCAAAAGCGAAAAAGAGCATTGAAAACGTTCACATTGAGTTTCCAATCGCTGAAGTCTGAGAGGAACCTTGAGTTCTAATCTGCAGTCAAGTTCAACTTTCCCGGGAGGTATTCTGCCTTCAGGGAAATCTTGTGTTCTACGCAGAACATCCAGAGTTTCCTGGCTAAATCGGAGAGGTCTGCTGATCTGATACTGCCAAGACTGTTGATATATGAGACTGCGGAGATGTTGTCCATCTTCAGGACGACGGATCTGCCCTGAAGAGTGTTTGGAGCTCATTAAGGTGTATACGCCTGCTGTAAATTCTAAAAAATGTATATGATGGGAGTATTCCGCAAAAGACCATACACCACCCGTGTTTTTTTCCAGGAAGCGAATACCCCAACTGTGGAGGCTCGCGTCTGATTCCAGGACGAATTCTGAGGCCGGTCCGAAGATTGCTTTGCCATTCCAGGCATCCAGATTCTCCAGCCACCAAGAGAGTTCCGACCTGGCTTCCTGATCGAAGGTCACAAGGTCTCCGTACCATTGGACCAGACATTAGAGCCTTTCCCTTTATTCTCGGAAGAGCACCGTAATTCAGAGGTCCCGGAAAGATAGCTTGAATAGAAGATGAAAGCAGGCCCAGAAAACTGGCTAGTTCCCGGAGGGTTAGAGACTCTTTCTTTAGAACGAATCTGATTTCTTGTTGGGAAGAAGAAGGCAATTCGAGGTATCTACATTGAACCCGAGGAACTCTAGAGATTTTGAGGAGGTAAAGATAGATTTTTCCCGGTTTATAATGAATCCGAGACTTTCTATAAGATCCATGGAAGTCTTGAGGTCTTTCATGAGTTGAGTGGAGTTGGGACATGCTGAGGATGTTGTCCAGATAGATAATTAGACAAATGCCTCTTTCTCTCAAGAGAGATAATCTTGGTAAATCACAAAGGGGGCAGAGGAAAGGCCGAATGGGAGAGCCTGAAATTGGAATAGATGGTTGTTCCAGATGAACTGAAGGCAGGGTTGGTGTTCTTGGGCCAGAGGGATGGTAAAGTAAGCGTCCTTTAGATCTAGCTTGACCAACCAATCCCCTTCTAGAAGGAGGTCCCTGAGGAGGTGAATACCCTCCATTTTGAAGTGTCTGTAAACCAGATACTTGTTTACTTCCCGAAGGTTTATAACCGGTCTCCAACCCTTTTCCTTTTTTTGAACGAGGAAAAGGGTGCTGACAAATCTCTTTAGAGACCATGGGACTTCTACAAATGTGTACTTTTGAAGCATAGAGGAGATTTCTTCTTGGACAATTTTCTGATGGTCCTCCGAAAGGATTAAAGGTTTGGGTGCCTGTGTTTGAAAAGGGAGATCTAGAAAATCTATTTTGAAGCCCCGAACCGTCTCCAGAACCCATGGATCTTGAGTTAAAGATTCGCAAATGTGATAAAAGTATTTGAGTCTGCCCCCTACTTTTGGGGGGGAGAAGAAGAAAGAGGAGGACTTACTTGGAAGGTTGGTGTTGTTGGGAGTTCCACGGGATCTGTACCCTCTGTTTCGCAATCCTCTTCCTCTCTGAGGATAGAATTGGTGGTTAGATGAGTAGAATCCTCTACCTGTTCCTTTGAAGGTTGAGAAGGGCCATTGTTTGCCACGGCCTTAAGAACGGCCCCTTCTTCCAGCCTGTCCGAAAAGGTTATTGTTGAAGACGCGTTTCATATTGGACTGGGCCTTGTCAAGGGCAGTAAAGGTAGCAACGTATTTACCTATAGACTTAATCATGTCTTCGCCAAAGAGGAGGCCCCTGGGGTTCCTAGAGGGCTCCTTTTCTGCTAAATCACCCAACTTGGAGTATGTGCTAGGCGCTAGGTTGTAACATTACTGAATAGACTTTTCAGTTAACTCTCCGGCTCTCCATGTTCTTTCGTCATGGTCTTTTTCTCAAGCTCTCTCTTTCTATCACTAGTGCAGTAATGTATCTAATCTCAAACTAACAATGCGTGTGAATGCCTACAAGAAATGTCATGTTAGCAGAAAATGGAAAACAGTATTTTATGCAGCATGGAAAACGGGCATACTAAAGACAATTTAAAGTATTGACTTAACTCAATGGTGCACATTTAGTATGCATGTGCACATTTAAACACAAATGAATATACACTGTCAGTACATTAGATTCATATTAGATGTAAAATCTTTATGTAGCCATATAAGCATGTCTAAGAACTACATTTTAATGCAATATATTAAAGTGTTAGTGTTCTCATTACAGAAATCAAATTTGTTTCTAATGTATATTAAATTTCATAATGCGAGGACGGTTTCTATACAAACATCTAAACAGTAAATATAATGTAATGTATTAAGTCTCACATTATGTACATTGAATTCATTTAAGTGAGTACATATCTACTAAGTAAGTGTGGGTTATTACTATGTCATTTAATACAGCTAAAGCACATAGTTTGAGTAAATTCACCAATCCTACAGTGAATGCACTTGACAATGTCAAGTGCAATACTTATTTTAATGTTGTTAGGCCACCCGAGAAACATGTGCTAAATACACGTTCATGTTATGTATTTATGACGTGTAAAGGTCTAGCCAAAATTGGGCTGCACCAAGTGTATGCTATGAATTTTGTCTAATGTATTCTTTAGTAGGCTAGTGTACAGTGTATCTTAGTAAGAGGTGATGTTGTGAGAATGATGATACCCTATACCTGTGCTGTGAATATCTGTGCATAGCTCTTCAAAACATGTACTGTTAGTAACTATGCATGTGTTATCCATTAGTCATTCAAGTTATAACAATGCAACAAAACAAATTCATTAATATTTTAAAGGTCGCTTGTCATGATGAAAGAACAGATGAGACCATGAGACCAGATTTACTTTTGGTATTTCATTTCAAAGATGGTCTGTGACCACTGCTGCACAAGGCTTCTGCATAACTTGCGTCATGGATTGGAATAGGTGTATTGTGATCGGCAACAATAATGGGTTACAGTGGAAAGGGTACTGGTCCACAGTGATTATCCACCGTGGGTGAGAGGAAAGGCAGCAGGGAGCATATGTGGAACAGAAGATAGTGAGTAGGTACACAGCGCGGCAGTGCATCCTTATCAGAGGAGAGGTTCAAGTAGAAAGAATTGTGTGAGGAGTTTAACAGTCAAAACCATAATAACCAATCTCCATAAAAACCCTTATCAAAGCCAACATCTGCAATGCCCCACTTGTGCAAAACTCCTAAACCTCATATCCAACACCATGACAAAAAGAGCAGACTAATTCCTCCAGAAATGCACAGCTTAGATACTTTGGCTATGGACAGGTGAGCATCACTTAGGCTTGCACATCCCTTAGGCTGCACTGCGCCTACAGTTAAAAACCTCACTGGGTGCAACTTTATTTAAGATGATAAAGAGCATGTAACCCTTATACATAGCCCACAATCCGTAGACAGAACTTACAATCCCTAAATATCCGATCTATCCCAGGTTACAGCTGGTGAATGCGATTTGACTTTATACAGTATTGCTAAACTTAAGAATAAGTTAACATGCTTGGGCATCACACAATGTAGCTCTTTCTCAGGTGCCAAAGACATTCTAGGCCTAGACCTCGAACAGCAGAGCTATCTTGTCATCACTAAGTCCATGTGACGTTAGTCGACTCAAAGAAGGCCATTGCTTTCTCCATGTATGTTGTAGTGTCAAGGAGGTTTGAGTGGGTATTCCTTTGTTATGTAATAGCAGTATTTCTTGCAGATCTGGAGTGGGACTTGTTTGAGGGCTTGATTGACTGTAACGTGGCTGCATTTATGTCTGCTTTCTGTTTCTTAGCATTAATCGTGCACTCCCTTCCTGATTCCAGAATGCACTTGTACGGTAGAATGGTGTAATTCTGTGCACATTGTAGTTGAATTAATTACTCAACTTCCAGGTTCGAGTAATTTTTCCTAATTTTCTCCCCCTTAGTTGCAGTATTTAGAAAACTGAGTTTTTGTTATATTACAAGTTCTAATGCCAAAATCCTAGACGAACAGACCACTGACTTCTCCTGGGCACCAATGTCCACCAATCTCCGCTAGTGCAGATGACTCTGATCTGCATTCTAAGATGTTTTGGGCATCTGTGCTATTACAGAAAAGGAGCAAACATATGCAAATGAGGTTTGGCTTTGCCCCAAAAGGGACAGGCATGCCTGCTCTATTAGGTCACATCGACTCTGAATGGGAACCCGACGACCCCCGCATTATGCCAATAACTGCTTGCTATCAGATCTTTAAAATAAAAATAGGTAACCTCTTGTTAATCTACCCCGCCCCCAATCCCTCAGAACTGCCATCCAACTCAGTAGTGCCAGAGGTTAGTAAATAAAAAGAAAAACTCCTGCAGGCGGCTCAGGGAGAAGAAGGTTGCTGCTAATCTGCATCCTGTCTGCTGAGAAAAGTAGAATTTCAGGCCGCGTCTTGAGTGGGGAAAATTACGTCTGAACTGTGGCTTCTAATCGACGAAAGGCTACAGTTACACTGTCAAATCCTATTGCGATTGAGCGGGCAGTGATCACTGCCAGCCGTAATTAGGATGTAAAAGCCTCTACTTTACTAGGAAGGCATCCTCCTGCCTTCGACAATAGTGCAAGGAAAAAGCTGGAGATTTGATACTTAATAATTTGTATACAAACGAAAAAAATACCATTTACAGGTAGAATAGTGAAGTTAGAAATGAACATCTGAACCTTTCTCATTGTCCTGTGGGTGTAACTGGTTTGCAACCACAAATCAATGTTTAAGCATCTCTGATGGTGCTGTCCCAGCATCATGCAAGAGCTGCTCACATGCTGTCTCTTGGCAGTGATGCAAAATGTATTGAAAGTACGGTTGAGTAGCACAGCTCATCGGTGATATAATGTAGGAGTTTAAATTTGCAATTCTGAGGATGTAATTAAGCTAGGAATTGTAAATAGTAGCGCAAAGAAGTGGACCAAGGCGATATCTCTCTCTTTCAAACAGTCTCAGCGGATGAGACCAGTTAACAGACATTTCTGTTATTGTCCTCATCTGTGTGGATGGGGGCAGTGTTTTTAAGTGGATGTTAAGGTTTGCCAGTAATGAATATATCGCAAGTTTTTGTATTTGACTGGGAATACATTTAGCAGAGCGTTCACCATTTTTGTGAAGCTATTCTGTCATTTCTTTTACGCCAGAACAAAAAAAGGAGGGAGAAGGAGGTTAGGCCAAACCAGGTCGGCCTCCAGTCAGTATATGCAATACAGGAACCCAATATGAAGGGTCCAGAGACCTGGTTGGTGTTTTGTGGTTACTGCTTACTAAGTCAGTGTGTACCAAATTATGTAAGAAAGAAAATTTTCTTTCTAGAGTCCCCTCACTCACCGGGGTTGCCCCACGGTGACATGCTTCATCATTGGGGCCATCCCAGTTCTCTACGAAAAGGGGCGTGCTGCGACAAGGCGACTACGCTGGAGCACTGGTTTTGTGAGATGACTATGTGTGGTGTAAGTGTGGTGATGGTGGAGTGGGTGTGAAATTAAAAATACCGTGCTAGTGGGCCTCAACAATTTATTATGCTCCTAGTGTGGTATAAAATTAAAAAGGGGTAACACTGTATTCTAACTTTAATTGAGCTAGATCAGTGTTATGGTCGACATGTTTCAAGCTCCCCCAAGCTTTTCATCAGGACCATACAGGGTCCAGCCCTGTATTTCCACTCCTATATTCAAATGAAAAAAGTGTTTTTTTTAAAAGTAAATATTAATTATTTATACTGTACGCTGTTAATAATAAAACATGCGTGTTTTTCTGTACATACCGTATGCGGTCGGGTGAGGAGTTATCAGGTAGTACCGAGCGGGTTTGCCGATAGGAACAATGTTTCCACGAGGCGATCCTGCCCTTGCCTTAGACCATGGAGTGTAACCAAACACTCGTTTATCATTTCGAGTAGATTACAAACCGTATGTACAGAAAAAACACGCATGATTTATTATTATTATTAACAGCGTACAGTATAAATAATTAATATTTACTTTTAAAAAAAACACTTTTTTCATTTGAATATAGGAGTGGAAATACAGGGCTGGACCCTGTATGGTCCTGATGAAAAGCTTGGGGGAGCTTGAAACATGTCGACCATAACACTGATCTAGCTCAATTAAAGTTAGAATACAGTGTTACCCCTTTTTAATTTTATACCACACTAGGAGCATAATAAATTGTTGAGGCCCACTAGCACGGTATTTTTAATTTCACACCCACTCCACCATCACCACACTTACACCACACATAGTCATCTCACAAAACCAGTGCTCCAGCGTAGTCGCCTTGTCGCAGCACGCCCCTTTTCGTAGAGAACTGGGATGGCCCCAATGATGAAGCTTGTCACCGTGGGGCAACCCCGGTGAGTGAGGGGACTCTAGAAAGAAATTTTTCTTTCTTACATAATTTGGTACACACTGACTTAGTAAGCAGTAACCACAAAACACCAACCAGGTCTCTGGACCCTTCATATTGGGTTCCTGTATTGCATTTCTTTTACGCCACCATAATCCCAATGTCTCACTCCAGCTGTCCCTACATGTTGACTACCCCTTCACAGTTTCACAGGACACTGATTTACCTATGACCTTTAGTGATTTTAATCCTGACTGAAAAAAAAACATGTGTAGCACTCCAATTGCGCTGAACCGCTTCGGACGGTTATGTAGGTACTTCGAGGTCCCTAAGTGTTGATGCTGGTTACCAGTCTCTATAGTTTAATCAGTGTTTTTAATTTATTTTATTTCATGTGCGAGTATAGTAAGCTGTCACCCAGAGACATTCAAGTGCTTTGCATCTTTTTTTTTTTTTTTGCAGAGTTTTATATAGCACGAACTAGACCCGAATCGGGTATCAGAGTGCTTTACATAGCACCGGTTACGTTACTTGAGGACACACATTCGTTTTTTTTGTTAGGCACGGGTCAATTAAGTGATTTGCCCAGAATCACAGGATGTTCAACGTCATTGCCGGACTCCAACCCAGTTCCCCAGGTTCGAGGTCGACCACCCTAGTTGTTAGGCCAACTCCTCTCCTCCTCTTAATTAGCTTTATTAAAAACAACATTATAATTAATTGTGGTTATTTTTTAGCACACTCATTTACAAAGTCTCTAGGTGCAGAAAAACTATCTGGCTAAATTGATCTACTTGTCACTGGTTTTGCTTTCATTTAGAGAGAGATTATTTTAAGGGATTTATGACTCTTGAGAAGGTATGAATCAGAGTTGATGTTTAGAGGGAAGGGACTTCCAGAGAGACGGACCAAGAACCCTGAGGGCTCCTCCTCCCAATTTTGTGATAACAGACCAAATAAAAGTAACTAGTGGATAACTGTATCCGGAGAGAAAGGTCAGGTAGAGTGGAGACTAGAGTAAGAGTCAGAGTAGGAGAACATAAAGGGATTGATAGTAGAGGGACAGAAATAGTCTGTAGGAAATCAGCCTTTTCTGCCAAGTTACCTTGGATTTTTCACCTCTAGCTGGACATCATATCTTGGCTGGCTTTAGAACTATGTGCACTTTACCCCTGAGCTCCCTCAACCATGGTTACATTGGCTTATTCCTAATTAGCACAATAACTTGCCTTTAAGTCCCTAGTATGTGGTGTAGAAAGCATACCCAGTACCTAGAAGATAAATGCCACTTTTGGGCTGCAGCACCTATTGTGCCATCCACTATAGTTCCAATACAAACATGGTTCCAGGACTACTCTCTGTAGCCTAATTGCTGCAGTCTACAACTTGCAGGGCAACCGGTTAATATAACAATTTTTGACAGGTAAAAAACTCACATTTAAATATTAATAAGTCCACCCAATTGTACGCATTATAGCTTTCAAGGGAGGGTGTGTGATATTTAAACATGGAACAGATAGAAAACTCATATTGCCATGTCCCTACAGTAAAAGGCCCAAAACACTGTTCTCACTGTGGCAGGGTTAGCTGTCCTATGTAGAAAACCAGAGTGCTGATTAAAATACTAATATTGCTAACCTGGGAAAAGGACAAGCTAGAAAAATAATGAAACCACTATTTTTAAAAATCCAATTCCATGTTTATTTAGGAATTCTAATAAATAGCAAGGAAACATAACTTTTAAAAAGTTACCCTTTCCTTGCCTGATGTTCCTGGAGGCTAATGTGCTTAACTCTTCTCAGCCAGTACTTATCCTAGAAATAGTAGTCAAATGCCTCCCAGTACAAACAACAGGCTGACCTGAATGGACACAGATCGTTACTCTAAACTCCACAGAATATTCGGAGTGGGGGCTGTGGGCATCCTGTGACACCATATGGCCACATCCTAAAAGTCTGTAGAGACACATGTAACACCTGTGGCATACTTGAAAGCGAGAGAACAGGATGCCAAAACAATTCTTCCTTATCCCTTATCGGGTTGCTGAAGGGCCTTGTTTGTGTAATACCAAACTCCTGTCTCTGGGTTTGTTCTGGCCACAGTGCATACTCCAGACTAGATTTTAGTGTTAGATGTGGAATGACACTAGGATTAACATTGTACTCTCCCTACACACCCATAGCCCTCAGAGCCCAAGTTTATTGTAGCTGAAGATTCTTGCTATCTTGCAAATGCACTGATACGTGACATTTTGGCCCTGTTTATTGTAAGGCAAACAGGGACTACTGAAAAAGTGGGGAACTTTACCACATTTGTTAGTATTGGACATGCCCGCTCTGCGGGGTCATCCCCAACCTTTTTACCTTCACCCCTCCTGTTTTCTGAACCTGTTTTTGTTAGTGGTTAGGACTCTGTGCAATTTACCACTGCTAACCAGTTCTAAACTGCTTGTGCCCTTTCCTTTAAACGTGGTAAAATTGGCTTACACCCAAGTGGCAAACTAATATGCTTGTAAGTCCATAGTAAAGTGGTATATCTTACACTCGGGCTGGTTAATTAAATGTTACTAGTGGGCCTGCCGCATTTATTGTGCCACCCACTTAAGTAGCCTTTTAAAAGTCTGCCTCAGACCTGCCATTGCAGCCTGTGTGTGCAGTTTTAAACTGCCATTTAGACTTGGCAAAATAAGCCTTTTGCAAGGTCTAAACCTTCTGTATTAATACATAAAAGTCACTCATAGGATAGGCCCTAAACAGCTCAGAGGGCAGGGTGCCTTGCACTTAAAAAGTTGGACATGTATGTTAACATTTTACATGCCTGGTCATGAAACCTCTCAAATTTGTTTTTCACTATTGCAAGGCCTACCTTTTCCATGGGATAACATTTGGTTACCTTATTACATTTTTAATAAGTGATAACTTTTGTTTGGGAGCAGGTAGGGATCTTATGTTTGGTGCCTGAGGAATTTTAATTTAAAACTCTCTTTAATGATAAAGTTGGATTTCGATTCACAATTCTGAAAATGCCACTTCAAGAAAGTCACTGAAAAAAGTGAGGCTGAATGCGACCCTGGCTGTTGCACTGTCGCAGCAGTGCAACAGCTAGGGTCGCAATCAGCATCACTTTTTTCAATGTCTTTCGACATGCTGTGAGGGGACGTTTCACAGCGCTGCTTGCACGGATTCATTTTGGCAGTCAGAAAAAAATATTTACGGGAAGGAGTGCATTCACCATTCTTGAATCTTACTTTAAGAAAGTTGGCATTTTCATATACTAACCATTTGGTGCCTTCAGCCTGTTTCTTGGGTCACAAGACTAGGTGTAGTTAGCAGTTGGCCTTTGTGAATTCCTTCCAGACAGTATCACGGTGGAGGGCTTGGGTGTTGGCAGTATGAGCCATCCTGACTTGGTGGGGGGGGGGGCGAGCTGCCTCATGTCACAATCACACTTCAAAGACACTGCCTCTGCTCACACACAAAGAACTGCACACTAGCCTATTGTGACTGAAAACAGAATGGGAATCAGGACAAGGAGGCAGAAAATTCCAATCACCTCTGTGGGGGAAAACTCCAGAAGCTTCTCCTACTTCAAAGATAACACCAGGTATAAGAATGGGATTCTGACCCACTCTTCAGATCACTTCTGGACCTGGGAAAGAATCAGAAGAAGGACTAGTCTGCTGCCCTGCTGCTGGAAGTACTGCCCTGTGGCCTGGGTGCAAGAAAGACTGCCCTGCTGCCTGACGAAGGAAGGCTGGACCTGCTCCTTGAACCCAGAGCACCAGAGTGATTCCAAGGGCTAGCTGACTGGCCTCCTTTTGTGAGCTACAGGGACATTACAAGCTCCAGAGACCTGCCCGACATAAACTGGATCTACCTCTGCCGGCCTCTCGTCCCCAAGAGGTGCTCCTCAGGTCCTAGACCCTTGGCTGGCATCAGAGTGTACATCTTCTGGCTCCACTGTTGCTTCCCTCAGAACCAACACAGCGCGGTGCAGGATCTCACATCACAGTACCTCGCAGGCCCTGATCAGCCGCCTCATTGGAACCGGAGTAGCGTGATGCAACTTGATGCAGGACCTTGCATCGCAGCCCTTGTCGCTCCTTATCTGAACCAACACAGCAAGACGTGGCTCAAGGTAGGACCTTGCATCGCAGTCCTTGCAGCCCCTCATTGGAATTGACACAACATGATGCAACTCAACACGGGACCCTGCATCACAGCCCTCACAACTCCTCATTGACACCAGTACAGCAAATTGAAGTAGGACCTCGCAAAGCCTCTTCGGAACCGACTCAGCCCATAGCAATACCCCGCATCAAGGACAAAAGGTGTAATCCTCAATGGGAGCAACCTGGTACCTGAGGCAGGCTGGCACTTTATTTTAGTTAACCTGAACTTGTGACTTTATCCTGGACTGGCGCGACCCTAGAACACTTTTTATCTTAGGTGTTATACTTACCATGAAACGTTTGAGATTGCAGATCTCCAATTCTGCTGATAGAAATTTTTTATGTGAAATTTTTATGTCAATTTTTTATGATTTCAATTTTATTCAGTACAGAATCAGTCATGAGCCACGTAATTAATGACACATTACAAATATTGAATAAAAAAAGAGCGGTCCTGCTAATCCTGCTTGACTTAACCTCAGCCTTCGACACAGTCGAGATTAAACTCTTTATTAGCGACTGCATATCATCACATTATACAATTAAACATTCTATCAGTGTACAGTCTTTTCTTTTTACTCCCACAACCAGTAACTCCAGACCATCAAGATGCAACTGTAAGAGCTTGTTACTAACGGATCTTTCAATTCGTGCACAGTCTTAAACCGTAAAACAGTATACTCCTTTCACCTCCAGCATAGCTTCTCTTACATCGCTGTGCATTCGGCTTAGATATGTAACAATAGTCCAGGATCTCCTCAGTCTGTCCTTTCCCCACCCACCCCTCTCCCTCCGCCTTCGACACAGTCAAACATGACAACCTTTAGACCTCTTGAAACACAGGATGGGACTATCTGGTACAGTGTTAAACTGGTTTACTTCCTTCCTCCAAAACAGAACACAAAGATTTAAGATTAACCAATCGTTATCTAACCCTTCCCCGGTCACTTTGGGAGTTCCCTAGGGTTCCTCCCTCTCCCTGATACTCTTCAATCTGTTTATGGAACCACTCACTGAGCTTCTCAACTCCTCAAATATCCAATATCACATGTATGCAGACAACACACAACTCTACATTAAGGTCCACTCACTTGAAGACATCAAGTCCCTTAATACAAGGCTCCATAAAACACAGATCTGGCTGGCAAAGAACCATCAAAAACTAAACACCCTAAACACAGAATTTCTTTTAATCGCTCCTCCCAACCAAACAACCATCATCCGCGAGTGGATGAAGCACATCACAGCACTCGATGGTCAACTTCTCATCATTGATTCCACTAAATCACTAGGAATAACACTGGACAATAAGCTAAAAATGCAGAAGCACATCAGCGCTGCAACTAAAGGAGCTAATTTCCAGATGAACACACTGAGAAAATTGAAACCCTTCATACCGGCAAGTGACTTTAAACAGGCAGTTAAATCTCTAGTAATTCCTAGAGTGGATTATGGGAGTCTTGCTCTTTGCGGCCTGCCCAGATCAACGACCACTCTTCAAAGAGCCTCAATCAATAAAGCCGCCAGACTCATCACAGGCTCCAAAAGAAACTGCCACATTTCCCCTGACCTTCGTGTCCTCAACTGGCTACCTTTTGAGGCCAGAATCCATTTGAAAATCGCCTGTATGACACACAAGGCTTTACATCACAAAACCAATCCAATCCAATAATCTTTATTTCGGCCGTTTAGGCCATAAAAGATACATGCAAATATATACAGCAATATATAAAAAAGCACATAGTTAAAATACATAAACAGGGAACAGCATAGGTCATATCATGTGATAAAATAAACAATATAATAAAAGGCATTAACCAGCAGAAGCCATAAGTTGCAGTGGGGCTAAGGCATGGACATTCATTCTATATTGGTTTGTCCTTAACCAGCTTGGACCTAATACGCCACATGGCAAGGAGAAATTTTGAAACTGCAAAAACAATGTGGGGGGAGGGGTCAGATTTCAATATTCTGTAAGATGTCAAGCAGTTCCTTATAGCCATGTTCCTGCATAAGGGCACCAACCAATATTTCCTTGGGGATTTATAGGTGGGGCAAAAAAACAGGACATGGATTTCCTCCTCATCACACAGGTTGCAGCCAGGGCATAATTTATCCCCTCCGTTGGTCCATTTGCTAGTGAAGGATTTAATAGGTAGAGAGCCAAAGCGCCACTGTATGAACAGCTTCCTTGCCATAATCGGATAGATAAAATCCAAAAAAGTTTCAAATTTATAAATGTTTTTGGATTGGATAAAACAGTTAGTTAGGGTGCCAGTATTAGGTGCAGTCATGTGGGATGCAAGATTTTGTTCCTTGTATACTTCCACTAGTCTTTTCCTGGAGACCTTGTTACAACCAATTTCTGGGGTCACCCACAGCTCATTAAAGCCAAGCCTATACAATTCTTTTTTAACAAAGGCTAGCCAGGGGATCTTGTCGTTGTGGTTTAAGTTCATAACGTGAACAAGATCTTGCCTATAGTGACTAAGCTCCTTTGTTGTCCAGAGTCTGTGCCAGAATCTTATAGGTTTGGATTTGAGGTCCTCCCTAATAGAAGGTAAGCCCAGGTCAAGACGTAAGGGGAGCAGGGGAGTTGCAGTGGGGAGGGCCAAAAGACGCCTCAAAAAACTATTTTCGGCACTTACCAGCTCAGTTGCCGCTTGGTGCCCCCATAGCTCGCTACCATAAAGTGCAGCAGGTTTCACTTGCACTTTGTACATCTCAACTGCAGGAGCTATAGGTTTATATGTTGAGGTGTTAGTAACCTTTAGAATAGCCCCGGAGAGTGTTGAGAGCCTTAATCGCGAGCTAGCGATCTGAGGGCCCCATAAGAGGTTCTCTTGGAGGGTTACACCCAAATACTGAAATGTTTTAACCCTCTCTAAGACCGTAGAATTTAGGGATGGGTTAGGTCTGGTTGTAGAGGAAGGGTTAAAAATCATATATTTGGTCTTCCCTGCGTTTATCTCAAGGCCATGCTGCCTGCAGAATAGGTCGAAGCCATCAAGGATTCTCTGGGTTCCCATGGGTGTTTTGGAAAGCAGGAGGGTGTCGTCAGCAAACATGATTGCTGGCACCCTCCTGCCTGCCAAGACTGGGGCGTCATTGTCCCCAACATTAGCTAAGTGTGAGATGACGCTGTTAACATATAGGCAAAAAAGAGTAGGGGCAAGAACGCAGCCCTGCCTAACACCCCGGGAAACAGGAAACCTATTTGTCAGTGCGCCACCCCGCCCACAGCGTACCTGGGCGTAGTTACCCTGGTGCAGTCTAATTATAGCCTGGAGTAGATTGATTGGCACTCCCAACTCCTTCAGGACCTCCCAGAGCTTTCCTCGCGGCACCAGATCGAATGCTGACTTTAGGTCCACAAAGACCATGTACAATCTCCCGCCCTCGATGGTCACTGTTTTCCAGAAGAGGAGAACTAGGCGGAAGATTTGGTCCATGGTGGACGTATTTTTCCTAAAGCCAGCCTGGAGAGGACTTAGAATTTCATTTTCCTCCATCCAGTCCATCAGTTGGTCCAGTAGGAGTCGCGAATAGATCTTCTGGGGAACATCTATCAGGCTGATCGGCCTGTAGTTGGATGGGAGCAGAGGACAGCCCTTCTTGAAGATGGGGACTATCTCTGCCCCCAGCCAAGTCCGGGGGATCGCCATACCACGTGCAAGTGAGTTAAAAACGATGTGAAGGTAAGGCGCCCAGATCTCTGGGTGGGACCTAAAAAGGTCACCAGGTAATTTGTCAAGGCCGGGGGCCTTACCCATCGCTAGGCCGTCTATTGCACTTGACACTTCCCCTAGCGTGAATTCCAAAATATCTCCAGGGAGGGAGAGGATTGTTACAACAGAGGCATTCGTATTCTCAACGACATCTGCATAAAGTTTCCCAAAATGATCTTCCCATATTTGTGCTGCTATGTTAGGTTCAACTGCAGCTTTGGGTTCCCCTGAGCCAGTAGTGACTAAGGACCAAAATCTTTTTGAGTCCCTAGTTGTTAGGGCTGCTGAGAGGTCCTGCCATCTGTCCCAGTCCCAATCTGACCTCGCGCGAGCCATTATATTTTTGTACTGTCGCCGCAAAGTGGATACACCGGTCCGGGGTAGGCCCTCTTTAATTCCACTCAACTCCTCAAATATCCAATATCACATGTATGCAGACAACATACAACTCTACATTAAGGTCCACTCACTTGAAGACATCAAGTCCCTTAATACAAGGCTCCATAAAACACAGATCTGGCTGGCAAAGAACCATCAAAAACTAAACACCCTAAACACAGAATTTCTTTTAATCGCTCCTCCCAACCAAACAACCATCATCCGCGAGTGGATGAAGCACATCACAGCACTCGATGGTCAACTTCTCATCATTGATTCCACTAAATCACTAGGAATAACACTGGACAATAAGCTAAAAATGCAGAAGCACATCAGCGCTGCAACTAAAGGAGCTAATTTCCAGATGAACACACTGAGAAAATTGAAACCCTTCATACCGGCAAGTGACTTTAAACAGGCAGTTAAATCTCTAGTAATTCCTAGAGTGGATTATGGGAGTCTTGCTCTTTGCGGCCTGCCCAGATCAACGACCACTCTTCAAAGAGCCTCAATCAATAAAGCCGCCAGACTCATCACAGGCTCCAAAAGAAACTGCCACATTTCCCCTGACCTTCGTGTCCTCAACTGGCTACCTTTTGAGGCCAGAATCCATTTGAAAATCGCCTGTATGACACACAAGGCTTTACATCACAAAACACTGAGATACCTAGCGGAGAAACTGGTACTATCGGGCGGTAACAGATCTACCTGGTGCTCTAACAATCTTAAACCACAATGTTTCTCCAAAAAGAAAACCTTCTACCGTTCCTTCTCAGGAAAGGCTCCCAGGATTTGGAACGCCTTGCCCCCACAAACGAGACTTAATCCATCCGCAGCTTTTTTTTTTTAAAAGTTAAATCGATTCTTCTGGCCAAATTCACCTGAATCATTTATACTCTCTTGTGACTATGTGCTGTTCTCTAATGTTTACCATTACTGTATTTACCTTAATCATTGTATTTTTATGTTTTTATGTCGATTTACCTGCAATGTAAAACGCTCCGATACCCGCAAGGGTCATGTTCGTGCTATACAAAACTGACTAAATAAACAAATAAATAAATTCTATTTTTATAATTTGGTGAGGGATTTTTCATGTGTTGTGTTTTCACTTTATTAATGTTTGCGTGCTGCATAAGTACTTTACACATTGCCTCTAAGTTTAGCCTGACTGTGTTTGTGACAAGCTACCATAGGGTTAAGAACAGGTTAATTTGGTGTCGCTTTCTGATTCACCCTGACCAGGATTGTAGCTGTTGTTTGAGTAGAGTTTCACACCCCTCAACCAACCAACCTGATTCATCACAGTTAGGTAGTGCTCAGGAGTCTCAGCCAGGCACTTGCTGGTGCCAGGCACAAATGTAGCCCCACTTCAGAACACTTCTGGATGAGCAGCAGACTTAAGAGGACTGGGTGGATGTCTGTGACTTGAGAGGAGCCCTAATGAACTAGACCTACTAGCTCACAATCTGTAAGAGGCATTTTTTCCTAAAGTACCCAGCTGAGTAGTGGCAACTGGACTTGGACTGTACTTTGCTGTTGGCTTCTGCCTGATAACTGGAGTCTCTAAGTGTTCTCCTCTGTGGTTAGAGGTGTACTCCTGTTGTTGATTGGGGCTTGGAAATGTAGATCAGAAGGGAACACTTTTGCCCACAGCGAACCTGTTTGGTGTATTTGGCCCACGTTCCACCATGGTTGCCCTGAAATCGCACCTCAGTCCTGGTGTAGTAAGACCATTGATTTCTATTGGTGCTTTGTTTTTTTACGCTATTTTTCTTTCAATCTTCATATCTGCGGTTCCTCTTATTAGATGTCTGTCATTTTCTTTATTACATTTTACTCTATTTTCTAATTTGGTTTGGGATTTTTATTGTTTATTGTTTGTAGTTTTTACTGCTTTGGTACTGCATAAATACTTTCACATTGTCTAAGTTACGCCTGTCTGCTGTGTGCTATAGCCATTAGGGGGTTGAGCTCATGTTAATTTGGCAACTTTGAGGGTTCACTCTGACAAGTGTTGTAGTTATTCCTTGAAGTGTGCAAGAGTCCAAGAATAAGTTCACAAATAGATGGAAGAGCTATGTATTTAAATAGTTCCTGATGGTGAAGGTTGCAATGTTGTGTGGAAGTGAGCTCCCACTGATGTGGCAGCCCCAGTGAAGGAGTGATTGTGGGCTGAGGAGGTATTGAACCTGGTGTCCTCAATCGGTGGAGCATTCCAACTTCATAGGATTCTCAAACTTCGGGAAAGAAGACCTACAGCAGAGAGACAGAGACAATTGATTTGCTGTATTGCTTCATTAGCAACTGAGTGAGGGGTCCACCCATCAGCATTACATTCCTAATATCTGCTTCAACAGACCCTAATTTAGCTTTAGCTTTAATATCGCCAGGTTACTGGTCTGTGAATGTGAAGCATTTCAGGGTACGCTGAAATGTACCCAGAGCTTCACTCCTAAACACAAGGGAAATAATCCTCTTTGGCTCTCACACTTTTTCAATAGATTCTAAGATTCTAGGCTGTAGTTGCTGTGGCCTAAAGTTTGTGAAGAGCATCTCAACAGCTTTTTTGTTGTTACTTTGGCCCCTATATATAAGATGAATAAACCAATGGTTACTCCATAGAGGTCCGTTGATTACATAAGTGCTAAGTGCAAGGTCTTGTGCAAGCCTAAGAGTGAATAGCAAAGAAGCATGGCAGAGAAACATGTTGACACAAGTTTGACTACAATAGATAGAGAACAGCTATCTTTTTATCACAAGTCAGAGTTTTAATCAAAAGGAGCCATTTGACACCACATAATGCGGTGATGTGCCCAAAATAAATGGATTTGCAGCTCTGACAAATTAGAATCACATATTCAGGCTTATGGGTCTGATTGAGTTATAGGTTGGTTGTTTATCATTATAGGGCTCTCTTTATATGAATGAATACATTTCCGCTCCAGTTCAAAAAGTTATGATTCCATACTAGGCTACCTCCCAGTGAAGGCTTATGTGACAAAACACAGGGTTGGTTCACAAATGAATTTGCACAGTATTTAGCTGCCTGTGGTAATGGCATTTACCATGTTTTATTGAAAGAAAGTTTGAATCTGCTTGATGTTACACCTCTACTATAAGAGTTAATGATGTCATGTAGGACAGAACTCTGCAACCCCCTGAGGCCAGTAAGCCTTGAATGTGCTCCATCCAGACACTTGAGTGGTGCCTGGAGGAGTACATGTCCTTCTTCGGGCTGCCGCTGGAAGCCAGGAACTGCACCCTGTTTTGTTATGTGCTGCTGTGCATGCTGCACTGCAAACAGCCTGCATCAGCTGAAGACCATCCAGAGTTTTAAAGACTTTACTAATTTCCTTTCCTTCTGCTTTGCAATGAGTTGAGGGCTCAGAGGAAACTCCTTATTTCCTCACCAACAGGGAGTCCAGCCACCCATCCTCGGATGCATCTCTAGATCCCATTGGCTGCCAACAGACTATATAGGCCTGGTTGGGGTCATGTGTGTAGCCTTTGCTTGCAGTCCAGACCCCCTAAGGCATAGTGGTAATCACATCTAGCTCATTCTGTTTGCTCTGCAGGGTTCCACAGGCTT
The DNA here is from genome assembly GCF_964261635.1 of Lissotriton helveticus. Lineage (NCBI taxonomy): Eukaryota > Metazoa > Chordata > Amphibia > Caudata > Salamandridae > Lissotriton > Lissotriton helveticus. The sequence continues at coordinate 1,703,789,916 of NC_136067.1, forward strand.
CCTCTCTCAGCCCTACACTTTTTAATATATACATCACTGATCTGGCTCCTTTGGTCGAATCCTTTGGGTTCTCCCTCACCTCCCATGCGGATGATACACATATTTTACTAGCTGCCTCCAATGATGTCAACCACACGCATCTTCGCGTCCACGACTGCATGAAATCGATTTATGGTTGGATGAACAAACATAGCCTTAATCTCAAAGCTGGAAAACTGAGGTGATTTTATTTGGCAATAATCCCCTCCTCTGAACCGCTCCTTGCTGGCCAGGTGAGATGGGCCCCATTCCTGTTCCCAACAGGAAAGCTAACAGTTCAGGAATAATGATTGACGATCGCCTACTCCTAGGCAATTAAATCAACGCAGTGATCTCCTCCTCGTACAATATCTTGAGAATACTTAAAAATATATACATTTTACTGCCCATCTCAGTCAGGAAATCAGTTATTTCCACCTTGGAATTGTCCATGATCGACTACTGCAACAGCCTCTACATTTGCCTACAAGCTCAACACCTGAACAAATTGCAAATCCGTCAAAACTCTGCAGCCAGACTCCTACTGGATTAACCTAGGCACCATTCTGTTTCCTCCGCTCTTAATGATCTTCATTGGCTGAGAGTCAAAAACAAAATTAAGTTTAAGGCCCTCCATCTTACTTATAAAGCTCTCCATGATTCAGGCCTTCCTTTCTCAAGAAAGCATTATCCTGGTATATTCCAACAAGAGAACTAAGATCTGCAGGCTCCTTCAGAATAAATCCCATCAGATTTAAAAAAAATGTAAATGAGGTGGTAGCAGCTTTACCGTTAGAGTAGCCACATCCTGGAATCTCCTTCCACTGAATCTTAGGTCAGCTCCTTACCTGTCCCAGTTCAGGAAACTTTTGAAGAGCTGGTTCTTCAATCAGTAGGTCCTTTCTTCCGCCCACAGTTGCTTACAGGATCAGCGCTAAGACACCTCCGGGTATACATTGCACCTTACAAATAAGATTAACATAACATAACACTCCTCCTTGACCTAAACTTCTCATAGTAACTAAGACAGGCCCGGTCTCAAAAACGTATGCTACCTGTCATAATGTTATCAATGCCCGTCCCTCCTCGTGCTGCACTATTCTCTGGGAATTTTTCATTTTTTCAAACATTATGCATGTGTAAATTCCGAAGGCTGCCACCTACATGTCTTTATTTGTGGTCACCTTAAGGTACTTGGCTAGCTCTCATTCCTTAGCTTATGACCCCCCCCACATCTGGTCTCCCTGGGTAGCGATTTAAATATGTCCCTGTATTTGTAACCCCATATTTTTTATTTTGTACTTGCGAGTTGGTGCCTGCCCAGCGGGGCCACCACTCAAATGCACAGCAACTTAGTCTGCCCTTCACTTTTTCCAGGGATGCAGGGTCTCTGGTTACCATCTGTCCTTGTCTTATCTCGCTTTCCTGTCATTTGCTCACCTTTGCTAGCCTCTGCTGGTTCTGCCCTCTATTGTTACCCTGTGTCCAAACCCCCTTACCTGTATCCACATCTTCTTTCTCTGTCCTTACACACTCCACGTCTTCCGTATTAATTTCGTTGACCACGGTACCATCACTCTCCACATACTTAACATCAGTGAGCCTCCAACACCCCTTGTGGCCTCTGCACCCCTGCCATCCCACTCACTTCCTTACTTGTGTACTCCCTCTTGTCCCATTCCTCTCCCCATCTGTCCCCATACTTAATCTCCTGTCCATCCCTGTTCCTCCTGGAACTTTCAGACCACAAGGCGCACTGTCTTTACATTCCACTGGCACTTTTTTCTGTATGTCCTGTTCCTCCTGACTCCTACTGCCTCTCCCCATTCCAACTACCAGTCACCAGCTTCTCTCTCCCGCCGCCAACTCTTCTCCCTCTGGTGCAGCTCCAGGATCAGTGGGTGCACTTCCATGCCTTCCCCAAGGTTCCTTCTCTTCTCTTCTTCATTCCTCAACAGCTTCCTCTTCCATGTTGTCACTGCTGATGCTTATCTCACCAGTTTCCCCACTTTCATTCCCCGCCTTGTAATCCTACTGCTAATTTGCCCTTTGCCCCGAACCTTGCCCTCTTACCACCGCAACTGTTGATTTGGGACCATTTCATGCTCCTCTGCTATAGGGACAACACTCATGTGCAACTCATTCTAATGGAAAGATGCAAGGTAAGGAAAGGAGTGCCCTTCATTGCGAGAACTCCAAATGTGGCCAGGGGGCGGCTCGTGCAATATCTGATTATCTAAGTTTACTGACTGGCTTGTAAAACTTGATGATGTATATAGGTAGACCGGACCCTCAATGTGCATGGCTCTGTGGGTGTTGCAAAGGGGATTAAAAATACAACGCTTCCTGACAGGTAGCCAATGATGGATACCAGAACCAGACCTGTTGAGGTGCCACATGGAAGATGGCAGACCAAATGGGCAGCTGTATTCTAGACCACCTGCAGACACGAAATGAGGGACTCGTTTGCCACGACCATGATAGTGTTATGGTCGTCAAAGAAGCTGGTTATGAGAGCCTGTATTATGGTCCTTATGCAGTTCAGAGGAAGCCTGGTAAAAACCTTTCTAAGCAACTAAAATATTCCAAATAGCAGTAACGTGACTTGCTATATTAAGGTTGTCATCCAGCAGAATACCAAGAGTATTTACAACTTTTTTGGGCAAGAAGAATTGCCCACTTCCATGGGCCCCTAGTCATCTCACCAAATCTGTGTAGCTTTGCCGAATAATAAAATTTTCGTTTTCCCAATTACGTTGAAGAAAGTTCAGCTTTATCCAAGATGCCACAGCACACAGGTAGTCATGGAGTCCGGCTCCTGACACTTCCAGGTGTTGTCCAATTGATATCACCATCTGGTATCGTCAACTTATGACAATTACTCTCGGTTGAAAAATTTGAGAACCATTGGCAGTGGTGTTGCATAGATATTACAGAGGGTGGGACTCAGAGAGGATCCTTGTGGAACCGCACAGATGTTGCAGACAACCCTAGATTTAAAAGAGGGGATGAAAACCACTTGCGATCTATCATCTAGGAAGTCCCTCAGCTAGGAGGCCTGTGCGTCAATCTAATGTTGAAAAGACTTTAAATCAGAACTATTTGCGAGAACATATCAGGAGCTGCGAAATGTCTAATAATATAACTTTAGCAGAGTTCCCTTCGTCCAGGCTGGTCCTGATAGAATCATTGACTGCCAGAAGAGTGGTTTCTGTGTTGTGGGCTGCTCTAAAACCTGGCTGAGAGGAGTCCAATATGTAGTTGATCTCTAGTTATTGATACAATTGCGTGTTGATACGTTTCTACATAATTTTAATGGGGAACAGCAACAGAGCAGTAGGGCGATAGTTGTAGAGGGTGGCAAGGTCCGCTGTAGGTTTTTTCGAAATAGGGGGAACATGGTTTTATTTCCAGGTTCATGGCACCTTCACAGTTTTTGGTGATAGATTGAAAATATCTGTAAAATGTGGCACAAACGAAAATGAGAAAGAAGAGACCAAATGGGGTGGGCATGGATTGCCGGGAGACCCAGAACTGACTGAGGAAATCAAATATCCACTGGAGAAACTAAGTCAAACCTTCTCCTGACACAATGCATCAGGAGGTGGGAGGAAGTACCACTCTTCGCTCAGTTGAGGTTCTATCTAAATGTCAAAGTCCTCATATATTTTATTAATGTTATCATGAAAATAGCTTGACAGTCATTCACAGTTTAGGAGAGGAAGGGATCGTTAACTTACAAGAGTCTGGGGAGGAGCTTGGCGGGCATCCGAGATGGCCGCGTGAGCACAGCGCTCCCCGGACCCCCGCCACTCCCGGCATGATATCCTGAACTTATCCTGACTTTTAACGAGGATTTATGTAGAGGACGCTGGGCTGATTTCCCTGGACTTTTTGAAATTTGATTTGGACCCGGGGTGCCGGAGTTACGGTGATTCGAACTTTCGGGCTCCGCCCTCGAGGTACGCCCGGGACTGGGTGAGGCTCTGTGGCCGTCTTGAAGTTGAACAACAGCGGCAGGGGGATTCGACTTGTGGGTCCCCCTCTTAGGTTTCGGTTTCGTTTCTGCCTCAGACTGAGACATCTGGCAGAAGAGCCTGGCCTGGGCTGGACTCGGGGCACGGAACGGTTATCGGGCCTTCGGCTGGTTTATTCTCCTATCTGTTGGCCTTCCTACTAGTGGTACCCTAGCTGCGGTTCTTTGGTCCCGAGGCCCTACTTTCCTGTGGCCATTTCATCGAGCCTGGTTACTCTTCCGGTGACGCAGTTCTAATATGGCTGGCAGAGGGGACCGAGAGACTCGGAAGACCAAGGCACCCCTGCGTGGGGGCCCGGTCCAGTCTAACGTTATGGACCGCTACACCCATTCCAAGGGGTCCCCCGGAGCCGCCCTGCCCGGATCAAGTACCGCGGACCACACTGTGGACGCGTCGACGGAGCCGTCCTTGCAGGACATCATGGGCGCCATTTCTGCCATGAAGGAGACGATAGGCCAACAATATGAAGCTTTGGCCCACAAAATCGACACCGTGGCCATTGATGTGAACTTGATTCGTGCTGACCTGTCGAAAACCAATGAGAAGGTGAAGTCATTGGATCTCAAGTCATCCAGCCTCATGGAAGACGTTTCGGAGATACAGACGGAGATCGGCAACCTTCGTAGGGTGAACGACTTCATGACCCAGCGCTTGGAGGACTTTGAGAACAGGGCACGTCGTTGTAATGTGCGCGTGGTCGGAGTTCCGGAGAATCCAGAACCTCACTCTGTTGATCTCCTTGTTGAAGACTTGATCCAGAACCACCTCTCTCCGTCTGGTCTGACAAAATTTTTCGCAGTGGAGCGTGCCCATCGTGTTCCGGGGGGCAAGGGTAAGCCGGGTGCCCCGCCGAGGCCTATTGTTGCGAAACTCTTCCATTATAGGGATCGGGACGCTATCCTGCAAGCATCACGTGTGAAGGGCCCGGTGGCCTTTGAGAACGCCACGGTGAACTTTTATCCGGACTTTTCTCAACAGGTCCAGAGACAGCGTATGGGCTTCCGTGGTGTCAAGAAACGTGTCCGAGACTTGGGGTTACGCTACGCCATGCTTTTTCCGACCAGGCTGCGCGTCGAGTACAACGATCGAACCTTTTTCTTTGATCGGCCTGATTCTGTAAATGACTGGATGGACTCCCTGCCTGATCGACCTCCTGAGACTGAGTCCACCGCCCACCCGGGTGGTGCTGAGGGTGGTGTGGAGAGCTGAACAATCCGCCCACGCCTGGGCCCTCGTATTGAGTAAACTCTTCAGGGATTTTATGCCTCAGTGCCTCTGCTGTTTGTGTGTTTTCCTCATTATCTGTCCTACTCGGGGTGGCGGGTGGGCCAGAGCCTTTCCTCCTCCGGGGTTCTTTTTGTAGAATGGGGGTTCTTGGGCGACAGGCACACTGCATGTTGGGGTGGCTATTTAGCATTTTGCAGGGGTGCTGGGTGGGGGGTGTTTTCATGATTGTTGGGGGGTGGGTGGTTGGGATGTTCGATGTTTTTGTGTTATGTTTTCAAGGCGAATCAATCTTGCTTCTGATGTTTTTTATGTCATGCTCCTTGCAGAGGGGTTTCGGCGTTGCTGTGTGGGAATGGGGGGTAGTGGGTTGAGGATTGTTTCGTGGAATGTTAATGGTCTGGGGGACCGCATTAAGCGGAGTGTGGTGTTAAAATGTATACGCCGTTTATCTCCAGATATTGTTTTTTTGCAGGAAACTCATTTGGTGGGCAATACTTGTCGTGCGATGAATAGGTGGGGATATCGCCTTGCCGCACATTCAGGGTTTACCACGGGTTCCAGGGGGGTGGGTATCCTTGTTCGGGCTTCCCTCCCCCTAGCTATTGATGATGTGATCCTTGATGATCGGGGGCGTTATGCTGTCCTCGTGGGTCGCTATGAGGGTCGTACCCTCTCCTTGTTTGCTGTCTATGTGCCCCCCGGCCTACAGACTTCTACCTTTTCCGATTTGGGCCGTGTGTTGTTGAACCTCCCTGATAGTACTCTCTTTCTTGCAGGCGATTTTAATTCTGTGTTCTCCGGTCTACAAGATCGCTACCCCCCTAGGGATACTCCTTCAGCCCAACAGTGGCTGGGTGGGTTTTTGGACACGTTTGGTTTGGTGGATTGCTGGAGGCTTCTGCATCCTACCCAGCTCCAATACACCTTCCATTCGGGGGCCCATGGGAGTCTGTCTAGACTGGATTATTTCCTGATGCCCGCGGCGCAGACGCCGGCGGTGCGTGAGATTAGACACCTCCCCCGGGGCATCTCCGATCATTCTCCGCTCTGGCGTTTTTTTGAGTTTGGGGTGGAAGCGGCGGGCCGAGTGGCCCCTATTAACCCCTGGTATATTGCCTCCCCTGAGACCCGCAACCTTTTGACTAAATCTTTAGATGCCTATTTTTTGGATAACGAGGGGTCCGTTTCCTCGGCGGTATCCCTGTGGGAGGCCTTTAAGACAGTGATTCGTGGGCAAGCCCTTTCCCTTATTGCTGACTCCAAGAAGGCTAGGAATCGGGAGGTGGTGGCCCTTGAGATAGAGATTGCGGAGAGGGAGGCCGACTTAGAGTCGGAGGTCACCTCTGATAAACTCCACGCCCTGGGTCTGAAACAATTTGCTTATAAGTCCTTGGTCACGGATGCGGCTAGGTTGATGTTCCGGGAACAGCAGGGTCGTCTGTATGATGTGGGGGACAAAGCGGGTAAATTATTGGCATGGTTGGATAAGAAAGAGAGAGCGAATCGTGTGGTGCCTGTGATTCAGTCGTCGAATGGTGTCGAAGTGACAGACCCGGTTGGAATAGTTGAATGTTTTGCGGAGTATTTTCGTGTGGTTTATGCCCCTGTGTCTGGGCGGGATGTGGCTGACTCTCGCCTCTTGTTGCGCGATATAGCTTTGCCCAGTTTTTACGATCTGGACCGTGTCTCGTTGGAGTCCCCTTTTACTACGGATGAAATAGCGACTGCCCTTCGTTCGCTCCGTTCGGGCAAGGCCCTGGGCCCGAATGGGTTGCCAATTGAGCTGTACAAGCTACGCCCTGACAGGGTAGCGCCCTATCTTCGTGCTATGTTTTTGGAGTCCCGGGAACGGGGTATTCTCCCATATGACCAGCGTCTGGCTACGATAGTCGTCATTCCCAAGGACGGGAAACCGCGAGACCTTTGTTCGTCTTATAGGCCCATTTCCCTGCTAAATGTTGAACCTAAAGTCCTGGCTAAACTCCTGGCGACCCGCCTACTGACGGTCATTAGTGGATTGGTTCATCCGGATCAGTCCGGATTTATCCCACATCGCAACACGGCTCTTAACCTACGTCGTCTCCACGGGGCTGTTGCGAGGGCGGGGCTTCTGACGGAGCCGGCCATTTTGGCCTCGTTGGATGCCTCGATGGCTTTTGACACGGTTGAGTGGCCCTATCTTTGGGCTGCTCTCGAAAAATTTGGTTTTGGACCTGAATTTATCGGATGGGTGAAGTTGTTGTATGTTGAACCCTTAGCGCAAGTAGTGGTGAACGGTAGAGTTTCTGTCCCCTTCTGCCTTGGTAGAGGGACCCGTCAGGGTTGCCCCTTGTCTCCGTTGCTTTTCGCCCTGGCCTTGGAACCGTTAGCTGCGTGGCTTCGGTGGGAACCTTCACTCAAAGGGATCCGTTGGTCGCCGGACTTTGAGGACCGCGTCTCTCTTTACGCGGACGACATTCTTCTATATCTTACATCCCCGCGCAAATCTTTGAATGTCTTATTTGATGTTCTTACTTCGTTCGGTGCTAACTCGGGCCTTGTTATTAATTGGGCTAAGTCCTGTGTGTATGTTCTTTCGGGTGTTTTGCCCCCTTTGCCGGCCAGATTTCCTATCCAGGTGGTCCAGTCTGGCTTCAAGTACTTGGGGATTTTTATTACTCTGAACCCCTCCCTCCGGTTTGAGCGTAATCTCCTGCCCCCCGCTTCTTCGATTGCGACTGGATGTGGCCCATTGGCGTAAGCTACCCCTGTCTCCTCTGGGTAGGGCAGCTCTTTTTAAAATGATGTCCTTGTCGCGGTTCCTCTACGCACTTCAGAATTCCTTTGACGACATTCCCGCTACTTATTTCAGAGAAATCGAGAGTCTGCAGAGACAACTGATTTGGGACGGGCGTCCACGTATCGCCCTTGCGAAACTTACTATCCCTTGGTACGACGGGGGCATGGCGCTTCCAGACATCAAGAGGTATTACTGGGCTGCCCAGCTAGCGGCCATTAACCACGCGATGTACTCGCCGGGTCGCGATCCGGCCTTTGAGATGGATAAGTTCCAGTTGCCGGGAGGGGACTTTAATAGAGCGCTATATTCTAGATCGGCCGGGCGCCATCTTGCTGGCCCGTCCAGGGCTGCAGTCAACGTGTGGCGCGTTGCGAATGTGAGTTTGGGATGGGAGAATCGACTGACGCTGGCGACTCCACTTTATGCTTCTGAACGTTTGGGGTGTCTCTGGTCTACTAAGGGCTTTGACCGCTGGGATATGATTGGGATTTGTAAGGTGGGTGATGTTTGTGTGAATGGTCGCGTGAAGTCATTCCAGGCCCTTAAGGCGGAATACAACTTGAGTGATAGAGAGTTTTTCCGGTATCTGCAGGTCCGGCATGCCCTGACTTCGGTTCGGACTCCTGATGTGGCCCTGCCCGAGTCCTCCCCCCTTGAAGATCGTATACTGGATGGGCACTTGCCCGACAGCACTATCTCCCTCATCTACAAGAAACTGATTCATAATCGCGCTGATTTGTTGTTCCGGCTCAGGGAGATGTGGGTCGGTGATGGATTGGAATTAGATGACGAGGATTGGCAGTCGGCACTTTCCTCTCCGAAAGAGGTCGCCATTCCCGCCCGTCTTCGTTTGGTGCAACTTAGGATTCTCCACCGGGTGTATGTGACTGGTCCGCGTCTGGTTGTAATGGGTTTTTCCCCGGATGGCTTGTGTAAGCGTGGCTGCGGGATGAGCGCTACCTTTATGCACATACTTTGGGAGTGTCCTGTGGTGGCAGCCTACTGGGTGGATGTGCTTGCGGTAATGACTGTAGTGACTGGTGTTGCCCTGCGGCCTGAGGCCCGACGATGCCTGCTGAACGTGTGGGAACCCTCCGATTACTCTGTGGCCCAGACTAGATGGGCGACCTTGGGTTACATGGTCGCGAAGCGTGACATTGCACAGCTCTGGGGCGCATCCCGACCTCCTGAAGTTTCGGTGTGGGAGGATAACATGGACTGGTCCATGTTCCGAGAGAAGACAGTCTATGTGGCTAGGGGCAGACCCGGGGCCTGGACGAAAATCTGGGGTCAATGGAATACATATCGTGGAGAAATTTGTACCCCTCCCTTGGTTGCCACCTCCGATGTTACCCTGTCTCCTTAGGCTGACATTCCCGAAATTTTTCATTCTGTTCTAGGATTTTCCTGTCCTCCCTGCTTCCCCCCCCTCACGGCCTTACCGAGTCTCATTGATTTACTTTTGTTCTCCTGCTTAGTGACCTTCCCCTCTGCCATCCGGGCTGACTTGATTGCTGCACTCGCCTTGTTTTTGTGTTTGTTTTTTTTTTTTCATGTTTAATATAAAAATTGTTGTATCCTGTCTTATGTCTGAAGCAATTTCATTCTATGATTCGGCCTGGCCTCGGGAATGATTGTTTACTTCATGTGTCATGCAATGTGACTTAGCGGCCAGCCCATGTGGTTGTAGGCCCATCCTTGTACTTTTTATATGATTGCTTAATAAAAGTTTTTAACCAAAAAAAACCACAAAAAAAAACTTACAAGAGTCTGACTTTTTAGGTATTAAAAATGTCTAGCATAAGAGCCAGACTTCTGAATCCTGTTGGCCAAGAATCTCCTACATATGTTTTGTGCATAGCATAGTTCCCTGTTTCGCTTGGAGTGCCAGTCTGGGACAGCCTATCCTTTATGACTGGGATCCTGGACAGTGACCACCCTCTGAGATCTTTACTGTTCTTGTAACCCTCTTCTTCCCTCCTCAATCCTTTTGGACTACAGCCAGACCTGGGGCTCCTTCCCTTGCCTGCTGGTCGTTTTATTATTTCTGGTCTCATTGCCCAGAGTCCCTTACTGGGGGGCTGCCTATCTGTCCCCATTTCCCTGCTCCACGAATACTCTTCTTGATGGAATGCGTGGTTACTCTGATAACATCAGTCTTCCTTGTCACAGTCTTCTCCCCGTTATCTCCTCTAATCGCCGTGCATGCTGTTTCTGTGTTACCTTACGTCTTGCCCCTTCTTCTGCCCCAACATTGGCCCCGTCTGTCCCTGCCTAAAGGGTCCTCCTGCACCAATGGGGAATCCACCAATGCTGGCTCACATGCCCTCCAGCCCCCCTTTCAGGTTACTGGGGCTAACTCCATCTGCTGAGCACCCTCTCTAGGTTGCAGCCTACCAGACAGCGCTGCGGTCTGGTTTGATAAAGACTTCTTGGAGATATTCAGAAAGTTGACTTAGGAATTCCTTCCGGCTGTTGTTTACCATTGGTTTTGTGGTTTGTAACTCACATTTTCTGGATTTCTATTTGCTTTAGGCTGTCCAGCTCGAGATTATACCTCCCCTTGCCCAAACCTTGTTTACTGTATTCTTCAACAAACTCGCTTTCTGTAAACGGGCCTTTAAATCTGGTTTGTATCTTGTCAAATTTTCTGTGCATTCAAAGATAGATGTCAAATTTCAGGCTGTGTATTCCAGTGAGCTTGGTGCTTATTTTTCTTTCTCTGACTTCAAAGCGAGAGGATTTATGTGACAATCTTGCTGGCTACTGGGGGTTGCTTGAGGAAGGCTGTACAATGACAATTGTATTGTTTCTACTGCACAACAAAATGTAAATGTCTGTAAATGAACTGTGTTGACCATCAAATCAATACACTGGATGATGACAGTTCCACACATTATCGTTTGCGTACTGTATACTTTTATTAGTAAAACTGTATGCGAGTGCAAATGTGATGGTCATTTCAATTAAAGATGTATTTCCTGTAATGGCAGTATGCTACCATGCCATGCATACTCCTGTTTACCCCACTCCGCTCTACTCTGCACTACTACACTCTAGCCCACTGCACTCTACTCTGCACCAATCCACACTATGCCACTCCATACTGTCACTGCATTCTTCTGTGCACCACTCCACGCCTCTCTGTCTATACTACTCCACTCTATGCCAATACACTCTACCCCACTATGCACCACTGTACTCTTTGCCACTGCACTCTACACTACGTTGTACCACTCTACACTAATGCACACTACTCTGTACCACTCCACTGTACGCCAGTGTACTCTATGCCAATCCCGTCTCAGCCACTCTAATCTATTCTGCACCACTACAATCTACTCTGAAAGTCTACTCTACACCACTTAACTCTGTCAATGCACTCTGCACCACTTACTCAAAACCAATGCATTCTACACCAACCTACTCAGTACCACTACACTCTATGCCACTCTATTGTGCTCTGCACCACACTACTCTCCCCACTCTACTCTCCGCCACTCTACTATGTGCCACTGCACTCTACAACAATATACTCTGCAACGCTGCGCTTTCTGCCCCTTTACTGTATGCCACTCTACTTTGTCACTGAACTCTACGCCACTGAACTCTACATTACTCCACTCTACACTGCATTCTACACCAATCCACTGTAAGACACTCTAATCTGCTCTGTACTACTGCACTCTACGACACTCTACTCTATACCAGTGAACTCTATGGCACTTCACTCTACTCTGAAACAATCTACTCTGAGCCTCTTCACTCTGAGCCTCGACACTCTGTGCCTCGTCACTGTACTATATGCCAATGTACTCTACCCCACACTACTATACACTACTCCATGACACTCCACTTCACTCATCTCCATGCCACTCTATCCCACCTTGACACTCCACTCCTCACCACTCTCCTTTACCCCACTAACTTTTAGCCATTCTGAACAGCAACCACTCTGGTGTACAACATTGCTAAAACATGTTGGCAAAGCCATTAGCTCTTGCATAGGCGATACCTATTGGTTTTGCCAGTCCTTGTTTTTCCAAGTCAACTTCTGCATGCTGCTGTCACCTTACTAGTCGGTTTCTTCGGTACTAGCCATCTTTCTTCTTAGCCTTTTCTTTTATATTATGCTTGATGAGCCACAGATCTCCCCATCCCCTCTGGCTTCTGGGGTTAACTGTTTAGCATTTGTTGTTGTCCGTGCTCTTCCCCTTCCTAGGGGAATAGTGACGTGCCACCGGGGCAGCTAATAAGCCTGCTCCAAAGCTTCCCTGTGCACCCCTCCATCATTGTGGGTGACTGCAATGCTGGAGCTAGGCGCCCCACCGCTGTCGGGATCGATAACGTGTGCTCCACATCCCTTTCAGAGGAAGTTGTAGACCACGCCCGCAACCATCTTCTTGGGCAGCAAGCTAACTATGAAGAAACAGGTAAATGCAGTCTCATCCGCCTGCTTCCACTCTCTAAGCATGATCTGCAAGATCTTCAGGGGACCTAAACTCAACACCAGAAGGACTGTTATGCAGGACCTTGTGACCAGCAGGCTGGACTACGGGAACACTGTACCTAAGAATCATAGCATGCCTCCTCAAAAGACTACAGACAATTCAAAACTCAGCGGCAAGAGTCCTCCCCGACCTCCCCAGACGGACTCACAGCACACCACACCACAAAAAGCTGCACTGGCGCCTGATCCGGAATAGATGCCAGTTCAAGGTGTGGGACCCACGCATACAAAGTCTTGCACAACAAAGGACCAGCATACATCAACAAGCGCATGACCTCCAACCAACCAACCAACCAACCAAATACCTACGACCCACCTCCCTCTGCCTCGCAGACACCCCATGGATCTGCCGAAAGCAGCAACAGAGGATTCTCCTTCTGACACCTGGCAGTCAAAGCTTGGAACAACCTTCCCTTGCGCCTCGAATCCTTTCCTGAATTCGCTTAGCGATGGGGTGGTTCTAAGACCTGCCTGTTCGAATTAATAAATCACCCCAAAGCAGTTAGCTACTCCAGCACCTCGAGACACTCATGCATGATTTGCTGTGCTTTATATATCTCTGATTGATTGTGCTGCTGTCCATTTGATCCCATTGGGTGTGATGGGAATAGTGGTTCCCTACAGTCCAAAGCTCAAGGGTGCAATACGGCGGCTACGCACATCACTATGTGCCGCCTTCCCCTCCTAAACCCCCTGGGCTGTGAGAGCGGTTCTTGCCCCTGGGCCCTTCCCCTGGGGCCCACCATTGGACCAGAGGAGACTGACCAATACCGTGCACTTTTATTGCCTATGAGCACCATTCTAACCATTCAGTCACAGAGCGTCCTAGCTAGAGGTCTCCCCTGCTAGTGTCTTAAATAATATATTTCTACTTCGGTAGCTTAATTTGGCGATTGGATGGATTGATTTCTGTTTCCAAGTCGTCCATCGACTATGACCGCCCTTCAGAGGCTATGAAAGCTTTATATCCTGGCTTGCAGCCCTCCCCAACACTCCACCCCATCACTCCACCCCTCCAGCCTTCAAGTCACGGCCTTTCTCCCCCCGATCCACACTCTGTATGCAGCGCAGTTATTACATTTACATCGCTAACGACGATCTGTTAGCAATTAAGCATATTTCGCTGGCTGAGAGCTGTGAATGGCCGAGCTGGCAAAAGTACAGAAAATCTAAAGTACAGCAAAGTCCATTAGCGGCTGCGAACAGAGATGAAGTGCAAGGGGCTGAGGAACAGGTGCCACTTAAATCAGACGCAAAAACTCGGTGCTAAATAGACTAAGAACGCCTGTCTTATTAAATGGCGTCCCAGGCTCCGCCTCTCTTGTTAGAAAATGATAAAGGAAACTGCCGCCTTGCGTTTCATTTTGCAGTGCCGCATTTCTGTCTCCTGGACACCAATGTCTGCATTTTTTTTTATATCTAAATATCAAAGATTTCCTACGCTCGCAGTGGTTGAATGAGTTGTCTCTGTTTTTGTTGCCAGCGGTAATAAATCACCAGCGATAGACTGGTCGAGGTTAACATGAAAATGATAAATCAAGACACACGGCTGAATGTTCTGCACATTATTTTAACAACTCTTGCGTTGCGGTGTTATAGGTTACCTCTGTGTAGCAGCATGTTTAGCTTGATTAAAGATGCATCTAGAATAGAAAGTCCTTGAGTTTATGTAAGAAAGGGGACATCATTTACAGTTTTTAAATCACTGCCATTTCGAGTAAACCTGCAGATTATTTTCCATTACTGACAAATGTAAGAAAGGGATGCAAAATTAAGCAATAAAGGGAGAATATGTTTGACAAATCATGTTCTAAATTATAATTTCGGGAGGGGGAGGGGTAATGTCTACATCTTTTGTCTTCTTATTTATTTTTATTAAACTCATCACCAACGTTGTATGCTTATTTTTATTATCCTCTATAATTTAGTCCACGGTTACTCTCAAACATTTCCCTGGGGCCAAAAAGTTTGGTCTGTGATGTGAGCGAGGGCCGCATTGATGCCAGCGGGGTACTGGTCGGGCAGGGGGGCTGGAGCAGGATTGGCAGTAAGCTGGGTGTAGGAGAAGGGAAGCATATACATCTAGTGGCTGAACTGCATTTGTTTCCACTCAGTGGGGATGCTATTCCCTCCTCTGAACATGCGTGTGCTTACCTAGAGCCCTTCTTGCATTAAATATTTAGGAGCTAAATATATCCTAATCAACAAGACTTAGTGGACGATAATGTGGGAGCAGCTATAGGAGCCCTACGTAATAGTGTATCGTTTTGGACTACATTACCATTACCTGTGGTTGCCAGTATAGCGGTGGCTAAAAAGGTGATGTGGCTGAGATTGCTTTATTTCTTTTCAACACTACTGATGTTGGTGCCTCGCCAGCTGTTCATGGGTATGGAAACTCTATTGTTGAAGCTAATCTGCGGGACGGGTAGGTGCAGAGTAGGCGACTAAATTACAGCACCCTATAGCAGAGAGTGGTCTAGCTGTACCTGATTTTGAGTCCTATTATATAGCGGCTCAATTGCAGTGGTTAAATCAGTGGGTTTACAGTAGAATGAACCCTGGTGAGGGAATAGTTGGCTTGCTGCTTGTTTTCCAGGACTTGATGCAAGTCCTCTTGATTCCTGGGGGACGGTTGCCAGTGGCTTCTCAGGAGCTCCTGGTGATAGAAAAGTGCGGGCGTCCTTGCTTAGAGCGGACCCATGTTCCAGTGCTCTGTTTGCCTGATTTCCCACTTTGATGGATGAAGTTGGTGGCTCGCGTGGGTGCGTTAGGAGGAATTGAGATATGGGCTGATAATCAATTTCCTTGTGTAGGTGATTTATACCAGATGGAGCATTACTTTGATTTGAATACTTTGTAGAAGAGTTTGATGTTCCTGGTGGGCAACATTTGTTATATAGTGCTGTGGTAGCCATGATTGTAAATCATTGGGGGAATGGAGGTACTGAGCCTATAACACATCAAGCATGTCAACTACTCTTTACTATGATTTGCCATGTACAATACTTTTCATGCCTATATTGTGCTAATGTGCTCTCTCATCTCACTGAACTGAAACTCACCTAGAACTCGAGATTGTAGATATGACTGGGAGTGGATCCAAGCATATATACCTGATATCTCACGAAATGTTAGGTTTAAATGTATTAATTTTTACATTTTACATAGAGCATACCTTATACCTGGCATAATCAGCGGGTTCTATGTTACTGCTGCGGCGAAATGTCAGAGATGTGGTGAGATGGGCGCAGAATTGTTCAACATGATTTGGTCCTGCCTGGGTTTAGCTTGGTTTTGGGAAGCAGTTGTGAGTTGTGTGAATGACATAACTTTACGGGTGATGGCTTGTAATCCCTTAATCTGCCTTCTTGGGGGATACCTTTGCCCTAAAAAGAAAAGAGGAAAATAACTATTAGATTTAACGATTTGGCATTGAGTCTGGCTAAACATGAATTGACAATGTACTGGAAAACTGCATGTGGCCCTTGAATAACTAGATGGAGAAAAGAGCTGGGTAAATGGGTGGTACTGGAGAGTGCTGTGTTTCAGGGTTTGAAGAAAGGGTGGGGAAAGATTGAAAATGCATGATCATGGAAACACCTTGTGGACTGTTTGTTGACCCCGGATGCTGATATAATCAGGTCTAATAGCTCCCTGATATCTCAGGAGGATTTAGAGAATGGTAATAACTGACCTTGCATGAGTTCGAAGGTGGGATTTTGAACTACTGATCTTTGAGATACTGGTCATTAGGGTGTTCTATAATTGACATCTTGACGGGATAACTATAGGTAGGGATGTTAGTTGTTATTGACTGCTAGTTGAAAGCGGGGATGATTTAAAGGGTTGTTGCAATATGTTTTACACTCTGATTATATTTATTTTATGTACTAGCTTTCAAAACCATCTATGACTTGAATTACGTACTTGACAATTTTAAGCAACATTTTAAAAATATTATTTATTATACGTATTATTTGAAAAGATTATTTATTATCTATCAATTATATATATTTGCTTGACAAACTTGTTCTGTGCACTTGCAGCTTCTGTTTTATGTTCAATATTGAAAATAATAAAATTATTTCAAAAATTAAAATAGTGTTTGAATTGCACAATGTTTAACAAGAAAACTTGGGATTAATCCCGGCTTCTACATTTTACCAACTCGTGTGAGCCTAGGCAATTGTTTTATTACACTTTCCCTCCTTTTTATTCATTACCACACATAAAAGGACCTTGGAATGTTTGACTTCAGGATGTGCACTGTACTGATTGATATAACAACCTATAATGTTGTTCCAGTATAAAAGTAACCCAACATTCTTCCACTATTGTATCCAAACCCAGAATGGCTCCTAGTGCCTCTAAAACTCCTATTGGTGGTGTATACCGCGAGAGCCGGGGTGCGGAGACTTTATTTAGGTCATACGCTGGGCAGGACATGTAAAATACATGCAATTTTAAATAACCTTCCCTGTCCCGACCCCGAGACACGCGACATTCCCTCAAATTGGGTGGAATTTTTTCGATTTACAGAAGCAAGGAGGATAAGTATTCTCCTCACTGTGATTTGTGGATCTTTTACCATTAAATGATTTTGGTTATATTATTTTGATTAAACATAAAAAAAAGTAGTGTTTAAGAAGGGAACAGCTACCTGTACCTTCAAAATTCAAATTCTAGGTCATT
The DNA here is from genome assembly GCF_964261635.1 of Lissotriton helveticus. NCBI lineage: Eukaryota > Metazoa > Chordata > Amphibia > Caudata > Salamandridae > Lissotriton > Lissotriton helveticus. The sequence goes on from NC_136067.1 coordinate 1,703,807,182, forward strand.
GTAATTTGTAAAATACCAGGGAGGGAACTATCAACCTTTTGAGCCCTGACGAAAGCCCCGGCCCAATTTTTTGGCCGTTTCTTGTGGGCTGAAACATGTTGGCTAACCTTTAGGGTCTTAGGACCATAAAACTCAGAAAAGACCCACTTTTTCATTTTTTTAATATCCACTGCATCCCTGCTAATAAAGGGATACCTGGGGAAGCAGTAGGATTTGTAATCTTTAAACCCCCCTGGCCTATATCTCCTAAGAACTCCCTGAGAGATGGTCGAGCCCACCCAGACCTTCAGGCGTCTGGGTGAACCCGGTGATGAAGCATGACACCAATAGGGTGCGTGAGGGTTAAACAATAAAAGGATTTTTTTCCTTTCCGCAGTAGACACCCAATAGGAGTTTTAGAGGCACCAGGAGCCATTCTGGGTTTGGATACAATAGTGGAAGAAAGTTTATACTTGGGAGGAGGTATCCATACGTCTACCTTTCTGACCTGACCCCTTATGGTACCAGTGGATTTTTCCATTGTTACCTCTTGGTTATAGTAAAGGTAACCCAAGCCACCCAATGAATGCCCATAGCAACTGACTTCCCTCGTTTTAGTTCACTATTGGCATTGTTGTCAGGTTGGGTGAAAGAATTAATGTTTCTAAATTAATATTTGAAAACGATCACTTTTAAATTAATTCTTCTCAATGCAATGATCTAATCTTATGTACTAAGATGAAAAGGTTCTGCATGTTAATTAAATAGTTTTTTTACATTTTGAAGAGACTTTCTCATATTGTCACACTTTTGCTGCAAGATGTCTTTAAAAATGAAGGTGTTTTTAAAGTTAAGTGGTGTGGGACTCTCTACTTAATTACATTGCTTAACACCAATTAACCATTAAATAGCATATTTTATTGTTAGGGCTGAGTCAAATAAACAGCAGTCCAGTACGTTCCCCGTCGTACTTTGAGTATCAATGATTTAGTTCAAGGGCATCCAGAATAGATCAATGAGGGGGGGGGGTTTACCATGCTAAAATTTCATTATAAAGTCTTGAATATTTCCCTTTAGACTCGGTGCATTTAAGTGCACTTTATATGAATACCCTCAATGTCCTGGATCCATCCCTGAAGGGCCTAAGATGGACTTCCTGATTTTCTGTAACTAGCAGTATTTTTTTCTAAAAGTATCCTGGTTTCTTCTTTAAATTAAAATAAACACGCTGATCACTTGCTAAAATGTGTCTATGATGTTTTGTGGAGAACAGGAAATCATGCTTTAGGACAGCATCCCTTGGGCTGGTCTGATTTCTTCCGACATTTCCTAAAGCACAACATGCAATGACCTTGAAGAATCGGATGACAAAGATCACTGTGCTGAGAAAAGGTGGCATAGAGGTAGTACATGGGATGGTGTGCTAATGCCGCTTAAAAATGCCTATGTGGAGTTGGTACCCTGGTTAATGCCCATATAGAACTGGCTTCAGAGGAGGATGTCAGAGGTCCAGGAGTTGCTTTAAAACATTGGTCCATGGCAGCTGTAAGTGGTGCAAAGCTAAACAAATGACCAGTCTGTTTTTTTCTGTATTGTAATTGCTCTGACTTTCTCTTCCTGTTTACATTTGTGATGTACTTATGCTGCCATTATAATTTTGATTGAAACAGCTGTTCTTAGCTGCAAGCCATACATGCACTTCTCCTGAAAACCCCACCATTTGTCTGCCTGTCACATGTGTGAAAATAGCAAGAGACTGGACAAGATTGTTTATTTTTCTCACCTTTTGAAATAGATGATCCATTTCACTAGCTTCTAGCAGCCACCTAACAACTTTTATATTGTCTGCAATCCCATCAACTACTTTGATCGTCTAATAACTATTATTATACCTAACTTAACTGATTGTAGGTGGCTGGCATTTTCTAAAGTAACGTAGACGTGCTCTTTTCTCCTATTTTTCATTTTATCGCATATGGTTGTGAGTGGAATCCTTTCTCTGCTGTCCTAGCTTGTCATTTACATATAGTCCTTTCTAGAACTGTAATGTTTCCTGTGCAAAAAATTCTATTCCTTCAGTTGATAAGGATGTTCTATAACAACACTAAATGTGACAGAGGCAGTGGCCACCTATCATTCTTCCACACCTGCTTTGATGTAGCTGAACCAACTCCATGAGTGTTACCAATAACTAAAAACAAAAGAAATATGTAGACTACATTTTCTGAAGTTGGTAGCATGGCCCGCTGTGCATGTCAAAGGACCAAGCTATGTTGCGCATTGAAACGAAACCGGACTGATGACGTCGGTGAGATCTCTGAATAGGTGACGTCCCTGTTAAAGCCTCAAAAATTGGAGTAGGGAGCATATGTATGATTTGGAACATTTGACAAGAAATAAATGGTTTTATTATCGAGGAGTGCATCTCTACTGAAGATCAAGCTCAAAATAGGCCATATTAACGTGACTTAGGAACTTTCTCAGCAAAGATAATTTTTAGAATTGCAGTTGCAGAGATTGGAAGCAAATGAGTCGTATCGCATCAATAAAAAACAAACATTCAAAGCAATTGTGCAAGGACCACTATGCCTAAAAGAGAATTAAGCCTACATCATAAGGACGTGAATGAAGTCAAGCTGTGAGCATCTATGTTTATACAAAGCAAAATAAAGTGCTAAATATAGCAGCAAGTCATGCACAAAAGAAGTAAGTAGAGTTATCACGCAATGTAATTTTTGGATTTGCTACATCCAGACATAGCATCCAGAAGGAAGGTTTCTGTAGGCCATATCGAATCTAGAGGCTCACCTAGTGAAATATACACAAACAACAGGAAAGGAGTTGTGTGATGAACAAGAATATCAAGGAAGCCCCCTCACTGAGTCCCTCCTCGAAATGTCTTCATCTCTTACCATCCCTAGGACAGCAAGCCAACCATCGAAACATAATGACTCTCTCTTGCAGATCTAGCAATAAGCTACCAGTACACGCCATTCCATTAACCAAGAGTAGAAGGAGCCTGAAAGTTAAGTGGGAAAAATGTCATCCTGTTTGGTGTATCAGGAGTTGGCAGTGGGACCCTGGACGAAAGCAGCGAAGTTTCTCATTCAGGTGAAGTCAGCACACCTGGACCAGTCTACAGAAATCTGGCTCTAACCCACAGCAGTTCATCTGTGCCTGCTTAAACAATGTGAGGACTTCCACTCTCTTGGTGGGCTCAGACTTTTAGATTGGTGAGAGGTATGCTGGCCAAGTGCTGGGTTAAAGGCAAGTGTATGCTTGCTCAAAATCTGTCAAAGTTGTCATGGAAGAACGACATCAGTTTCCCACAGCTGGTGGGATAGAGTTGGGAAGCAGTGTGTATTTTGGATAGCCTGCAGTTCTTTCCAGATTTTGTGTAATTCTCTATGGAACATTGTTTCCAAAAAGGTTTGGAAACAGGTTCATTTGCCCTTTTAGGGGACTGCCTTCTATTCACAGCAGATGTGATCTGCAGGGTTTTCTTTATTCCTTTGTTTTACAGGTCAGTGTAATGCTATACCATTTATTTTGGCCGAGATTCTGTGGACTGTTTTTACAATACATCCTTAGGTCTGGGGTTTGGAAGACACGGTGGGTGCCACTTTGTCAAAGGCATTTGCGACCAACTATTAGCTACAACCACGAATTTCGACCTATGTGTTGGTTGCAGAGGTTTCTGGTGTTTAAAAAGTGGTCTCTAAACTAAACTAAATTGAGTTTCTCAGGAGAGATTCGATTGAAACGTATTTGAAAGGAAAGCCACTGTGTTGACTAGCTTCTGCTCCCATCTTTGATGCTAAACTTTGACAAATATTTTGTTATCAGAATGAACTGAAGAACAGGCTGATGGCTTTAAAAGTGGATTTATTTTATTTGTTTTTTTCACATTTTTTATCTAGTGTCATTCTACCCATAAGTCAGTTCTTAGTGCACTTCCGAATGAACAATGTAAGACTAAGAGCTCTTGTTACAATGTAACAAAGTCAGGAGAATTTGGAAAGGAAACAGCAGCAAACAGTTTACAGAACTATTGTCCATACTTCTTCAAGGTATATGTTAGAATCCAAAAGGAAGGGAAGGAGAAGAGTTTGGAAAAAGCAATGCATGTTGGCCCTTATTATGAGTGCCCTACTAATTGCCGTTATTTCTCCATCCCATGATTAACATTACTAGGGGGTCTGGCTATTAAGACATTGTTTTATATCAAAACGCATAATTCTGGTCGGGCTGGCTTATAATGGGGGCTTATGTTGGAGAGGCAAGAGAAAATGGTAATTGAGAAGAGAGTAAAGACATAGAGTAGAAAGTAGGTGGACAATTGGGGTACAATACTTGCATATAAAGGCATTGGTTAAATAGCTATTATTAAGAGTTTGTTTGAACTTGAAAACTTTTGGTGATGCATTCCATGATCACACGGATGCCTGTGAGAAAGATTATGATGCAGCCAGGTGAGAAAGAGAGTTAGTCGAACAGTCTTGACTCATCAGATTGGTTTAGCCTCCTGAAATTTATAAGAGCATGAGTGGTAAATGAGCTGTTAGTGATGCACAGCCGTAAAGGCGATGCAGGGCAACTTAAATGTAATTACTGTTTTGAGCAGAAGTCAGTGGAGCTCTTTCACTAAATGGGCGATATAACATTTTCTTCTCTAACACAGGTCCTATTGGCAATATAAATCATCACTGTGGAAGGTGACAGGGAGGGGTTTTGGTTGACCAACTAAGATGGCCTTACTATTGTCTATTTTACAAATTATTCTGGTTTGTGCAACCGAGGAAAAGCATTTCTTTCAGATTTAGTATGAGAGTTCATTGCTAAGTGAGGGTCAATTAGGAGGCAGAAGAACTGTACAATGAATTTCAGCTTAGCAGTGCAAAAATCGATGCATAGCCCTAGTTGGGGGGCTACACAATGGTATTGTTCCATTTATGCAGATCATAATAAAGTCTGTATCCTGGTGGCCTTTGCCTAAGTGATGTCATGCCCGAAAACAAAAGAACAATATAAAAAAAATATCGATGCTGGGTCCCGATAGACACGCCTTGTTAATATTGGGTTTGTGATATCATAAATGATATCTTAAAATGAGAAAGATTCTTGTCTTTTCTGGGATGACCCAATTATGGAAATGTGCCTTTCTCAATAGATGAAACTAGGCACTATGATTCAAAATGCTTTAGACAACAAGTCTACAAACAGACGGTATGAAAAATGTTGTCAAAAAGGCTGATCCTCAACTCGGGCTTTAGATGTGACAAGCATCACGATCTTTGTTTTGTCAATCAATTTACTCGAGTTGTAAGAAAGTATTTGTTTGCTGCTAATCTAAGATGCCTTCAAGACTTGTTATGGGGATGCAGGTGGAAGTCTTTTCTCCTCTGGGTAATGAAGTTCATGTTTGTGTCAGGTCTTATGCCGTAGCCAAATATGTTTACCGTGTGTGCACTCATAGACATTTAATCAGTGGTAATCTCTTTTGGCTTGTGAGATATAATCGTAATATTACAAACCTGTGGCTAGTCGATTCTCAGCATTCTGGGCAAGCTGCGAAATGAGGATCATTTTTTATAGGAAGATGTAAAAAAATGTATACATTTTTATATGTAGTGGCTACGAGAAGTGCTTTTTCTCTCCCAGACCACATTGAACTACATGTTCTTGGTAACATGCTTAACCCAGGTATTTCATTTATTTGTTTAACTGTGTCTACAGGCAAGATGTTTAGGCCACAAAGGAGTTCAGAAAGCAGGAAAGGCGGTTTCTAGTCTGGTTTTCCAATGACCTGAGCAGAGTGATATGTTTTAGCACCAGTCATTTGAAGTTAACCCACTTCTTAGTGGACAGAGGCAATAGTAGAGACTGCTATATTGCTCATAGAAAGCATCAATTTCCATCACAGTGTTGGTGTATGATTATCATGTTAGACCATGACCACACCGCAGGAAGATCCTGTGACTGATAGGAATTGATGGCAGACGGTGATCCTTTTTGTTTCAGTGTGGGAAGAAAGCATAATATTCCATTGCCTTCGCGGTTTCATGTGCTCAACTGATGTACCGTATTGCGTGTAGCATGTCTGGGATGTCCATTATATCACAGTCTCCATGGCACCCAATTAAGCCAATGTTCCTTGATGTTCGTACTGGGATTATTATACACAGGGGCCAGTAAGGCAGTGTCCCTGTCATTAATCCTTACTGACGGTGATCTACAATACAACACTTATCCCGATGATGCTACTATTTGGGAACACTTTGTAAAAACTGCTTATGAGTAACTGAGAGCTGATATGGGCAGTGCTTAATCTGAGCTGATGGTTGCAGTTGCGGCCCGCTGGCACTCAGTTTTAGGGATTGACACTTACATTTTCCTCATCAGACTTGCACCTACAGTAAGAGCGACAAAAACATGAACAGACAGAAAGAAAGAGAAGGAGGAAGATGGGGAACCGGAGCCAAAGGGAGAAGGCAAAGATGATATAGACACTACAAGAGTGAAATAGAAGGGAAAGGAGTGTACGATGGTGGGTGAAAGAGGAATGAGTTGGAATTAAGACTAAGCTGCCTCGGTATTCAACACCAACGATGTTTGCAGCACTGGTCGCAGGCTTCTGTGGCAAAATTTGGGCCTAGCACATAATTTACAAATTAACCACCGGATATGGGCTGGTAAATTCTCAGATCTTGTGACCATAGTGTGATTTCTTTTTTAGGTCTCGCCTGTCAATGCGCATGCGCATTGAGCTTGCCAGACTATGGGGGCTTAAACAGACTTTAACCAACTTGCAAGGAATCGATGGCGATTCCTTGCAGTGCCCGTGAAATTCAAGCTCAATGCGCATGCGCATTGACATTAAAAGCGCGTGCACATGCCCCCAGCCGCCTGCCTTGCATGTCTTTTCCCTCAGCCGCACTCCTCCCACACCCCCGCCGCTCCGCCCCCTCCCCTGCCTGCCGTGTCGCATTTCTTCAGGGCACCTCCCCTCATCAGTTACCCAGCAGCATCTGTTCCCCAGCCTGCCGAGAGCAGCTCTTCCTGCTCCGCCCTCTCCCCACTCTCTCTCCCCTCACGACGCTCCTCCCGCTCCGCCCCCTCCCCACTCTCTCTCCCAGCACACCTCCCCCTCCAGCATACAGCACGGAATTCAGGCATCAGCTGGACATGCGGAAAATTTACAGTGCGGCTTCTTTGGTTGCAAGTCGCCTCCAGCACTGCCCCTGCCCGATAGCTTTCAGTCTCTCCTACCCATCTGTTGGCGGAAGCCTCTGCTCTCCACACCGATTCCTCTCACAGAACGGGGCATGTTTCCGAGGGCGCCCATAACAAGGATCCGCCAGCAGCTCTTCCCCTCCTCACTCTCTCTCCCAGCACACCTCCCCCTCGCTCCGCCCCCTGCCTCCCCAGCCGCCAGCATTCCACACTGACACAGCCTGCCGAGAGCAGCTCTTCCTGCTCCGCCCTCTCCCCACTCTCTCTCCCCTCACGACGCTCTTCCCGCTCCGCCACCTCCCCCCCAGCACTCTAGCATACAGCACGGAATTCAGGCATCAGCTGGACATGCGGAAAATTTCCCAGATTCTTATAGCGCAACTTGTAGAGATTGCATAAACTGCTCGGTAAAGAAAGAAAGTTACACACTATTTTGTTCTGCAGCTCTTCCCGCTCCGCCCCTTGCTCTCCGCCCCCTGCCTCCCCAGCCGCCAGCACCTCCCCTCATCCGTTCCCCAGCAGCATCTGTTCCCCAGCCTGCCGACTCTTAGTCGATCAGCCTATAATCCACTTTACAGCAACACATCGCCCATAACAAGGATGCTCCGCCAGCAGCTCTTCCCCTCCCCACTCTCTCCCAGCACACCTCCCCCTTGCTCCGCCCCTTGTTTAAAGCTTGAAAATACATCCCGCCTCTCCTCCCCCTTCCTTCCCTTCCCCCGGCTTCTTCCCACCCTCCTCCCTTTGCCCGAGGACATCACGAGAGCCGCTAACCCTCCTCCAGGAGCCAGATGATGAGGGAGGAGACGCACAACTGCGGACCTCTCCTGCTGGCACACGAACAACGTCACCTTCTTCACTCTTCAGCACACCAGCCATATTTTTGGGGGACTAGCCAGAGTTGTTAAAGTTGAGCTATATGTACTGTGAAGCCAATGCAGACAGCGGCAAAGTGGCTTTGAACGAAACTCAAAACAAGTCACTCTCACTAGAGTCCGCAAGGCTTTAATGTCGAGAAAGAGTGCACGCTCTAAGAGCTGAAAAAATAGACAACGTTCGCGTTCACTCAAATTCTGTGATGCTTCTATCCACAGCTCGAAAAGTTATTTATAAAGAAAGAGACATCTCTCACTTTCCTCTCGTTCCTGCCAGCTGTCACCTCCACATTCCATATCCTCCGTACTTTTAATTTTGAATCATTATGTTGCCCTCCTTCTCCGTAACTCATTCTTTCTCCCGACTTTTCTTCCCTTTACTCCTTTGTTATCTACTCCCAACGTACTTCTCTCTTCTAATTTCATTTAATAGGTCGAGCCTGGTCAGCCCATGCACTGCTATGCAAGGTGTGCTGTATTGGAGTATGGACTTGAAGCCCTGCCCACTCTCTCCCCACCACCACATCCACCACCACCACCGCATCCACCACCACCGCATCCACCACCACGGCATCCACCACCACATCCACCACCGCCACATCCACCACATCCACCACCACCACATCCACCACCGCCACATCCACCACCACCACATCCACCACCACCACCACATCCACCACCACCACCACATCCAACACCACCACCACATCCACCATCACCACCACATCCACCACCACTTCACCACCGCATCCACCACCACCACATCCACCATCACATCCACATCCACCATGATATCCACCGCCACATCCACCACCGCATCCACCACCACATCCACCACCACCGCCACATCCACCACCACCGCCACATCCACCACCGCCACATCCACCACATCCACCACCACCACATCCACCACCACCACATCCACCACAACATCCACCACAACATCCACCACCACCACCACCACATCCACCACCACATCCACCGCATCCACATCCACCACCACATCCACCACCGCATCCACCACCACCACCACCACATCCACCACCGCATCCACCACTGCCACATCCACCAGCACATCCGCCACCTCATCCACCACCGCATCCACCACCACCACATCCACCGCATCCACATCCACCACCACATCCACCACCGCATCCACCACCGCATCCACCACCGCATCCACATCCACCACCACATCCACCACCGCATCCACCACCGCATCCACCACCACATCCACCACCGCATCCACCACCACCACATCCACCAGCACATCCGCCACCTCATCCACCACCGCATCCACCACCACCACATCCACCACATCCACCACCACCACATCCACCACATCCACCACACCCACCACCAGCACTTCCACCACCACATCCACAACCACCACATCCACCACATCACCACCACATCCACCACATCACCACCACATCCACCACCACATCCACCACCACATCCACCATCACCACCACCATCACCACCACCACCACCACATCCACCACCACCATATCCCCCAGATCCACCATTACCACATCTATATGTGTGTGGCTCTGTGTGTGTGTGTAGGTGCAAATGCAATGTTCTTGGATTTTTGTCACAATAAAATACATTGAACATAATCTTCACAAAAGTTATTTACAAACGTTTAAGCTATTGCCATTATAAATTACATAAATTATTTAAGTATTAATTATTTACAAAAATTAAAAGCCATTGTTATTTGTAATATCAATACATCTAAGTCACGTAAATACAAAACATGTTGCATTACCAGTGCTATAGGTGTCACATTTGCAAAAGTTATAACTATTGACATTGTAAATGACAAAGCTATTAATTTAGCTATTTTCAAAAACAACACATAAATAAAAAAAAATCATTTACAAGACCAATAGCTCCAACTTTTCTAATGCGAGACCTATTGCATTTCCAATGCTTGTTTTAAAAAGGTTGTAATAGATTTTTGAAAAAAACATAGCTATGTACTCTTGTCTTACATATTAATGCTTCTGATGGTTTTCTCACATTCTCTCCTTGAGAAGATCCTGCCTCCTGCTCCTTAGATGGTTCAGTAGAAGTGATAGTTTGTCATGTGCTATGCTCATTTTATGCCTCATTATGTACAATAACTAATATTTTTGCATCAAACATGTTAGACCTTTAAGTCTTCCGATTTGATGTGGTTAATTTAACATTGTGAACACTCTTTTCGAAAAATTTAAGTGAAGTCTATATATTAGACTGAGTGCAAATGTTTTAGGGATACAGGGCAGAAACCAGGTGGTGTGCATCGATAGGGCAATCTTTTTTTTAACCTTCTTAATTATGATCAAGATTGAAGATGAATGAAATGTCGGTGGAGTAGTCTAGTAAGGAGGGAAGACTCAAGGAATCCCTATAGTCAAAACTTTTGCTACAGAGAAACTTTTCAGCACAAACTCAGGTGGACTGTATTAATGCAAGCTCAATGTCTGAAAAAGTGGAAGTCAATAGTGACTGGACAGCTTGGAATGATTATCAGTTTTTTCATTTTGAATGTTGAACGTTATTGTGCTAGTAAAGTGTACTGACCTGCATGATAGTTTCAAAATATACTCTAAGATGATTTTTACAAGCTTTTATTTAAAGTTCTCCATATTTTCTTTCCGTTCAGTCTCACGTTGCTGGCTGTTTTACTTATGACACTTAAGTTACAATGTGTTCCAAGATGCCACTTGTGTTTGAATTTTGGCCATTGTGTTATGGTACATGAAGTTAACCACAGTGGAACACGCATAAATTAATTCTTTTAGGCTTCAAATTATTATAGAGGACATATACTCGTATTACAAGAGTCTATAAGGGCCTTTAGGCATGGACAGCCAGGTTTCGCAAATGAGTGGACAAAAGCACCTGGCGCATGGATCTGTCCTCATAGTTATGGATTCAAATTCTGGCAGGACGGCTAAGTCTTAAAAAATGAGAGAGAGGGGTCCTACTCAACCAAAGGGACAGGACACCAACAGTAGACACTTATGTCAAATGAAAAGATCCCTTTGGGTTCCTTCTAGAGCATACAGCAATATCTAGCTCACATCCAATCATACGCCACTCTCCAGCACCAAATAGAAACCGAGAGCATAATATAAAAAATATAATGTATTCTTTATTTTAACAAATATAAAATATTAAAAAATATATATCTCACCAATACACATATCTTAAAAACATGTCATACAGAAAGCAAAGGGAGAACTTATCATATTTTGAGAAAACAGCCCACAAATAACAACCTGTTGCATATCAAAGGCACTTCAGGTACACAGAATTATTAACTGATTTTCCAGTTTGATGTATCAATAACATTTCTTTACTTCTATTCAAACCAGATGTTAATTAAAGTGCTTTCTTAGCCAAAACAGCTCTATTCAAAACAGGTGTTGTTTGGGTACTCCCTTAATCAAGGAAGCGACGCGTTTCGGTGGTATTGTATTGTATTAATACAGTCCACCTTCTTCAGGCTAACACATATTTTAATCAAATCTCCCAGATGATTCATCCAAAGCTCGATATTCTAGAGGACAGTATATCTTTCCTTTCACAAGACCGGTTTCCTATTCGGGTAAACCGCACTGCTGACAATCAATATGGGGGTACGTAACGTCCTCCCTCAGTAACCTCTTTCACGGTATCTTTATTATTCTTGGACCCGCCAAAGGGAAGCAGCAATCAGGAACCACAACCTCATTGATTGCACTGTTTCACAGGTCCAACTTGTTGTGACCACCGCAGCTATGGTCCACGCAACCGTTAAAACATTTTTAAAAAGTGAATATAAGCTTCGTAAACAGAGTTATACTTTATCAGTTGTGCCTTCAAGATCTCCAAAACCTCACCTGTCGGGACTCACAAGTCTCCAGTCCTGCTCTTAGTTCCTTTTCGAAAATCAGTTTGGCTAAGTCTGACAGCTTCCAGTGGTTGATGAAATAAGTATTATTAAGCTAGGTATCAATACAGATCTGTTTTCTGGTGCAAAAGTGCACTATAAGTATGGCTTTTATGTTATATAATGGAGGTATGCAAGGCCCGAGACTTCACTTACCTTTCTCAATATCTTGATCTTTTTTTGTCAGAGGGAAGGAGATGCTAGAAATTCGGTGCTCGGATTTAAATGAATTTGCAGCACCATAAAACCATAATAAAGGCGAATGATAGATGTCATTATAATAAATACTAGGCCATGATATAGAAAACCCAGGGAATCAGTTTTAGTGGGGTCGTTTCTTGTGCTTTGGACCCTCTGAATAGTGCACCAAATAGGTTTTAGGATGAGAGGTCTCAAGGAAATGTACTTAAGACTGTCTAATCTCTTGTTTTAATTCTACATTTTCAAAAGGCTATTGCTGTTATCCGATAGCTTATTCTGGGGTTAGATCACAAACCTAAAATCCGTGGAAGACTAAAGTAGTGTTTTCCAATATTTAAAAATTAAATCATTTCAGTTGTCCATGCTGAACTCCCTCTGTCACTAGCATTAACTCCTCTATATACTCTTTCTCCCTATTCCCTGGCCTCTTCCTACTCTCTCTTCTCCCCTCTACCATGCACCTCTTCTTCTCTGGAGCACTGTTATGGCTGCATGGCTGCTAACTAAGCAACTAATAAATATTTCTAATTAAATGGAAATTAAAACTCTTAATGGTAATTTAATGTGCAAGGTTGCAAAATCCATGCAGGCCAAAGGTACTCTTGTCCATTTACATGTCAGAAGAGTAAGACGTGTGGGGTCAAGTGAAGTTGTGATCGTCAATTTTCTGTGTATTCTGCTTTACACAAATGCACGCTGGTATTCTATGTATCACTAGTCTTAAGACTGTGAAACCAAATTTGTGGGACTAGTACAGCAAGCTAGAAGTGGTTGCTATGAATCTATTAAAATAAATCTTCATGTTACAAAGTGTGATTTAAAAGGATATTTCACCTGATTTGACCTTTGGTGACCCAACACCCAGGCAGTATCCTCAGGATTTGTTGACCATCCATCTGCACGGTTTTGGATGTTTTAGTAAATTAAAGCTGTATGGATGGTTGCGCACTCAGCTTGACCAGGAAAGGGAACAGTGGACAAATTGCTAGACACAGATGAATGGGTGGACGAGTGGACTGATGGAATGGAGGGAAAATGTTGATTGTTCCCATATCAAACCCTTGATTAGACTTGTTGGATTTGTGAGCCCTTTCCAGTATTCATGTTTCAAAGACTTTTTGTTCAGGCCTGCAGGATGGCTCAGTTATTAAAACACACTCAGCTGGCATCTTCTATGATGTTCACGTCACAAATCCCAAGTTTGAATCTCATCATGGCGATCTCGGCCTTCCGTGCTCCTGATGTCTGTAAAATGGGTACCATTAAATTGAACAACAGTTAGACCTGTTCAGTGCTTGGAAATAGTAGAACTGTTGAGTGAAGTGCTATATACCAACATTGTTACTAAAAATATTGTCAGGTGGTCGTACCAAGCATAAAAGCTTATTTCTTTTTCAAGTGGCTTCGTTCCAAATGCTGTAGGGAATACTGACAGACAGGTGAGAAGGTTGGGGTGTCAGCATGTTCATCTATTGTGTTGTGCACGGTTGCCTTCCTTACGAAATATGCGGGCTGCTGGAATTTGTACTATGCGTTATTTGTCTTTGTAAGAAGATGGATGGTTCTCTAAAGCACAAGCTAAGTATTTACATGCATGTATATATTCTCAGTCAGTAGGTCCATGCCCTGAAATAATATTGTGTGCCCACTCGGCTACGACAGATACAGAATCACCACTTGCAGCAACCCTCTGCACTTTAACATCTGACCTGCTCAGAGCTGGGGTTGTATCATGTACGTACCCAAAGGCGTGCCCTCTTCTTTAAGACCTTGCACTACTATGTGACGCGCATAACTCCTGAAATTCTCAAGGATAGTATAGGAGCTGCGAAGTGTATAGTTTGCCTCTCTCTGTTTTCGAGCTGTACTCTGCGCCGCTCACGCACTAACTGGGAGAATTTAAAAAGTTATGTTTTTTGCGCTTTGGACATTGCACTGTCATAAAACATATGTGCAGCCCTCCATTGCACACTCATCCATTATACTGCCCATGATGAGTGTATTACTGAAAATCGACACCAACAATATGGTGGTTAAAGGATATTGAAGGCCAAAATATCAAAAGGCAAGTGCGTATACGGAAGTATAGATTAACTATTCCTAGTTCTACGTCTGCATACCTTGATCATTTATGTACCACCTGGGTACGTATATGTGAAGTTAGGTATAGAAAATCTAGACTTACTTATCTGGATATTTTATTTTCGATATTCTTTCCTCGATATTGTGTGCCACCGAGACTGTTGTATCAATATGCAGGGGCACACCACCATAGTGCTTTACAGTTAATTCCCCAGTCACATGTTTGGAGGCTTTTCACACGTCCTTGTGCTGACAGGTGATGACCATTCCTCACCCTGGGAGCCAATATACAATTAAACATAACATAATGTGTATTTGTAAAGCACATGTTCACCATGCATCTTGGTGCTGAATAACAGATATTTATTGTCATCCAACTAAATGGTTCTCATTTTATGGACCTCAGAAGGATGAAAGGCTGAGTGGACCCGCCGGGATTTGAACCTGTAACCATGAGGTCAAACACAATCCCCTACCGTAGATGGGAAACATCCTTTATAACGCAACTTTTACCACGCAGTGCTATTACAACGCAACTTTTACAACGCAAACCATTACAATGCATTGCGCTGGGGGGCGCTCTAGGATAGGGAATAGATGTAATTTACTATACAACACCTTCCCTAGTGTCCACGGGGACTGGAGTTGGAATAGTAAATTAAACTATTCACTATCCAGCACCCCAAAGCGCTATGCGTTGTAATGGTATGCGTTGTAAAAACTGCGTTGTAACAACATGCGTGGTAAAAGCATGCGTTGTAACATCATACATCCACCGTAGATACATTAGTCCACCAGACCCAGCAACACTCTGGGTGCAGATTTAACTGCTATTTAGGGTTGTACCATAAGAATCCCGGAGTTACTACTGAGGGAATTGGTAATGTCAGGTAGCCTCAGTAATTCTCTTTCATCCCCTCCGGAGCAAACCTTGACTGGCCCGTTGTGTTTCTGTGGACCTTGTAATTCGCGATGGGGCTGTGGCGTTGTTACAGGCCCATCAGGAATTCCGTGGTCTCGTATTTAGCCCTAGTTGAGGTTGTTGAAACTGTGGGGCTCGTGAGCAAAACTTTGCTCTCTGAAAACAGTGCAAGAAGTAGATTTGGTTATATAACGCGACTTTGAATTTCATTAAAAAAGTATTTTGCTCTATGTATGACTTTTCAGTGGCTAGCTGTTGGTTGCAAAATTATTTGGCACAAAACTTTGTTTGTATTAACCGTGGACGTGTCTCCTGAGGCCTACGATTCACACTGGAAACCAAAGAGGCGGTTCCCTTTTCTCTCTGTGTGGTCCTGTGTTGTAAAGGAGAAACCAGGTGTGGATTATTCCAATTTGAAAGGTGCTGCAAATTAGTGCACCGTAAATTGCCTGGTATTGTACCTTGGGAATCTTAAAGTGCTATTTTAAGAAGTCTTGTTCAAATCGCTTCAAAGGATTAGCCAGACAGAAATTAACGTTGGCACGCGGGTTGCTTCTCACCCTTGTGGCAACTTCATTTTCAGGAGCTTGGAATGTAGTTTTTAGTAGCTCAAATGTTTTACTTAGAAGCGGATAAATATTTATTTTGAGAAATTCCTGCGACATGGTATTTTGAGAGTTATGTAAATTCAATAATCCATTTATAACAGCGTGGATTCTGCACACATCAGTCCAGGAGTTTTATGTAATGGCTTTGACTGAACATGATGTTTGGTGCTTAGTAAGTTATGCAAATTCTCCGATACCAGCCTTGTGTATGGTTAGTGAGAAAAAGATTAAAATTGGGTTATCTTTGCTTCCTGTATTTCTCACAACAATTTTTAGATTAAGAAAAATGACATATTTACATTAATTTTGCAGTGGGATTTTTTTTGTCTTCCTTTAATTTTACTGTGCATTTACACTTAAAGAGAATATATAAACTATTTCTTAAGCGGGAATGTAATTGATGCATATTTTTTTTGGGGGGGGGGGCAGAAAATGGAACCAGAGGCAGCATTATACATAGTACTAGGGTGTCCAGAGGGTGATGGTGCCTATTTTGTGTGCTTCTGGGGTACTACTATATTTATTGATCCCGCCAGATCGGTGTGCGCTGGTGTTTCCCATGAGTGCCTGCCCTCTTTCACATGGGGGAGTCCTCATGCAAACAATGGAATCCTTAGCTTTTTCATCCATGAGATATTACATATGGTGTTGCAAATAAGGCGTAGGGAGACATACGGGCTGCGCATGAGGTGGGAGCTGTTAAATGTGCCCCAAAGGCCCCTCAGGTATCTTACTGTAGTCCGGTGCAGACACTCACTTACCCCGCCTGCATGCAGATCTCTGCCGCTCCTCCCTTGAAATGAAGGACGGGTTGCTGCCTTCAATGAAAAGCAGACCTGGGGCTTGACACAGACGGTCTGCATCTTCTAATGCACTGTTCCCTGAGGAGGTTCACAGGCCGCAGTGCATTTGCTGTGATATGTCACGCTTAAGAGAACACCATACCGCATATAGGGGCAGTGCGCCATATCTGTACTGCAGCAGTTTCACAGGTTGTGCTTCTGTCACCAATCTGATTACTGGGCCTATTGTGATTGCACAGGGTTGGCGGCCCTCTGGCTAGTTTTATACTGCGTAGATGCCTATCCACAAGGAAGAACACTCACCACCATAAAACAACACATACAAACATCAAAGATTACGTATTTAACAGGTCAGTCTATATGCATACACTTAGCACAATATGCTCTTACTGGCCTAAGAGATAATTAAATCCCTTTGACAGACCTAGCAAACCTAACATTGTTTGTTTGCTGTGAAAGAACCATGTCATGGGATGTTTGTTGTGCAAAGATCAATCTGTGTCAGGTGTTCTGTGGAACAACCTCAACATGGTGGGCCTGCTCTGGATGAATGACAGGATAGCAGTTCAGCTGTGGAACTACTACTGCCTTGTAGGTCTGCTGTGGAAGAACTATGGTATGATGTGTCTGCTGTGGGATAGCCATGGAGTGACGAGTCTTCTGGAGAAGAAATATTTTGTGGTAGACAACCTGTGAAAGAGCCATGAGAAGTTTGGTATCCTGTGGAACATCCCTAGTATTGTGTTCCTTGTGTAGAAGAACAATAGTCAATGTAGATGTGCTTGAAAAACCCATGGCATGAGGAACCTGTCCTGGGAGAACAATGACATTTTGGGTGTGATCTTGTATTGGAAAGCCAAACTGCTGGTTTCTATTTTTTTTTTATAATCCTTTTTATTGGATTTTATAATTAAACATGTCATACTTTAATCACATTTCATACTTGACTGCTGCAGAATTACAATAAACCGTAACATTGCAGTGACAATGCGCATTGGGGTGGTTAATCAAGTAGTTAACTAGTTAATCAATAGACGGAGATTTCCCGACCAACTCCGTCGGAGCTGCCAGGAGGCAACGCAAAGGTGGCCGTTGGTGAAGTTGTTGCTTCACTCCGACCCGTATGACAGACTCTAGTTTATAATCCCCCGCAAGGGGTGTTAACAAATGGCAATCCAGGTTCGAAACTGAACTTGGGGATCTGTAACTCGGGGAATGAGGGGTCGGGGAGGGAGGAGGGTGGGCATGGGGGTCGCATAATGTGGGGGCAAGCATGGTGGAGCTCCATGGTGTTCCATCACCTGGGGGCCGTATTCCTATTCTGCCCAATATCGTGTGTCCCGGAGAGTGGTCCGGTTGGAGGGTTGGTGTAGCAGTCGGAGGGGGGAAGGGGGGAGTGTGTAGGCAGATTAGGATGCACTTGATCCCGATGCCACCCGGGCGTCTAGCGGGGGATCCGCGCTATTAGAGTGCGTTTGCTGAAAGTCATGCAGAAGCATTGCCCATTCCAGTGAAATGGGACGTCGCCGTATGACTCGAGCCTCCTCCTGACGGATGAGGTCTTCGGCCGTGGTCCATTTCTTCACCGCCCCCAACCATGCCGTTATTGGGGGACCCTCTGTGGCTCGCCAGTGCATTGCCACACTACGCTTCGCTAGAAGTACAGCTAGCAGGGCGAATTTGGTCTCCAAATTCTTCCGTGTATTGCGCTTAAAGATGACCAAGGCACATGCCTCCCATATGTGAAAATCTGTTAGGCCTGTGACTGTTTGGAGTGTAGTGTGTACTGTCGTCCAGAGGGTTTGTATCATGGAGCAAGTCCAAAACATATGGATAAACGGAGCGTCCGGAGTGTGGCAGCGGGTGCATTCAAAGTGGGAGGACGGGTAGATGCGCTTAAGCTGCGCCGGCGTAAGATAAGCGCGGTGTAGTACGTTAAACTGAACATTTTTAAATCTTTGGTTGCGGGACACTTTTTTGTGGTGTTCTAAGACTGTCAGCCACTCCCTATCATGGAGATTGCGGCCGAATTCCTCCTCCCAGCGGAGTCACAATCGTGTCAGTGGTGGGCGCGTGAGTTCCATGATAGATTTATAAATCCATGTAATATGGTGTCTGCCAGCCCCCATATGTAGTATTGTGTGCACCACCGGGTGAGTCGTGGGTTCCCCGCCCCCTAGGTCCCAGATCCTTCTGCAATCCGCCACCAGCTATCGGTGCAGCAGGAATTGGCCCTCTGGAAGCCCACTTCCTTCGGCCAGGTCTGTGAACGGGAGCAGTTGGCCGTCGGAGATTAGGGCTTTAGTCTCGGTGAGGTGATGTTCCATCCAAATCCTAAGCTCTCCCGTTGTGTCGAATTTGCGTCCTTTAGGGAGTCCCGCAAGCGGCAGTAACGGGGAGTATACCGGAGTCCCCTTGGACATGCGGTAAATCCGCATGGTACAAGTTCTGGCAGTTTTAAACAGTAATGGATGAGCCGGGTTGGGTTTGGTACCCGGAAGGAGCATTCGGGTCAACTCCGGGACTGTTATCCATCCGTCCTGTGCTGCTGTTTCCCCGAGGTTGCGGTGCGCTGTCCAGCGAGATAGACAACTGTAGTTGTGCCGCTAAAAAATAGGCTTCGAATGACGGAGCTCCCATCCCACCCTTGTCGCGCGGCAGCTGCAGGGCCGATAGGGCCACTCTGCAGCGGCCCCTCCCCCAGATCAGTGAGATTAGTGATGAATCGAGCTCTTGGAAGAAGGTTCGCGGTAGGATAACTGGGATATTAGTGAAGTAGTAAAGAAGTCTGGGCACCATGATTATTTTGGATAAGGCTACCCTCCCAATGGGAGCCAGAGGTAGGGTCCGCCAAAAATTGATATGACTCTTAAGTCCTCGGAGGGCCCGATAGTGGTTGCCTTCTAGGTCGTCACGGGGCTCATGGTAAAGTTTGACACCTAAGTATCGCGGGGCGTCGCCCTTCCACGCTAGTGAGGCTTCTCCCAGACGAATTTCCCTGTGTGGGGCATTAGAGTGGAGAGGATAGATCGAGGATTTCTCCCAGTTCACACGTAACCCGGCAGGTCTCTCGAAGTCTGCGAGCGTGGTCCATAGGGTGGTGAGGTCTGCTGAGATGTCTAACATAAATGAGGAGATCATCCGCATATAAGGAGATGCAATGTGTGTGACCTCCCAATGGGATGTCCCATTGCTCGCCCACCTCTCGCAGTCGTGCCGCCAGCGGCTCCATGGCGATGGCAAAGATGACGGAGGACAAGGGGTACCCCTGGCATGTGCCGCGCTTAATCGGGATGGGAGAGGGGACATAACGGCCTATCCATACCCTTGTGATAAGGTCGGTATACAGCAGGCGGGTATATGCTATGAATTGGGGCCCTATACCCACCCTTCGGAACACCTCAAAGAGGTATTGCCACGCCAGGGTGTCGAACGCCTTCTCAAGATCCAGTACTAGGCACGCCGCATGCGGGAACCTGCTCCGTACCCCATCCTGGACCTGGAACACCCGACGTATATTCTGGGAGGTATTTCTCTTAGGTACAAATCCGCTCTGGTCCATATGCTCCAGTCGGGGGAGTATTTCTGAGAGTCTATCTGCTGGGATCCTCCCTAGGAACTTGCAGTCCGTAGTTAGGAGGGTGATAGGGTGATAGGCAGCTTGGAGCAGAGGATCTCAATCGGGTTTGGGGGACGTCACCAGGACCGATTCCCGCATCGACTTAGGGGAAAGACTGTGTCGAGCTGCGGGACCAGGTGCTGGGAGAATGTGGATTACAGTTCTATCGGGATACCGTCATGTCCCGAAGCTTTGTTTTTGGCTAGGCGGTGAATGGCGGATTTAATCTCCGCTGGTGCGATTGGGTCATCTAATGTTGCGCGTTCCTTGACGGTGATTTGAACTATGGTGTTCGTGGTAAGTATGTTCCGAATGTATTCCTCCCCTGTCCTGAGTCGGCTCCCTGTAAAGCGTGGTGTAGTAGTCATGGAAAGCCGATAAAATGTCCGCCTGCGCGTAAACCACCTCCCCTGCGGCATTGCGGATGCCTGTGATCGGTTGTGCTTGCGTGTCCTGATGAATGAGCCAAGCTAGTAGGGTACCGGCACGGTTTCCTTCCTGGTGGACCCTAGTGGTGTATGCGCAAAAATTATAGCGCCGTAGATTGGCACACGCCTCCTGGTACTTGGTTTTGGCCTCCGCCAGTTGTGTGGTGCGGAGCTCCCGTTGATCGGCCGCTTTCGATAGTTGCGCCACCTGTTGTTCCGCGTTTTGAACCGCCCTCTAGTGTGCGTTTCACACCCGTGATTTGCCTAATGCATGCTCACCGGAGGACCACTTTGAAAGTGTCCCATTCTACGGACCTGGTCGATGTAGTGCCCGTGTTGTCGGCGAAGTAGTGTTGAATGGTGTCTGATTGTTTGCGGTGGAACACAGGGTCTGTGAGGCAGTCTCTGGGGAGGTGCCAGGTAGGGATCAGTGCCACGTGACCGACACAATATGTGCGTCGTGATCCGAGATGACCCTGCCCAGATAGTCCGAGTGGCTGATGCGAGGAAAGAGAGACTGAGAGCACATGAAGCGGTCTAGGCGGACTCGTAAGTTGTGAGGTGTTGAGTGAAATGAATATAGTTTGGTGGCAGGGTGGGTCTGTCTCCATGCATCCACCAGTGACCAGTAGGCAGCCCAGGCGCGGAATGCGGCTGTGTGCCTGGGGGCTGGGGACTGCTTGGTGGAGGGGTATGATCTATCCAGTATGAGAACCAGGGAGCAATTGTAATCCCCACCTAGCATCCATGGGGAGTATGTGAATCCCGCCAGGGTGTTTGTCAGGGTCCCCCAAAATGGTGTCTGATCAGTATTGGGGGCATAGATGCAGCCTATGAGGATGGGCTGCCCATCTAATAAGCCTTCCAGCAAGGCATAGCGGTCCTCGGGATCCACCCTCCTGCCGGTTTCGCGAAAGGGCACTCTGGGCTGAATCCAGATCAGTGCTCCTCTCGCGAAGGCGGAGTAGGTAGTGGCGCAAAAAGAGCCGCGCCATTTCTTTTGGCGTTTGTGCAATTCCTCCTTAGTGAGGTGGGTCTCCTGGAGGGAAATGATGTGCGCCTGCTCCCGCTTAATATACGAGTAAATCGCATAGCGTTTCCTGGCGGTGTGCATCCCTCGCACATTGAGGGTTAAAAATTGGAAGTCTGTGTGTGCCATGGTGGAAGCAAGGTCGCGCCTTGATGTAGCTGGGTCTCTAGGGGAGCAGAGTCCACCTGCTCTAGCCGATGGATGTTGCATGTGGAGCTGTGTGGGTGTGTAAGTATGCGCCCCTGCCCTGTATGTGGGACGTAACAAGGGATCATGATACGTGGGATAAGTGAACTAGGAACTGGGTTCGGGAAACAGTCCCAATACTGGGGACCTATCGTTGGGAGCGATAGGTCCAAACTGGCTCTCTGGAGGAACGAGAGCAAGCACAAGAAATAACAACTATGGGGTGGTGGTCCGTGTATGCGAGGGTGATCCTTGGGCAGGTCCATGAAGGATCAGTGTGCGTCATCTGTTCCCTAGTTGTGTCGGAACAGTGGTACATGCATAGAGTGAAAGGATTACAGTTGTGTCAGGGGCCCCCGTCCCTCAGCCTTCGGGGGCCATCCCTCACCTACGTGCTGCAAGAGACTGAGGACAATGTTCCTATGGCAGTCCCCTAAATACAGCCCTTCATGTTTCCTAACTTATGAGATCTGCAGTCTGGGGGGTGACTCGGGACAGGGTAACCAAGTCTCCTTTAGACGATGCATCGTCGCTGACGTCTTCACCCGCCGAGGAGAACAGGCGTGGGGCTCTGTCCATGTCATCTGAAGGCAGTGAGGCCTGTAGCGCCATTACAGCTCGGAGGACATCTCGGCGTTCCTACATGATTTGCTCCAAATCCGCGGAGTCTAGTGCGGGCCCTCGCGGTGTCGCAGTCACGCCACCGAGCCCCCTGCGCGGGTTGCGCCTTCTGGGTCGAGGCACTCTGTTTCTCTGTTCTCGCATAGTTCCTGACCCAGGGGGTTGTGGGCAGTGCAGGTCCGCCCAGTCTCCCGCCTCCTCCGCACACACAAAGTACAGGGCAGAGTCTTTGTAGATGATTCTGAGTCTGGCGGGAAATAACAGAGTATTGGATGTCATTTGCCCTTCGTCGCCGCTTCACCTCCAAGAAGAGTGTCCTCTGTTGCTGCACCGCCCGCACATAATCCGGGAAAATCATCACCTGCTTGTCCTCAACTCGGAGGAGGCCTGATCGTCTGGCGGTCCTGAGCACCGCGTCTCGGTCCCTAAAGTGCAGGAATTTCGTTAGCATCGGTCGGGGGGGTTGCTCCAGGCTGGGGTCTTCGCACCGGAACTCTGTGGGCACGCTCAATAGAGAAGAAGGCTGATTGGTCGGCAGCTGGTGTAAAGGACTTCACCCACTCCTCCATTTGCCCCACTGGATCCTGTCCCTCAATTCCTTCTGGCAGGCCTAGCACCCGTATATTACAGCGCCTTGAGCGTCCCTCCATGTCAACCACCCGTTTCTCCATTGTGGAAAGGCGGGTTAGAACATCACGCAGCGTCTTCTGTTGGTTTTTGACTGCTGGTTGCAAGTCCGCCATGATCTTTCCCCCTTTATTGACCTTGTCGGCAAGCTTGCGTTGGTCGTCCTTAATGAGGCTGATGTCGGTCGTCAAGGTGCCGAGCCTTTCTTCCTTTGACACCCTGGATAGTTCGATGGCTGCCAACACGCGGTCCAGCTTGTCCGATACGAACAGGTCCGGTGGGGTCGTCGTCATCTTGGTCCCCGTCTTGGGGTGCGGCATATTTTCCGGCGCCGTCTCTGGGACCGTGGTGGCCTGTGTGGCCCTGGGTTTCCCCATCGTGCCTCCTGGAATGTGCAGTCCCTCTTGGGTCCTCGTATTGCGGTTCTGGGGTCTGGCGGGTGTTGTGCAGGACTCTTCCTTCTCCGATACGGACCCCGGATGAACCCTATCCCACATCTACTCCGCCTGGTGAGGTTGGTGTTCCTACTGTCTAGTCCAAGGGGTATTCCTTCCCGGCCGCGCTCCGTGGTGGGCACCTCAAGGGTCACTCTTCGGATTTCAGCCTTTGCGTTCTGGCGACGTGCATAGCCGGAAGGGCCCAGTAGCTTGTGGGGTCAATAAGGAGCTTGCGACGCTGCACTCTATGTGGCCGGCCGGTTAGGGAAGGCCACGTATCAATTCAGGCGCCAAACGGTCTATTTGTGCGCCGTCTTAGGGTCAGGCATCGGTCCCTTTGGGCTTCGGTGGTAGGGGGGTACCACACACTCTCCCTGGTATCAGGCAGCCCCGGGGGTGGTGTCCTCCCCCCCACCCCCCCCCCCCGGCCCCCCCCCAACTTACCGTCTTTTAGGCTGCGTTGTCCCCTCCTTAGTAGTCTGGCTCTTCACTCTTTCTCCCGGGGGGGGTTGGAGGGGGCTCAGCAGTTGAGCTCGTCGGGTGCCATGTTGAGGTCAGGCAGCCTCAACCCTGATGTTGCTCTGGATCCCGGTGGTCTGGGAGAGAGAATCAGCATGTTGACGCCAGTCACTTATTGCTTAGTGCGGCGCCTGCTCCCCATATCGGCCGACTGTGCCTGGCCCGGTTAGTCTGCATGTCACCGGCCGCCGCAGGTTGCACAATAGGGGACTCCGCCCGATGCGTGAGGCCTGTCTCTCTTTGGCGCTGTCCCCGCTGATTCCCGTTAAAAGCAGCTGCCGGACGCCCGGGGTGCCTCAGGCCGCCAACACCCGGTCTCCCCTGGTGCTCGAGCAAAATCTCCCGTCGCGCCTCCCCCAGCTCAACTAGATCCTTGGATGAGGAGCTAGGGCGCCGGCGTCCGCCATCTTGTCCCTGAATAGCGCGGCCTGTGGGGGTTCCGTTTTGCCCGTGTCTCTGGTCTGCCGCAGTAGAAGTCTGCGTCCTCAGGTGCTCTGCAGGCTCAGATTGCTGCAGGTCTGCTTCTGTCGGCAGGATTGACGCTGGAAAGTGGATGGATCGTCCGCTCGCTGAGGAGCCTCAGTGAGACAGGTCCACCATCCCAAGTTGCTGGTTCCTAGTAAAGGATTTTAGTGTGCATCACTGAAAAGAGCACACTTCCACCAGTAGGAACTCACTTGCTTAAAGTTGGAGGATAGCCTGGAACTAATGGGATGCCAGTGCCACAGGTGAGCCTATAATTGGTGATGGGGGCAAGAGAAAATTTCAGCTAAGCAAATTCCCAGCTCACAGGTTTGCCTGAGGTTTCACACATACAATGAGGCCTCCAAAGCTCCCCAGAGTATCCAGGTAGTAAGTGACTACCTTTTGACAAAAACTCAAATGGAATAATTCTGAAATCTGTAAGTTACGCACTCTAAAACTATTGCATGCCTTAGCACGCACGCAATCTTGGTAATGAGGAAAGCTTTACTGACCCCCTGGGCTGCATAGACATTATGGCTGAAACATGTCTACCCTTATAAAAGAGGTCACTAATTCCTCGCCACTCATTCCCTACTGATTTTAATCCTTGTCCAAGGGTGCCATTATTAAATATATATATATATATATATATATATATATATATATACCACGTTGGTGGGCAATGCAAAAGACCATTTTAATTCACTCTCTCGTCTCGTTTGAGGTAAATAATAACCCCCCCAAAAAAAACAGCTCCACTGAAATCAGGCGTCGAAGAACACCCGAGATGGGCTAGGTGTCCTATGTGGGACACCAATGATGAAGCTTGCCACCCACTAGGTTGGTAAGTGAGGGGTCTTCTAACAAAAAACTAGCAGGATTTTTTCACACTCTGTTTGTGGGACATCTTTGAGGAACTTGGTAGCTTGCTCGCTCCTCTTTGATTAAGGCTTAGCCTATCATGCCCAGACCCCACGCTGTCCCCTCTCAGACTCCCACTAGCCCTCCCACTGACCTCTTCTGTCTGCTCTGAGCAGACAGAAAATGTCAGTGGATTTTCCCCCGCAATTGGGCAAAAACACATGGAATAGTAGACTCTGGGCCCTGTGGTAATTCCCTAGCCTGCAGACAAAATTCATAGCTACTGGATTTTCTTGTGGGGAGACTGGCTGGAATCAGAGATTCTGGATCCCTTGTAGCTCCACACCAAAACCAAGGAGATACGGAAGGATGGCTGTTGGAAGTCACATCCTTGGCATTGTTTCCCCCAACCTTTGCCTTCCACCCTCCTGTGCTTTCAACTTTCAACATGGTAAAATTTACTTAAACTCAAATGGCTTATTTAATTTAATTGTATGACCCTAGTATAGTGGTACTCCCCGTACTCTGCGCCTGTAAATTAAATGCTACTACTGGACCTGAAGCACGTACTGTACCACCCACTTAAGTAGTCCTTTAAATATGTCTCAGGGCTGCTATTGAAGCCTATCCATGCAGTTTTAAACGGCCATTTTGACCTGATAAGATAAACCTCTTGCAAGACCCAACACCCCCTTTTTGGTGTGCATAGGCCACCCATAGGTTAGGCCCTAAACAGCCCAGAGGGCAGGGTGCAGTGTATTTTAAATGTTGGACATGTACTTTTAAGTTTGACATGTCCTGGTACTGAAAAACTTCTAAATTTGTTTCACACTATTGTGAGGCTTACTTGCCCTATTGGATAACATTGGGTTAACTGATTACATTTAATAATGATAACTTTCAATTGGAAGCAGGTAGCAATATCAAGTTTGGTGTCTAAGGAATTGTAATGTGAAACCCCTTTAATGGTCAAGTCCTATTTTGAGTCACAGTTCTTAAAATGGCACTTTTAGTAAGTTGGTATTTCCTTGTCCTAACCATTTGGTGCCTGCAGCCTGGGTCACATGACTTGGTGTAGCTGGATGTTGATCTTAGTGTATTGCTCCCAGACAGTGAGACAAAGAGAAGATGGGTGTTGGCAGGATGGGCCATCTCTGACTTGATGATGAGGGGGAAGGAGCTGTCACCTACCACACAGTACATCACAAAGGCTCTGCCTAAGCACACTCACAATTGGTTTGACTGTAGTTTTTGTGACCCCTGACAAGGTAGGGCCAGGACAGGGAGGCAGGAAATTCCAGACACCTCTTGGGATGGAAACCTCCAGAACCTTCTCATACTTCAAAGTGAGCGCCAGGTACAAATATTGGACCCTCAGACCCAACTTCTCAGTAAGCCTCTATCAAACTGCATGAAGAAGACATTTGATGGGTGAGGAAGGAGTTGGCTGTTCAGGTAGTGCAAGCAGTATACTGAATACATGCCACAGAGAGCATGCTATGAGTGAGGCTATGTCCCCAAAGTTTTGAACATCTTTTTATTGGATTACAGTTCATCCAGGTATTACACAATAGAGAAAACAGCAGAGTTTACAGCAGACTGATGTGTACACAAGCAGGTGATCTAGGAAATGATGAAAACATTTCTAAACCAAACTGTGCATGTGTGCAACTTGCACAGCCCTCTCTACATCAGACTCCAGGGGCATGTTGTTATGTTGATCAACTGAACATCTCCTTTGACAGTCAAAAAACAGAACAGTAAATAAAAAAAAATCTCTTGTCAAAGGCCACTTTACAGCAACACCGATATTAGCCCAACCTGCAGAATTGTGGCTGGGTCCTCTCTTGGCTGGGGAGTACAATATGAAAGCCTCTTTTTTTCTTCCAGTGTTGGATTGACAATTTCCATACAGTGGTGGATTGCAACAGACTCAGTGATAGGAAGAGACCAGCACTGAAAACCCAATTGAGGTGTGAACCCCCCCCCCCCCCCCAAAGGATTAAAATGTCAAAGGTCGTGTGTATTAAGATGATGGAGCACTAGACATAAACACACTCTTGTGAATGTACATCAACATACTAAGTTCAAATGCAACAGTAGTACTTTAGATTTTTTGTAAAACTTTCTCATACAACATCTTTAGTATTTATTTGTCAAGACACCAGGCTCAAATATATTCATTACATCTAGGCCATTAAGTAAGTCCATACTCCTACCTTTGTTAATAGCCATTAATGTATGTTCAAATATATTGCAAGGCCTGCTCACTTTACAGGCCTCTGCCTTCCTACAATTGCATGTTGTTAGTCAGCCACACGCCAGGTCCAACTTCTCTCCGTGGCCCTCGTCAAGCGAGTCCAGCCTTAAACTGCTGGTTGTTGGACATGAAACATTTACACATCCAAAGGTTTTATACTGGATTCAAGTAGCAAATAACTCCTGATTGTCTTAAGAAAGTACCCTGTCTTGTCAAACCAACAAGGATAGACAACATTTAGGGAAAGGGTATGTGAACTATTCCCACACCAGGTCATCTTAATGTGGTGTAAAGCTATTCTGATTCCTGTGATATCACTTAGAAATTATCTCCTTGCAAGGTATACATTTATAACAATGTTTTTTTTATTTCTACGCCTGTGAAAGTAAGGAGATAATGTGTCCAGAGTATGTAATATATCCTTTGTTTTGCTGGATGCTAGACGCTTGTTCTGACCCTGTCTTGAGTGCTTGTAATACAATAGTGTGCTGAAATTGTCTTCTGGTGAACATCGCACTTAACACAGTTGCTCCATAATCCTGTTATCTTTCTGCATAGCATTGATTGGTTGGGCTGACAAGTTTATGAAAATGCAAGATAACTGTTGTGGAGTTTAGCTTTCTGAATTCTCTGATGTGATTTAGTGCCTAGTGTTAAAAAGCCATTTTGTAAATTGACAAAACTCATTGCCTAATGCTTTGATGTACAGATAAAAAAGAAACACCAAAGTGGTTAATAATACTATAATGCCAGCGCCTACTTAGACCAGACTGCAATATGCTCCAGAAATGCACAACCCAACGACTGTAATCAACAGTTTTTGCATATGGCGTTGTGCCATCTACATGAATAATTTTCAGATACTGCATAATTATTTTTTTTTCTTTTGATGAGGCGCTGGGTTTCTGATTACCATACATCAATGATGAACTACTGAATTTAAGACATGATGAATGTAGTGCTAGGGTGTTCTAAAAGGCATTGCCGTATCACAGGCCCTACCTTGGTTATCTTTAACTAGATCATGACTACCTGTGCAAAAATTCAACTAATTCCAAAATTAATTTCTTAATGATGTATTATCTATGGTACACCGAGGAACTTTAGTCTCGAGTTTTTCCGAGATAAATAGCATATTAACCACAGTAGACAGCCCTCATAGAGTGATCTTTTAAGTTCAAAAGGACCGATAATAGGAAGGAGCCCCATCAGAATTTTTATTTTGTAATCTTTTACCTAGAGTTTTCGGCTACTGAAAGCCGTTAAAAGCTCTATGTTAAAGTCTTGCCCAAAGAGAGCAGACACAATCAGCCCCTGAACTACTGATTCCCCAGATGACGGGAAACAGCCATTACAACACGGCTGTTTCCACCAATGCCATTACAGCGCATGCGTTACAACCCATGCTCCATTACAACACGTAGCCTTTACTACTAATTTTTTACTAGGCATATACTTTTACAATGAATTTAGATGTAAAGTTATGTATGGTAAAGGCATATGTATAGTAGTAAAGGTATATGCGTGGAAACAGCCGCATCGTTAGGCAATTCACGTCATTAGAGGAAACAGAGATAGTCTTCTACTTCCTACAAACCAGGTGCCTCGCCCCTCAGACAAGCTGCATGCATGAGGAGAGAGGTAAGGGGGATTAGGCCTGGGGCAGGGCTACTAGTTTAGGGGTTTGGGTTAACGAATGTCTGGGAAGAGCGTAGGGATAGTGTTTTAGGGATTAGAGTAGGGGAAGGACTGGGGGAACGTAGGGATAATGTTTTAGGGTTAAGGGTAGTGGGAGGGCTTTGGGTCAGGGGGGTCGTGCAGGGGTAGGGTTTTAGGGTTTAGGGAAGGGAAAGGGCTGTGGGCCAGAGGGGTTCGCTTAGTGGTAGACTTTTAAGGTATAGGGCAGGGGAAGGGTATTTTTTTTAGAACCGTTGTGGCCCGGGGAGAGGGGTGATTAGTATGCAAGACTAGAATCTAGTTGACAAAAGTTAAGCAAGCAGAAGAAGGAAATCTTGACAAACAAAATGAAAGACTCACCTGTGAAAAGGTCATATTGCAATTGGCAGCGTGAACTGTATAAATTAAAACAAAACTAAAACAATGAGATAAAATAGGGATGCTCAGTACATAACACTAAATGAGTGATCCAAAGGCTAAATAAAAAAATATCAGAGGTAAAGCAGAAACCAGAATTCAAAGATAATTGTCATAAACATGTTTAGATATCTTTAAGTTTTGGGAAAATAGATGATGAAACAAAAAAAATATTATTTGCCTGCAGTCCTTCATGATAAACTTTGTAGTGGACGTTCCTTTTCACTGTGGGCCTTTTGTAAGGGTTAGAATACACTGTTTCCGTTCTGTTACTTCAAAGAACCAGAAGAGCTGACAATATAAAGTACATTTGAGGAAAAGAGACCAGGAATATTAAATTATTGGATGAGCGTCACTGTGTCCAATTGGACTTTCAGTGGTTCCAATAAAAAAAAAAGCAGATTTCAATATTTTCATCTTTAAGAGTTCCCTTAAAGTTAGATAGTTCAGTCCAGATCTTAGGTTGGGGGTTAGGGTATTCCTGAATTTTGGCTACTGTACTCTCACGGATCTCTGTATTCATGTTTTAACTTCCTAAATTGTCATTGGTAGATCAAGTGGCCAGAAGCGTATATTTTGTTGTTGTCAGGGGTATAATGAGGGGTAAGTTTATGGAAATATTGTGGACATTTGCCCCAGTAGGCCTTGTTGACAGGGCATGCAACCATGAATTTGATTCCGGTCCAGCTCAGAGATCATTTATTAAACACCTGATTACCACAGCCGTAATTATGGCTCATGCGATAAAATGTTGCCTGCAATTGGCCAGCTCTATTTGTATTCTTGACCAAGCTGACTGGCAGTTTGTTATCCAGCCTCCACTTAGACCCTGTCAATTCAGTCCGACTCACAGGGTCCACCTGCACTTGAATCCAGTTTGTGGGTTTTTTACCCCTCCACCTAAGATACTTCGTATCCGCTTTCTCCTCATGGAGGCAGCATCATGAGATATTCCCCACTGCTGCTCGCTTTTGCAGAAAACTTCTAGACGCGCAGATTGCCCTCATTGGATCGGAGGAGTCCTCATGACCCGAAAAGTGCGTATGTCTTTCGCTCCGCTGCGCACGCCATGTTCTTCTGAGGTCAAGGCCAGCAGACGGGTGATTCAGCGTTACTGCATCAGGAAAACAGGAGCCCAAGCGCCCCAGTGTGCATCCTATTGTAATGGACATCTTAACGTACAAATGCTTTTCAGACTTAGGTCTAATATATGCTGAAAATAAGGCAACACCTCAGTTTGACCTGTATATATTCTTCTGCAGATGCATATGTTGCTGATTCCAGACAGATGATCCCTGAATTCTGTAGCACAATCTAAATTTTGAAGTTTTCTTACCTCTTTAGGAGCTGCTGTTTTGAATCTTTGGTTCAAAATGCTACAATAATGTCTTCTGCCAGACAGCAGAACGTCTAGGCTAGGGTGTCACCTAGAGAGTTAGATGTTTTTGAGTATTTTCTTAACTTTTAAAAATCTTTGTCTCTAATTTTTGATACAACTGTCCCCAAAAATACAGAGAGACTGTTTTTTGAGTATTTTCTTAACTTTTAAAAATCTTTGTCTCTAATTTTTGATACAACTGTCAGAGAAAGGCTGTTTTTTCTGTAGTTTTTAAAGCATGTTGCTTTTATTGCAGTACAAGCTACACATTAAGGCGAAATGTTGCAGGATATTTAGAATTCTCTCCATTGAGAGTTTTTTGCTGTTGACATCAGGGAGGCACACGTTGAGATCGCTCGAACTCTGACAGTTTTTCACGCTTTCTGTCTCTCACAAACTGTTTGCCATATGTTTACTTCCTCTCGCACACTCAAACTCACTCTCTCCGACTGTCTTTGGTTGACACGTTTTATTTATAATGCCTCAAATATTTCAGTATTTTAACAAAACAATACCTTTTCACGGCTAAAGGTCATTGGTCAAATTCCACTTAAATATTATAAAATCTATTGGGCGGTGACCCGTGCAAAAAACATGTAACGGTATGGAACTTTTTTTTAACTGTCTTATTGCACCATATTAACGTTTGACTCTGCACTGTTAAACACCAAAAACCTAATTCTTTCACAATGCAGCTTGCTGTTTTTTTTCCATCTTTGGAAACCTACGCGCAAGTGGTGCTGCTATTATACGGATGTTAATCGATATTAAGTGTCATGTGTCAAATTTTGCTTTTTGAGACAGTTCTGTCCTTTTGACCAATATCATGTTAAATTCTCAAGTATGTATTTTTTCTTTTAACATTACAAGTATAGTAGGATCAAAAACCACAGCTAATGTGCACCTTGGTTTAAAAACATATATGGACTGGCTGAAGGTCTCACCTATATAATTGGGCCACCTACAAGCTATGAATACTAGTATCCCATTGTTTTCCTATGTGGATGGTGTATTGTTAGACTTTCACCACTCGTCCGCTCTTAGTGCCAGAGCACTTTCCACAGGCACCTGTCCATTTACCACCCACTCTGTCATGAGCGCATTGACATTCAGTCTGTATTCTGCGATGGAAGATGACTTGTGAGAAAGAGTACTTGTGGACCTATTATTTTGCCTGCTACAGACTAAACGCCCAAAAAGCATTTCTGTTCTCCTAATGGCTACAATGTAAGACACGCCTCTTAAATGTGAAATTGTGCTTATAATGCCTTCTTTTTTGCACTAAGCAAACAAGAATAGAAGAAATAATGGAAAAATAATCACATTTTGTGATATTTGTAAACATCAACATGCAGGCAGGCTCTCCCTGGGTAGAGCTTTCTGTTACAAAGAACACTGTGTTAGCTCCCACAGCAAGAGGATCTGTAAGGCAAATTAACTCATCTGGATTCATTTTATTGGGATGACTACTTCGATCACTGGAGGGCAGAACAAACTGTGTTTACTTTGCACTGAGTGGGACTATTTACCTCTTAGTATTTTTTTTTATCAAGTTAATGTTGGTAGAAACTGAAAATAGGGAAGTCTGGTTAGGCAAGTTCCATCATTCTTCCATATTCCCTCCTGTTTTTTATTCCAAAATGGCACCAACCGGGCTTCTATAGCTTTTGGTAATGCCGCCACTCAGGCTTCTCGTGATCACCCTACTTTGTCAAAACAATGGCCACCAGGTGATATTCAGAGTTGTCTATTACTGCATTGTTCCAAGTTGCTTGATCATTGGCAGGCAACATTCCCAACTATGACCGCTCTATCACACTGGGAATTCTGACTGTCCCTATCTTTGTGGTAGTACAACTCTTTCTTTAAAACTGCAGGGCCTTCCTAAAGAAGAGGCGTGTCTCCCTTTCCCCTGAACCCTCAGTGACATCACCCCAGTTCTAGGTGGGCCGGACTGGGAACCCACAGCAGCACTGGTAATTGTGTTGTACCAGCCCCCCTGCAAATGTGAAGCACTGCTGCTTTTGTTACGGGGGAAGATATTGCAATACTGCTGCAAATCCAGCCCGCAGTAACAAAAACGGACTGCACCGCTGCAAAACCAGCCCCCCGAGGAAACACCTAATGCGGCCAGTCCTGCCTTGATTCTAGGCAAGTCGTTAACCGTTTCTTCTCAAGGATAGTGTATTTTTTTGACTGCATTTTCCCTTCACCTTGACAAACACTAAGGGAGCGATGAATTTGGTGGCTCGCTGCATGTTTCACCCCCTCTGCTGGCAGCACCCGAGTCTGTTAGTCAAGGCCTGTCAGCAGAAGCATCCAGAGACCTTTGCTGTAGTGAAACAAGCTCGCCTCAAACAGAGGAAAACTCAGGAACACCAACAATATCCCTCCATTTCTACACCAACCAGTCTCTGAGTCAAGTATCTGCCGTTGTCATAAGGTAGGTAGTTGGTTCTTATTTTTTTTTTTAATTGATAGATTTGAAAGGCGTTTTCATGTCAGACAAAATGAAGCTGTAACAGTACCCAATTGCTGTGTATTCACCATTCCTGCTTATCCTTAATCTTTTTATTATTAGTAACTACAGGCGTTAATAAGAGTTTGGCAGATGTGGGGCATCGCTAAATACTGGTTAATGTCCTGTCCCCGATACTTACAATGTGTAGCTGGCTATTCACTCTAACTAGGCATCGGAGACATAAGCCAAAGTCCTGCAATTGTCAAAGTATAAATAATCCCTATTATCTCCTCCCAGAATGGCCATTATACTACTATCTTCAGAGAGGTGCATTGTGGGAGTGACCCCAAAGAAACCTACCCCTCTAATGATGTCTCTGTTGTGAGTCTATGTTCCTGTTAAGCCCTATAAAAAAGTTTTTAAAAAATTAACAAAGTATAAGTCAAATTTCATATGGTGCTTGCATGCCTTAAAGGTGGCAATGACATCGTTTCATGTCAAGTTCACATTATAAATGGGAACATATTTGTATAATTTACGAATTTAGATCCTATGACCATGTTTTAATCATCGATTGGGCACATTAGATTTTCTTTGAAGTATCTGGAGAGTTGATAATCCTCCAAATTATCTGACAGAGCATCATTTTTGCAGTCTCTGTGAGCCCGTCCCCCCGGGATAGGAAGTGCAATAAACATTTATCTTCCAGTTCCCTTTTCCCAAATGTTGCTTTATGTATTGAAATGTCTGGCTTTGTTAATACGGCAATAATGAGAGCTCAAAATTAATTTAAATCGGGTGCTTCTTCATTGTCCTCTCGTGTGCATTGTGACGTGTGGACAAAATGGAGGACTTGTGTGTCACTGGAACCCAGCAGCAGTCATAACCTTTTCAAGCCATGTTAGCAAGCCATAAATATGACATGTTATCACCATTTTACCAAAACCACTTGCAGGGAGGAAAAGGTTATGCAAATTATTTGTGAGATCTAATTAAACTGTTGACTTTTAACTACAAAAATACAAGAATTTGAATTCTAATTATTGGTTTTGAAAGTAATTCATTGCAATAAGTGATCATCTCCCGTTTAATTAGGCAAGATGTATTATGCATGCATCCATGCATTAATTCGTAAAGACGGAAGTAAATGATAGCAGAACAAAACTGAAAGCTTGAATTCATATGGGACTGCATATATTTAATGCATGTTCCTTTCAGTCTGTATGTGCAGAAAAGTCTGTATTTTATAGAATTTCTTTTTGCAGACTGCGATTTGATCGATCCTTTAATATTTTGTGAGTCATTATTTCACCCTTTCCAGCTTG
The DNA here is from genome assembly GCF_964261635.1 of Lissotriton helveticus. NCBI lineage: Eukaryota > Metazoa > Chordata > Amphibia > Caudata > Salamandridae > Lissotriton > Lissotriton helveticus. The sequence goes on from NC_136067.1 coordinate 1,703,842,124, forward strand.
TTTTTAGGTCTCGCCTGTCGATGCGCATGCGCATCGAGCTTGCGAGACTATTGGGGCTTAAACAGTCTTTAACTAACTTGCAAGGAATCGTGGCGATTCCTTGCAGTGCCCGTGAAATTCAAGCTCAATGCGCATGCGCATTGAGCTTAAAAGCGCGTGCACATGCCCCCAGTCGCCTGCCACATCAAAGGTAGCCCAGCCCCCCTCCCACAAGCTTATCAGCGTGCTCATTCCCTAATTATTCACGGCCGGCCGGCCGTGACATGCCCCCAGCCGCCTGCCACATCAAAGGTAGCCCAGCCCCCCTCCCACAAGCTTTTCAGCGTGCTCATTCCCTAATTATTCACGGCCGGCCGGCCGTGTCTCCTTCATTGTTCACTTTCCTTTCTACACTAACCTGTAACATTTTGATGTATGAGCTTGTAGCACTGCTCAACATCATTTCTTGTCTTTATTTTTTTAGACATCCGGTAATCTGACTCCTTTTTATTGCGACCCGGAGAGTCACAGTTTTTACCTTGATTAATCATTCCCTGCTCCGTGAAAAGTAGAAGTCTGTTTCACGTGCGCTTTAAGGTAAACAAGGTTTCATCTTTTGTACGCCTATGAAAGTGAAGCCTGTAACACTGCCCAACACTACTTCTCACATTTTTCCTAGTTCCTAGATTACAGGCAATTTAACTCTTCTCTATCCAGTACGGAGAGCTTTGAACTTCCAACCCATTTCTGCTCCGCTAAATAGAAACAGCTGTTCAATACGCACCTGCAGGTAAAACAATTTATCGCTTTGCTAGTTCATGCCAGCGAGGATACGCAGACAGGGGTGCAAGACAACAAACACAGTGTGATCTCTGTACCGACAACGAACTACTCCGTGTGAAAGCTCTACTCTGGATCACAACTACAAGGACACGGTTTACGCGCAGTCACTGGTTTATTATAACAGAGAAGATCATGAGTGAATGTTGTACCTTGAACACCGCGTTTTCCGTGCGTCTCCTCCCCCCTCCCCTTCTCTGCCTTCCCTCCGTCTTGTCTCTTTTGGCCCCCCTCCTCCTCCTACTCTCCTCCCCCCCCCTCCTCCTCCTACTCTCCTCCCCACTCTCTCTCTCACAGCCTCCCCCAGCTCCGCCCCCTCACTTCTTGGTTGCACGGCCGCTAGGCCGTGCCTCCCCTACTCTCCTCCCCCCTCCTCCTACTCTCCTCCCCCCTCCTCCTCCTACTCGCATAGGAGCGTTTACAAAAGCAGAAAAAAACGAGCTCTTTACGAGACACCCACACGGGTTTACAAACTGAAATTAATCTATTTACCCTGCCTTCTACATTGTACATTTATGGGGTTGAAGCACTGCTCTGCCAATATTTGCCGTGACTCGGGCTATTGTGTTATACAAGGCTAATAATAAAGCAGCATTAATGCGCTTATTTTGAGGTCTTGTCATGAGCTGCAGCGCGTGGATTCTGCTTTTCATTAGCGGATATTTGTTTAAAGATCTGTCGAGGCGACTCTGAACACACAAAGTAACCACAAACTAAGCAGCCGGTACGCAATCTGCGGGTTTTTGCTTTTCCTTATGAGTACCAAACCAACCAACAACAGGCAGACAGGGGTGCAAGACAACAAACACAGTGTGATCTCTGTACCGACAACGAACTACTCCGTGTGAAAGCTCCACTCTGGATCACAACTACAAGGACACGGTTTACGCGCAGTCACTGGTTTATTATGACAGAGAAGATCATGAGTGAATGTTGTACCTTGAACACCGCGTTTTCCGTGCGTCTCGTTACTAACTAGTCTCTACCCATCAGGTAAAGGAGAAACTCTAGTACGTGTGCATTCAGCCAAAGTGGCACTGTCACAGGGACATCATCAGCGTCTTGGATCAAGCAAGTGCATGCTTTGGTTTTTCATCGCGTGCATCAGCACACAGCTCCCGTGAGCATTTAGCCAGGCACTTCAATGGGTCAAGCAAAGTGCACGCACTGCTCTATGCAACCTAAATTAATGCATGTGAGGGAACATCCGGTCTTAGGTTAAGCCCTATTAGGATGCTTCGAATTCTAGCAAATAAAAATGGTAACAAATATAAAAGACAGTAAGTCCAAGACTCCCCTAGATGCAACTAAAAGCCTCGTAAAGAGTTTACCACCAGCTACTGGGGAGTTTATTTAAAACCCAGTCGCTGCCCGAGTCTCCTCCACCACCCCCACCCCCTCGCAGCTGTTCTGCCTTTCGCTTTACTCTCGGACTTTAAATGCAGGAGATTCTTGTCTGGCACCATACGCATCTCTTGGGGTCTCTTATTTGCGAAGGTAGTCACAGTCATGCAAGGCAGACGTGCATTAGGCTTTTTAAACAGTAACGATTATAACTTCTGATGAATTCGAATGACTACACATTTCAGGTGGGGAGTTTTTAAAGCTTCCACCCCCAAACACTGCAAACAGTGCCACCTCGTGGTAACTGTGCAGCACTCCAATATAAGGTATGTCAGGAGCTAAGACTCGCACTTCCCTTCCCAACCACTCTGGGTGAGGACGCATGCTGCTATATCCACGTTTCTGGTTATAAAAGCCTTTTTAGGTCTCGCCCCCTCCCTTCTCCAACCCCTCCCCACTCTCTCTCCCAGCACAGCACCATCAAAAAACCCCAGCCGACAGTGCAATAGGTCTCGCAGCATTTGAGTTAGAGCTTTTAGAAATGTTTATGGCTTTTTTTATTTGTAATTCTTTAGCATTGGCTACAGGAAACAAAAATGCTAAAGATTTTAAAAAAAAAACCATAAACAATTCTAAAAGCACTAACTCTAATGATGCGAGACCTATTGCATTTCCAATGCTTGTTTTATATTGTTGTACTTGCATTTTTGCCTCTTACTGCATTGCTGTGTTTCCAGTGCCCGCCCCAGCCCCCTTTCTCTAGCTCACCTTCCCCAAGGCACTCTGAGATGGCAACTATTTGCTTGGTCACTCTAAAAAAACTCTAAATTAAAAAAAACTCTAAATAAATAAAAAACATTTACTAGATAGGACTAAGCAGAATGGGATGCTGGTCAAAATTAATTTGGTTCTATAGCTGTACTTTAACTAAAAGACATGGAATCTCTGCTGTTAAAGTCAGAGTATCAATGCGAAGCAGGGGTGTCATGTAAAATGATGGGGCCCCTATGCAGAGTATGAAGGTGGGTCCCTGAATCTCCCACATTTCACATGTATTCATGCATTGCTCTTGGGCTGAATAGGGGACCCCTTAATGGCTTGAAGGGTTGAGAGCCCCCCCTTCACCACAGGGGCTGCAGAGCCTGCATTATACCCCTGATGCGAAGAAAGATTATTCTTTGTCTGGTGCAGGGGTAGGTAGAAACACTTTCTGGTTGTTCACTGATTGCTATAGCCAAATAGGAAACGTATACTGAATGGCCCCTACTTGAAGTGGCACATGCGCTATATAAAAGCTCCAAAAATAGCTTGGTGATCCTGGAGCAAAACTGTTTATTTTCTGGAGAAATCCATACTGGAAATCTGCCTTGACCTCCTTTGTTTAAGGGAGGAGCTCAGAATTTCTACTTGGATCAGCCTTGAACTAGCTCACAGAAGGAGTTGTTGACTCCCAGTCCCCATCACAAGAAAGCTAAGACTTGTGCAATTGTTTTTGTTTTACCTAGACACGTTTAAGCAAATCTGCAGGAAAGCGCTGTACCTACTGCCAGCTTCAACCTCTGTAAAGATTCCACAAGAGGACCAAAACAGTCTATATTGTTGGACTAAAATATGGGTCACAGAACAAGGAAAGCTGAAACAACATTTTAGAAGCAAAGCACAGACAAACTTACCTCCCTGTCACGCATTGTAGATCATAGTCAAGGTGTTCAACCTTTTTGATGAACAATGTGCAATAACTTGCCAACATGCTTGCAACCACGCCACTAGTGATAGACCAGGACCATAGGGGTGAAAATAATGCAGCAAAAGACATTTCCTGACGTTGTCCAATAACATTAATGATATAGGCTACCACCATTCCACCAGGACACTGGCCCATGTTACACCACATTCTGGTATAAATCTCAAAAAGGCATAAGGATGGCTACTCATATGGGCAGGAGAGAATGTCCCAATAGCAGAAATTATATGAAATAGACTATTTAAAAATACTGGATATTGGTGGACAGAATTTCACATTAAAATGTAACAAAATCATGATGTTGGGCGGAAAACAGTGAGTACGACTAGAAATGACATACTAAAGTTATGTTTTTTTTCCAAAATGTGCTCTGTGCAAGGGGTCTCGACCATGGAGTGGAAGCAGCTGTGGCAGCTTTGTATTAAAGATGTTTAAGGGTGTTGGACTTGGCCCTCTCCAGAGGGGGTCGCCCCCAAACGTATTGCCTTCTCTCCCCCTCCTCCCCCCCGGACCCCCTCTTGTTGTGCTATATTCATGTTTGGCCTTAGGACTCTGTGCATTTTACCACTGCTAGGCTTGCTCCCGATTGTCATAATTAATTTAGTTCCAAGTCTCTAGTGAGGTGGTATATCAAATGCCCAGGGCATGTAAATTAAATACTATTAGTGGGTCTGTGGCACTTATTAGGCTACATACTTAAATAGCTCCTTAAAACATGTCTCAGGCCTGTCATTGCAACGTGTACAAAAAGAAAAATTGATGGACAGAATGCAGGAAAAAGTCATACATTCACCCCAGTACAGAGATCTGGGCCTGAGTCCATCGTTTTTTTTGCTCACCATGTCATTCAGATCAGTTGACTGGGGGTGAGTGCTTGCAATGTTCAACACTCCATCCATCCTCCCCTTTGGTTTTGCTTTGTTCGCCCTAAGTTGGCAGGGTATGCCCAGACGTGGGTCCTTTGCTCACTTTGCCACTGAATTCAAGCTAGCCTGGCTGATGACGGGTGATTAGCCAGAAACCAGTCCCAGGATGCTTGTTTCTGGTCCAGGGAAGACATGGCTTGGCAGTTCGGGCTTGTCTGTTCCCATGAGGCACAGGTTCAGACTGATTTGCATTTGACCATGTCTGAACATGGCAGAGTGAGCTAAAGAATGATGCTGGATTAAACCCAGTTGACTGGGGGTGAGTGCTTGCAATGTTCAACACTCCCATCATCCCCTTTGGTTTTGCATTACAACGTGTAGGCAGTTTTAAAATATCAATTTGACTTGGCAAAATAAACTTTTTGCCAAACCTAAAACTCCCTTTTTATTACATATGACACCCTTAGTCTAGGCCCTAAACAATCCCTATGGCAAGCTACACTGTATTTAAAAAGTTGGACATGTACTTTTAAGTTTTAAATGTCCTGGTAGTAAAAAACTTACAAATTAGCTGTTCACTATTGTGAGGTCTACCTCTCCCATATGATAACATTGGGTTACCTTATTTATTTATTTGAGTTTTATATAGCACTGGCTAGACCCGGAGGTATCGGAGCGCTTTACATAATGAAATGAAATGAAATGAAATAGGGATTTATAAAGCGCATGGCTGCCCTTGAGCGTCCCAGCGCTAATGACAGGTAGTGGCAGAGGAGGGAAATCAGGTAAAGAGCCAAGTTTTCAGTCCCTTGCGGAACGTGAGATGGTTGGGTTCTGCTCGCAGGGTGAGGGGGAGAGAGTTCCACAGTTTGGGAGCGATGAAGGAGAAAAGACGACCTCCTGAGCGGGCCTTTTTAATCCTAGGTACATGTGCTAGGTGAAGATAAGCGGAGCCTATGGATCAGAATGTGATGGTTCAAGGTTGTCGAACGCCGCGCTTAGATCCAGGAGGATCACTGCCACTGATCCTCCTGAGTCCAAGATTTTGCGCGCCTCTTCCACGACAGCCATTATGGCTGTCTCCGTGCCCTGACCTGGGCGGAAGCCCGTTTGGGAAGGGTGGAGGCGGTTGTTATTTTCAAAGTACGTTGAGAGCTGCTTGTTAACAAATTTTTCAGCCGTTTTGCTCACTATAGGCAGAAGGGAGATGGGGCGGTAGTTACCCAGATCTGTTGGGTCGAGATGTTACTTTTTCAAAAGGGGCTTCACAATGGACTTTTTCCAGCTTGGGGGCACAATGCCTTGAGTAAGGGAAGTATTTATGAGTTGGACCAGAGGTGGGAGGATAGTTGATATAACTGATTTAAGAATATGGGGAGGGGCTGGGTCACGTGGAGAACCACTTTTAATGGATGAAAAAATAGAGAGAAGGTTTTCTTCTGTGGCGGGGGAAAAGGCGTTCAGACCGGAACCGGATTGCAACTGGGTGGGGGGCAGAGGATCGGGGGGAGTGTCATCTGTGAGGGGGGGGAGAGATTTTAATATATTTTGAATTTTTACGTTGAAGAATTCAGCGAATTCATTACAACGGTCCTTGAGCGTGTCATCAGGTGGGGGAGGGTCTAGTGTTTTTAAAAGTTTATTGATTATGCGAAACTTTTCTTTGGCTGGGTTTGAGGAAGTTCTAATTATTTCCTCAAAGAAAGCTGCTTGAGCGGATTTAAGAGCTTTTTTATAGGTAAGGATTGCGCAGCTATAGTCTTTCTTTTTTTGGGGGGTAGATTCTTTCCTCCAAGCTCTTTCAAGTTTTTGCATAGTTTTTTTAGTAAGCGGAGCTCATGGTTGAACAATGGGGATCGTGGCTTACCCCTAGCGATCTGGACTGGGGTCTTGGGGAGGGTTAAATCGAGGTAATTTTCAATCCTAGCAGAGAACTTGGTGTCAGCTGCGTGGGTGAGGGAGTCATTAGGTGGCTTAGAGCGTTCCAGGAAGTGCCTCCATTCTTCTGTATCCAGTTTTGACCAACGACGTTTGAGACAGGAGGGGGGTAGTTTTGGCCGGTATGGAACTGGCAGATGCCAACTAAAACAGATTAAAAAAATGGTCTGTCCAAGGTAAGGGTATCGGGTTTTGAATTTTTAATTTGGGAATGTTCGAGAATAGGGGGTCTAAAAGATGACCCTTATTATGAGTGGGTTGGTCACTGAGAAGGTGGAGTTGGTAGGCTGCGAGATCAAGTTGTAATTCTGAAGCTCCTTTATCATTGGGGTTGTCGAAGTGGAGGTTTAAGTCACCCAAGATGATGAAATTGGAAGAAGTGCTGGCTAATGCCAGAGCAGCTTCCAGAAGAGAGCTTGAAAAGCGACCTTGGGGGTCCAGCGGTCTATATACCAGGAGGCCTGAGAGAGATTTCCCAGGGGAAATTTGGATCGAGAACAAAGCATTTTCACAATCGAAAATGGGGCTGTCGGTGATGCGACAGGAGAAGTGGTTTTGATATATCAAGGTAATTCCACCTCCCTTCCCTGCTGGTCTGTCAAGGCGCTGTATCGAATAACCCAGAGGCAGGGCTTGCGCAATATCTGGGTTGCAATCAGCTGTTAGCCATGTCTCTCTGAGAAACAAGACCTCCAGGTGGTGGTCTTGTAACAGCATATTTATTTCTGGAGCGTGTTTGGGCAGCGAACGGCAGTTGAGTAGGGCCATGTTGACTGGGGCCCATGTGGGAAGACGGTGCTCGGGTCCCTGAAGTTGGAAGGGACCTGATAGGCAGTGTGTGGGCGAATTCAACAATGTGATTGTGTGGGAGCAGCTCAACTGGGGGGTCTGTCTAAGTCGGACAAGAGCCTCCCTTTCGTATACAACTGAATGCGCGGCACTGTTGGAAATGGTGCTGGGTCCTGGGCCCGGTCTGGCGCGGACGGGCTTGCCTCTGGCGCGCCCGCTGCGCTCGTCCGCTGCGCGCCTGAAAAGGGTGTTGCATTTTATAGGTTGGGTTGAGTGGGCTGGCGAGAGACTAGCACTCCGACCTCCCTCACCCAAAATGGCACCTGCGGTAAAATCTCGCGTCCAGGAGCCCTAAATCGGCAGCCTGGATGAGCTTGTCCCACCAAGAATAGGAGCAGTAAGTAGAATTAAAATTAGAGATCGTTTTTTTTAAAATTACGTTTTTAGGAACAGGTGGTGCAAACACATAGATGTTATTCTTTATGGCAGCAAAGATAAAATGTAAGCCTAAGTCCCCGGCTTTCCGCCTCAGGGGCTACTACCTACTACATAAGGTTCCACAAAGTTACAAAATCACATCAGTTACCGGTTACATCAGTTATTAGAAAACATTTCAAGAGCGTAAAGACGAGCTAAAAGGAACTTAGAAGGTAGAGGGGGAAGGGTAAAGGGGTAGGAGGGAAATAGGATGGAGAGACGAGGGAGGGTCTGCCAAAGTCCTTATTACATTTAATAAGTGATAACTTGCGTTTGAGAGCAGGAATAAATTTCATGTTTGGGGTCTAAGAAAATGTCATTTAAAATCCTCTTTAATGGTTATGTCGGATTGTAAGTCACAATTCTGAAAATGCCACTTTTAGAATGTTGCAATTTTCCTGTTCTTACTATTTCGTGCCTGCAGCCTGTTTCCTGGGTCACATGACTAGGTGTGGTTGGCAGTTGGCATATTTCTCCCAGACAGCTACACAGTAGAAAGATTATGTGTTGGCAGGATGGGCCACTCAAGGCAGGATGGAGGAGAGTGGTGCACAGCCCTACTTGCACTTCAAACACACTGCCTTAGCTCATACACAAAGAACTTCATAATGTCTAAAGTGCCTGCAGACAGGCAGGAGCCAGGACAAGGAGGCAGAAAATGTCAGATACTTCTGTAGGGGGAAAACTCCAATGTTTTTTCCACTTCAAATGGTGCACTGGGTATAAAATTAGGGCTCTGAGACCCACTCTTCAGTTCACTTCTGGACATGCAGAAGAACACTGAAGCCTGCCCTGTGCCCTCAGGTGACTTCCCTACTGTTTGAGACCGTCTTTCCTGCTTGAACCTAAGACTAGCTAGTGTGCCTGATAGTTATCTAGCCTCCTGGTCAGAGCCTTAGTGACAGAAAAAAGGTCCAACTGTTTATACACTACAGCTGGACCAGGCCTAAGTGAATCCTGATGTTCTAAGTTGTGCCCCACCAGTCCTGGACCCTTGGAAATGGGGCTGAAGGTGCCAAAATCCAAAAGTTGAGATTTGAAACATTTCTTGCCAAAATGTGCTCTGGGAACCAAAGGAAACTGGACCTACCTGCTTGCAGATCTACTCAGGGTGCATCACCGGTTGGCCTGACTTTGCAGCAGCTCCTACTATGTTCTCATCCACAGCAGCAGCTCCTGATCAGTGCCTCCTCGCAAAACAAGTTTCTGGCTTCATGGAGCCCTAGTCAGTTACAGGCTGCAGCTTCGTCTCTAGGGAGAGGTTTTACTTCCAAAAAACAAACTAAGTCCGAATGTAGAAATCTTCACTCCCACTTTATCCAGCGGCTCCCCGATGACGGCGTCTCTTTCTCGGACACCGCCTTCTGCCTTGCCCCACTAACCTTTACTGTCTTAGACATTTTTCTTCTTTAAATTTTTACATCCAAATGTAAGCGGAGACTGGTTCCAATCCATCTTGTTTATCTGAACCATGCTCTGGTTGGAGGACAGGGGGGAAGCAACAACAGGAAGGGGGCATTAACAGTGGGAGGAGGACAGGATGAAGGGGAGGAACTGCAGAGACATGGACTCTGTGAGATTGCCTGTAAAAAGCAAAAAGAAGAGTACCTGCAGGAGCCTGCAGCCAGTGGAACACTGGCTGCAGAGAGGAAGTTTATGCTCCATGGCAGGGACACACATGAAGCCCCAGGAGGAAGCTGAGGTGAGGAGGAGGTTGACGAATAAGAAGCAAGGAAACGAGAGTGACGTTGGAGCCAACCAATGGTAATTAATGGATGGACTCTATGCCCGTTTTAAGCTTCTTTTTTTGTTTCCAGAGGTCTCTCAAGCACTGTACAGGCAAAACCTAAAATTCTACCAACATATGATAAAGCTTATAGTCAAATGTCAGTTTATTCTTTTTCTTCACAGTTGCAACAAATTTACAAGTGAAGATGGTCATTCCGTAACTCAACACCGTTGCATATTGAGCTGTATATACACTTTACCACACATTATATTTTGTACTTCAGATCCCTTTACATTTAATTTTAGAAGTGTTCGTTATTTGTGACTACCCATCAAGGTTCAATTTTGTCGGCTTTCAAACATTTTGGTTGCTCACATCCAGTGCTTTATTTGAGCCAGTGGCGGCCACCAACACCTATTTTTGGGGGCCCTAACTCAGTTTTCTGTGTCAGACATTTCCTGAGAGCAAGAGAGGGAAAAACACACAAATCGAAAAGTCTGAGTAAGAGAAAGATGTAAAAACTGTCACAAAGGGAGGAAGCAGGTACCTGCAAGAGTAAGATAAAAGTGCAGGGAGTGTCTGATAGTGAATTTAAGATGCCTGAGGTTGATTACCAGCCTTGGCCTTGGCATTTGGCGCTCTGATGTTAAATTGCACTGGCACTGGCTTCTGATAAGAGCTTCAGGCACCGGCACTCATGTAAAGGCATTGAGCGTTAGGACCTGCAGTCTTTAGCCAAGGAAGGATCCGTAGGAGGTTCAGACCTAATTGGTTTTTCATATGAAATGAAGAATTTTATCATTTTGCATTTGAGCTGAGGGCTGGTTGGGTCAAGATCTTTTATTATGGCCATTCTACAGGATCAAATGCCCCTAGCATTAAACACATTTTTCAGTAGTAAAACACGAGCGATCTTTAAAAAGGGGCATATCATCCAATCAGATGGATGAAGTCCTTCTGTACTGCGCTGCATAATCTACATGCTCATGGGCCATTGTATTGCCAAGATGGGTGAATAGCCAGGAATGGCAGAATGCTGAAACGAGTTGCCAATAACTTTCTCTTTAGGTGCACCGAGAATGTGGTACATAAGAATGAGACCAGTTTCAGTGTGGCAAAGTTTTGAGAACCATCCAAGCATGCATGCATGCAACTGGTCAGTCTGTTTTTGTTATCTAAAAGAGAGTGTATTTTGGCAACTTTATTTATTAACTGGCGAAATACTGGGAAAGGGAGGTTCAGATGCCAGATATCTGTTGTATTTGTTGCTTGCAACGATGATGGCAGATATTTGTTCTGGGTGGAGTGAGGGTCTGCTTCCTGTGCCTGCTGTAGGGAATTATTTAATAAAATCACTTGGTATGACCGGATTTTGTACAATGTTTTTATTGTAGAGTAGCTTCTTCCTAGAGCTTGTTGTGTGAGACTAAATTCCAAGCAAACTTGAGCAGGTGTAGCCTTCTGTGGAAGGCTGAATACTTTTTTTGTATACGTTGGTTTCTAATCTGTCAAAGAGTGATGCAGCTTTACCATGCAGGACAACACTTGGATATGCCACTGTTGGTAGCAGTTTAGATGCTATTGACGTGAGTAGTGGCTTAAAGGAAGGACTGTCCAGCTTCTTTGCCAGTAAACAAAATGCATAAATCAAGCTGTGTTCTTTCTTAACAACATACTGTTTGTACCTTCGAATGTTTAATCTGTTGTCTATGTGTAGACCCAAGTACTTATAACTGCTGACCTCCTCCAGGATTCCATCACCGCGTTTGATTGTGAGCTGTGGGCCGTTGATTCCTGATTGACACCATTTTAGTTTTTGTTGTGTTGATTTCAAGTTTGTTGACCTTAACCCCTTGGCTGCGGGGCCGATTCCCCCGCTGTGTTGGGGGAGGGGGGTGCACGTTTCTCGTGTGCTCATGACGAGCTGAGCTCGTCATGACCGCGCCCGTTCCTTAGAACGCCAAGCACAGCAGGGGAATTAGCCCCGCGTCTGAGCGTTCTAACGGTCATGACAAGCTCAGCTCGTCATGAGCACACGAGAACCGTGGCTCATGACGAGTTGAGCTCGTCATGAGCGTGGGAGGGGTTAATATAATCTGATAGCTCACTAAGTTCTCTTTGGAGACCCACTCTTGTTTGGCTGAGTAAGACTATGAGACTATGTTGTCTGCATAGGAAAGATGTGTCATGCATACAGTGCCCTGAAGCAGAGAGTGAGAATTTACCTGGGCAAGTCTTTGAAACCGATCTGCCATGAACAGATTGAACAGATGCAGGGCTAAAACACAGACTTGTTTGAGGTCTACTTCCATGGGCATTCTCATTGATAGTCTTGTGCAATCAGCTAGTTTAACCTGGATCGAGGTGTGCGTGTATTGCTGCAAGATGGCTCGAAGTATTCTATCTGGGAGACCTCACATACTTAATTTTCTTCACAAACTACTCTACTCGGTCAAAAGCCTCTTTGAAGTCTATGAAGCTAGATGTAACTTTTTCCGCAAACGCTTACACTTAGTTGCTATTAATGTGATGGCTAAGATATTCGGGGTTCCCAACAGTCTATAGAACTGTAGCTGGTTGAGTTGGATTAGATTGTTGTTTGACCATTCAACCAGTTCCTCAAGGATTAGCGATGCTTAATATTAACTTCAGTGTCTATAAGTGCTATGAGCCAGTAGTTAGCCGAGTTGCACGAGTCTCCACCCTTAAAGACTGGGTTTATTATTGACCCTCTCTAGCTCCTGGGAATAGTATCTGTTAGTCTCACCTCCTTGTATAATGCGGACAGCGGGATTTTCCAGTATTCAGGATCAAGTTTAAAAATAGCCTCTGGAATGCATATATATATATATATATATATATATATATGTATATATATATATATATATATATATATATACAAAACGCCACCTTGTTTGTGCGAACAAAACGTACTCAGACACCTTAAGTTGCTCGTGTGCATAAATTTATTCGGCAGGAACCGTTTCCTGACGAATACATTTATGCACACGAGCAACTTAAGGTGTCCGAGTACGTTTTGTTCGCACAAACAAGGTGCCGTTTTGGATTTATGGGCGACCGTTAGCCCCACCTCGGACCTCCCACGAGCAGGCTCGACAAAATTATATATAATATTACTGTTTAGTAGCATGTATTCTATTTTTCCCTTGATCCCTTGAATTGTTTCACTGGTTTTTTTTTTACTGGGGAAATACTTTACAAAGTTATTACCATATTTCCATAGAGGAATTGCTGTGATTTCTTTGTGATTAAATATAACCTATTTCCAATTTATGTGAGTGATGTCAAGGAGTGTTGATGGTCAAAAAATATTTTAAATTATAGAAAGAATTGCCCAGTTGTACAGGAGAGATTATCATTGCTTATTGCAATCGTTTGTAACAAACAATTATTTATTGTATAAAAAGGCAACTTTTCTTTGGAAATGTCACCCAACTACAGTGGTCTGTGAAAAAATACTGAAAACACCATGCGCGGGAATGGGAGTATTAAAGTGACTTTACTTCACCTTTTGAATGAAGTGGTTGTTAGTGGTATATAACGAGGTTCTAGTTCTAAATTAAAAGTGTGCTGATTGCACTTTCATTAGTTACAGTATGATCACGGAATGACGAATTCCAAACCAAGCATTCATTTGTTCTTCCTTCACTAGAGGCTGTAGAAATGTGTTACTTTTAGGTATTTGGCCTTCAGACACAAGTGATTATAGAAGGAACAGTTCACTGTCACAGCTGGTCTGTGGGGGCAACTTTAAATTGAGTTTCATAGGGCTCTGATTCTTCAAGTAGTGCAGAATATACAGTAAGTGGGAAAGCTTATGTTAATATTTTCATAATAAATATGACCTTGTTGGAGTTTTCTGGAATGTAACATCAAATCTGTTCACACCTAGGAACCTATAGTTAGTGGGTAAGTCATTCCTTACTCAGGGTATGTCTTTCTGAAAATATAATGCTTGATATACTCTCAAACGTCCAAGTCATGCTTCTGTAACATACCAATCCGGTCTAATGTATGGAAATGGATACCTGGCCTCACGGTATTTGGATTTCTGTGAGCATAGGTACAAATAGCATAATACAATTAATATATAAAACATTGTGTTGTAAGTAAAATATTGTATTGTATGGCTTTGACCTCTGCCTTTGTCTTTGATTTGAAAGATTAATATCCACCTGCCTTACAATTATATGGTGTTTGCACCCATCAGAAGGCACAAATGGAAAGTGGTTTGCTTTCTCTCCCACAGTTCCTTTTCTATTAAAAGATAATTGGTTTTCTCTTAACCCCTTCGATGCAGGGCTAATTCCCCCGCGGCGCGGAGGGAGGGGGGCCGCGCGCGGTGCTTGTGACGAGCTCGGCTCGTCATGTAGCACGGTTGCGCTATGCTCATGACGAGCTGAGCTCGTCATGAACACCGAAAGTGTTAAGGTGCCCTCCGGTTAAACGTTTACTTCACTGCATTGCCACTGTGTCTACATCTAGTAGCTATAACACCCTTCCGCTCAGTCCAGCTCTTATATCTCTATCCCACAGTGTCCTTAATACCCCTGTACCCTAAAGAGATTCATGCTTCCCCTTAAGTTTCCAGCTCACTGCACCAGTGAAAAGTCTCCAGCCTTACCCTTCTCCTCTACCCTCTGCCTGAAGGGTAAAACCATAGCCTCTGGTCCACAATGAGAGAAGAGGACTTGGTTACTCGTGCCTTAGGTGTGCAGGAGCAAGCAGAGCACTTTGCCGTAAACACAGAGGCTTCGGCTCCTATCTGTCGCCATCTTTAATAACGGTTCAATTTGTGTTGTCCTCTACCTGCTTTCAGAGTGGACAACCAGTGAAGCTCCATTTGGACCCGTTTTGAAGATTAAGAAAAATGCAATGTTTGTTAAATAAATAAAAAAAATACTAATAATTACAGCAGAGTTTTATGTTTATATTGTTGTGACCTGAGCTGTCGAGTTGGAGTTTTCAAGATATTAACCAAGATGCACAGATGCCACAGATTATTAATATTGTTGATCTATGAACCATATTTTTGTTTTTGCCTTGTATGACACTGAAGACACCGTACAGTGTGTCGAAATGTAAAATTAATCAAAATAGTCAAAAATATTATGCAGATTATTCCCCGCTCGACCTTCATGCAGATGATTATAATTATGGTTTTACAGTTTTCCTGTTGAAGACTTGAGTGCTGAGAGATTTGCAATGTTTACTCTGAGTTTATGAATAGTAGAGAAACATAACAGTTTATTAAATGATTTTTGTAATGAAATGCAGTATGTATTGCAAAGCTGAACATTTTAAGTTGACTTTTTGCATTTCTCTTGCATCCTATCTAACACTCAGTCCCACCATTAATCTCAAACCTCTTTACACTTAATGTAGAAGATGTATAGAGGAAGGCTTGGGCACTGAGTTTAGAATCTGGAGTAAGTGAATAAGTTCAACTTTTGTATTTAGACTGTGTTAGATCTGTGTTTTATTTTGTCCAGATGTGTGTTATAAGCTCGCTGTGCCACATAACTCAAACTGCACTTCACTGATGATGCTGAACAAGGCTAAAACTATTGTAGGGTTGCCTTTGTTCCTGTCCATAGGCAACCTACCCTGGCATTGGCTACTTTTACTGTTGGACCAACTGGAGTGGGAATAAAAAAGAAAAGATCCGTATGTTAATGCTTTGTTTGATAACCTGATAAGATATCAAGATAAAGTGCCTTTGCTGGATCAGGGCGGTGTTGTCCCCAAGAACATATGAGGAAAATTCCCCTTAAGTAGGTTATCAGTAAATCAAATGGCATAGTCACTTAAATAAGCCTTCTTGAGCCAAAGAATAAGTTAGAAACCATGAAGGTTTATTACAAGATTTAAATTAATTACAGAAGGCAAACTATTGTTATTATCAAATCAGACATGATGCATAATAAATCATATACAGGAAATTAGTATTAATGTCAGTCAAATGCAGCAGAAAGTCCGATATAAATCAAGATTCAGAGAAAATATCAAGACTATTTTAAGCGCTAAGCATGACTCAGACTAACATAGGTCTACTTTCTAAGAATGAAGAGATTGACTCTTGCATAAAAAGTCTAGCCAAACAACAAGGCAAGCTTCTTAAGCCTTGCTCACTTCTAGAATTATCCCTCTTTTATAGGAAAATAAGCAGTACATATAATACAGTTAGCATGAGGTGAGCAAAATGTTGCATAGGCTCAATGAATCACTATGCAGAATATAATGTAACATTACCTAACACCATTCCCCAATGTATAATAATTAGTCCCCTTTTTATTACTAAAAGTCATTGGATGTGACAGTACAAATCTAGATACACTCAAAACAAAGACAGACTTATGAAATAAATAGATCCACTGAGTTTGGACAAGAAAAACTTTGTATAGTTATGTTTCGATGGAATGCTTCCTCTAGATTAGGTCACCAAGATCAACACATCAACAAAGATTTTTTTTATTGCTCCTTGTAACTGCAGCTTTCTTATGGTATCCACATTTTATTTTCCATTTTGATCAGACAAGATTTTCTGTGTGCAGAAAAACGGTGCTTGTTAGGAACGTGTTAGGAACCTGACGTCATGTGACCACACCGGACACTGGTCAATCCCAACAGGAGGTCACGAGGACAGGAAGTGACCAAAGATGGGGAGGGGACAGGATACATAAGAGGCTGGGAGAAAGAGAATACATTAATGTGGAGTAGGAGCGTGATAGGAACCGGAGGTTATCGGACTACACCGGACACTGGTCAATCCCAACAGGTGGTCACGAGGACAGGAAGTGACCGAAGATTGGGAGGGGAGAGGATACATAGGAGGCTGGGAGGAAGAGAATGCAGGAGGGTGACGGCAGAGCACACTGCCATTTGGGCCTGACATATCTATCCGCAAGATTTAAACCATACATTACATCAAGAACACTAAGATCTAGTGCTGCAAGCTTGCTTAGAGTGCCGGGCTTCAAATTAGTAACTAGAGGTGGGAAATCAGCCACTGTACTGGGAGACAAGGGTTGGAATTGCATGCCAAAGGAACTCAGAGTAATTGAACAGGAGGGGCAGTTTAGAAAGGCCTTAAGACATGGAGCTTTGGAATATATGATGCCTGCTGCCTAGACCTAATCTAGGTCTCATTCTATACAATTGATCCTTGTCATTTACAGCGCCAGGAGACTCTGTTTGGAGTGACAGTTGCGCTATATAAAATCCACTTTTCATTTCATTTCATCCTGTAAGACTGCAAGGCCGACAAGAATATTGGGTGTCTACCTCTTACCCTGCCTGACGTCCACTTTGTTCGGTGTGCTCAACCCTCCTATCCCCAACTTTGCAGCTAAGATCTGCTTTTAGGGTTTCCTTTAACAGCATGACCTCAAATGTCCATGGTGATGGCCTCGTGCTGTGGGGGTGTGCTCTCTTGAAGTCACTGCTTTGTATGTCGCTAACACGCTGTCGCACATTTGGGTCAGCGCGGGCCACACGGGAAGTTCAATTTGAGAGCATTGATCGGTGTATTAATCACTTTACTGACATGTTGGGCCTACTCAGTGATTGAATCTATGTTTCCAAACCGGATCGGCCACGCTTCTTCACACTGCTTTTCAAGGGAGTCGTATTTGCAATGCAGTAAATAATTTATAAGATCATTTGCATAATTGTAATTTCAAACCGTGGCATGGAGGTACGACCTAGGGCATCTCGATGCAAATTGAGGTTTCTGATTGGCTGGTCAGCCTTCAGACGAGATCAGTGAAGCACACAACGTGAAGGCCGTGCATTCTTAAGAATTGCAAAATAGCTTTTGGAGCATATTTAATTCTCCTCTAAGATATCAAGGCTGGAACATGTGTACCGACACGCACGCACGTAGGTATTGTGTATTTTTGAAAGTATTGCTTGCAGCCCTCGTGGAAACAACGCAGTCTTTTCCAGATTCCTCCTTGGAGGGCAGACCTCATGGAAACACTGCAGTGTTTTCTCCAATCCGCCTTGGAGGGCAGTGGGGCCGCGCAGTGTTTACATACTGGCGGCCCCTGATGGGATTAACAGGTGCCGAGTACCACCAGTAAACATTCTAAAACCAGGCCATCGTAAAGCAGGTATCGCGTTCTTTTGTAAACGGACTTGTGTGAGAACTCGCAGCCAGCAGACTCACACTCAAAATAAATAAACCACTGCAAGACCACCCGTCTTTTCCAGGCCGGTTTTGTGTATTTTCTGCAGTCTTTTTTTGCGCAATATCTACTTCATTTTTTGGTTTAATTCTCCTTCTGCTTGTCCTTGCACGGCTGCCGGGTTGCACGTGCACTCTCAAAGCCTCTTTGTAGGTCAGCAGGCAAGAGAAAGACATAATGCGTCTGTCACAGGTACATTAAACCCACCCACAGGGTGCCACCTATGAGTTAGCGCGTGGTGCGGCCATAACTAGAGTTCGTGCATGGCAGAGGCGTAACACAAGCCCTGGGAGCGGGTTGGTGGGGGCATCCTTTCAGCAGTACGCCCCCGCCCCCCATAAGTATTCAGGGAGCCCCCAGTTAGCCCAAAATCAATAATTATATGTGACATATGGAACTAGGGGTGGGTGGGTAGGGGTGGGTAGAAGCATCAATTTGCGCTACGCCACTGAGTCCGTGGACCCCGTGAAGAGCTTTTCAAATGACATGTTTTGACAAGTTGTGTAAATCACGTCACAACTGTATTTTTGCATGCTGGGGTTGGGGGAACGTACGTGGAACCAGTTATACAGCACCACAACTGCTATTGGCATCAAAAGTTATCGCCTATTCTGTAAACCTCATTTAAAGTTGAGTGTTTGTAGTGTTTATGTAGTTATGGGAAATGCTCCTTTTTACTGCACATTCCAGTTAATGTTTTCGCCATTTAATTTTATTTGCCATAACTGTAAAACGAGTGGCTAAAGCAACATCTTTTCATCATAGTGAAATATGTTTCGAGCAACAAACATTACATAAAGAATTCTCCACCGCCGCAGTTACTGACTAGAAATGTGGAATAAAATATTTGTTAATTTTCAAGTACATATGGCATTTAGGAAATCAGAAAACAGTACCGGCTGGTGATATGTGAAAGTGTGTGTGTGTATTACAACCGTCCCGAATAACAGTGGAATGTGACGGAGCCTGAGTGTTTCCAGGAGTAACCTGGTTTGTTTTTTTAACCCACATTTGCTAAAAATCTATATTCTCAAAGCCAGCTTAAGAAATATTCCAGAAATGAAAAAACATCTGCATTTCACTTTCTTTCGATTTTCCATCCATGCTTCTAGGTAGATTCCGAATTACCCGCTATAACTGACAAAATTCTTACAAGAAGAGGGTAGGAAACCGAAATAGAAAAAATTCACCAAGCCAGTACACAGCAAAGCTTCACAGGATTTACAGGCTAATGCAGAACTGCTGGTATTGAGTGTTATCGAAACCTTACAGGGCCGGGTAGCAGACGGGTTACCATGGGGTTCAGATCGTAGTTTCAGATACAATACTGATTGTCATTCCAGTGTCTGCGGTAAATGTTTTTGGAAATGCAGTCACTTTGACTGAAACATCAACTTGTCGGTTTATGAAAAAACATACATTTTGCTTTGAAATATAGGACTTTGATTTTGGAAAAATAAACTTGCTTCTCCCAAACAAAATGTATTCTTTCCATGGACAAAAAACAGTTGTCGCCGGAAATACCACATTTTCGTGAATTTTACATATATATGTTCTCCTGCAAAGCATAATTTCTTATTTTCATCCATTTTTCAGATGTGCTGCTACCACACATTGTCAGATTCATGCCCTTGGCTCACCATCTCACACCAGAGTTCTCCAATATGTCAAGAGTTTGCACAATTATTTCAAGGCAACTCACATATCAATGGGTAGTATTATCATGTCATGGATGGCTTGATTATAGCAAGCATTACTATTGACATCCCAGAGCATATGTTTTATCCAGGTCGGAACCATACTCTATGTTCCACGGATTAGTGTCAAAATACCAGGACCCGCTTTCTGCCAAGGGTGGGCATGATCGTGGCATGGAGCGACCCAAATTTCTAAGAATGACCACCAGTATGCCATGGATAGGCGCAGCATGCATTTTCAGTGCACACACACAGGCACCCGCATGCACAAACATGCACGGCATTCATGAGATTCTCTGTTTTTTTTGTATTGCCTTCCTCTGACTGCCTCTGGCTCCTTCTCCTGGCTGTCTCCTTCAGCCTCCTATTCTCCATTGACCACTACACTCGGTGCTGTTCTTGGTTACATTTTCTGCAGCTTGGGAGGCTTATTGGCACATGCATGTTATGATTGACAGTGTGGGCCTGGTTGGGCTCTGTGCTGTCAGTCACACTGTAGGTGTGTGGCCGGACCTGCCATTGGTGAAGAGTGCTGACAGACAATGCTCCATCAGAAAGCTTTGAGGGTTGTTTGCAGGCCCACCTCTTCTCGAACAGAGCTCTATCAGTCAGAGCAATAAATACACAAACGACTCCTTTCCAGTGGACCATGGTGCCTCGGCCAAGCAGATAGGAACAATTTATATATTTCTTTTACTATCACGCATAGTTTGAAGCTATATGATATACAGTTGCAGGCTAAAAGGCGAGTCACCAATGTCAGAAAAAAATTCTAGTTCTTCGAAATCCCTTCAGGCATTTTTTTTAACACTTTACAATGTGGAACAATGGCCTCTATAATTCTCCCTACTTCTAAGCGATGCAAATCTGAGTATTTTTCATAGAGAATCCAACATTCATATTTTAGTCGCAATGTGGCATTCATCTCTGTAGTAACAGGGTCTTCGTTGTTGGTGGGTAATTATCCTACTCATTTTGTTCTGCTTTCAGCAGAAACTGCAAAGGCTATTAAACCAACCTTCGAGTCGGAATTCCCCCCGACCCCGGTCCAGTGCATATTCTTTATAGCCTCTGATTTAGATCTCCCTGCAATTATAGAAAAGTCTTACAATGAGTGCCTCAGTTTCTGCCACTCGAAACATGGCTTGGTAGTTGTGTTCCAAAAAACTTAACTGATCTGCTAGTTCTCAGCAACTATCAACCCATCTACCTGCTTCCTTAATATCTCCACTAAAGTAATTGAGAAAAAAGTCAATTGACAGGTTTCTGTACAATCTCCTTCTGGACCAAGCCCGAAGGGCTTGCTTTCCTAAAATAGCTCAGATGTCACCCAGGTTTCATTGTTTGATCGACTGTGAATATTTTGCATCTAGGTGGCATGGCCACCATGATACTATTCGATCTCTCACAAATGCCTTTGATACTGTCGTCCAGTATGCTCCTCTGTTCCAGCGTCTGGATTTTGGGATTCAGTAACAAGGCTCTTACTTGTCCTTAGTCTTTTTTCGAACTCTGCTTACAGGCTGTCAAATTTCCCCATTTCTCTCTTCTTTAAAACTCATGCTAGTGGTGTTCTGCAGGGCTCCTCCACAAGCTTACTCTCTTTAACTTGTATGCTGCTCCCCTATGTCAACTCATTATTTTTCTGGCCTCTCCTTTGTGGTTTCTACTGGTGAGACCCTCATAATGCTATTGAGTAGACTCAATCTAACTTTCCATCCTGCTTAAAAGCAGTCTCAAAGTGAGAGAACAACATCTTCCTTAGATTTGGAAACATCTGAGCTCCTCATTGTAGGCAGCTGCTCTTCTAACTGGGTGAACAGTTCGTGGCCATCATCTTGCAACTCTTCCCCACTCCTGCTAAAATGTACATGAATAGAGGAATAGTAAGATCCCCTCTCTCTGGTCTCTGTTGCTGAAAATGCCCGAAATATTTTTACTTCTCTGCCATTTTCCTATGCCTTTCCTGTAGATGTGGAAATGTTCTTTTCTCCTCTGGATGAAAGCCACCTTCTTCTAGCCTGCTAAATAAGGTGTCTCAAAATAATGCTGAACTTCAACACATGCCTGCTTCTCACTCCCCTCACCAAGACTCCAGTTTTGGCTATTTAAACAACCTGCATTGGCTACACATTGCCAAGTATATACTTTTCAGAAGCCACACAAGGCAATCAACATACCTTTTTGAAATCTCAGTTTACCTTCTTAGTCTGGTCCTTACACTCCCATCCTCCTCTGCTGGGTTTGTAAGCTATTTGAAAATCCTAAATATACCCTGATTGGACTTTGTTTACGCGATAGCCCACAGGACCCACGGGTGAGCATGAGTAGGAAACAAGTGATATTTAAAGATCACAGGGTATTGGTAGTAAGAATGTTATTGGTTACTTTGCAGGGTCGTGCTAGTGAGTTTATAATTAGAGCTCCCGGTTTTATGGTATTTATTTTTTTAACATTTCCGTCTGTATTTATCCATATTTATTTTTGGACCAACTTATTAGTATTTACCCATATTTATTTAGTATTTTGAGAATAAATGGGTTCATAAAATAGTATATTTCCACATTTATTTAACTGAAAACCATGCAACCATAGTTTGTTACTTTTCGCGTTTGACCAAATTAAGCAGCCAAATATAGCGAAAGATTAAACCCATTGGTAAATATCACCATTATAATACAAGTATATGTTAACATGTGCAGGTATTTAGGGAAATCACAACTTTTTTTATTTAACTTGCCATGCTGTCTCATTCTCCCATGCTCAGTGGTTGTCTTGGAAATCACAAAAAACAGCATGGAGAGTCACCCAGAAGAAGCCCAACTTTCTGTATTTTTCCACTGTTAAAAATAATTACAGACATGAAACACATTGTTTTTTGTATGTATTTATCTGTAAAAATCAGTAAAAACGGAAAACTGGAAGCCTTATTTATAATGTTTATCGGCTTGAAATCACTATATGTATGGAGCTCTTACTTTGAATATGGATGAAACGGAGAGGTAAGCAATGATATGGGTAATTTGGCAATTTATGAGTGGAATGAGACGCGATGAATAGCTGTTTCCTCATGCTTCGTTTTCTCAAACTTAAAGGGATTCTTCTTTGTCTTAAATTTTTACGGATAAGTCTTTGGAATATACTATTAAGGTACCATCCTTTCATTTTCTAACATAGTATTGTGAAAACGCAATATTTTTACCACTTGTGGCTCTCTAATCTTAAACTGCACATGGTCGTCATTCCTATGTCGTGCAGTAGAATCACTCTCACTAAGGGACATCATGAAATCGGATGTTTAGGATGTATTCCTGTATAATAATGCAATTATATAATTTGCTATGTTGTACTGTAGAATCGCTTTCAGAACAGGATGTTTATAATGTATTTGTGAAAAACAATACAGTCATAAATGTAGTCGACATTTGCTTGTTGATGAAATTGGATGTCAGCACGAAAATAATTTCACAATATTCTGATTTTTTGACTAGTCCCTGGTTGCACAAAGGTGATATTTGGGCTCATATGATGTAATATGGATTGATTATGGTTTGACACACTACAATGTATGTATTTGTATTACTTCCAGCCCTGAGAAAGTCGTGGGGGTACACCCGTATACGACGTAACGCGTTGGTATAAAGGAGTGGAAGACTTAAGCCCAAGAACATGAAAAAAAATTCTCTTTATACTACTGTACTATTACATTCTAAGTAATTGTGTGTGCTTCAGAAACTGTAAAAGGTACCATTTGGTGCTGAGGAGTCATGAATGGGGCATGTGGCACATTCTTGTCCCTGATCTCCCTATGTTCTATTCACTGTTCATTTCTAGCTATTGGCCTGATCCACATTAGTACTGGGGCACAGTTCTCTGTTTAGGTTTAAACTTCTTCTGTTCTTTTACTTCTCAGTCGCTCATGGCTGCTGACCCGGGTGCTGTCTCTCTTCTCGAGGTCTCTTGAATGGTGGAAACCAGCCCTTCGTGATGAGTTGTGCTGCTTTTGTCTCCTGTATGCCTCTGATTTAAATGATCACACCCCCTACATCGTTTCAGCTTAGCATTAGTATGATTTGTGGTTTGCTAAAATTAATTTCATGTCTCTGGTAAGCATTTTGCTGAGAAAGCCAATCCATTCAAGAGAACTGCAGTGTACATTTCTACATGTTTCACAAATCATGGTGCGAACAAAATTAGGCATGCTACATCCTTTGCTAGACCCAAAAATTAATATGGGGAGATTCCATAAATGTGCGCCCCTTGTCCATGACGGGTCTTCGCTATGTCTTGCAAAACAGTGCTCATTCCTAAAAAAGCTGCTACTTCACTTCGGACTTTGCCCACCCCTCAGATGCATCTAAATTACTGTTTCATGAGACAAGAGACCGGTTGAACCTATTTTATTTTTTATTAATTAATGTCTGCTCATTCCTTGTGTGGAATGGTGCTAATCTTACATGGTACCCTAGTACAAGCAATGGTCACCTCACGTTTGGACTACGGGAATGCCCTACTTGCGGAAGTCGGGGAGACGCTCCTGGCCAAGTTACAGGTGGTGCAGAATACTGCAGCTAGAATGATCCTTAACCAACCGGCAGGCTCCTCCTCAGCTCCGGTTTTGAGGAAATTTCACTGGCTGACAGTAAAAAAAAAGGTCATTCTTTAAGATCTGCTGCTTGACTTTCAGGGCAGTCAATGAGAATGGCCCGGTGTACCTACGGAATAAATTACGGAAATACATTCCAAGTAGGAACCTAAGATCCACAGCCCAGCATTGGCTACATACCCCTGGTCAGGACAGGAGGCAAAGCCTTCTCGTACCTGGCACCAAAGTACTAGAACCAACTCCCGCTGGGGCTACGTACTACAACTAGCTACAACATTTTTAGGAAACAGCTGAAAGCATATTTGTTTTAGACTTTGAGCAATTTCCGCATGTCCCCCATTAGGCTGGTTGTCTCTTTCTGGATAGCGCCGCAATGCCCCAGGGTGATGTGAGCGCTTTATAAACTATTAAACTAAACTAAACTAAACTTGTGCAAGTAGAGATGAAGGAAAGTTGTTGCACATGGAAGTCCTCATCAGGCTGACTGCCCAAGGAAAAAGGAGACTGTTCACTACATTGTAGCTATCACCACATATTGCTCCCTTTATCTTTCATGTGTCCAGCTATTTTTCAATAAACTAGTCCAAAGTATTTTTAAAAAAAGTCAAACACAACCCCCTTTTTTACATGCATCAAGTTAGTATTTAGTGCTGTGCAGTGCGTGAGTGTGGTATACATGTGTTGGGTGTTTTTTTGTGACTTTGAATAGTAGAGTACATGGAAGACTCTGGGTTCCATTTTGGGAGCATGAGCAGGGAGAGGAACCCCGCCCCCCCAAACAGGTTTGTTTATTGATGCAGTCTGTGAGCTGGAAGAGGAAGAGCCAGGCTCTTCAGTACACTTCAAAAGGGTGCTTTTGATAAAGGGACACTGGAAAGGGGTGTACGACATCTCAGGAAGGAGATGGGGCTAATAAGAGAATCATTGAGAGTAGGTATGGGGCCCTGGGGTAACAGTCCGATAATCATGTCATTGTGTCTGACATTCAGGTGTGAACCTGTAGTCACTCTCATTACCTGTGTTGTTGTGGTATCAGATTTGGAGTCGTTCTTGCTGTGGCAGACTGCTTTCTGAAGGAAAGGCAGAGTAATTAGTACTCCAAAAGGAAGTAGAATCCCAACATCCACACATTTAATGTTTAGAAATGGACTATAGGAAGGGGAGCTTGAGGCCCTCCTAAAATGTCAAGTGTTAAGCAGCCAGTTGGGCTCTACTAGGAGGAGAAGCTCTGAAGGCCTTCTGCCTGTAACCATGACTGGGGTTGAAGGCCTGCCAGTCCAAAACCACCTGCCTCTGGAGCACAAGTGCTTGCCTATTTGTCAAGACCAGTATGCCTTGTGGGGAAGAAATCATTGGTGGAGGGAATGAGGCCCAGTGGGGGATTCTGGTGAGTGATCTCTGTAGAGAGGCATGAGGAGAGGATTGCATGGCTGAAGCGGCCATTGCCTGTGTGAAGTATGAAACCCCCTTGACCTGGTATGCCAGAGGGATCTGCCATGAAATTAACTGTGCTGACCAGGCCACTGCCTATGTGCGGTGTGAAAGTCAGTGACCCCTTATGCTAGAGGGGGCTGCTATGAAGTTAATTGTATAGATCAGACCGTTGTCCGTGTGTGGTGTGGAAGTCAGCGTCCCCATATCCAAGAGCAGCCTGCTGTGAAGAGGAACTTGCTGCAATGCCCATCAGTCAATTGCCAAAATGTGGAGTAAGAGTGGGAACCCTGTTTGGCAGAGGGCTCAACCAGAAAACAAAAATCGTAGCCTGATTTATGCCGTCATTGAGAGGAGAGACCCTCATGGCGAGCCATGTGGCACCAAGTCCTGACTAAAGATCGGAACCAGAAGCCATTGAATTCTTCCCCACCTATGGGAAGGATCTTACCTTTGCCCAGGAGGAGCACCAAGGACACCCAGCCGCTGCTCCTGCAGATCCACAAGTGTTACTCACCAGAGCAGCCACTACAGCCTCCACGCCTATGAGTGAAACACTCTTGGAGACTCGTGTCATGCAGTCCCTGCCAGTGCGGGAAAGACTGATCGAAGGACTGGAAGACCACATGGTAACTTATCTGTCAGTTAGCCCTTCGGATCTGGAACACTTTGACTTTTCTAAAAGAGTTGGAATGGAACTCCTGAGACTCTGACTGCTAATGGGGCCTAATCTTAATGTTGCCTATAGTGACTGGAGAATAACTACTACCACTAGTGAGAGAGAAATGTGACTCAGAGGCCTGCCTATTGACCACTAGAACCCTGGCCTCAGGGGGCTGTGTGTATTGTTTGTGTATGCCATATTTCACTTAACGTTCATATATAAATACTCCTTTTGTCATAAAAGAAAGTATTTGTCTGGTCAACCATTCATTGCTGCTATTGCACGTATTTTGAGTTGAGACTGTGCTCACCCCCTTCGTCTGCCACCCCCTCACCCCCCTAGAAACCTTGGACTTCTTGACCCACACTGCCACTGAGAGTCAAGTGCAGAAGGGGTACTTGGCCCAGTTGCTCAGGGTCCATAGTAGGGCGTGCCCCAGGTCATCAGGGGTAAAATGCTTCAACCCCCACAGTTGGACCCAGTAGCTTTTGATTGCCCCATGACCCTCTTAAAGGGGTTCTGACATCTCCACTGTTTGTTTTCCACTTTATCTTTCTTTACATTTTAACCAGGAATGCGTAAAACATAAATGGGATCCCAATAGTGGAACGTGGAATCTCTTTACCATATGAAATTGTGTTTGAGTCTAATAGTGGACCATGTGTAGATATTATGAATGATGCATAGACTCCCTAGTTTTTTAGGCATAATTATTCAGCAACATTAAATGTGAACAGTTTTTAAATACTCTTATTTGTCTCAAAGATCCACAACCATGCCCAGTGTTTGAACCATCCTGTGATTGGATTATCCTGCTGACTAAGCTTAGAGTATGTTACTGAAGACCTTAAACCGTTATGCATCTGATCAGAGAACTGAGCTTGGTGTAGCCAATAATGCTCAATTAAAGTCTTCAGTGAATGTCAAGTCTGCTGGAACTTATGCAGCAAGCCAGAATTATTTGTTTAAATTTAAATAAAGCAGCCTTCTTGAAATATTCAGCTAATTGTCTTACTCTTATTTGGATGTTTTATAAATGTAATGAATTACATTTGGAGGCCTGTTTCTTGCTGGTTTGACTTCAAAACTACTTTAAGTTCCATTTGCAATACTACTACAGGAAAGGACATCACCTGGCCAGCTATGACTTTCTCATTGCCTTTTGCTGTCCGAAATGTCTGAGCGTGTGCTTCTGCTACAAGATGTGCAGTATACCCTTGTGAGTGGCAGAATATCACAATTCAGCAGGTTATGTAGTTTAGACTACTGTGTAATACACTACCCATACAGAGGTGTTATCTTATTGCAAAAGGGTTCTGATTCCAGAAGTCCACTTTAACATGAGCATAATAACACAAGTCACCTGTGTTATTATATGTAACTGACTGCAGATTTACCATCTAGCTGTAAGGCTATATTAGAACACTGCAATGTTGAAGACAAAGGAGTATTGTCAGGCGTATAATGGTTGGTATAAGCCCAGAGCAGCAACATTCCAACGTTTGTCGTCATGTTTTTCGCTTACAATATTCTATGCTTAGTGTCTGGAATGTTCGTATAACCTTATAGCCCTTCTGCCTCTGGCTATGCCGGTTGTTAAAGGCCTTCTCTCTCTTTAGAGGCATTCGCCTGCGGCTCCGGCGTATAATTTGGGTTTTGGGCCTCTAACAACCACTAGAGCCTATTTTGCAAGCCACCTTGTAATTCCAAGGCTTCATCATAGCTCCCAACTCCCTGGCTTCCAGTATCTTCATGAACCACAGTAAAGTGGCACTTTGTCCCATATGGTACATATAACGACGTTAGAAGCAAGTATAGGATTATTTCACCAAAGGTGTGCGTATCAAAGACTGCTTTGCGGTAGGAAAGGGCGTAATAAACTTGGACAAATAAATCTCCCTAGACTTTGTATGGGCCAAGAGAAAGTTTACAATGTCTGGATGAAATACAGTACTGGGGCCAGAATCGTAAGTTTTAACTGGGTACAAAAATCATTTACATTTTCCTTTACTTAAAAAGTGTCCAGGAGTAGTGAATGTGATATATTTAATTTAGCATTGCTTTGGTGTAATTCAGATGATTGGGACTCACCTGCAACTGAAGTTACACCTTGGGCTAGCAAAGATAGCATAGGTTTCATTCTGACTGCAACATGTAGGTCTTAGAATTGCTAATGGAACTTATTTGTAGCAGCGACTTGCTTGAATCGTGTTTTTTATTAACTACGATTTAAATATTGTGTTTTAGAAGATTTATAAAATAAAATTAGTTTTCCCGTGTTGCGATGGCTTAATGCAGATGTTGTTTCATTGCTTCTTTGTAAAATATTATGCAGCCCTGAGACCGCCTCTAAGAGTTTGTGAATGAAGGATGAGAAGAGAGGAAATGATGGAGCGTAAGCAAGGGACTGAGCAATAACTGTGTGAATAAAATGACCATCCTTAAAATGCTCATTCCTCATCAGATAGTGAATCGAGACCTACTGCTGATTTTTTAGGTTACACCATGTCTTAAAGGCGCACCCTCACTTGGCCATATGCAGAAGAAGTTATACTATGTAGCTTGTTTATCTGCCTGAAAAACACCACACTGCGCACCTTAATAAAGAAAAGAAAACTCATCCATTAATTAGGCTCATCTAAGAGCTTGGATTCGGAGTATTCCAGCACTGAGAGGAGGTCGCAGAGTTGGAGGGGGCTAGTTTAAAAGAGTCCGGATACTATTTTCTTGATGTTGCTTCGCGGGAGACACACTTTGTCAAAGAGAATGAGTTTGTCAATAAATATGTCAGTCTCAAAAATGGTAACATTTTTCATTTCAGTCCTTTAAGAGTGCTGCATCTGATTTTTGTTCAAAGCAGCAAGGTTCATATTTGTGACTGCTGAACTGATCACTGCTTTGCAAGTCGCAACTTGGACAACATTCTCCTTATTTCTGGCACAGTTGTGTGTTTTTTGTACTCCCCTGTCTTCTCAAGAGTTTTTATTAAGCCATACCGTTTTAAAAAAAAAACCACATTATTGAGTTTTGTTGTTGAGCCTTAAAATCTTTTTTTAGACGCGCCTTGTTTTTTTTTTTTTTTTGAAGTCTCAGTTATGGTTACTGCACTTTGATGGAGACAATTTGAGCTTTGTACCACTAGTGTTTTGAGGCTTAATCGTACTGTTAACCCCATAACTGAGCACCACACACACCCCTTAGAACATGACCCTCAGGGTAGTGACGTTGAGCTATCCAAGGCTTAGGCAGTGAGTTGGTTGTTGTTTCGATACTCAGACCTCAATATATCCTACGATATATATGTTTATAATTCAATGCCCATCAAGTATATTGCATTGGCAAAAAAGTAAGTACTTTACTGATTCACACAGCTCAATGCTGCACATAGTATACCAGAAGGCACCACCTACACTGTGTAA
Organism: Lissotriton helveticus; assembly: GCF_964261635.1. NCBI lineage: Eukaryota > Metazoa > Chordata > Amphibia > Caudata > Salamandridae > Lissotriton > Lissotriton helveticus. Next base: position 1,703,871,857 of record NC_136067.1, read on the forward strand.
AGCCCTTGACATTCAGCATTTACTGAAGATGCACCCTAGGTTGTTCTAGATTCACATCTGCTCATTGTACCCTTAGTGCAAAAAGTCTCTAACAGTTCTTAACAGAAAGATCCGCATCACTGTGTTCTCTGTGGCCTACCTGATATGGGCCAGCACTAGTGATTACCCACTCCTCCTCATCTGTATGAGCTTCTCTTCCTTTGATTGCAGCGGGAAAGCTAGCGAGTCCTTGCCCCCAGCACCGTCTAACTTGTTCATGGTCAGCGTCTATGCCCAGGAGCTTAGCTTAGCCAGTGAGATTTGTGAGGAGGGCAAATGTCAATTTTCCCATCTGAAGATCAGTGTGGGTGCAGGTTGGAAGGATGAGATAAGCAAGGATGGACTGTTTCCAAAGGAACAGATTCAGTACTGAGTTGCATCAGGTGGGCTGCTGTCTAGAGTACTAACAATGGGCGAAAAATGATGAGGTTGGAATGCTACCTTGAGGGAATGCCACTAGGTAGACTATTTTCAAGCATTCATCCCATCACCTTGTGGAAGTTTGTTTGCATGTAATATGTCTGGAAAGTTGAGACCGGCGCAGATTTCCAGGCTTACTACTGCCACTCCAAAAAGTAGTACATTTTCACTCATTCAAGAAGTACTTTCATAGGTGCAGATACACTTCTTTTTTGGTAAATCAGTCACTATATATATTTAAGATACTGATATAAAAATGAACAATATGAACCCGCTTAGTGAAACGAGAACGACAAGAAAAACCAACACAGACATTGCTGTCACGACTCGGCTTTCAGACCCAATTACTAAACCACGAATGCATGTAAGGGGTGTCGCACCGAAAATACCTCCACTGAAGCCATGCCTTCCCCATCTCCTTGAGGCTGGTAGTTCTCCCTGACTATGGTCATGTACAACACAACCACCTGGAGTCCTTGCCCTGATTTTAAATGTATTTTCACTGCAGGCGCTCTTCTTCGTCACTGCCACCCAAATCCTTGATGGTAAAGTAATCAAACTGGTGCATGGGGCCAGGGGGTCCATGTTTCTAGTCCTTTCTTTGTAGAAATAGTTTTATCAAGTGACTGACAGCCCCATGCACTAAGCCAGAGTCACCAATAAAGGAGGGCATGCAGGCAAATTTATAGGGTGGGCTTTGCCAGAGCTGAGCTGTGGTTCTGGCTCTGCTCTAAGAGTCGAACCATAAAAACATTTGGCATGCATATTTTGCAACAAACATATTGTAATGCTCTTTTTTGAATCTTACAGAGATTGTATTTTTTTATTTTAACATGCAGAAGTGTTTCACTTAAATACATCAAATTATATCTCTGTCTAGACAGACATTTATCAAAAGCAATACTTTTTAGAAATATTCATGGCTCCCCCCCTCCCCTCCTCCCCCACGACAATGCCATTAGTGAACTAAGATGAAAGTCGTAGTCTTGTACACTCTAAACAGGGCTTCGATTCTTATTATAGATGGACAACATCATCATCTATTACATCAAATATTGTGCTTGTACAGCGCACATCCTCAATACAAGCATATCTAAAAGTGGGCTAGTAGATGATGATAAAGAAAAAGAGACACTGAAATAAAATATTTGCCTTGGGTTAGAAAATTTGGACAAGCAGTGAAGCTTGTATTTATTCCTGGTTATCTGATTTAACTTTTGATATTCAGCCACCAGATGAGTATCTCTGTTTATTTTTTACATATAAGGGCACTGTTTTGTCTTGGTTAAGGACTCGAAAAAAAGCAAAGTGAGAGCAGACCCGAGTCAGGGCCCCCAGACACAACTACTAAGTCAAGAATGCATTTTTTGGGTGGGTGTCACCCCGAAGCTATGCCCCTGTCTTTGCGCATGTGCGGCGAACAAGTTTAACATAAGGAGCATCATTTGAAATCACCAGTTTAAAGAAGGTCAGGATTGAGCTGCTCTGGCCTGGCATATCTTGAATCTTGGGCTTTTTCTGAGACCCAATCACAGAATCCACCACCCAGACAAGCTAGGTGCCCACCCCTGGATTTAGGGGTGAGCTTTGCACAGGCGTCTTTGTCAGTAAGAGTTTACCCCTGGCCCTCTGGTTTTTCTCGTAGGGAGATGATGGGTTTGATCAGATTCTTGTTGTGCCCCAATGCTTCTTGGTTCTCAGCTTTTGCAATAGAGCTCACAACCACAACCACAAACAGAGCAACACACTTGCACCATAATATACACCACGCACACCACTATGCACAGATTAATGTACCAGCATGCACCACCAATCCAACCACACCAAATCTACACAACCTACTATCCCAACTACCACACATATCCACAATCACCCACAAACAGTACACAACTCTAACCTATACCACTAACCAATACACTCATTACTAACACAACGCCAAACAACACCATAAATAACTACATCCCACTCGGACACACTCTCCCTGCTGTAATTACACCTAACAGTCCACCTTTTATCACTAACAAATATATAATGATCCTTCCATCAGTTGTCCAACAAACACCCTCCTCTCCCTTCTACTATAATAACACTAACATACAACACACACACTGCACACCACACACTTTGTAACTCTTGAAACAAACCAGTCTAAGATAAACACTCTCTCTTCTACTTCATTCCCTCCTACACACAACATACACTTTACACACAAACACATCACCACCCCCTCTACTTCACAATACCAATACCACTACTATGATCGCCAAAATAACCTTTTTTAGACTCTCTCCTGCTCTACCCCTCCTTGCATCATCTGACACCTCTTTTTACTACACCGATCCCCTAAAAAAAAATTTTTTAAACTCTCCCCTCTGACTCCGTCCCTCCAAAACTCCTTTTTACTCATCCAAAAGCCTCTTCCTACTGCTAAGACTAAAAAAAAGCTTTTTTTTAAAAAATCCTTCACTCTTTTATCCCTCCACTATCCTTTTTCAATCAAAATTAACAGACTAACATGTTCACTTCTCAAATTCCATATTCCATATTCAACTATTCTAATATACTGCCCAAATAACTGAATAACATATCTACTACTCAAATTACTTCATATTTATACTATACTAATTTTCAACACTAATCCTTTATGGGTTCCGGAGTGGCGTGCTACTCGCCAGAAAAGCGCTTCAACACCCATCAGGGGTAACACGTGCTATATGAATGCAAATCTTTCTTCCCCTTTTATCCATCCGCTATCCTTCTCACTCCAAGTAACAGACTAATATCCACCACTGAAATTACCTCATATTTCACCATATTAATTCACCACTAATCCTCTATAGGCTCCCTGAATAGCGAGCGATAAATAAATACAAACCTTTGTCCTACTCTATCCATCTGCTATCATTCCAAATCCAAATAACTGACTAACCTATCCACCACTTAAAATGTACTTGCGTGTTTCACTATACTAATTCAACACTAATCCTCTATGGGTCCCGGAGTAGCGTGCTACCCGCCGAAAAAGAGCTTCGACGCCTCGTCAGGGGTAGTAAGCGCTATATAAATGCAATTACAATACAATACAATGCCCCTGCTTGCTGTGCTTCTGGTAATATTTCCTCATCAAGGAAGGGTCCAGGCTGCCCCTCCTGGCATTCTTGTTTGACGTCCCCAGACTTCTGTTATAGAACCAGCAAGGGAAAGTTGCTGCAGTTAACCCCACTCGCTGCAGTTAACCCCAACCCTAGATCATAGTGAATTTCTTGGTCACCACTGGTGTGGAGACCCTGGATTCTTGGTAAAGCAACCTTGCTACACTGTCTAGATGTTTCTGTCCCATTTCTATACCAAAGTTGCTGACAGTAGTTGTGTATTCTATTGGTCAGCTCTGAGACTGACTCTTTTGCCAGGGGCGGCTCTAGGCTCATGGCGGCCCTGGGCAGGGAGCGTAGGTTGGGGGCCCCGGAAGAGGGGGTCTGGGGTGTCAGGGTGTTTGGAAGAGCAACCGAGCCGGAGGCCGCCAAATCCATGCCAGGGGCCGCCACGCAAATATGTATCCATCCTCAGAAGATTATTATATTAAGGATATATATTGGTGTGGCGGCCCCTGGGGTTTGGTGGCCCTGTGCAGGTGCACAGCTTGCGCCCCTGCTTTTGCTTATTCTACTCAGACCTGCCCTGCCATGGGTTTTGATGTAAGGTGCTAGGAGGGAGGTGCGATAGAAATGGGAGTCTCCTGTTAGGAGAGAGGTGAAACAAATGTACAGAAAAAGGGAAACTGCCCCAATTAACTACCTGTTAACCTTTCCGGGGCAGCCTCTTCAGTCAACTATGGGCAAGGAAAGAGATGGGGAAAAAAGCATCTCTGGAATGTCCTGCAGGAGCCTTGCCCTTCATATTGCTGTCTCAGGTTTTCTTCACCATCCAGCTTAGGGACAACCAGGACATAGGAAACGAAAAATGGATTCCAATTAAAATATAGCCAAGCATCACACACCCTCCACATATATCCTCTTTCCACAGGGGTGGTGTATACACATGGCACATCCATATCCCACCCATATGGATAGTCGGAGGACCTGATTTCAGGGACTTATCAGACCAATTTCAAACTGTGATGGGAGCAAGTTGGAATTCTCCCAGGCCAAGACATGTAAAAGGTCCTGCCCTTTTACTGCAATCTTAACATTACCAACACACTGTCTTCCTCAGCTCGGTGAGCTGACAATAGTCATGCTCTGTCAGGAGAGCGCACATGGAGAGCTCCCCCACACCTAAGACACTGGTTTGGGGTCGCAGTCTGTCACCGAAAAGTTCTCTAGCGTGCACTCTTGATTGTTGTGTGTGTTGAGGCGGGGGTCAATCATCTACAGAGGTTCTTATGATAAGTGCACCATATCCAGAGCCATGGAGGGGACTATGTCCATCCCAGCCCAGCCGCATGTATTCATTTTTAGGTTTAGCCTGGCGGCAGCGCGCCTGCACTGCTCACTCTGCGAGGCATGCTGTATTAGGGTATGTTGTTGAAGCGTCTCCCACTTTTTGTGCATATGTCTCATTGGCTTTGTGTCATTGTCCTTCTTAAATGGTGGCTTCTGATTCGTAAATGGGCTAGTTAGTCCCACCTTGCTACCGTCTTGTCTCCATTTGTTATGGCCCATAACGACTGGACCTTTTACTTTGCTGGTTACACAGCATGCTTTATCTAGGGGGTGAGCACTATTTTTGCTATTGGCACTGATGGGGACAATGGCAGCTACTTTTTGGGGAATTTGCATAGTGATCGCATCACCCGCTTTAGGGACACTGCGATCATTTTCAATTTTAATTTTATTCATTTTTCATGTTGATCACGGCGTCCACTTCTGGGATACTGGGCTCTGTTGAATTTCTTTATTTTAAAACTTTCATAGTGAACCCGGTGCCCGCTTCAGGGAGAGGGCGCTCGGTTTGTTTATTATTGTTTTTTACTTTAAAACTGAGCGCAGCGCCGCTCCAAGGACACCTCGCTAGGTTTCTTTATTTATTTTTTAACTTTAACACTCGCTCAGTGTTAAAAAAAGAAACCAAGCACGGTGTCCTTGAAGCGGTGCCGCGCTCAATTTTAAATTTAAACAAACATTTGCAATGCAATGGATCTCGCATTTACACGACTTTAGGCTATTGGCATTGTCATTTACAATGCCAATAGCTTAAACTCGCGTAAATGCGAGACCTATCGCTTTGCAAATGCTCGTTTTACTCCTTTCTAGACATGTATACTACTTTGCTATTGTGCAAGATCCTATACCTTTCAGTTTCAGTTCTTTCTTATCCTCGCCAGTGCTCTACTTTGCTCTAAACTGAAATCGAAGGACAGCACATGCACCTTGAACTATCGAACCTTTTGTTAGTCCTAAATTATTGAAATACGTACAACTTGCAGTGGGGGCAGCAGTGAAGGGTGCCACATGGCTCGCACTGCTGGTAGGCGGCTTGCTTTGGAAAAATGCTCTGAGTCATCCTGTCCCGTGGTATGTGACCACTGTGATGCAAGGTTTGCCCTTTAGATTTTGATGGAGCACGTATAGAGAACCTTCTATAGCAGATCTAAGTTCATATTGTACCTGTGCTTTACATTTGTTTTGGGAAAGCAAATGACCACTGATTAGATATTTACTCTTGCTTTATATCTGAATTACTCGATTTATGTCTGAATTCCTTATTTCTGGATTCCTGGTCTATTCTTTTGACATCAGAAGGGAGTTGTGCACATTTTCCTTTTTTATTTCACTTTTCTAATATACTAGAAGAAGATGCGGGCAGGGCAGCAGGGTGTACCAGACTACCCAGCAGCAGGCTGATTTATTGACTTGCAGTGACACAGATTGTGCAGATGCTTCAAAATGCTGACAGGAGAAGCAATCACAGCACGAACCGTCTTAATGCTTTCCACAATGCGGATGGCAGAATAATGTGAACATCTGTCTTACAAAACGCATAAACTGTGAAACAAAAAGAACTAGAGCCCAAGGGCAATGAACTGTGACTACAACTGCTCTTCCGGGTGCAGTAAGAAGTATTGTTAAGGGCAGCATGGAACTTTCCCAACGCAGATTAACTCTACTTTTTAACATTATTTATCATGACTTGATTTTCACAACCCCTCCCTAGCCCTCCATGCCTACCCTTGCCATGCTCCCTTGTCCTTCTTCTCTCCCTGCCATCAGTCCTGTCTCCCATAGATTCACCCCTCAATCACTTATTTAGCACCCCCTCTTAGTCACATCTGATCAATAAGCCCCTCCGAAATAATAAAATCCTCACCCTTCTCCAATTACCCTAACACTTCATTTTGCCTTTAATCACCGGCACCTACCTACCCTCCCTCCTACAAATTATTTTAGATAATTCCATATTTAAAAATCCCATTGTCGAACCCTACAGCCCAGCGTGCCAATTTCTTTCTTCACATCCTTGTCCAAGGCCAGAGAGAGAGAGGATCATTTTCAACTGATCTACCAGTCAATGTTTCTCTAACAGCCTACTCACCCCCCTCACAATAGGGTTCAGGAACATGCAGTCCACTGAAACACCCAACAGCGGTATCCAATCTTGTTATCATTGCTCATCGAACCACCTTACTATCCTGCTCGACCTCGGAGATACCGCCAGCTCCTTTTTGTTAGGTCGAGCCTGTCCCATTCCGCAGGAATGGATAGGATCGAATTCATGTCGGCAAAAACCTCTTCAAACTAAGGGGTTTCAGCCCGGCGTTTTCTTGCAGTTCACGTGAACATGCACGAGCATTCACGGCCAGGGCTTCTCCTCCCCTAGCAGCACTCCTCCCGCACCAGCAACTCCCCCCTCCCACACCAGCACCTCCCCTCTCTCTCCCCGCAAACACAGCCTTGCCGTAGCAGCACTCCTCCCACACCAGCACCTCCCCCCTCCCACACCAGCACCTCCCCTCTCTCTCCCCGCAAACACAGCCTTCCTTTCATTTCTCCTCCCCCTCCCCAGCCAGCTTCCCCCAGGCCGTTTTCCCTCAGATATGCTATTGCATATCGTTTGCTACCTCTTGTATTTTGTTGCTCTTGATACTTGCACAACTGTCACTATTGTCTCATGTAACGTAACGTTTGCTTTTGTAACATGCTCACTTGTAATTTTGGCTTCATGTATCTAAAAACGCCTCCCTCGCGCTCCTTTCTCCCTCTCTCCCGCTGCCTAGTCCTCCCACCCCCTCCCTCTCCAGCGCGCGCTCCACTCTCATCTGCCTGCTGCTCCCCCGCCCACCCCCCCCACTCCCCCCACTCCCCCAACCAGCAATGCCGAGAAGTTGTTTCCTCTAAGAACAGTTTGCTACCTCCAGGCCGTGTTCCCTCAGATATGCTATTGCATATCGTTTGCTACCTCTTGTATTTTGTTGCTCTTGATACTTGCACAACTGTCACTATTGTCTCATGTAACGTAACGTTTGCTTTTGTAACATGCTCACTTGTAATTTTAGCTTCATGTATCTAAAAACGCCTCCCTCGCGCTCCTTTCTCCCTCTCTCCCGCTGCCTAGTCCTCCCACCCCCTCCCTCTCCAGCACGCGCTCCACTCGCATCTGCCTGCTGCTCCCCCGCCCACCCCCCCCACTCCCCCAACCAGCAATTCACACACAGCAACGCCACTCACACACGCAACGCAACTCATCCACGCAACCCCACTCATCGACGCAACCCCACTCATCGACGCAACCCCACTCATCGACGCAACCCCACTCATCGACGCAACCCCACTCACACACGCAACGCCACTCACACACGCAACGCCACTCACACGCGCAACGCCACTCACAAGCGCAACGCCACTCACACGCGCAACGCCACTCACACGCGCAACGCCACTCACACACGCAACGCCACTCACACACGCAACGCCACTCACACACGCAACGCCACTCACACACGCAACGCCACTCACACACGCAACGCCACTCACACAAGCAACGCCACTCACACACGCAACTCATCCACGCAACCCCACTCATCCACGCAACGCCACTCATCCACGCAACGCCACTCATCCACGCAACGCCACTCATCCACGCAACGCCACTCATCCACGCAACGCCACTCACACACGCAACGCCACTCACACACGCAACGCCACTCACACACGCAACGCCACTCACACACGCAACGCCACTCACACACGCAACGCCACTCGCCCACGCAACGCCACTCGCCCACGCAACGCCACTCGCCCACGCAACGCCACTCGCCCACACAACGCCACTCGCCCACGCAACGCCACTCGCCCACGCAACGCCACTCGCCCACGCAACCCCACTCGCCCACGCAACCCCACTCGCCCACGCAACCCCACTCGCCCACGCAACCCCACTCGCCCACGCAACGCCACTCACACACGCAACGCCACTCACACACGCAACGCCACTCACACAGGCAACGCCACTCACACAGGCAACGCCACTCACACAGGCAACGCCACTCACACAGGCAACGCCACTCACACAGGCAACGCCACTCACACACGCAACGCCACTCACACACGCAACCCCACGCAACCCCACTCACCCACGCAAACCCACTCACCCACGCAACGCCACTCACCCACGCAACGCCACTCACACACGCAACGCCACTCACACACGCAACGCCACTCACACACGCAACGCCACTCACACACGCAACGCCACTCACACACGCAACGCCACTCACACACGCAACGCCACTCACACACGCAACGCCACTCACACACGCAACGCCACTCACACACGCAACGCCACTCACACACGCAACGCCACTCACACACGCAACGCCACTCACACACGCAACGCCACTCATCATATTGTGCTGCAAAACTAAATACTTATAAGGTCCCACAAGCGAGACCTATTGGCAATGCCAATGCTTGTTTTCTTCTGTCTGCCAGAGTTAGGAATCTGAAAATTGATAAACATCTGCATCGACATTCTGTTTAACTTAAACGCCTACTAAGAAATAAAGTTCTTACCCCCATGCCTACCTCAGTGGATCACCTACACAGTAGCCTTTTTACTTCACTTTTGCGCTGCTTCCCTGTTGGGTCCCAAACCTCAGGCCTGTAGCCTGAGATCCAAAATTTGTCAAGAATGCTTGTCAGATAATTACTTCAGGCAAATAGACACTCACCAGCACAGGCTCTGGAATTTTTCTTGTTTTATTTGTCTTTGCTTTTGCAATAGAAACTTGAAAAAAATCGATTTTCTGAGCTTTGGCATCAAACTTTTCTTGCTTTTTGCAAAGCCAAAAAAGGATAAGTCTCTCACCTCGGTTCTCTATGGCATAAATTCTTTCAACATTTAAGTATTGACCTTGAAAGTACTTCCACTACTGGATGGGTCCCAAACCTGTGGGCGTTGTTGCCTACTGACAAATTGGTCACTTCGCCTTGTGTTTTTTTTTTTGTCTTGAGGTTTGAGTGCTCACAGTCAAGAAGTGTTTTCTTTTAAGGGTGGTGGGGTTGCCTAGCAGATATAGAAGAACATGTAATACTTGCCACATATTACAACTATCACGTGTTGAGTCATTTTCACCACTTTCCATGAAGACAACATCTTAGTCTCTTCTATTTAGAGGAGGTTATAGTATCAGAGAGTAGTCCTTTTCCTATATGTTCTGCACATTCACAATAACTCTATGCCTGTGTGGGAGTCCCCTAGAGATACTTTCCACAATTAGTCGTTTAGAATTATATCAGTAATTTGGCGACGCTACAAAGGGTGGGCCCAGTAACTCATCCCATCTAACAGAGTTCTGGATGATTGTCATCACAATGAATAGAACCAGGATGGCAGATTCACGTTGTAAATAATAATAAGGTGTGCTGCAAAACCTATTTTTTTCCGTTGAGTTAATATATTCCTTAAGGAAGCCTCCTCATCCTCCCTCGCACCGTTCTACTTCTTTTTCATTTGTTCATCAGCCTCTTTTCTCCTCTTCTCATCCTTCCTTTGCACTTCTCCAGGACAATGCAGTATCTTTTCACACCAGTAGAAATGGTTTTAAAACTTACCTCACTTATCCTGCCTCTGCAAAGCGATCGCATCCAGTGGCAATACCAATCTGGTCACCCTCAGCGACTTTGCCCTTCCCACTACTCAAATGAGAATAGTTGTGAAGATATGGAAAACAAATTGAAAATTAACTGTGCCTCCTGTTTTTCTATATTCCAGAAGAAATACCTCCTAATTATAACTTTTCAAGTCCAGTCTGTTCCTAAGCCTGTGATGAAAAGTCCCCACAGCACGACACAGAAACAGACTCATTGGTTGCTTACACTGCAAAAATCAATAATTCCTTTGTTGCCATGACCAGTATTTTACCTTCAGTGATTACTTCAGCTGGTGTTTCAGCCTCTTGTGTAGTCCTGCCATACATCTCCTTGTCTGGTTCAGCAGCAGGCTTTAGCAACACCTCTGGTATAAGTCTCTGTCTCCAAAGATGCGCACTAGCTTCACCCCCTAGTTCTGAGGAGGTCTGACAATGCTCAAAAACCATGTAGCCAGAAAATCTTCAACGTTCAGAAATTGTGAATATCTCAAGTAGTTCGCTCATATTATTTCGTACAGCAGTACACCAATCGCTCATTTTTCCTTCCTCCGTTGAGTCTGTGAAAGAGTTGAGTTGCAGATTTGTTCCACTCGTGCATCTGTTGTTTCATATGCCTACAATAGCAGACTTGGGCATCTCTAGTTCTTCCTCTCCTCACACTTTCTGGCTAATTCTACTTTATATGTTGGTGCTTCAGGAAACAATGTCACTACATACCTTCCTATGGACACCACAACAAAATTGTTCTTGGCCCTAGCACTTTTTCACTGTCCACTACAGATTTAAAAACCTCATTTTTGGGTCTCGCTGGTAATGCATCCGGAGGATGCATGTGTCCAGCTGGAGACGTATAGTTATCAGTCTGGGGGGGAAGGACGGACAAGAAAGTGGTACGCGCTTTTCCCCTGGATTTGTGTGCGCGAACGCGCACGTTCCGTCCTGCACCGCGCCGTGCACTTCCCTACCATACTCCCAGCCAGTCAGCCTAACGCGCATGCATGCACACAGACACGCGCGCACACGCACTTACACTTACACAGACACGCAGACAGGCAACCCCCTCCCCCCCCACAGTCACACACACACACACGCATACACACAGACTCCAAGACACATACACGCACGCTCACACACATACACAGCCCGCCGCCGCGCGCGCGCACACACACACACACATGCCCCCCGCCCTCGCAGCCCAGCAAATAACAAGGCGAAGCCCCACTCACCGGCTTCCTTGGTGCAGCGGCTCTCACCATCAGCAGGACTCTTCCTCCCTTCTTCGGCACCGGGGCGCAGGGTAGGCTCCTGCCTGCTCCGGTGCTCCAAACAATCGCGTCTCTTCCGTGGGAGGCGGGGTAGGCTCCCGCCCTCCTACTTCCTGTTTCCGGTTGTCCCGCCCGGCCTGCCTGACTTCCTGGTCACAGGCCGGCGGCGCGAGCTCTGGACCAAAATCCAGGTTTTGCCTCATTTTCACCGCAAAACGCGTAATTGCCATTATTTGTAGTAAATTTATAAATAATCTCAGTATCGTGATTGTGCGTGTGCGATAAATAATGCGCTATTAGAGAAGAACACATATAAGAGGCCATAGAGTTTAGACTGTGACAGCACTATGGTTATGTGATGTCAGTAAATTTCATATGCTTAACACTCGGTTATATTCTCATTCAAATGAGTGAATATTTGTTTAATATACGAGGCTAACGTATAAAAAGTATATTTATATTTGGAAACGTTATTATTCTGTGGTAAAACGGGCCATGGATATTTGAATGCATGCATTCTGCTGCTATTTAAAGCAAAATTGGGGTAAATAAAATTTCACACTAATGTCAAGAAATATGGTTTAATCAAAAATATTTTGTGGTGGAGTGCAGTTGATGGTAGTTTTTTTACTTATGACTGTTAAGTCCTCTTAGTAAGATATCCTCTGCTTTATATCGATAATTTATATTAAAGCCTAGTACATTTCTCATTTGATCAATTCCGATATGAGTGTCACAGTGTTATGTATTGTAGTCCAGCAAACAGATTCAGGAGGAAGAGGACCACGTTTATACGTGGTCTAACATACGTAACAGATCCTCTTTGCCAGCTTGTACTACTAGGTTTGACCCAGAAGGAGGGCTTAGGGAGTTTAATGCTAATTTCTGAAGTGTACATTGGTCTGCCAATCTCAGTGTCTAATTGCAGCTTGTATTCCTTTCTTCTGAAATCTGTTAACTGAGTACACTTATGTAAGGTAATCGTAAAACGTGCAGGTACAATGTTTATTAAAGTCAGATTTCTAATGTAAAGCTCACTATCAAACTATTATTATTATTGTTAGTTATTTGATGTAGAGTAAAGTTTTAAGGGTTTCGGAATTTTTTAAAACCCATTCCAGTATTTGCCGGGTATATGATAGAAGCACGCATGGCTTAACTACGCGTGCCTCTACCACGCTGCCCCAACAACAAATGCATCTTAACAATGCATTTCTTTACCATGCATGCCTTTACCACGCAACTTCATGGTAAAGGCATGATAGGTAAAGGGATATGCGTGTTAAAGATTGCGCCCCAGCCCCCCTGCCCTGATCACTAAAACCAGGCCCCACGTTCTAAAAACTAACCCGACCCCAGACCTGCCCTTGAACCCTAAAACTGCCCCTAACCCTTTAAAACTGTCCTTCCCCCTGAGCCGCTATAGGTATCACATTTGCGAAAGTTATGACTATTGTCATTGTAAATAACAAATCTATTAATTTAGCTATTTTATAAATAAAAACTTTGCCATTTACAATACCAATAGCTCAAACTTTCCTAATGCGAGACCTATTGCATTGCAAATGCTTGTTTCATTTGGCTTCTCCTATCACATCTTTCAGACAGATGCCCAAATTATATTTACATTCTGCTCTCGTACTCCTCCCTGCAGCAGCTCACTACTTGCTTGCTTTTCTTCTACATAGCACTGCTGTGATACCTGCTGCTTAATTCCATCAAAACTAACATTATTTCCTTTTGAGGTGACACAGCTCAAAAAATATCTCCTCCTTAATCTCATTCTCCAACTTAATTTCTTCCCCTTTCATCCGCAATAATGAAAGGTCTGCCTCTTCTTTCATCATCAGAACCACTCCTGAAGCTTGCCTCATCCTAACTAGGCATCTGTAAGATCCAACAAGACTTTGTGTGATAGCCCTGATCAATGCACTAATCAACAAATCCTACTCTTCTGTCTCTCCTTTACTCTTTCCTATTATTTGATCAGTGCTCTAAATTTGAAAAAATAAGTGCAGGTACTCATTAAAATAAGCTAGAGGTGTAGTGAGTGGGCGGGGCTAGGGGCGGGTCTAAGGGCAAGACATGATGATACCTAACACCTTCTATAATAGTTGCAGCACATACCAAAACACATGAGAAATGTGTTTATATAAACTAAGCAGGTTACCTCATTACACAGAATGAAAAACAAATGCGATAATATGTTAATATTTCCTTTTTTTGCAATAGTTAAACCTTCTTATGCCATACTGTTAATTGCTGTTGTTTGGCACAATACTATATATTTTTGACGTGAGCAGGAAGAAACTTAAAATACCCCCACTTCGAACCAAGGCTCTTATGGCATGAAGCAAATGAACCAACTCATCATGACCCTCCCCAGAAGATATCTCTTGTCTCTTCCATCGATCTATTTATTCATCCTTTCATCCTATCATTTTCCTGCTAATGTCCACCATTTAACCTTTACATTCACTTGGCTATTCAGTCTTTTCATCCATCATTCAGTTTTTCACCATTCCGCCTTTCCACCCTTCCATCTCCAAACCTGTCCATCCATCTTTTCACTCATCAATATTTTCACTCAGCCATCTCTTTATCCACCCTTTCACTCATCCATCAATCCTTGTGCTCATCTATCCATCAACCCTTTCATTCATCCATCCAATCTTTCACTTATCCACCAATCATCCGCCCTTTTATCCTATTACCCATCCATCCATGCTTTCACTCATCCATCCATCTATACATCCACCCTTACTCACTCACCGACCAACCCTCCCTTTTACTTGACTTATGAACCTTTGTCGCCGAGCAGACAAGTTGCACACAAAGTGCCACCTATTTTCCTTAAAATACCTCCCGAGAGTGTCTTGATTCTCTCTCTTTCACTCGCTTTTTTCTTACAACAAACAGGCATACGAATGCAGGCAAACACACAAACTAAAGCAGACACACAAAATTCTCGGGTATGATGAAAGCCATTTTATACTCTTCACCTACCGTGGCTTTTTTAATTGCCACCAGAGCCAGAAAGGCCATAGCCTGATTGCCACTGCCAAGGGAATGCCATGATTCCTATGTTTGCACAAATGCAAAGGAAAGTAGGAATGTGATTGACAGCCCAGGGCCTGAAGGACCCTGCTCTGTCAAACACAGGGTGATGGTGAGAACCCGAACATTATTCAAATGAGCCCTGCTGGATAGCTCTGAGGGGCTCAGACCAGGGCTACAGAAGCGGCGCCTTGGCAGCCAGAGACACGTTCCACTCCTGCTCACCAGCACTCACAGCTAAGGAGCCTACCTTATCATGAGTACCGGTACTCTCCTCGGCAGTAGAGAAGTGCCGGTACTCAGAGCGATAAATCTAAGAAGTGCTGGTACTCAGTACCGGTGAGTACTGGCACATTTAAAGCACTGGATTTGAAACATTTTATGTACACGTCCACATAACCCAGACAAAAAATAGGAGATATATGGGACAAAACTACAACTGAGTTTTGGTGGATGTTCACCTTAGAACATAACTGCACAACTATTATATGATGCTCTTTAATGGGCAGGTAAAGCAATCCTATCATTACCTCATTCATCAGATACTTCTGCTTGTGTGCTTAACGTTCTATTAACCTTACACTGCCTGGTCACAGAAGAGTGAAAAAAGAAAATAAACACCACATAGAGACATTCCTCTCTTTTTAAATTTTTTTCCCTGGAGAATTAAATCCGTATTCATTTGCACAGCAAGAGAGGGTCTCCAACTTTTAAATTCTTATACATAGAAAATTAAGCATTGAAATAGCTGTTCTTGCACCTTCCCTGTCCATTCACTTCTAAAATAGTGCTTCAAGGCCATACCCATGCATAAATAGGTGCTTTATCAACATGTCCTGCATCATGTAGAAGCGAGCGGGGCAGCACAAAAAAGGCGGCGGCAGACATTGCGTGCTACCACAAAAATCTTCCGCATAGGCGACCTCTTTGTCACCACAACATACAGACTCAACGCTGTAAGCACTTTTGATATTTACAACTCTACAGCTTCCAGTTTCAATAATATCCTAGAGAAGGTCAAGGAAGAAAACATTGCTATCTAGTGATCTTTGAAGCCCATTACTTTTCTTTCCAGAGTGTTATCAATCTGACCCAGAATTTGTGAGAATGTCATTTCTCTTCTACAAACATTCATCTTTTGCCTTCAACGGTTGCAAGCAAAAACTCAGAATAAAATGTTGTACCATGGTCCAAACCTGATGGTGTCTGCCGAAGGACTTTTCTCAAAGATGTTCCGAAACACAGGTGGGGTTTGCCCCAAAATGTAACCCTTAAGTAGCAGACTGTTGTTGACTCTCTTAAAGAGAAGTGTGTCTCTGGTTCACAGCTATGTGAAATCACTGATACATTTTGTTGCAATGGTAACTACATATGCATTTGTTTTTAGGTTTCTATACTACATATTTGTATTAATTGCCTATTTGGTGCTTTCTTTTCATACCAACGCGTATCACTAATTTCATATGGTTCAAAAGTGGCATTTCATCAATGGAATCAAAAGGAACCTCACTGCAAATATTTTGGCGGGTCATTTCCCTTCGGTTTAGAAATGTAATTGTTGCCTTTGAAAAACCAATCCTCGGTTTCTGCCTCTCTGTTTAAGAAAGATTCACTTATCTCTGATCCTTGGAATGTGGCTAGGGTTGTGTTCAAGATATCTTAAAATAAGGGCATATACTGTCCCAGATCAGGTAACACCAGAACTTGCTCAAGATTACACAGTGTGCCTGCAACTCCCAGTGCAAGTCTCTAGAGGTTGTGCACATCTCCTCAGAAGCAACTTCCGGAAGTAGAAAAGGTGTGAGGAAGCGACTGAGTGTGTGCTCGTGATTAATCTTAAGGTGAGGTCGGACGCAGGAGAGAATGTGAGAAATCATTGGGGTCCTATGTCATTCTATTTCTACAGGCATCTCTTACTCTGCATTGGATCAGAGTTGAGTGGCAGCCAAGCTGGCAGAGTGGAAAACTCAGGTTAGACTAAATCAATTAATCTGTCTTTTGCTCAAGTTTTTGCTGACTCCTACTCTAAGATTGACTCACTCTCTGGGTAAAATATGACAATCACACTGCTATGTTGAAATATATAATACTCTCCCCTGCTGCTGCTGGAGGGAAAATAAGGGGACCAGGCAATCTCTCCCTTTAAGTTCCGCTTTGAAACGGACACCAGTTACCCCTTGCAACTGACTCTAGTTGCCACTCTTTTTAGTGGGAATAGGGAAACAGTTTACCTTTGTATGCAAATGGCTTGCTATATGCTTTCAGTTGTCATGATAAAAACTAGTCCTGGGTAAAATTTGCAAAGTTTTCTTTGTTGAAATTACACAAATTGCCCACAAATTTACACAAAATAAAGTGTTATTAGTTTTAATGGTTTTATGGCTTTTTACTCTATTTTTTTAGGATGATAGAATGCATTCCACTCTAAAATACATCTCGAAATCGCACATGATTTGAGCAACAGCTACTCAAGTTCTCTACGTTCACATTGTTTCCATGCTCTCGCAAAAAGGACCTTTGCCCAAATGAAATCTCAGTTGCGCAACGTGGCTTAAATGTGGGTATTTTGTGTAACAAGCATAAAGCAAAAGGCCAGACATTATGTGAAATTTTGGCCGGTATACACAAAATTCAGTTGGAGAAAATAACTTCACTTTCTGATAATCTCTTGGCAAGTCTTGGTGTGGGTATGACTTGTGCACCTTGCTCTGTCAGGGGAATGAAAGGGGCAATAGATTCTCTATCACTGCCCTAGAAGAGTGACCGCTTTGTGGCCACCTCTGAAGCTGGTCAGCCTAACCTCATCCACACCACCAGGGTGCCATGGGTCCTCTAGTGCAAACCCAATCCACGACGGAGGCATGTTTGACGGAACAACCCCCGATTAAATCAAATGTTTTCCCATGCCAACTCTACCCCTAGGATTGCAGAGGGAGTGTCTGACTAACTGAAACTACACACAGTTATGTGGTGAGCCTTTTTGATCTGAGAGCCGCCACCGTACGTTTCCTGATTTCCATTCTTGTGTATCATCACCCATATATAATTTATGAACAGACTGATTAATTTTGCCTTGCTCAAGGATCTTCGGTCCACATCAGAATACTCCGTAATGAAGATGGTCTTATAGATACAAGCGCAAACAAGACCGAAACGTCGACAATCCAACCCATTTTCATTTGTAAATGTGTTTTTTGGGAATTGTTCATTGTATTTCCAATGATGTTTTCCTTATTTTGACGATTTAGAAATGGGTTATAACAAGAGTGTCCATGAGAAAATATCTGCTGTGGAATAATTCTTCTCTGCCACTTTTGTATTCCTGTGAATTGTATTTCGTACCTTTTTTGTGATAGAATCTTCTACATAAATTTGTACACTAAAAGTATACGCCCGTTTTCTGTAATTTTTTTGTCATTTCTGCTTCTTCAGTTGCTGATACATTCGCTTTGAATCAATTTTGTGAATTAATTTGTTAAAAGCTACAGTGAGGGGTTCATGAATTGTTTTTTTGAGTACATAAACTTTGTTGCCAAAAGAACCCCTTGTAGGCACCTTTACCCAATGATGGGTCACTTTAAAGCATCCCCAGACAAAGCAGAAGTAGAACTTACAGCCTTCTTCCCAAGAGCCTCCACGGAAAGGCAAAGTTCAGACCCCAAAAAATCAATTCCTGTGCCTTCAAATTTTGACTGCCATGACGAGCTCACTCCTTGCTTCTCTGTTGAGACACAGTACTTTGAAAGAAAGCCATCCACAATGTCCAAGAGACTCTGATACTGCTCATCTAAAGATATTTAATCGTTTACACTTTTGCTTTGGGTTTATACAGACTGTCATGAGTTATATAACAGTTCTTAAGTCATTTCCTAAATATTCAGTCTTGGCCTATTGGTAGTTATGCATTAGACATTATTTAGTGACAAATACACTGTTACTGGGAAAAAAGACTGAACTACACTTTAAATAAAAAAAAAGCAGAAAGTATTTTCTTACTGGAACCTAATATGATTTGACTAGAGCCCCATTTGTCAATCCAAGGATGGTAACTTTACCATTTAGCTGTATTTTACGGCCTGACCGGTCTTCCCCTGCTTTTCTGCCACCTTTGTTATTAAAACTGAACGAGTAATCTAGAGAAACTTATCATTCCACAGAGGTGGCCTGACGTACTTTATGAATGCCCGGGCGCGGAATACTATGGTCCTTATCTTCAGGTGTGAATTCAGGAGGAGCTTGCAAAGTCCTTTTCCGTTGACCGCTTCAGCCCTCATGTGACTGAAGATAATGTACAATTTCAATACTTAAAGTGCTTTTACCTAAAAAGCCAGTGCTGACTGTCATGAATTTTTTTGGTCAACTCTTTTTATTGGCATTATGTAATAAACAATTCCAAAGATCACAATGGGCACTCCAATAGGCAACATTTACACTAATAGTTACAGGGAGCAGCGGAGCCTCAGTCCTCCTTGCTGACTGTCATTAATTAGCATTCGGCAGGTATTTAAATTGGAGGCCATTGGTTTTAAACCTAAATCACAACTCAGAAACACAGATAACTCCTGACTCAAATAATAAAGTGCAGATCATTTGTTGTACAAAACACAATAGTGTGCTGCAAAATTTGCATTTTTGTGCCGCAGAATTTCCAAATCCATGCCACAATATCCAGGGTGAGGGGGTCTGTGATGTGTTTGTGCACTATGGATCAGAGAGTAGTGGTCCTGGCTCGGCTCTGGTCCTGCTTGTTCTGTGACGGCCTCTGATATTGAGATATGGCACAGGTGTGAGTCTTTTGACTGAAGGAGGGCATGAAGAGGGCAGGCTTACATGCACTAGAAGCTACAAACAAAATCTTCCTTATAAGAATCTTCCTTTGGCTCAAGCGCCCCACATAAGCAAGTAAAGAGCCCACCTCAGACGCTGTGGTGTCTCTAGTCCAGAGTTTGCAGTGATCAAACGGTGACTGCAGTTGCATTGGTGTCTAGTGCCACGCTGTCATAGGCACTGAGTCTTCAAATGAGGTAACCTCTGAATGAATGTGTCTACCTCTTCTTTTGGCAAAAAGTCCTCATGGGCACTTTTTATTCCCTGATGTTACCAAGGAGTATGGAGGCAATTCTTCTGGCGGGGCCATACCACAATGGGTCAGTAGAGCCAGTTGCTTTGCTCCTCATTCGTGCTGCAGATGGACCACCAGTGGAACAGTTCTTCCCCACGTGTCCCGACAGTGTAAAAGCTTACCTGGGTTATAGCAGGCTGCCTCCTCTCCAGTTGCCTAGCTTCTTGAGCCTTCCTATTCTATGCCGCTTTTACTCCATGCAGGGATACCTTCTGTGCCGTCCCAGCAGTCAGCGTTCTGCTACATACAAGGTGGTTGCAAGGATGCTTCTCTCTCTAGCAGTGTGCAAATGCTTCAAACTCCTGGTGCCAAACCTGGCAAGAGGAATTGGCAGTCCATGACCCCAATACTGGTGTCCACAGGTTTTTCTGACACAAACACTTGTGGTTTCTGCCCCATACGTATACGAAGTTTAGTGACAGAAGTTGTTTCACACATTCTGTTGTAGGACAAATTTCAGTCAGATCCTGACTTTTGTGTATTCCTTCCAGACTGATGGGTGTGGGGATTAAAATTCCCTGACGACAAAGACTCAAAACAAGACACAAAAGAGGGAGAGACTAATTTGATTAACTACCTCTTAATGTGATGTGGTAACTCATGTGAAAAAATGAATCGGGCAGGGGCAAGGGCTGTTCCTGAACTACATAGGGGCCTTCTGTCTCTTATCATTCACACTGGAGAGGACCTGAGGACTGCTTTGGGAAAGCCCTGCAGCTCACATTGCTGTCTGGCAGGCTTTCTTAGTCCTCCATCTTATTTACCACTAAATTCTAAGAAATCAAAATAGACCCCTTGACTGCCACAGGCATACACAGCACACAATCTCTACTCATATCCTACTTCACATCCAAACATTAATTTTACATTTTCCATCCATGTCCCACATGAATGAAGCGAAGAACTCCGTTACAGGGGACTGGCTGACCAATTTAGAACAAGAGAGGCAACTCTCCCTTTGAGGCGTTCATCGCCCGTGTGCTGAAGCTAGTCACACTCAGTAAAGGAGAGGTGCACATGGAGTACCCCACCAGACCACAAAGCCCAGATCTGGATCGCATTACGTGTCAGAGTGGGCCTTAAGCACGCATGCATGATTCTTGTGTGTGCCAAGGCCTAAAAAATGTAAAAGCCATAGGAAACTTGCTATGGGAAAGCCACTTTTCCATCTCTTGCTCTGGGTCAAAGTCTAATGTTGAAAAATAAGCCCTGGTCCCCCCAAAATGAGTGCACATATTAAACAAGAAAGGGCTGAAGACACCTCTCTGGGTGAGCATTAAGACTGCCACAGATTGAATCACAATCTTGTTGTAGGAGGCACCTGAATTTCTTTGAAGGGCCTCTGCTCAGCTGTATGTATATCTGTCTCTAGCATAAATCATGGTCGTCATAAGTATGCCATTGCCTACCAGCAGCTGTCACTTGCAGTTACTCCGGCACGCCTGACACTTTTTTTCTCTTTGTCTGTGGTACTGCACGGGCTTGCACGCGCTCCTGCAGCTTCTGCCTCTCTGTCATCTCCTACACTTTGAAGAAAGCGAATCCCTTGTCATAAAAAAAGCTTCTAAAAGCTGCTTTCCCTTTTTCGGGGCATCAGACATGAAAGCTAAGCTTTCTGATGAAAACTGCAGCTGATCTCTTTCTCTTTGGCTTTTCATGGCAATAAGCATTGTTCGTCTTGTTGGACGCGTGTCCCGTTTTGATGTTCTGCAGGAAGGATGCGAGGGCCCTGTAATGAGGCTCCGACTACCTCCACAGGCTTATTTTTAGCACATGACAAGGATATGCTTCCTGACTTCAACTCTGCGGAATTGTGCTTCACCCTCCCAGCCATCATCCTGTCTTCAGATGTTGTTCAAGACAGGGCACCCTCGAGAGATCCCCTTGAAGGCCGACTACAGCCTTAGCTGTGCCCTGCACAGTCACAGTTGAGACCGGAATTTCTTGCTTGTTTTTTAAGAAACTTTTCCTTATTTTTGTTACCCTTGAAACAGACTTTTGTTCCAAGCCTTGGCATTGGGGGTCTTGCTGATATCCAGCCTTCCTTTGACATTTTGCAGAGCACTAATCATTTTTGTAACTTTGAAACCAGAGGTCCCTTTCCTTAATTGGCTACTTATATCAGATCTGCAGCAAAGAGCTTTGTGGAATCACGAAAGTGGGACGACAACTGCCCTGGTAATGTCAGAATAATCTTGAGGGCTGTAGGAATATTGTCACGGCTGTCCGTCAGATGCTTGAACATTAGTCAATGTGGAAAAGTCTGAGAATAGTCACAGAAAGGTCCTGGGGAAGGTTGGAATGGAGTTTTTCTTTCTTTTTTTTTATTAAATAAAACTGTATAAGAATAACATGTTATAACACATAGCTCTTTCTGTCACATCCTCTGCCATCTCCAACAGCTGTGAAAATCTATTGTTTTTACCACCTTTAGTGCACCTTGCCCAGCCCAACCCTTGGTCAGTTTCTTAAACACTGATTCAATGAAATGCTACAGGTAGTGGAAATGACATCATGTGCCCTTTGCCATTCGATGGCATCACAGGTTTGACCCTTTGCCTCATTCTTAGCCCCTTATCAGACTCCTGTTTGCTTCTGCGGTGCTAAGGGATGGACAAAGTGTGTGCTCATTATAGACCATTAACACATCTCTTGCAGCTCTGTTTGCTTTCTGTTCTTGAAGCTGCCTTCATGTCTGCTGAGTTCAGAGAGTTGCACTCTTTCCTGGGCTACCACAATTAATGTTTAGGTACACCTTTTTTCCTTGTTACCTTAAACTGGTTTTAAAAAGTTATCTCAAGATTATGTTGTGAAATGCTCACACCATTAATTGGTAAAATACTGATTCTACTAAAGCTGTCGGAAGAAAACTGAAAGTGATAGGAAATCTTAATATTACCCAGACTGGTATCCTATTCAAACCGTTCATTTAATACAATGACTAAAAAGATGGGCAACCAAAAAGAAGATCTTTCTTGGAAATCCTAGGATAGGAAAGGTATTTACTGGGTCGGTTTCTAAGTCCATTACTGTTTTTGTGTTGCATAAATAATTTACACTTTGCCTCTGAGGATAAACCTGGCTGCTTTGTACCAATCTACTGGAGGGTTAAGCAAAGGTTAATTTAGTGAATTTTGTGGTTCACCCTTATTAGGATTGTGGTTATTTCCTGGGGTCGGCTTCCAACCCTCCTCTTCCCTCCTCAACCAATAACCCAGTTTCTTTCAGTGCTTAATTTGTAAAACATTAGGTTCCAGGACTCTGACCAGGAGGCCACTGCAGCTTGCACCACCCATCGCCCCTGTCATCGCTTCCAAAACAACTCTCTTGCATGTAAATGCAACAGTTCAGATTATTCCAGGTCCCGAAAACTAAAGGAATGGCTGGGGAGGCAGGTATTAACAATTTGTTTAATGTATATTGTTTTCCTAAACAACTGTTATGCTGCTCATCTCTAAATTACATGAACAGTGCCAACTAGAGCAGACTTCCATAAGTGTGGTGTTGACAATTAGGTGCCAGTGCAGAGCACCAGAAACCAATTAAGTGCCGGTGTTCAGCACAGGAAGGCACCGGCTCAAATTCAGCACTGCTTACAGTGAGCAATACCATAGAGGGCAAAACACATTAGGTGTTATGAGTGTGATGCTAGAACAAAATCTGAAACCTATCTCTCCCACAGAGTGCAGAAGGTTTTTGGTTTGAAAAGCTTGCTGTGGACCCACATGTTGCAGATTAATCTCACTTCCATCAGCATCAATTAATTGTTAGATAATCTTGCCCCAGTTTTTTATAGGAAGGCTGAAACTTTAACTCCCTGACTTTTGTGTGAGGACAGACCTGGCAGGGCATCTCCTAGCCTAGTAGTGCATCGCATACCTCAAACCAATAGCCTTAAGAAAAGGGTAGATAATAAACAGGACCCAATCAGCATCGTTGGTTTGATGATCTTTGGAGCTAATGTTCATAATGAATCACTTGTTAAGTACCAATTTACCCGAAGAACCATCTCACTAATTATCACTGAGGTCTGAAGGTGATATATTTTAACACGTTTTCCTCACAGGCAGTGATAATTCATTAATTGTGTGAAGTCTAAATACATTGCTGTGCGGCACACAGCAGAGGAGTAGAATCAGTGACGCGCGGTTAAATATAAAATGGAAACATACTCCACTCCACATAGAATAATTTTCCTGAATAATGTCACAGCTTGCGCATAAAAGAATTGTACATCTTGTGTATCACTGAGAGCCACAGGTTAGACTGGGAAACAATAATTATTGTGTGCCACACCTAGGAAAGGTGTTGGAAATAAATCTCTGCCCGTGTCAATTTTTACAGTGCTGGGGAGAACATATTCTCTAAAATGCTAGTGAGACATCTAACTTCCTCCATCACCAAGGCTAGACTGAGAACTAACAGCAACCCTGGCAAAAACGTTCAGACAAGGCCCACACCTGCTGCCTTTCTTTCTGCTCTTCCTCCCTGTTCTCCACCCTCACTTTCCAGACTTTACTTATGTCCCTTGCTTTGCCTCATCCCAAGGAGATGAGGAATATTTTTGAAGGCCCGGCAGTGGCCTTCAAAACCAGCCTCCAATACCTCCAGTTCCATGGGGAAATGCCTGAAGCGTTGAATGGCTAATCTGACCCTGTCCTTCACCCCGCATTGGGATAGACTCAAGTTCACAGCCTCTCATAATCTGCGAACGAGGGGTGGTGCAGTGAGCACTCCAACTCTCTTAGGCCCTCCTTGCCCTGAGCCTTCTTGAGATGGTCTTGGTTTTCTCTGGAGACCATGAATATTGGAATATTTTGAACATAATGTAGCCAGGTAATACGTTTGCTAAAATCCAATGTCAAACAGTCTTTCACAGTTAATCTATTTAGATCCTGTTTTTTTTTTATTTTTTAACCACACATTCATCAATAATAATATCGGACGGATTTTAAGGAGATCCTCAATAATATCTGTCCCAATCGCGGCATGCACTATCTCCAGTGGCACGCTCTGTGACAACCTCAAAAGCCTTATCATAAATTCGTTTTCTGCCACCTGGAAATGAAGGCAAGTTTTATACCCCCAAACTTCTGAACCCAAAGAAACTGATGGAACAAACGTAGCTTTATACAGCTCCAATAAAGATTTTACATGAACATGGCCCAGAGGTCTTGTAAAGGCCTCAATACTATGGGCAACCTTATTAAAAGACTGCACTTAAATTCCCATTAAAGGGTCCCAGCTCAATTTACTGTCCAGCCAAATACCAAGGTAGCAGAATTCTTTTGTGTTTTCAATAATGACTGTCAATCACGAAAGTCTTTGTTTTCACATGTTTAGGAGACCTCACCATTGAGTAAGATTTTAAAAAATTTGTTTTTAAGCCAGTTTTCTCCATAAAAGCACAAAAACGAACTAATCAAAGCTGCAGACCATTCGCTGTGCGTGCCATAAATATTGGAATATTTGATAACTGCTGTTTCGTAACTATCTGTGAAAACCATAGCCTATTAGACAGTTTCTTTGGATAATTGCACAGTTATGTGCCATTTTTCAATATTTTCATTATACAGAACCCAACTCCCCAAATTCCACTTTTTTTTTGTGAATCTGTTTTTATTAAGTTCTCATATAAGCGTATCATGGCAATTACAGATATATGTACTCCACAAATTCCACTTTTGAGGTTGAAAGGTAGAGTCAACTCACTCTACAGTTTTGTCATGGAATTTAGCTGCCACCAGTTGTATTTATTTAGAAGATTAATAAAGCACCATTGTCGGTGGGCTTCTTCTAAAACCACCAGCCACCACTGGCCAAAATCAGATCCTGCTTATGGCAAATTTGGATCCTACATTCCCTAAACAGTGCTCCATAGCAGTGGCATAACGTAGGCTCCTGCAGCCAGGAGGGCCCCTAACCTTTCAAGGAGCCCCTGTCAAACAAAGACCAATGAATATATGAGCTATGGAAAGCTCAGGGGACCCTCTTCATATTCTACTGGGTGGACGTGGGGGGCATCATTTTGCGTTTAACCTCTATTCCAAAGTATGGTGTAACGTTGTCTAACCAGAATGGTTTTTAATGCGATTGAGAGACATTTAGCGACTTTCGCTGTAGTTGTTTTTGGACTAGGACTTTTTCGCTGTAATCACAGTTGACAGCTGAGGAGCAGGGGCCGCGCTAGGGTTGTAGGGGTTCCATTCCCAAGTCTATACACATGAAAGCTGCGTTTATTATCTGCCTGGTATGCTTTTCAAGAGATCCACTTAGTGACCCTACTTATTTGAAAATAATAATTTTTGCTTCAGTTTTTATGCTGCAGTGCCTTGATGCATTCATGCCCTGTGATTCATGCAGTTCGGTGCCATTAAATCAATCAGTCTGCCATTGTGGCCTGTTTTTTCCCTTTTATTGTTACAATAAAATTCCATATCAATAATGTGTTTCAAGAAAATCTAATTAATTTGCCATTCATGCCTTTCTCAGCCAGCCTCCCTGCGAACATTTCAGTTTACATAGAAGGCAAAGTTGTGCGTTAACCATTCTGAGATGTTATGCGGTGTTGACTCCCTGCGAAATATATATAAAAAAAGAATAAACTAAAAAAAAAAACGAAGGAAACAATCTAGTGACAAGTAAGGATGTCTCGGGAAACATGTGCGAGGAAATGTAGCTGCCTGTTTCATAAATTATCCTGCCCACCAGCTGTCTGCCGTGATGTTTTATTGATGAAATAAAACCGCGTCTTGGTTCCAGGTGAATGTATTACTTGGTACAGTGCTGTCAGGTGCACCGAGCTCCCACTGAACAGGCTCCAAAATTAAACAGCGTTGAAAGAAAAATGCTTCTCTAATGCGATCAAGTTATGTGCTCTGGGTTTGACGTTATAAACAAAAAAAAAAAGGTATTTTTCTCATGCAAGCTTTGTTTTCCTATGTATTGGTTATAAAGGGAAACCATGCATTTCTTTAGTCTATTTGTTGCCCTTTCTTGTACCATATCATGTAGGCTTTTTTATCTAGGGTAGAAGTAGTTTCAATAGTGTTTTGCATTTATCCACAGAAATGAATTTGCAAAGAAGGAGACCATTGTTTGCTGACAGCTAAGATTTCCAGGTGTTAATTACATTTCATGTTTGTTGACGTCTTTTTAACTAACCTGTCCAGCTAACAGGAGAGATTTCACTACTGGTGTGGTGGCACCACATGGTAAACAGCCACTTGTGTTAAACAAATGTTCAAACCCAGTGGTGGCTCCTCCTCTAAGGCGGAGGAGCGTCGCCCTACTGCTCTCCAAGCAGTGAAACAAGGAAAAAATAAATTATAATAACGTAACAGTATTATTGTTTCCTTTTCCCTACTGCAGTGGCTCCGTTATTTCCTGGTGGCGGGGCTGGGCCCCATGACTCCAGAGCACTATAGGGGGAGTAGTGGTGGCACTCCAAGTGTGCATGACATTTTAACCAGCCCTCGCAGGCCGCCCAAAACAGAAATGTGCACTTGGCACAGCCTGGGTGGAGAACATGCCCCATGCTCCAACGCTTGGTCTGAGTGTCGAATTTCAGCGCCCAGACCAATCACAACGCTGCATTGCAGCATTGTGATTGGTATGGGGAGCTTGGGAGCCTGGATGCTTCCTGCTGTCGACTGCTGACAGAAAGAGGACAAGAAGATGAAGGGATTAGGAGGAGAGTCGGTGGCAACACCGGCCTTAGCCAGATATGTGTTTTTTAATTTTTAAATTCTTTTTCATCCCCTCCCTGTCCCCTCCAACACCCGCCCTCCCTGCCCCAACACCCGAGTCTGGTAGCAGCAACTACTGTTCAAACCAACCCTTCACTGCAGGGGTTTGCTCGCAGAATAGGCCCACGGGCATGGTTTTGGGCATGGCAATGCTGCTGCTCTGAAAACAGAAGCTTAGCCTGCTGCCTACAAATATATGACAGAATGGCCTGTCTCACCTCGGTGAGATTCCTCATAGTGCCTTCCAATCTGGATTGGTTGCATGCTAACCAATCAGGATAGACTCTGGTCTCGGAAAGAGCAGTAACATAGTTGAGCCAATTTGAAGAAATGTCTTAAAGATCTGTTTGCTCTCAAAATGGGGAACTTGTGCCAGACCGTTTTTAATGTTGTGTAGCCTGGCAGCTCCTGGATGTAGGAATCGCCTGGAGTTGCACCAGCAGCTGGAGAGCTCTACATAGAAGAACATACATCTTATTTTATGGGATCAGCTAAGATTTGGAGGAGATTTTTGCCACTGTCGATGTTCTTGCCTCAGCTGTGAAGGATTTTAGCCACATAATAGGACCTATTATTCTGTGCGTATCCAAGAATACCTATTTTGTATTTACTCCCTAAATTACATAAGGACCCCCTAGAACCACCTGGCCGTCCTATCGTGTCCTCGTTTGGATCATTATTAGAACACACTTCCAAATACATAGATCATTATCTTAGACCCTACGTGATGGCTCTTCCATCGTATATTAAAGATACCACACATTTTCTCACTGTTGTCAATGGTATACATTGGGAGGCACATTACACTATAGTTACATTAGATGTAAGTAGCCTCTACACCAGTATCCAGCATGAGCAGGGCTTGGAGGCAGTCAAACACTTTCTCAAAACACGATCTGTTTCCTATTTACAACATTCGGAGATGACCATATCTATGATCAATTTCTGTCTCAAAAACAACTTTTTTTTCTTTGACAACATCTTGTATCGACAGTCCCAGGGCACAGCCATGGGGACCTGCTTCGCCCCCAGCTATGCGAATTTATTCATGGGCTGGTGGGAGGAGCAGGTCGCCAGGGAAATGGCGGAATTTGACAACGTTGCCCTGTGGCTTCGATACATAGATGAAATTTTTTTCATTTGGTGTGGGGATGAGATATCGGTGAAATTGTTTATTGACAAACTCAATCTCAATCATCTGAATTTAAAACTGACGGAGCACATCAATAATCAAAAAATTGAGTTTCTTGATGTTATTGTGGAAGTGGTGAATAATCAACTTAACACCAGATTATTTCGCAAAAAAACTGCGGGAAACAGCATTCTTAATGCCACCAACTGTCATCCCCGTAATCTGGTGTGTAGTATACCATATGGTGAACTACTTCGCGCTAGGCGCAATTGTAGCACACAGGAATCTTATGACGAAGAAGAAAAGATTATGTGTCAAAGATTTCGAAGCAGGGGTTATAGTCAGAAAATGATCAGTACAGCCAAAACATGTGTCTCTCTCAAAAATAGAGAGGAACTATTAAACCCCAGAATAGAAACAAAGGAACCAGAGACAGTCAGATTTATTACCACCTTTTCTGGACAAGCACATGAGGTGAGAAAGATTTTTAAAAAACACTGGCATACCTTACAGACGGATGTTCATCTAAAAAAATATCTGTGATAATCCACAAATTACCTTCCGTAAAGGGAGATCACTCAGAGATGAGCTTAGCCCTAACTATGTCACCTCATTAGCAGTTTTGAAAAACCAGGATAGTGTAGGTTTTAAGTGCTGCCGGAAGTGTAAAGCCTGCAAATATAGCCAGAATTGCAAAACACTCACTGTACCTAACACCAATAGAGAGTTTACCATACGTAAACATCTTACATGTAACACACCGTATAGTATATATGTACTAATCTGTCCTTGCAACAAATGGTACGTAGGCAGCACAAAACATGAAGCGAAGAAAAGGGTGCTTGAACACCTACGTGCCATACGTAACAACAACAGACAATATCCCATTGCAAGACATTTTTTTGCGGAACACATGCAAAATGAAAAACTTGTCCGGTTGGTAGTCATTGACTGTGTGGATCTGGGGATAAGAGGAGGCAATCGAGCACTGTCCCTTAGGAAATTAGAATCCAAGTATTTTGTGGATTTCGAATGTTTGATACCAAAAGGATTTAATATGAGTGAAGAGTTATCTGTACATTTACATGAGTGATTCATTCTATGATATTACATACAGTATATATTGTCTGTGGCCTTCTTGATTTTAAACAGTACCATTTCTTATTTTTAGATTTCAGGTATCACGTGGGAAGCGGATGAGTTTGGAGTACATTAAGGAGCTATACACACAACTGTTATAAATTCCCCCCTTTTTAGGTTTTGCCTAGCGAAAGCTGCGCTCTGCGCAGCTTTTCGCGCAGGCGAAATCCTGTTGAGAACTGTAGGGTGCTTTGGGTCGGCCCTCGTCATTGATTGGCTGGCTCCGTAAACGGAGCCTTGCCATTGGACGAGGGGCCTGTCCGTCAATGCCGGACCAGACACGGGGGCGTTCCCGACATTCTTTGCCTTTTGCCGACGTCACGCGACGCCGGGAACGCCCCCGATTCTGGTCCGGCATTGCCGGCACCTCCCTTGCTCTACTGTCATCACCACAACACTGCGCCCATTTTATCCCAAGCTAAACACTCGGAGAGGCGCAGTGACCGGGTCTTTGAAGGCCGCTCTCCCAATGAAAACAAGTTTTCTCTCCGAGTCAGCACGAGCAGGAAGACGAGCAGCGCGCCTCCCAGCTGGCCTCTCGCATCAGCATCCAGAGCTGCCCTGCGCGGTGTGTAGCTTCAGTGGAGCTTCAGAGTGCAGAGTGGAGCTTCAGAGTGGAGCTTCAGAGTGGAGCTTCAGAGTGGAGCTTCAGAGTGGAGCTTCAGAGTGGAGCTTCAGAGTGCAGAGTGGAGCTTCAGTGGAGCTTCAGAGTGCAGAGTGGAGCTTCAGAGTGGAGCTTCAGAGTGGAGCTTCAGAGTGGAGCTTCAGAGTGGAGCTTCAGAGTGGAGCTTCAGAGTGGAGCTTCAGAGTGGAGCTTCAGAGTGGAGCTTCAGAGTGGAGCTTCAGAGTGGAGCTTCAGAGTGGAGCTTCAGAGTGGAGCTTCAGAGTGGAGCTTCAGAGTGGAGCTTCAGAGTGCAGAGTGGAGCTTCAGAGTGCAGATTCAGAGTGGAGCTTCAGAGTGCAGAGTGGAGCTTCAGAGTGCAGATTCAGAGTGGAGCATCAGAGTGCAGAGTGGAGCTTCAGAGTGCAGATTCAGAGTGGAGCATCAGAGTGCAGAGTGGAGCTTCAGAGTGGAGCTTCAGAGTGCAGAGTGGAGCTTCAGAGTGGAGCTTCAGAGTGCAGAGTGGAGCTTCAGAGTGGAGCTTCAGAGTGGAGCTTCAGAGTGGAGCTTCAGAGTGGAGCTTCAGAGTGGAGCTTCAGAGTGGAGCTTCAGAGTGGAGCTTCAGAGTGGAGCTTCAGAGTGGAGCTTCAGAGTGGAGCTTCAGAGTGGAGCTTCAGAGTGCAGAGTGGAGGTGCAGAGTGCAGAGTGGAGGTGCAGAGTGGAGCTTCAGAGTGCAGAGTGGAGGTGCAGAGTGGAGCTTCAGAGTGCAGAGTGGAGGTGCAGAGTGGAGCTGCAGAGTGGAGCTGCAGAGTGCAGAGTGGAGCTTCAGAGTGCAGAGTGGAGCTTCAGAGTGCAGAGTGGAGCTTCAGAGTGCAGAGTGGAGCTTCAGAGTGGAGCTTCAGAGTGGAGCTTCAGAGTGGAGCTTCAGAGTGGAGCTTCAGAGTGGAGCTTCAGAGTGGAGCTTCAGAGTGCAGAGTGGAGCTTCAGAGTGGAGCTTCAGAGTGCAGAGTGGAGCTTCAGAGTGGAGCTTCAGAGTGCAGAGTGGAGCTTCAGAGTGGAGCTTCAGAGTGCAGCTTCAGAGTGCAGAGTGGAGCTTCAGAGTGCAGCTTCAGAGTGCAGAGTGGAGCTTCAGAGTGGAGCTTCAGAGTGGAGCTTCAGAGTGGAGCTTCAGAGTGGAGCTTCAGAGTGGAGCTTCAGAGTGGAGCTTCAGAGTGGAGCTTCAGAGTGGAGCTTCAGAGTGGAGCTTCAGAGTGGAGCTTCAGAGTGCAGATTCAGAGTGGAGCTTCAGAGTGCAGAGTGGAGCTTCAGAGTGGAGCTTCAGAGTGCAGATTCAGAGTGCAGAGTGGAGCTTCAGAGTGGAGCTTCAGAGTGGAGCTTCAGAGTGGAGCTTCAGAGTGGAGCTTCAGAGTGGAGCTTCAGAGTGGAGCTGCAGAGTGGAGCTGCAGAGTGGAGCTGCAGAGTGGAGCTGCAGAGTGGAGCTTCAGAGTGCAGAGTGGAGCTTCAGAGTGCAGAGTGGAGCTTCAGAGTGCAGAGTGGAGCTTCAGAGTGCAGAGTGGAGCTTCAGAGTGCAGAGTGGAGGTGCAGAGTGCAGAGTGGAGGTGCAGAGTGGAGCTTCAGAGTGCAGAGTGGAGGTGCAGAGTGGAGCTTCAGAGTGCAGAGTGGAGGTGCAGAGTGGAGCTGCAGAGTGGAGCTGCAGAGTGCAGAGTGGAGCTTCAGAGTGCAGAGTGGAGCTTCAGAGTGCAGAGTGGAGCTTCAGAGTGCAGAGTGGAGCTTCAGAGTGCAGAGTGGAGCTTCAGAGTGCAGAGTGGAGCTTCAGAGTGCAGAGTGGAGCTTCAGAGTGCAGAGTGGAGCTTCAGAGTGGAGCTTCAGAGTGGAGCTTCAGAGTGGAGCTTCAGAGTGGAGCTTCAGAGTGGAGCTTCAGAGTGGAGCTTCAGAGTGGAGCTTCAGAGTGGAGCTTCAGAGTGGAGCTTCAGAGTGGAGCTTCAGAGTGCAGAGTGGAGCTTCAGAGTGGAGCTTCAGAGTGCAGAGTGGAGCTTCAGAGTGGAGCTTCAGAGTGCAGCTTCAGAGTGCAGAGTGGAGCTTCAGAGTGCAGCTTCAGAGTGGAGCTTCAGAGTGGAGCTTCAGAGTGGAGCTTCAGAGTGGAGCTTCAGAGTGGAGCTTCAGAGTGGAGCTTCAGAGTGGAGCTTCAGAGTGGAGCTTCAGAGTGGAGCTTCAGAGTGGAGCTTCAGAGTGCAGATTCAGAGTGGAGCTTCAGAGTGGAGCTTCAGAGTGGAGCTTCAGAGTGGAGCTTCAGAGTGGAGCTTCAGAGTGGAGCTTCAGAGTGGAGCTTCAGAGTGGAGCTTCAGAGTGCAGATTCAGAGTGCAGATTCAGAGTGGAGCTTCAGAGTGCAGATTCAGAGTGGAGCTTCAGAGTGGAGCTTCAGAGTGGAGCTTCAGAGTGGAGCTTCAGAGTGGAGCTGCAGAGTGGAGCTGCAGAGTGGAGCTGCAGAGTGGAGCTGCAGAGTGGAGCTTCAGAGTGCAGAGTGGAGCTTCAGAGTGCAGAGTGGAGCTTCAGAGTGCAGAGTGGAGCTTCAGAGTGCAGAGTGGAGCTTCAGAGTGCAGAGTGGAGCTTCAGAGTGGAGCTTCAGAGTGCAGAGTGGAGCTTCAGAGTGGAGCTTCAGAGTGCAGAGTGGAGCTTCAGAGTGGAGCTTCAGAGTGCAGAGTGGAGCTTCAGAGTGGAGCTTCAGAGTGCAGAGTGGAGCTTCAGAGTGGAGCTTCAGAGTGCAGAGTGGAGCTGTAGAGTGCAGAGTGGAGCTGCAGAGTGGAGCTTCAGAGTGCAGAGTGGAGCTTCAGAGTGCAGAGTGGAGCTTCAGAGTGCAGAGTGGAGCTTCAGAGTGCAGAG
Organism: Lissotriton helveticus; assembly: GCF_964261635.1. Lineage (NCBI taxonomy): Eukaryota > Metazoa > Chordata > Amphibia > Caudata > Salamandridae > Lissotriton > Lissotriton helveticus. Next base: position 1,703,905,349 of record NC_136067.1, read on the forward strand.
TGGAGCTTCAGAGTGCAGAGTGGAGCTTCAGAGTGGAGCTTCAGAGTGCAGAGTGGAGCTTCAGAGTGGAGCTTCAGAGTGCAGAGTGGAGCTTCAGAGTGGAGCTTCAGAGTGCAGCTTCAGAGTGGAGCTTCAGAGTGGAGCTTCAGAGTGGAGCTTCAGAGTGGAGCTTCAGAGTGGAGCTTCAGAGTGGAGCTTCAGAGTGGAGCTTCAGAGTGGAGCTTCAGAGTGGAGCTTCAGAGTGGAGCTTCAGAGTGCAGAGTGGAGCTTCAGAGTGGAGCTTCAGAGTGCAGAGTGGTGCTTCAGAGTGGAGCTTCAGAGTGCAGAGTGGAGCTTCAGAGTGGAGCTTCAGAGTGCAGCTTCAGAGTGCAGAGTGGAGCTTCAGAGTGGAGCTTCAGAGTGCAGAGTGGAGCTTCAGAGTGCAGAGTGGAGCTTCAGAGTGCAGAGTGGAGCTTCAGAGTGGAGCTTCAGAGTGTCAAGAGCAATGCCAATAGCTCTAACTTTAACAAAGGCAAAACCATTGCATTGTAAATGCTTGTTTTTTATGCAATTGCCCACTTGGGCGGGACAATAGCCACGACTTTACGGTTGTCTTTGTGAAATTACTATTCACTATGATTACAAGAAAATCTTTCACTTTTCCTAGAATGGGATTCATTAACTCACTGGATCTTTATCAACTATATATTGCCCACTTGGGCTATATGTCTAACTATGGTCTAATGATCGCCCGTTTAGGTCTGATTTGATGATCGCCTTAGCAAAAGACCCAATACTGGGCTGACGGCCTTGTAACTAACTATTATTAATCGATTTACTGTTTTCGGTTACACTATGCATATCTCCTAGATCGTACAAAGTGATGCTAGGCGAACTACAATATTACGTTAGCTTACTAATGACATGGTAACAGTCTGTTATGGTATCTTAGTAACAGCGAACTTTGACCAATAGGGCACTAGTATATTCTAGGAGCCAATCAGAACCATGCGTTCTAAGAACTGAATAAATTGGAACGCTTTGTAAATAATAATATATTGGATCATATCGTAAGGTACAACACTATGAGATCTAACATGTTTGTGTATTAAAACTTTGTTGGCAATGTACATACAGATATTTAAACATTATGAGGTGAATATTACAAATTTATAAGTTTATGCCGCAATATGAGCTTAAATGAGTGAATACTTGATAAAAGTATGTCAATAACACTTTGGAGATGATTTGGGTAGTAACATGCCACAATTCAATAGAATGTTTGTATGTTAAAGCCATTACAAGATGTCTTCCGCTTTCCACTAATGTAACATGTGCACGAGGGTGTTTGGTATTTAAAAATGGCTGTAAGCACCACAAGACGAGCGTGACCAAGCCGTATTGGCGAAACGCGTCGTGGAGATTTTTTCATTTGCCTAAATAAATTCTCTATACTGGAGCTCTGGGTGTCCTATTTTCTTCGACATTTGGAAGATTTGTGGAGTGAATAATTAAGCCTACTGGTGGCTGTAACAGGACCGCCCGTGAAAGCCTGACTCCTTTACCAGCAATAGTGGGAAGTTTATATATATATATATATATATATATATATATATATATATATATATATATATATATATTAAACTAAACGCCCTTGCGCTCAGGAATGCACTCTCCGATGCTCTCACAGTGGTTACCTCGATGCAACACGCATTCCCTCTGTCCGTCATTAAAACCATGCCCGACGCGTTTCGAGGCCGACGCCTCTTAGTCATGGGCTTTACACAGAGGCATAGAAGGCTCACCTGTTTGTTACTCAAATTTATTGTGAGAAACCTCCCTTCATGGGTGTGGCTTACAGTAAACGCCACATTGCATACTGGGTCATGCAGTCCAACAGGTAAGTTCAGTGTACATCCTCTAGTAGGCTCCATGCTTCTGTGTAGATTAACATCTTTTAATATCCTTTAGTAGGTAAGGACTTCTGGTTTGGCGCGCTTCTTTTTGCAACAGAACATCGTGCCTCATGGAAAAGAGCATTGTCCTCCATAGCCTTTCTCCTGACTGGAAATGGTGCACCTCCTGTTACCGCGGCTCGGGCAGCCGCGTATACTTTTGTTAAACTAAACGCCCTTGCGCTCAGGAATGCACTCTCCGATGCTCTCACAGTGGTTACCTCGATGCAACACGCATTCCCTCTGTCCGTCATTAAAACCATGCCCGACGCGTTTCGAGGCCGACGCCTCTTAGTCATGGGCTTTACACAGAGGCATAGAAGGCTCACCTGTTTGTTACTCAAATTTATTGTGAGAGACCTCCCTTCATACATATATATATATATATATATATATATATATATATATATATATATATATATATATATATATATATATATATATTTCTGTAGAAGGGGATCTCTGTGTATAGTCATAATCTAGTGAATAGTCCCGCCCATGTGCGTGGACCCCGGAGCAATCAAAAATAATCTCTTACAGTGTCAAAAAATGCAGAAATGCATAGACACTTAAGAGAGAATTTAAAGACAGATAATGCAGCCAAAAAAGGCTACACTGTCCAGTACTTCAACTAGAAATTCCACCATAAAATCCACAAAACAGCTAAGCCTGTACAGATTTCCCTTGCTTAACAGCAAAATCCCTCAGGAATGATAGAGAGAAGAACCTGGACAGACAAGCCCCATAGGCTGCCATTATGTGGCTTAAATAGGATACTGTGCCTTTAAGGAACCTTCCAGAACCTTCTCCCAGTATCCCAGAATGCATAGCAGGTCCAACTTAGTTTCAGTTCTTTTTTCCGGCTCCTGCAAGCAGGACCCTGGAGCATTGAGCTCTCCCTTTTCAAGGGTTTTGTTGGTGTTTTTCACTAAATGCGATTTTTTTTTTTTGTACTTTTAAAGTACTTTGGTGACTTTCTTCTTGGGTTCTGCACTCTTTTGTTGTCGATAATGCCAGCATTATTTGACAAATGCCCGGAGTGCTCCAGGAAGAAGGCCAAATCAGACCCCCATGAGGTCTGTATTCTCTGCCTTCCCTCTTCCCACATCCCTGAGGATTGTGTGATCTGTAGAGGCTTCTCTGGCAGGACCCTGAAGGACAGGCGGAAGATCCGACTTCAGGGACTTGAAGAAAGAAGATTGAAGGCTCGAGGTGGGTCTGGAGGGGCTTCTACTGCCCATGCTTTGGCCTCTGGGGGGCTCCCCAGGGGTAGGAAGTCCAGCTCACGCCCAAGCTCTCCGTCTGGGTCAGTTGCGATGACCACGACTTCGAGAGGAAGGTCCACGGCCAGTTCCCGGTCTCCCCAGGGCTCTGGGTTGAGAAAACGTCGTCCGTCGCGGGACGTTTACAGGCCGCCGTCGAAGCCGGTGTCGATTTCCTCGTCGACGCCGTCGGCGTCGAGTGGACGACATCGGAGGACCCGGCGTCGGCGCTCGCCGTCGAGGCGACACCGCCGTTCGCCGTCGAAGACATCCTCGTCGTCATAGTCGCCGTCGAGACGGGAGAAGTCTCCGGCGCCGAAGACGTCGACGTCAAGACATTCAAAGAGATCGACGTCGAGGCGATCCAAGAGGTCGACGTCGAGACGTACGAAGAGGTCGAGGTCGCCGTCGAGGCACCATCGCCCGTCGTCGAGATTTCGTGGTTCGTCCATCTGGTCAGGGTCGACGTCGAGGAGTGTGGAACGGTCGACGCCGAAAGGCCGCTCGACGTCGAAGGACCCACGGTCGTCGTCTGAGCACCGATCGTCGGCGTCAGGAGGTCGTAAGGCCAGGCCCAGGACTGTGGGGGGCTCCCCACAGTCCAGACGGGATGATGGTTCGCCGGGAACGGCATATTCCGAGGTGTATACCCCGAAGAAGCCTTCTGCACCCCCTCCTCTGCCTCCTTTACCCAGGGGTCCACCTCCGAGGGCTCCGACCCCTCCTCCTCCGTTGCCTCCTCTGCCGGCTCCGCAGGCCCCAGTTCCGGTTACTCCCCCTCCCCCGGTTCCACCGAGAGCGGTGTCGATGCCCAAGTTTCCGACTCCGCCGAAGAAGACTCCTAAGTCGAAGGTTCCTCCGAAGCCTAAGGCTTCCGAACCGGGGAGGCTGACGGAACGTCCCAGGCCCAAGAGATCGAGGTCTCGCTCGGGTAGAAGAGACAGATCTAGGAGTGGACGCGGATCTTCCTCGAGATCCAGGCATCGCCATAGGAGGCGTAGGTCCAGGTCACTTTCTGCCTCTGGGACCCGTTCTTACTCGCCTACGCTGTCTGATTCGCCGGAGACTAGAGTGTCTCTGATAGACGATATTGGCACATTCCAGGAGGTCCTCCTGCGTGGGGCGGCGAAGTTGGGGATCAAGGTTGAAGCGCCTACGCCTTCTACTTCTGTGATCTTTGAGACATTACATAAGAAACACATGTCTCGCCCCCTACTGCCTTTGGTGCCAGGACTCCTAGAGCCGGCTGAACAGCTCTTCCTAACACCGGCAGTGGGTAAGTCCGTGCCTTCCAGGCTCCTCAAGAAATACAGAGCTCCAGACTCGGACCCAGCTTTCTTGAGAAAGGACCCGGTACCGGATTCAGTGATTGTGACGGCGGCTCGGAAGCTTAATGCCACCTCCCCTGCATCCACTGTGCCTCCGGATAAGGAGAGCCGCTGGATTGACTCTGCTGGACGGAAAGCGTGTGGTACGTCCTCCTCATCGATGAAGGCCGCCAGTGACTCGGCGTTGTTGGGACGATACGACCGCGCACTGTGGGACTCTATGGAGCAGTTTGCGGACCTTGTTCCTCGAGACCGCAGAGAGGACTTCATGGAGATCGTCCAGGAGGGGATGCTGGTCTCTAACCAGGCCATCAGCGCCGCGGCAGATATCTCCTTGCTGTCTGCGCATGGATACTGCCACGGGATTAATCAGAGGCGCCATGCTTGGCTCAGATTGACGTCACTTAAACCGGAAGCGCAACAACGTGTGGCGAATCTTCCGTTTTCCGGAGACACCCTCTTCGGAAAACACGCAGATGACTAGATGGCCAGGATGAAGTCCGAGGCGGAGACCCTGACGGCGGTGGGCTTGGAGAAGCCCAAGGAAAAGAAACCCTACCCCCAGTTCCAACTACGGTTCGGGTCACAGGGTCGTGGAAGGGGACAGTCTTCTGGGCAACATCAGCAGCAGCAACAACAGAAGCAATACAGAAGACCCTTCCAGAAGCGTCAGAAGGGTAGAGGGACTCAGCAGTCCTCTGCCGCGACCAAGGGCCCGGCCGGGTCTCGACCCTGAGCGGTTACTTCCCCCTCGTCCGTTACCCGCTCCGGTGGGGGGAAGCGTTCAATTTTTTCTGGCAGAGTGGAGAAAAATTACTCAGGACAAGTGGGTGCTGAATATTGTTTGCAATGGATACAGTCTTCGGTTCATCAGCCCGCCTCCATCGATCCCTCCGGTCAGCTTGCAGTACCAACTGCGCGAGCTCCAGGCGGAGGCAGACATCCTGCTAAGGAAAAGGGCGATAGAAGACGTACCTCCGTCTCAAAGAGGAAGAGGTCTTTATTCTCGGTTCTTTCTTGTCCGCAAGAAGGACAAGAACGAGTTCAGGCCTATTCTGGACTTGCGACAGGCAAACAAGTGGATTCGCTGAGAAAAGTTTTGCATGCTGTCGTTGCATCAGATCTACCCTCAGCTGCAACGAGGAGATTGGATGTGTGCCATAGATCTACAGGATGCATACTTCCATGTGCCAATTGCATGCAAACACAGGAAGTTTCTGCGCTTTCAAGTCGGCACCAATCACTATCAGTACACGGTGCTTCCCTTCGGGCTGAAGTCTGCACCCAGGACATTTTCGAAATGCATGGCAGTGGTAGCGGCACACCTGAGGAAGAACAAGGTGTTTGTCTACCCGTACCTGGACGATTGGTTGATCAAGGCCTCCTCCTTCTTGGAAGCTCAAGCACACTTCCAGAAGACGTGCGTTCTCTTGAACAAGCTGGGGTTGCACATCAACATGTCCAAGTCTGTCCCGACTCCGGTCCAGTGCATCCAGTACTTGGGAGCCTCCATCAACACGCTGTCAGCAAGCGTGTTTTCTTCGTAGGAGCGACGTTTATCACTCCTTCGGAAGGCTCAGACTCTCATGTCTACTCCATCCACGACAGTGAGGACGGTGTCTTCTCTGCTGGGATCGATGGCCTTGTGTATCTTCCTGACGCCACATGCGCGGCTGCACATGAGACCGCTGCAGGAGTGCCTGGAGGATCAATGGGACCAGAGGAGAGGATCTTGGGACGACAAGATACGACTGTCTCTACATGCTCTTCAGTCTCTGAAGTGGTGGTGCTCGAAGGAGAATCTCCTCAAAGGGGTTCCCTTCCACAAGGACATTCCCACACAGACTATCGTGACGGATGCTTCTCTCCAGGGCTGGGGAGCGCACTCCGGAGACCTGCAGATTCAAGGGACGTGGTCCCAGACGGAGGCCACGTACCACATCAATTTCCTGGAACTCAGGGCTGTGCACTTGGCACTGAAGGCTTTTCACCCGTCCTTTCAGACCAACTCTCTGCTTGTTCAGACAGACAACACGACAACGATGTATTACCTCAACAAGCAGGGGGGCTCGAGATCGCGCACTCTGTCGCAGGAGGCGCAGGCGATCTGGCACTGGCTTCTGGCTCGAGGACTGTCGATAACGGCCACCCATCTGCCAGGTGTGCAGAATGTTCAGGCAGACGAACTGAGCAGACTCATTCAGGAAAACCACGAATGGGTCATAAGCGACGAAGTTCTGGGAGTAGTCTTCGCAAGGTGGGGGACTCCAGACGTAGATCTGTTCGCCACCGCCGAAAACAGAAAATGCCGAGGCTTCACCTCCAGGTACTACCAGCCGGGGACGCTGGGGAACGCGTTATGGATCAACTGGTCGAACAGCTTTCTGTACGCTTTTCCACCAATTCCCCTGATTCCGGCGGTTCTCATCAAGCTGTCCCAATCCAGGGCGAGAGTGATTCGGATTGCCCCGGAATGGCCCAGACAGTGGTGGTTCACGGACCTGCTTCACCGGTCTCTCCTTCCTCACATGAAGCTGCCGTGCAGGCCGGACCTTCTCACGAAGTTCGAGGGCGGATGGTGCACCCCAACCTCTCGTCTTTGAGTTTGGCGGCATGGCTCCTGAAATAGTGCAATATGGCCATCTGAATCTCCCAGAGGATTGTATGGACATACTGAAGGAGGCTAAACGACCTTCCACTAGGACTTCTTATGCTTACAAGTGGAAGAGGTTTTGCATCTGGTGCAAGTCTAAGAACTTTAACCCTACGACATGCAAGGAAGATGTCATCCTTCCATATCTACTACATCTGGCGCAGTCGGGCCTTAATGTCCATTCCATTAAGGTTCATCTGGCTGCTTTGACTGCCTACAGGAAAGGCCCTTCACAGACTTCCTTCTTACAGATCCCTGTGATCAAAGACTTTTTGGAAGGCTTGAAGAAAGTATTCCCTCCTGTTAGGCTTCCTTCGCCTTCGTGGGAATTGAATGTGGTGTTGTCCAGATTGATGAAGGAGCCTTTTGAACCCATTCATAAGGCTTCGTTGCAGCACCTGTCCTGGAAGGCGGCGTTCCTCGTGGCCATTACATCGGCCCGCAGGGTGAGTGAGATTCAGGCGTTGTGTTGCCAAGAACCTTATACTGTGTTTCATGCTGCTAAGGTTGTTATGCGTACTCACCCTAAGTTTCTTCCCAAGGTTGTTTCTGATTTTCATATCAATCAGACGATCACTTTGCCTACGTTCTTTCAGAATCCGTCATCTCCAGCGGAAAGGTCTTTACATTCCCTGGATGTGAGGAGGGTGCTGAAGTTTTATCTTGATAAGACTAAAGATATTCGTAGGTCAGACCAATTGTTCATTAATTATGGCTCAGTCAGGACAGGTCTTGCTACCTCTAAACAGTCCATCTCGAGGTGGATTGTGTCCTGCATACAATTGTGTTACTGCAAAGCTAATAAGACCTTAGGGGGTAAACCTAAGGCTCATTCCACCAGAGGCAAAGCTGCCACGACAGCTATGCTTCGTAATGTTCCCTTTGCAGAGATCTGCAAGGCGGCCACTTGGAAGTCGGTCCATACCTTTGCTAAGCATTACTGCCTGGACACTGATGCCAGGGCAGACGCTCAGGTTGGGCAGGCTTCGCTGCGGAATTTGTTCGCACAATAGTGGCGTAATTTCATACTCTTCACCGCCGCTTGATGTGGGGATGGGCTTGCCATTCTATTCACTAGATTATGACTATACACAGAGATCCCCTACTACAGAAGGAGTAGTTTCTGTCCTGTAACTCCAGTTCTGTAGTAGGGGTATCTCTGTTATAGTCATAAGTGCCCTCCCGCCTCCCCGGTGGAGATTTGTTCAGGTACATAATGCTACAGGTCTGGCGTTTTTTACGCCTTCAAAAAGAACTGAAACTAAGTTGGACCTGCTATGCATTCTGGGATACTGGGAGAAGGTTCTGGAAGGTTCCTTAAAGGCACAGTATCCTATTTAAGCCACATAATGGCAGCCTATGGGGCTTGTCTGTCCAGGTTCTTCTCTCTATCATTCCTGAGGGATTTTGCTGTTAAGCAAGGGAAATCTGTACAGGCTTTGCTGTTTTGTGGATTTTATGGTGGAATTTCTAGTTGAAGTACTGGACAGTGTAGCCTTTTTTGGCTGCATTATCTGTCTTTAAATTCTCTCTTAAGTGTCTATGCATTTCTGCATTTTTTGACACTGTAAGAGATTATTTTTGATTGCTCCGGGGTCCACGCACATGGGCGGGACTATTCACTAGGTTATGACTATAACAGAGATACCCCTACTACAGAACTGTAGTTACAGGACAGAAACTACTCCATACACACATATACATACACATATATATATATATATATATATATATATATATATATATATATATATCTTGTTCTTCTTTATATCAAAAGGCAGGTACTGCATGTTGCAGATCCAAATCCAGTGTTATGTGGGCATACAGTGGTTGAGACTTCACAGGGGAGGCTCACACCACTACAGAGATCAAAAACACAAGTGCTCCAAAAGTGAAAAACTATGAGCTTTCATAGGTTATAACCCATCTTCCTAAGACAGGCCCATCTACCCATTATTAGATACATTCAAAGCTTATTTAAATTGATAAATTGCCTGAAAGTATTTTCTCAGACAAGAATGTAACCAATATAAAGTTTCTAATGACAGTATATGTGTGTAACCAGTAACTGATATCTTTGCCTAATGTAAAGTGCCCTGTTACCCTTTGATTCTAGTGTAGGAAATAGGTAGTAATAAATGCATAAATAAAAAGGACAATGCTTACAAATACATATTACATACGGTGTCATAATAGAGGGCCTCTTGGTCTTTAAGATACCTATAGGATCACCGCTTATTTGCAGGACTTAAAAGCTTCAATATCTATAGTATGCCAAAAACATGAAATATAGAACCATATGTAAACTGTGATCAGTATTTTTGAGACTAGTATAGATCATTAAGAACTAACTTATGTACGAAACGGCCGGTTCTTAAAAATCAGAATTATAGTGGCTCGTAATCCAACCTTCCTCATGAATATTAATAAGGTAGATCACAAATTGAGACTCCCTATGATTGAAGTCCATTACAGGGATGGTGGCCTGTGAGGGTCAGCAGACCACCATGTCTGTGATTTCATTTTATTAAAGTAAACTTTTTTGTAATGAAGCATGTTGTCCTTAAAGGAAACTACGTTTAAAAACAAAAGTAAAAAAAAGAAAAAAGAAAAGTTAGTTTGAGAGTTTCCAATGGTCTGTGGCCCACTGCCTACTCCCAAACAATGTGTAACGTCCATGAAGGTGCGACATTCCCAAGGGTTCCCTTCCCTTTTCTAAATTTTGTTTAGCACCTTGTTAGACCGGTCAGCTTTAGGGTAACCTTCCCCTAAGCTTTTTGTCTTCCTCCTTCATTTTTTGTTGATCTTGTTTTTGCTGGCCTTAGGACACTAGCACTGGTTAGCAGTTCTTAAAACATGGTCTAATTGGCTTATTCACAATTGACATATTTAATTTACTTTTTAAGCCCCTAGTAAAGTGGCACTATACGTGCCTAGGGCTTGTAAATTAAATTATATTAGTGGGTCTGCAGCTCTGAATTTGCCCCCCCTCCTCCCACTTAAGTAGCCCTTTAGACATTCCTCTGTAGCCTTTGTGTGCAGTTTTAAACTGCTATGTCGACCTAGCAAAAGAATGCCTCAGGTAGGCCCTGGACTTCTCAGAGGGCAGTGTGTGGTGTATTTTAAAGGGAGACATGTACTTTTAAGTTTTACATGTCCTGGTAGTGAAAAACGATTACATTTGGTTTTCACTGCTGCAAGGCCTGCCTCTTACATAGGCTAATATGAGTTACCTTATTACATTTGATACATTGTAATTTCTAAATGGGAGCAGGTATCCAGTACCTATTTCGTGTCTTTGGACTTGTAATGAAAAATCATGACTTATGATGAAGTCGGACTTTAAATTACAGTTTTGAAAATGCCACTTTTAGAAAGTTGGCATTTTCCTGCCTTGGCCATTTGGTGCCTTCATCCTGTCTCTTGGTCACATGACTGGATGTAGTGACAGTTGGGCTTTTTGTATTCCTCTAAGACACCCACACACAATAGGGAGCTTAGGTATGCCTGGATGGGCCGTGAATGACAGAATGGGAGGGCATAGCTGGACCTAGCCCTACGTGCATGTGAATAGGCTGTGTCCTGCCTCCACACAACGTGCTGCATTTCCCCTGTAGTTAGTTGGAAGCCAGAACAAGGAAGACTGAATGCCTGAGAAGTTCAAATGGAATTTCTAGAAGCTTCGCCCATCTTCCAGAGGAAGGGCATCAGGTATACATATTTGACCACAGACACCACCTCTTCAATACATTTCTGGACTTGTGGGTACTCTGCCAGGAAGGAGGACTGTTGTGCTGCTGAAAGGATTGCCACTCTGCTGGAATGCTTCTCTAAAGAACTGCTGCATTTCTTTGCTGACCTGCTGCCCTCTTGCCTAGGCGAGAACTGGACTTGCAACTGTTGGATCCAGGACGCCAAAGTGACTTCAAGGGCTATTTGGCTGGCCTCATGACTAGAGAGAGCCTCAGGGACAGAAGGGTTTAACAACTTTGAATCCAGCTCCTGGACTCTACTATCTGTGAGTTTAGCCTGCCAAGTGGTTCCTCCCCAGTTCTGGACCCTTGGAAGTGTCCCTAAGGTGCTCTGCCAGCTTCTGTGGATCCAGCGGAACCAATGTTTCTCCTCTTCTTTGTGGCACAACCCAGAGCAGATTTGAAAAAAGGTTTGCACTGGGCAGAAGTGCTACTAATACATCTGTGCTAACAACTATATCATAGATATGCAAACAAATAAATAATTAAACTAGATCCTCATGATATACCAAAATATATTCTGTTTATTATTCTTATACATTTTTTCTTTTCTTTTTTATATTTCTTTGGTTTGTGACTGTTATCAAAAATCTTGAATATCAGCCTGTCGGATTCAGATAGGGAACTGATGGACGCAGCACTTTCCGATGACGAGATGGCAACCGCTATTTGTTCTGTACGCTCGGGAAAAGCTATGGGCCCTAATGGCCTTCCCATCGAGCTTTACAAACTGTGTCCTGACAAAATGGCGCCTTATATTCGTTCTATGTTCCTGGAGTCGCGAGACATCGGCTCCCTCCCTCGTGATCAGCGACTTGCGACCATTGTGGTGATTCATAAGGAGTGGAAGCCGCGGGATCGCTGCGCATCTTATAGGCATATCTCGCTTTTAAATGCGGAGCCCAAGATCCTCGTAAAATTGCTGGCAAACCGTTTGATAAAAGTGATCAGCGACCTGATCCATCCGGATCAGTCCGGTTTCATTCCACATCTTAATACAGCATTGAACTTGCGGCGCTTGCATGGCGTTCTTGCGAGAGCGGTGTCACTGCGTGAACCGGCCATCTTGGCTTCCATGGATGCTACGATGGCCTTTGATACGTTGGAATGGCCGTATCTCTGGGCCGCTCTTGCAAAGTTTGGTTTTGGTCCTGGTTTCATCGGCTGGGTGAAACTTTTGTATGAGGAACCATTGGCCCAGATTGTGGTGAATGGTCGGGTTTCTAAGTCCTTTCTTCTTGGGAGGGGCACGCGACAGGGGTGTCCGCTGTCCCCGCTTCTTTTGGCCTTCGCCTTGGAACCCCTGGCTGCTTGGCTGCGGTGGGAGCCATCGATGAGGGGTATTCGGTGGACCCCGGATTTTGAGGACCGAATATCACTCTATGCGGATGATATCTTGTTGTATCTTACGTCGCCTCGGAAGTCGCTGATTGTATTGTTTGATGTGTTGAACTCGTTCGGGAGAAACTCCAGCCTTGTGATTAATTGGACCAAGTCCTGTGTCTATGTACTCTCGGGTGACTCTCCTTCTTTGCCGCGCGGTTGTCCCATACAAGTGGTGCAGATGGGATTTAAGTATCTGGGGGTCTTTATTGCCTTGGACCCGTGATGCGTTATGACCTTAATCTGCTTCCCCCGCTCCAACGATTAAAATCCAACGTTGTGGCCTGGCGCAGACTGCCATTGTCCCCCCCTCGGGCGTGCTGCTCTTTTCAAAATGATGTCTTTGCCGCGGTTTTTATACGCTCTG